>NC_138048.1:34389138-35020004 GCF_964194185.1 Rhinolophus hipposideros
ATCTGTAGATTCATTTGGGTAGTATGGATATTTTAACAATTATCAAGTCTTCCAATTCATGAACACAGGACATCGTTCTATTTTGGATATGTCTTGTAGTTCTCAGTGAAATCTTTCAATTTTTTTGTTAAATTTATTTTGCAGTATTATATTCTTTTGATGTTATTGCAGATAAGATTTTCTTAATTTCCTTTTTATATGATTTAGTGTTAGTGTATGGAAATGCAACTGCTTTTTTTACGTTGATTTTACATCCTGCAACTGTACTGAATTTGTTTATTTGTTCTTACAATTTTATTTATGTGTGTGCAGTCTATAGGGTATTCTTCATGTAATATGTCATCTGCAAATAGAGGTAATACTACTTCCTTTCCAATTTGACTGATTTTTATTTCTTTTTCTTGCCTAAATTGCTCTGTCTAGGATGTCCAATACTATGTTGAATTAAAATAGTGAGAGCAGACGTCCTTTCCTTCCGATTTCAGCAGAAACAGTTTCAGTTGTTGACTACTGAATATGATGTTAGCTCTGGCCTTGTTATATATATTGCTTTTATTATGTTGAGGAATATCCCTTCTATATGTACTCTGTTGAGAGTTTTTATTTAAATGGGTGTTGAATTTTATGAAGTTTTCTTCATCTATTAAGATGACCATGTGATTTTTATCTTTCATTCTATTAATGTGATCTATCATATTCATTGATTTGCATATGTTTAACTAACCTTACATCCCAGAAACAAACCCCACTAATCATGATATAGGACCCTTTTAATATGCTCTTGAGTTCAGTTTTCTTGTCTTTTGCTGAGGAGTTTTGCATCTGTATTCATCAGGGATACCAGTCTGTAGTTTTCTTTTCTGATATTTTTCTTTGGCTTTGGTATCAGAAAAGGCTGGCTTCAAAAAATGAGTTTGGAAATCTTCCTTCCTCTTCAGTTTTGGGAAAGGGTTTGAAAATTATTGGTGTAAATTCTTCTTTAAATATTTGGTAGAATTCATAATGAAGCCATCTGGTCCTGGGACATGTGTTTGTTGGAAGAATTTTCATTATTTATTCATTCTCCTTATTATTGGTTTGTTCTGATTTTAGATTTCTTATGATTCAGTTTTGGTAGGTTGCATGTATATAGGAATTTATCCATTTCTTCTAGGTTTTCTAATTTGCTAATATATAATTGTTTATAGTAGCCTCTTATGATCCTTTTTATTTCTGTGGCTACATTTTAATGTCTCTTCTTTCATTTCTGATTTTATTTGCATATTCTGTTTCCTCGTATAGCTAAAGGTTTGTCAATTTTCTCTCTCTCTCCAAAAATGGAACTCTTTGTTTTGCTGATTTTTTATATTGTTTTCCTAGTCTCTCTTTTATTTATTTATGGCCTAATTTTTATTATTTCCTCCCTTTTGCTAATGTTGGGCTTAGTTTAAACGTCTTTTTTAGTTTTTTGAGGTGTAAAGTTAGGTTGTTTATTTGAGATTTTTCTTTAATATAGGTGTTTAACACTATGTTAGTACTGTTTTTGTTTCATCCTCTGTTTTAGTATGTTGTTTCATTTTCATTTGTCTCAAGATATTATCTGGTTTTCCTTTTGATTTTTTTTTTTTTTTTTTTTACCTACTGGTTGCTCAGGACTGTAGTATTTTTAATTTCCATAGATATGTAAATATCCAATTTTCTTGTGTTATGTATGTCTAGTTTCATACCATTGCAGTTGGAAAAAATATGTGGTATAACTTTAATCTTCATAAATTTGTTAAAAATTGTTTTGTGGCCTAAAAGTGACCTATCTTGGAGAATGTTTTGTGTGCGTTTGAGAAGAATGTGCATTTTTTGATGCTGTTGGGTAAAATTTTCTGTGTATGTTTGTTATGTCTATTTGTTCTATAGCGTTGTTCAAGTCTTCTGCTTCTATATCAATTTTCTGTCTGAATGTTCTATCTATTGTTGAAAGTAGAGTACTGAAGTCTCCTACTACTACTGTATTGCTATCTATTTCTTCATTAAGTTTTATTGATGTTTGCTTTATATATTTATGTGCTCTGATGTTGGATGTATATATAATCATTCCTGATGAATTGACTCTTCATCATTATATAATGTCCTCCTTTATCCCTTGTAATACAGTTTTAATTCAAGTCTATCTTACCTGATATAAATATAACCACCTCTGCTCTCACTTTTTATTATTGCATGGAATATCTTTTCCATCCCTTCACTTTTAGCTTGTCCTTAAATCTAAAATGAATCTTTTCTACACATCATATCGTTGGGTCTTGTTTTATTATCCATTCAGCCACTCTCTGTCTTTTAATTGGGGAGTTTCATGAATTTATATTTAAAGCAATTATTGATAGAGAAGGACTTACTAGTGGTGTTTTGTTATTAGGTTTGTGCAAAAGTAATTATGGTTTAAAAGGTTACAAATAATTGCAAAAACCACAGTTATTTTTGCACCAACCTAGTAACTGTTTTGTTTTATAAGGTTCTTGGGGGTTATGCTTCATTTTGTTTTTAGAAGTCAGGTGACAGGGTTGAGTGAGAGTTAGTAAATGACTGAGCACAGACTCACACATGGTTCTGTGCCTCCAAAGTTTGTGTTTTAGAACAGAGGCTGATATGTAATCAATGGCACACTGGCCAAATCCAGCCCTCGGCCTGTTTTGGTGTAGCCCTCCTGTCAGAGTGGTTTTTACACTTTTAAAAGGTACGGAAACAATCAAAAGAAGAATACATTTTCCTAATATGTGAATCTTCTATGCAGTTAAATTTTCAGGGTACATGAATAAAGTTTTATAGGAACTAAGCCACACCCATTCCTGTACATGTTGTCTGACTATTTCATGCTACGAGAGCAGAACTGAGTAGTTAGTCAGAGATCATATGGCCCTAAATTTTTACTATCTGGCCCTTTATAGAAGGTCTGCTGACTCCCGCTATAGAGATTTGCTCCTCAAAGGTGATCTGTAGACCATAATCAAGAGGTGACATCTGGGTAATTGTTAGAAAGGCAAAATCTCAGGTCCCATCCCAGACCTGCTGTATCCAATCTGCATTTTAGCAAGATCTCGAATGATTCATATGCACACTCAATTATAAGAAGATTTGTTCTACTAGTATGCTGTTTTGACTGGAGGAGGGCAAGTCTAGCAATGAGGTCATTGGGTGGCTTAAGACCAGGAGGCAGAGGGGATAGGGACAGGATTCACAGATATATAAAGAATGTCTGGGTGTACACAAGCAGGCACATATTCTTACTCTGGGCCTCTGAGATCCCTGCATATAAATATGCAGACACTAGGAAGTCATATGCAAGTTAACGTAAAGATCTGCATTTCTTATCATTAAAGTATGTGGCGCCAAAGTTGATTAAAAGGAGGATGATTAAATTAGCCAATATCCAACTTCCTATCTCAAGCCTCAGTGTGGACAACAAAGGGCTTCTTGACGTGTAGGAATGCCAATTCTCCCAGATGCTGGCCTGCAGCACTATTATAGGGAAGTTTCTCAAGAGATAGTTTGACTATCTTGCTAAAGCAGTTTTGCTAATGCTAAAATAGTTCTGACTAAGATGGTGTAGCCTATAGTCCTTTCTTAAAGACAGTCTGCAAGTAAGTTTGCCGTTTTGACCACATTCTTTCTTTCAAATACATGATGCAATGTTGTTAACTTTAGTCACCATGCTGTACTTCTCTACCTGCAGAATTTATTTATCTTACAGCTGGAAATCTGTACCTTTTGACCACCTTCACACTTGTTACCTTACCCACTGCCTCTGGCAACCACTAATCCATTCTCTGTGTCTATGAATTGAATATTTTTAGATTCCACATATAAGTGAAATCATATAGCATTTGCTTTCTTCCGTCTTATTTCACCTACCTAATGCCCTCTAGGTCCATCAGTGTTGTCACCAATGGAAGAATTTCCTTCTTTTTATGACTAATATTTCGTCACATATAAATATATGCCACATTTCTTTATCCATGCCTTCTGTGATAGACACTTAGGTTGTTTCCATATCATGGCTACCGAAAACAATGCTACAAAGAACATGGGAGTGCAGGTATTTTTTAGAGATACTGATTTCATTTCCTTTAGATATATACCCAGAAGTGGAATTGCTGGATCATGTGGTAGTTCTGTTTTTAATGTTTTGAAGGCCCTCGATAAGTTTTGGTTATAGTGGCCACACCATTTTATATTCCAATCTTCAGGATACAAGGGTTCCCTTTTCCCCACACCCTCACCAACACTTGTCATCTCTTCTCGTTTTGATAATCATCATTCTTATAGGTGTGAGGCGATATCTCACTGTGTTTTTGACTTGCATTTTCCCAATGATTAGTGATGTTGAGCACTTCTCCATATATCTGTGATCCATTTGTATATATTCTTTGGGAAAATGTCTATTCAGTTCCCCTGCTCATTTATTAATTGAATTGTTTTTTGTTTGTTTTTTTGTGTTTTTTTATTATTGAATTATATGAGTTCTTTATATATTTTAGATATTAACTCCTTATCAGATATATGATTTGCAAATATTTTCTCTCATTCCCAAAATACCAAGATGTTGGGCATAAGCTCCACCTCTTTTCCTTCCTCTTTCAAGAGAAGATTCGTGGGTATAGGCCTTTTCCCTATCCTGCAGAGCTATGCTGACTGCTCAGAGCCACCAGCCCTTTTCCCTAGGGCAACACACTGAAATGCCAAGATGTTAGGAGCAAGCTTCACTTCCTTCATCCCTGAAGAGACATCTCAGAATTGAGTATCTTCGCTCAATCCCACAGGATCATGCTGGGTGCTGAAAGCTGATCACTCCTTTTCCCTAGCAGAGAGCACTGAAAAACAACAGGAAGCTGGGTGCCAGCTCCATTTCTCTTTCTACTTCTCTAAGGAGAGGTCTCAGGATTGTACACCTTCTCTGAATCCTGCAGCACCATGATGCCTGCTGAGAGCCACCCACCACTTTTCTCTAGGAAATTGGGATGGAACTCCAGGAGGATGGGCATGTTTTTCCTTCTCTCCTGAAAGAGAAGTCTCAAAATTGTGTATTTTCTCTCAATTCTGCAGAACCATGCAGGGAACTGAGAGTTACCCACCTCTTTTCTTAGGTTTTAGCTGCCCCCAGGCATTCTAACTATGCTGGTTGCCTCAGCAGTCTGTGTGAATTTATATAGATTTCTTGGGCAGCATCCTAAAAGGCAAGGGAAATTAAATGCATGCTTCATTTACTCTTTACCCCACAGGAGAAATCTCAGGCTAAGTGGTCCTCTCTTGGCATTGAACTGTGCAGACTTGGGGGAGAGGGGCTGTCATGGGTAAAGTGAAAATGCTTTTCTTACCTGCATCAAAGTGTTTTTTCTCGTGTGTGTCTGTGTGTGTGTGTGTGTGTCTGTGTGTGTGTGTGTGTGTGTGTGTGTGTGTGTGTGTGTGTGTCTTGCTTGGGTGTTGCAACTTCTTAACTGGTCTCTGGAGTTTTCAGAAAGGTACTTTGACTCAAATATCATTGCTTTATGTGTGAAGGGACAATGGCTGCGACTCTTATTCTACTTTCTTATTGATATTACTCTTCAATATCTTTTAATGTATTAAAACTGATACACACAAAACGCATGTCTTTGGAAGAACACTTATAGACATAAATGTACAAATTAAAAAAATTAGAACTACTGCCTAGGGGAGGAAAGATAAAAGAAAATGTAAAATAATATATAATATAACCCTACAGACACTATTTCTCGTTCGATCTCAAGGTAATTGGGTATTAGAGAAAATGAGTAGCCTTTAAGAATCTAGTAGTGATTTCCTCAGAGGAAATAAAGACTGAGTAAGGAAAAATGTTTGTAGATGTATGTCAACTTGTTTGTAATACAGGGAGAATTTCATAGGGCACTGTGAGAAAGTTTGGTAGGATGCAGAAAGGTATACAGTTGAGTTGAGAGAAAGGTGGCACTGAGCATTTGAGAAATACATGTAGAAATCGGTTGAATGTCTGCAAGAATTCACATTTGAGGTGAGGACCAAGGAGAAAAGGAAATCAGGCATGATGAATTTGTTCTTATCAGTCTCCTAAAGATAGGAAGCAATTATAATGTATACAATTCCACCCCAAGCTGGAGTAAAAGGAAAGTGACTCTAATGTGGAATTTGTTGTTTCCTGGCCTCTGGGGAGGAGTGCAGCAGAGAACAGCTAGGGAGCATGAGCGTTGTAGTCTAACAGTATGAAATAGGACATTGTTGTAGCATCTCCTTCAGAAGGTAGAATACTGCAGCAATAGGATATGGTCTCTGCATTGGCATGCCTCATCAAATCGAAGCCCAAAGAGGACAGCATCCAAATCACAAGCTCCCAGGGGAAAGACACCACATCTGCTGTGTTTATCAATCTGTCCATGGAACCTAAGACATCAATTACTGCAATAAGCATTTACTGAATGAATTATATAATAATAATAATAATAAAAACACTAGAACCAGCAAGCCAACAAACAGGGATTAGTCAAATATATTATGGTATGTATTTGCGATGGAATTGATGAAATCAATGAAAAGCATAATTTGGAAGTGTGCTATTAATATGGAAAATAGTTATAACAGACGACAAACAATATTATTGTCTGATACTATTTTTGTAAATAAATAAGTATGCATAGAAAAACAAGTGAAAAGAACATACATTAAATATTAATTGTTATTTCTGGATGTTATAAGTGATGTTCTCTTTTTGCTAATATAAACTTCTGAATATTTCAACAGTTAACGTGGATTACGGTAGAGTTTTAAAAGTACAAAACTATGCATGGATTTGAAGAATTGATACCTGTACTGTGAATGAATTAGTTTTAAAAAAATCATCTATACTAAGGATGTATATTTAGCTTTAATTATACCAGTTAAAGAGGTATAAAATGGTTTAATAGTCTTTCAATTTGCATTTCTTTGCCATATGTTTATATGGTTAGCAGCTGCAAGCTCCTTGCGGGCAGTGATAATCTCTTTATAAGTATCATGAGAACCTAGGTGTTCAATAAATATCTGTCGAACTAAGTGTAACTATTTTATAATACCCTCTAATTATTTGCTATAATCTTCTTAAAATGTAAACTAACACTTGCTGTAGTACTGATTTAAAGTGTTTCACTTTTTCTGAAACTAATTTTGTATTTGTTCTTTTAATTTAGTTGCAATATTTGCTTTGTTAAGAGAAGCTAAAAATTCTAGTATAATTTGTAACTCTTTTCCATTTTGGTATTTTCTGTAACTTCTCTGCTTACAAAAGGACCATTCCATAAAGTTCTAATACATGGTCATTTCTTCTCTATTTTTAACATAAGTTTTTACATTTAAAATTTTAATATATCTTGTTTATTTTATTCCACATAAAAGATATTTTGTTTTTATTTATTTATGATTTACTCTAGACTTTAATACACAGGAGTTAAGATTCTCAACTCTGTTTTTCAGAAAACCCTTTGATATTTTGACCTATTTATGCTCTCAGATGCATTCTTAGAGTATTTTTGTCAGTGTAAAAAGTAAATGATATTGATGCTTTCACTGAGAATATCCACAGCTGTACTGAAAGTTGGGAACATCTGACATATTTAGAATATTATTGTCTTCATATTCAGAAATATAGTTTGTCTCTTTTATTTCAGTATTCTCCCAATAAACCTTGATGATTTTATATGTCATTTTCAGCGCTTAAATTCATCCCTAAGTATTTAATGTTTGCTTTATTGTGAATTGGATCCCTTTTTTATTAGTGTTCACACATATTTCTACTTATTATCATTTCCTTTTTTTCTATTTTCTTGACATGTTGCTTTATTATTTTCCTAAATACTTTAGGTAGAGGCTTAGCTCATTGTTTTTCCCCTTTCTTCCACACAAACGGGTATTTTGAGTGATAAATTCTCTACTAAGTGCTATTTTGGCAGGATTCCATACTTTTTTATATGTTGTATTTATATTTTCATTGCATTTTCTTGTTATTACAGTCTACATTCTTTCCTTAACTTAGGTACTTTTAAAGAACACTTTTTTTCTTTTTTAAGTTTTCATGCCTTTGGCACATTTTAATTCCATTCTCATTATTTGTTTCTATTTTTAATGTATTGTAGTCTAAAATGTAATCTGCAGAATATCAGCTTTCAGAAATTGCTTGGGTACATTTTCATTCCAGCATGTGATCCTTTTGAAAAGATCCTAATACATTTGAAAAGGAAAAACATTTTCATAACCTGTTCTTATGTTATCTCCAAATAAATAATGGTTAACTCTATTTATTAATCATATCAGTCAGGTAAACTTTTTTAAATTATCTGCCTCCTTGTTATCAATATAATTAGGAGAATCTTTATATGAAGATTTTACTTATTTTTCTATCTCTTGGATCTATTATTGACTAATAACTGGCAATCCTCTTCTGATTAGCCAGCAGCCTATGATCAAGATAACCATATGATTTCTCATCCAAACTTGAAAAGTGTTGATAGTGAAAAAGGATGCTGTTAATAATTATTCTGGATCAACAGGCTTGAACCAAAACTGTTGGAGCAACTCCAGGATGAACTTACCCTACTGAAGGTAATTGGAGTGAAAGCTCTATCCACTAGGGGTGTTCTACACTACTTGTTTTAAAAAAATATCAATTGTATTAACGTGAATGTGTATCTGTGACTTAAAATTTAAAAGAATCTAACATTCCAAAGAAAACAACTTTTTTATTATTTGTAAGACTTACCATATATGAAAGGCTCAGGGGATGTCAGTTACACATGTTCATATATGTTTGATAAATACCAAAGGTGGTAACAGTCTTTACTCTTGGATGAAGGTGTTACAGGTGATTTTTGTTTCCTTCTCTTGCTTTCTAAGTTAATTACAATTACTTTTGAAGAGAGAAAAAACATTAAGTTATCAAAATAAGCAGGTGAGTTAGTAAGTGTGCATATTGGGGGCAATTCCAATTCTCAATTTTAATAAAGAGACAGTAGGGAGTTTTAGGGAAAGGGTAGAGCAATATGCAGAAAACAAAGTTATCAAAAGGTAGTCTACTAGAGCCAGATGGCCACATCATTTATTAGATGTGCAACAGTTAAACACTTGCTTTCTCCTTTGATAAAATGAAGATGACAGTAATACCTTTCCCATGAGTTAGTCATGACTAGCACATGAAATAATGCTAAGTGAAGCATTTAGACCCGTATCAGGCATGGCATAAGTGCTCAGGGCACTAGCTATTAGCTAAGGACAGGGAAGGGAGTGGCACAGAAGACAACAGCATCAAGAAAAGAAATAAAGACGTGGCATAAATATAGGAAAGCAATCCTCAAACTGGGCTTACCTTCCTTCGCTACAGGAAACCTTGGTCCTCAGCAGGATTCTGACTGTTCTGCAAACCTGTGGGACATGATTAGGCTCAGAGACAGGTCATCCTTTCCTAAGTGTCCCACGTCCCTCTCCCCCATGTCCTAGGCTACAGAGATCCTATAGCCTGCTCTGCCCCACGCTGCCAGCCAGATGTTTGCCCCTTGAGATTTATTATTTGCCACAGAAAGGGAAGCAAAAATCCTGCTGATTGCAGAGTTGTAACATTTTATCTGAACAATATAGAAAGTGTGGTTGCATATGGCATGTATTATTTTCTTTCTTTTTTTAACTATAAACCAAATGGAACAATGTTGGAACACAGTAAATATGCTGGAAAATACTAATGCAAAAAGAAGAAGTATCTGGTGCATGTGAATGTACAGAGTTTGAAAACAAGGGGTACAATAATGAAGAGAAAAATTGGGTGGATAGTAATGCCAATTTGTGTTTTACTTGTATTTTCTTTGCAAGGATTACATATTAATGCTAGCCTTTAGCTCTTGCCTATAAAAGCATGTGACAATAGTAACCTTTGTTTTCCTTAAATTCCCTAGACTGAACTACTCAAAGACACAGCCCATATATCTCCTATCTCAGTATTTTCAACACATGGCACACTGCTTGGCACATAGCAAGTCCTTAATACATGTCTGTTAAATAAAAATAGGAGAGAATAAACACAGAGTACAGAACCAATTTACAAGATATTATGTAATCTATAAAGAAATCAAAAGTCTTTAATATGCTTTGGAGAAAAGTGAATAGTGATATAAAGCTGGGTGAAAAGGTAAATATTTAGCTAACTGAATTTATTATTGTTGCCAGTGCCTCTAAATTACTTGTTTTTAAATCTAATATTTGACTCTAAAGCTCCTAACTTGGGCCTTTCATTTTCTTACCTGTTTAATTAGAATTTTACACTGCAGGTTGAATGCAATGCATTAACAACAGCAAAAGAGCTCATCAAAAATATACTACCATGGGAAATTTTATTTAGGATACTGCTGTAGGCTCAAATTCTTTCTGTTAGCTCTTAAACTTTATATGCACCATCTTCCCTTATTAACTGACTAATTTGGGTGAGCATCTATCATTTAACTGAAATTGCAAGGAACCCACAGTTCTTTGTGCCAAGAACTGTGCTAGGCACTTGGATTAAAGAATTATTAAGCTATGGTTTTACATTTCTGATTTGTCATCGTTGGAGTTTAACTACTTGGTTTAGGACTGCGATTTCTGCTATCTGTCTCTTATAGTAGTTATAGTAATGCTAGCTTATATAATCAATGAACTATATCCTTACTGGCTTAATTCAGTAGACATTTATTTCCTTCTCACATAATGTTTAAATGACAATACTTGATCAGTGGGTGGCTCCCTCCAGTCATATATTCAGATACCAAGATTCCTTCTATCTTGAGATCTGCCATATTCCACATGGGCCTTACAAAATCACCTTTGAGTTTGCCTCCATCCTATCCAGCCTGAAGTAGAAAAAAACTTAGAGGACTCTGCGTGGGAGTTGTTTTCTGTTTTTTTAATCCACTTGAATGTGGTTCATATAACTTCTATTTGCATTACTTTGTCTAGTACTCAGTCTCATATCCATACTCACCTGCAAAAAATGCTTGCAAATTTGATCTAGCTGTGTGCCCAGGAAGAAAAAATGAGTTTGGTAAATAAATACCCAGTCGGACATATCTGTCTGCTCCATATATGGAAACCGCAGACAAGAGGCAGTACTCCCCATACCCCACCTAGACATCTGTGATAGCCATCAGCTGGGCTCATAGAGCCAGCCCTGCCTCCTAATCTCATCTATTGCTGGGCCAAAAGAAGACAACTTTTCTTCATTGTCTCTTAGTACTTTCTCATAAAAGCTATGCCTGTTTAGTAGACTCCAACGTGATTCCCAAGATCCCTATGTCCTGCTATATGTGTCCAGTGTAATTCCTTCCCCTTGAGCCTGTGCTGGATCCAGTGACTAAATTCTATGAAAGAATATGGCAGAAGTGATGGGATGTCACTTCCAGGAATAAGTTATGAAAGACTGATTTACTTGCGCACTCACCGACTCTTATGCTCTGAGGGAGGTCAACTGCCATGTTCGAAATGCCCTATGGAGAGACCCATGTGTCAAAGAACTAAGGAGCTTCTGACCAACTGCCGATGAGGACTGAGGATCTCATCCAACAATCAGTGAGGAGCTGAATGTTGCCAACAACCATGTGAGTGAGTTTGGAATTTGATCCCACATGTTAAGCCTTCAGATGAGATCTTAGCCTCGGATGACACATTTATAGTTTCAGTAACCTCCTGAAAAGCCTTGAGCCAGAGGCATCCAGTTTCCTTATCCACAGAAACTGTGAAGTGTTTATTGGTTTAAGTCATTAAGTTTTGGGGTCATTTGTTATATGGTAATAAATAATAAGCTTGTGACTTATTGACAGCTTGGGTTTCCATCTTCTCCCTCCTATTCCTTACAAAACACCCATGTTCACATGTGTGCAGGATTATGTTTCTACACAATATACCTTCATATGTCATCTGAAAATGCCATTTTATATGCATGTATATTTTATACGCATGTATATTTTTATTGAACTTATATATGTATGCAAATGCATGTATATGATTCCAGAAACATATTTTTTTAATAAAGCTAATTTGTTCACTGTGCAAACTGGATTTGTTTGTGTTTTGTAAAATAAAATTTTATTTTTATGTTTTGTCTAATATTTGGTGTTAAGAAATATGATCATTCTATGATAGATTATCCTGTAAGCATGAAATGCCAATATGAGGAATACATTACCTAATTTAGGTTTAAATGAAAAGAAAGCATAGACACTACATGGCCAAACACTTAAGGGCAAATGTGAAAACAATAAAAATCTTAATCTTACCTTTTTATTGGCAAAATATAGAAGTCAGTGATGATTCTTCTATCTCCTAAGGGTCCTGTGAAAAATAATATAATAAAACTTTGGAGCGATATCTGCAGGATTTTTCTTTCTTTTTTTTTTAATTTAAAATTTATGGAGAATTTGCAGGTAGAAATTGCCTAAAGGCAGCCTTATACTGTTAAAAGAACATGGGCTTTGAAAACAGAATATGTTGAATCCCTACTCTGGCATTTATCTATGATCTTCAATAACTTTTTTAAACTTGTTTCCCCATCTGTAAAATGGGGAACATAATATATCAAAATAGCTCATAGTGGTATTGTGATGCTCCAAGGAATTCATGTACATGACACCACTTTATAAACTATAAAACACTATACAAATGGTAGCTATAACCATGATCATTAAACACAAATATACCTATAGAAGCTAATATGTAAGCTCATATTTCTATATCATTTCATTTTTCCAATTAATAATAATTATGTTTTTGTGGGCCAGATACTAGCCTAAGAGTTTTACATGTATTAATTCTAGAGTTAAGGAAAATGAGGATCAGAAATGGTATATAACGACTGAAAGCTATACAGCTTAAAATTACTGGCAGAGCCTGGATTTGAACCCAGTATATCAATCTCTAGAGTCTGTTCTTAATGATCATGCAATATCATGTTCCCAATAAATTTCATTATAATAGTAAGGATGTGTTCACATACACATACAAAACCTCCACATTTCTTAAAACTGATGTCCATACTTAATTCAGAATACCTGAGCTTTTCCCTAGTATTCTCTTTCTCTTTCCAAGATGCCTCGTTACATTTAGTAGTCATATCTCCTTAGGCATGACCATTTCTCAGACTTTCCATAATTTTTATGATCTTAATACTTTTGAAGATCACTAGTCAGGTATTTTGTAGAATGCCCTCATTGGGATTGGTCTGTTGTTTTTCAAGGATAATGTGTGTTTAGGAGGAAGATCATAGATGTAAATTGATATTCTCATCACATAATATCAATTGTACATACTCTTCATATGACTTATCACTGTTAAGATTCACCTTGATTTTCTGACTTGAGATAGTATTTGTCAGGTTTCTCCGCTGTAAAGTCACATTTTCTCCAAACTTTCCATATTACTGCACCCTGGAAAAAAGTCACTACATATAGTCTACTCTTAAGGAATGGTGAGATATTCTCTACCTCTTCAAGAGTGAAGTATTTACACAAATTCATTGGAATTCTTCTGCACAGGAGATTTATCTATTCTCCCCCAATTTCATTATTTATTCAATCATTTATTTAGTCAGTATGGGACTTATGGATATTTATTTCATACTTTGTATTACAATCCAATAGCACTTTGTTTTACTTTGTTGTTCTAATGTTTCTAATTGCTAGCTCTTTCAGTTGGCTTGTGTCCCATTGATATAACCCATCATCATTGGGGAATTAGTTTTATTTTTGTTTGTTTTGTTTGAACAGGTTTTTATTTTTTAGCACAATCTGTTTTTCAAATTCCATTAAAATAATAATATCGCCTTATTTTATTTAAATATTGGCATTTCCTAGAAAGGAGGTAGGAAGCATTCAACTCCTACAGCTCCCTCCAGCCTTATCTGCAAGTTTCTGAGGACCTGCAGTTCCTCTTATACTATCCTTCCTTGGGGCAGTTGGTTGAGGTTATAAACTCCTATGGGAATCTGATTTAGGAAAAAAAAAATCTTGTGATGCTCCAGAAAATACATATAAGCACATATCCATTAAATCTCCTGGCTTCACAAACCACCTGAAGCTTACACATATATCTGGCTTTAGGGATGGTTCCTCAGTCCTCAGAAAAAAACATGCAAGCAAGTATCTATTTTGAAGAAACACCTATCAACTCTAGAATTAGAAGAAACATAATCAGTCTCTATTTAAAATCGTAGAATGGTAAGGCTAAGAATCCTGAAAGTTTATGCTTGTACCTTCATACAGATAAGAAAGGGAGGCTTGCAGAAGTAAGTTGACCAGCCCTGGAACACTCTGTTCCCACATAGCCAGCTTTGTCTTCACTTCTTATTCCAAGTCCACTGTTAATTCCTCTGCATTTTAGGACTTGATCTTGTGTATGGGAATGTAGGATGACATAGCGTTTAATCTCTTTACTCTTTCCCAAACTGTTGAATGAAAAACCCCTTCTGATTAATGTTATGATTAATATTTACCAATACCTTTCTCCCAAATCACTCCAAGCTGAAAATTATTGGAAGAAATAAACCACCATCCTTAGAAAGGCAGAAGGCCCCATTTTCAGGATCTACTGATCTCCGATATTTTCATTCCCTTTCTCTGCTAATCTCACTCTTCCCAATACATACAATTTCCTTTCTTGCAGAAGTACTAAGAATTGAAACAGCTCAGAAGGAAGTGAAGATTTGAGCATATCTTCTTTGGGGAGGAGCTGAAGAAAATAAGCTTCTTATGTCTTTTCAAATTCATACCTCACCCAGTTTCCACTGTGAAGATAAACTCTTGTCTAGGATTTAGAGATTCCTTTACTACACCTCGAGCTAGAATTACAAAGGCGGGTTTGGTTGTCCTAGCATTGGGAGAAAAGGGACGCATAATGGATTTCTCATCAGCCTCTCCCTTGAAGTGTTCTGCATCCCAGATCTAAATGTCCTTAAAAGAATATAATTAACCAGTAAGACTATTTTGAAGGAAAAGTTCTTCAAAGGGCAGTCCCACCCCAAAAAGTATTGTAGGGAAGCTCGTATGTGCACTCTTCAAACAGATACAGACTGTAAATCGCCATGTGCTTGAATGCACAGAGCAATTTGAACTTATTCTAACATACTCTTCTGTGAGGTTGGCCTGCATATATATCGGTAGAGAAACATTGGATAATAACATAAATGCATTTCACGTTCAGAGTCAGCAATTTTATGAGAAATAAGAACCTGAAATTCCCAACTCTCTATTACTAGATGCAACTCAGCATTGTCTGTGGACACCAGTCAGAGCCATCTATCATCCACCACTCTTATCTCTGGCCTCGAGTTAATCGACTTGAACTTCCAGGGATGCAAGTTTGCCCACAACAGACACTGAAAGACATAAATGCTACCTCACTGACCGATAATGAAATTAGTAGCAAGTATGGGGACCATGTGACAAATGCAGACTTAACACAACTGATCTCCAACTTTGTCACTTTACTTGAAGCATATAAGGAAAAGAGCATGCCCTAGAGCAGGGGTGACCAAATTTTTTTCAATGGTTTTCAACAAGGGCCATATGTGGTAAAATACACAAACAGCCATGCCATTCACTCGAGTTGAAGTACGTATTGCCTCACCTGGTTTATTTAAGTAAACTAAATATATTTTTGGAATTTGCTGCTGGCCAATTAACAATGAATCATGGGCTGCAGTTGGACCGCTGGCCCGCGGGCCGCAGTTTGGACACCCCTGCCCTAGAGGAATAGAAACACAAAATTACAGTTACAGTCATGGGGGTTATTTTCTCCTTTAATGAGATTCAATAACAAAAAAGTATATTCACTCCAACCCCTAAAACTTTTTATCTAATAAGGATCATTCCAAAAAAAAGTCACCAGAAAACAGACCATTTAACTCCTCAAAATAGGTTCACTTAAGTGAAAACTAGAAAAGATGGCTGTCTTAAGAAATTTTTCAAATGAAAATGTGCAGGTCAGATTGCCTTTCTAGATTGTTTTAAACAAATACTAAGTTGAACTATGATGCAATGGAGAGGTAATATTTAATAGGTTTTTGGCCATAAAAATTGAAAAGAAAAAGATCAACTAAAACATTTGAGGTTCTGACACCTTCCAGCATACAGGTAAAGCACAAGGTCTTTATAAGAAGCTGTACTGTTAATCTGTTAAAACCAGTGTGCTCTGAGGATCTTCCTAAGATTTAGCTGCATCAAAATGATACGGGAGAGCTAGGGGTGGAGGAAGGGTCACCTACCAGGCTCCTGAATCTATCCCAAATCAATTGGATCTGAATCTGCATCTGCAGGGGTGTGGCCTCCCCAAGGGATACTTCTACACCCTCAAGTAGAAGCCCCTGCCTTAAAAACAATAAAATGTAGGGGGAACTGTCTTTTTCAGTGATAGTGTGCATTCTTAGACAAAATTGGTTTTGAATTTATGATATGGTATAGTTCAATTTGATCATCCACAACACATCATACATTTTTTAAAACAAAATGATTTTTGTTAAGACAAGCAACCCCTGGGAGAGTTGAGGAGCTTTCTATCTGGAGAAACTAGACTATCCATGTAAAACAGGGTGATGCTCTTGGCAAAAATGCTCAGTAAAGTTTTTTTAAAAAACAAAATTTAATAAGGGCTTTTCTACCTAAAACATAGGAGACTTTTAGAGTAGGTTACATGACTTCCTCCTTAATTACATTTCTGCATCCCTTTCCAGAAATATCCGTACATCCACATTGGCTAGGGGTTGAGGTTTTGTTGATTAAGCAATCTCAAATGTGGTTACAAATTATTTCACAGGTTGAAGTTCTTAGCTTTCCAGTTTTCAAAGACCACGCTACCCTGTTCACTCTAGTCAAACCCATCTTTAAAAACTGCTCTTTGGCGTTTTGATCCATGCAATAAGCCAAATCGTTATCAAGCAGTGAACGGACATAGAAGAAGCTATAAGAATATTTTTTTTAATTGTTAAAAATATCACTGGGTTCTAAAATCTTTAAAGCACATGTGTAGAAGCAAAATATGAAGTGCTCCCCAAACCACTGCTTACGGGATGAGCCGCAACTTCAAGGCAAGTGTCAAGGGCCCCCAGCCCCGTCCACGCAGAGTTCCGCTAAGAGGCAGGTAAGCGAGGGCAGAGTGTAGGCCTGTTCTGTGCATTGCAAGCACAAAGCAAAAAAAGATATATTTTATGGACTTTCAGACTTTCATTGAAGATTTCCATAAAGTGAGAATTTCATATTGTAAAACCTCTAAATAGGAAACGTTAATACAGCCCATCATGCTTTGCAAAGGCTTCTGTGAAATGGTGTTGTCTGTAATTCTCCTGCAGAGTTGAAAGTATCAGACTTAAAAGTTAAAACTCCACATGTTGAAATTAAGAATTATTTTTCAATGAGAAAAACCCTACTAGACAAAGTGTATTTACATTGATCCTGTCAGCATACTTTCCTGGGTTTTTGAAATTATATTGATTTTAATAACTAGTATATTTTAATACACCACCCATTAGTGAATTTCAGGGCAGCGTTGGGGATAAAACTTTCCTTATTCAAGTATAAAAATGAGTAACCAGTATAACCCAAGAGATGCAGTGCTACCTCTATTTGTCGTGTTAGCACCTGCACTGATCTGTAAGAACAATAGATGAGTTTGGTAATCAAATAGTGTGTGTTTCAGCTCATTAGAGAGGCCTCACCATAAAAGGGATTGTCACATGCCTGCCAGTTATTAACTGCAGTCATTTTTCAGCTGCTGCTTAGGAGACTATACTTCCAATTTGTTTAATTGTTACTGAACAAGACAGCTGAAAAGACAACGAGGCATTTTTTTTTTAAATCCCTGATAACACTCGAAGTAAGCTAGTCCCCTCATAAGTGAATAAATCAAAAATTTAAAGATGCCAAATGTAGGAGACAAAGCCAATCTAAGAAGATATTTAACTGTGAGAAATGGGATGAAGTCAGAGAGAACAAGAGAGGTTTTTCTTCAATGCAAATAACTCCACATTGGGCAGAAAAGGGGGTGCCTAGCAGGGGTTAGAGCAACTTGGGTCTCATGAAATCATCTAATGGAATAAAAACCTTAAAGAATTAAAACAAAGATGGAAGGCTAATTGAAAACTTGATCAATTAGCAGAGAGGCCATAATTTGGAAGCACTAGAGCATGAAATTTGATTAAACAGAACCATACGTCCCACTTCATTTTCAGTGCTGTAGTGAAACAGATGACCTTGGAAAGAGATGCTTGGCAATATGAAATAGCCAGGATGGTAGTTAAAACATAGTTCTGATGGGAAGTTTTGTGCATAAGAAAACTTTAAATTAAAATGCCCATTCATATTCAAAGGAGAAAGTATAGAGAGGTAAATTTGGATAATTGACATATAATCCAAATTTATGACACTCTATCAGGGCAGCTGGGATGCAGAAAAATGATTTAATTTCATAAATGTGAACTTATCATGGTTTGCTGACTAGTCAAATTCTCTCTTATTTTGGCCCTATTTTTGCGCATTCTCTAATGGCAGAATGAAACAGGTCCAAATTATAGGCCTGAGCACAGTCCGAACAAGTGTGTGGTAAGCCTGCCATCACTTTGTTGTGATGTTCTCACCTTATTCTTCAGAAGAAGGTGGCAAGGAAGACCTAGAACAAAACTAGAATATTCTTTTATCCCTGCTACCATTTAGGATTACTCTGTGTGCTGCTAATTCTTGGGAATAGAAGCAAACGTAGGCATGCAAATCTTCATATATTCAGATACAGAATATTAATATGGCAAACACATAGTAATTTTTGTAGCCTTTTTTTTCTCAGCTAGTTATAGCTAAATTTCCCTGCCCCTTTTCATTACTTATCTCTTCACCTCATTTGATTTCTAATTTCATCTTGTCTTCTTTTCATAAAATGTTCTCCCACCACCTGCCCCAGCGTTTGTAAGCCAAGATGAGTGAGGTTTCGCTACTGCCTTCTGCTTATGGATGTAAATGTCTTCTCATTATTTAGAAAGAAGTGACACAAGAGACTTTCAGGGGGAAAAAAATTAAATCTATAGAAACAGAAGATCTTTGAGGAGGTAGTAGAGAATATTTACCTCAAAATCTACTAAGAGCTGTAAGAAATTCCACTTGGATGGCGAATAGATTCACTTTACCATTCTGGTCTGCAGAGAGGACAGAAATTAAACAAAAGAAATCACCAAATTCTTTACCCTGTAAGAATATCTCCTCCCTCCCACCCACGCATTCACTCTCACTAGTTGCTGTGAAAGTGGCAGTGTGACTCATGCTATCACTAAAGGAGACAATAGCTCTGTCAGTTAGTATTAAAATATATGTGCAGGCTCAGATTGTACATACTTTGTTTACTGTCTCCAAAACAGAATAACGTCTCCTCTTTTCCCCTCCTATTTCAGCTGCCTTCCCTTCCATCTCTCCTTCTGTGATTCCATCCATAGCTCATTGTTTTTCCATAATTTTCCCTGTAAATAAGAAATTTTCCCTGAAAAATATGAAAGCAAGAGAATAGAGCAGCTTACACCCTGCTTCTGAATATTACACTAAGTACTGGATTCGACTACTGAGTGAGCAGTCTCAAATTTAACAGCTCATGATTTTCTGCATAATGAGGATACAGACCAAAAATCTGTGCGTCTCACAAGTGCATTCCATTTTACTTTGGAATCTCCAAGAGACATACCTGCTTAGCCTTCATACTAGAGATAAATGTGTGCTCTTAAATTGGGTAATAAATCTTAAGATGAATTTTGTAAAGTTTCTCCTACAGTGATTCTCAAATTTTAACGTGCGAATGAATCACCTGAGAATCTGGGTAAAGGGCTGAATTTCAAGCAGTAAGTCTGGGGTGGAGCCTGGGATTCTGCATTTCCATCCTTCTCCTAGAGGAGACTGACATTGCTGCTCTGAGTAGTATGGTCCTAGTATCCTGCAGTATGGCCTGTGGTAAATATTTGGGGAAAAAATGGTCTGGAGTGTTTTCAACCAATGCTCCGATTCTCTGGATACCAAGAGGGTGTTCTTTAATTCAATTCCAATGCGAACTACAAGGAGTTGGCACATACTCCATAGGTGAAGGGCTCAGTACCGTGAGCCTCATAAGTCTACCCCACTTCAGAACACCAGTTGCAAGTCCCAGGTTGTCATATATACTGCTGATCAACCAGCTATAAATTGGGGTTCCCATGACTCCCTCCTAACGTTTGATGATTTGCTAGAATGGCTCTCTGAAATCAGGAAGGCACTTAGGTTTATTGTAAACGATACAACTCAGGAAGAGCCAAATAGAAGAGATGCATAGGGAAATATATGGGGGTAGGGAAATGTAAGTGTGCAAAGCTTCCACGCTCCCTCCAGGCATGCCACCCACCGGCACCTGCATTTGTTCACCAACCTAGAAGCTCATCAAATTTGGTTGTTCAGGACTTTTTATAGAGTTCAGTCTCCAGGTGCCCCCTCCTGTGCCCAGAGGTCAGTTAATGGGGATAAAAATTTGAGACCTATGATCTTTCCTGTTTCAGGTGACCAGTCCAATCCTAAAGCCATCTAGGGGCCCCACCATAAGTCACCTTATTGGTATAAACTCAGTTTGATCAAAAGAGGCTCCTTGTGAATAACAGAAGACGCTCCTATAACTCAGGGATTTACAAGGGTTTTAGAAGCCTTGTTCCGGGAACTAGGGACAAAGAGCAGACATGTTCTTATTGTCCAACTGGTTACTGATATATAGCTACCGATGTTTTTATAATTTCCAATATGAAATTTGCTCTAAGACAGCTCAAGTGAGCTCCTAGGGTCAATTCCTTCTACCTATGTCTTGATTCCCTAGCCTTAAGCATGTCGTTTCCCCCTGGAGATTGGTCCAATGAATGTGAAAGATTACCAACACAATGGTCAGGGATAATGAGAATAAAAGCTGCAAGCCTGACTGGCCACAAGCAGCTGTGTCCTTCCCCCCGCCCCCCCCCCCCACCCCCGTAGTGAAGCTGCCAACAGATACCACACATTCTCATTCCCAAGTGGTACCACTGACAGTTTACGTTAAGCAACATCTAGATCAGATGGAAAACCTTTTCTCACTTCCTAGAAATCTTGTGTTCTTCTATAGCCTCCCCTTGCATAAAAAGAGAGCAATAAAAGTAAGGTTTAGCCACATGAATTACTTTTCCTTTTTTTTTTTTTCCTCAGAGTTTTGCTTGCTTTTTGATTCTATACAGTAAGTAGTCAGTCTACCAGAGAGGTTCTTCCTTTTCTCTCTCTCAGGCATCTGTTGTTACCCACCTCTCACTTTGTATATTAAAAAGTTCTCTCTCTATAGCTAAAAGATACAAGAGAAATTGTCTCTGGGGAGTAGAAATTGCGCATGTAAAGGGCTGGAACAGGATCTGCTGGGAAATACCATTAGATTTTTTTAAAAATTTTAATGTACTATACTGGTAAAAACAAAAATGAATACAAAAAAAAATAACGTTCTCTACCTGCTGTACCTTGTTCCAATATTGCCTGAGATATACCACACCAAGCGAAGTGTACACAAGCAGTACCTCCCAGGATCAGCAGCTTCCACAGTCTCAGAAACCCATTAATAAAATTAATACATTTGACAGAATCTGTGGTAGAGCAATTTGTGAGTGCCATCAGTTTAAACAAAGGAAAATCAGTGTCTTGGAAAACAAAATAAGCAAAACAGGGCTAATTTTCATGCATATTAAATTGCAGGACTCACAGGATGGGAAAGTTTCCAATGTGTGTGAGTTTTTTTAGACCCACTTATAAGCTCGCCGAATTAAAAGATTCAGACTGTGAGCAAGCAAGAAAGCAATGTTGTGAAGGGTGCCAATGTAATTACAGAACAGCGTGTCCCTGGAGACTCACTGGGAACCGCATCATCACTTTTGTGTGCCACCTTAAACAAGTTCACTGTGATTTTCCTACTGCATTTAAGGGAAAAGAACATTGCTTTAAAATTCTTCCTCATTTGGTGATACTTTTTAATGTTTTCAGGATCTCTTTTCTTCCTCCTGCTTTCACATAAATTATAACAAAATAAAATGAAAAGACTCTTCAGTCTCTGTAACATCCAGTATGGTTTTCCTTTTCTCCACCCACTTGTCCTTAACTTCTCTAGTATTCAATTTGATCTGTCACTCAGACTTGGTTCTAGAAGATAGCATCCTCCTCACATTTATTTTTCTTTATTCTTTACCATCATTCCCCAATCACTTTCACTTTAAGATACCTTCTTCTATTTTGAAAAATTCAAAAAATTGCCAGTAAAAATTGTGTTTTATCTTCAGGCTGATCACATGCAATGTATTTTGTGTCAGTCTACTGAGGCATATGCTGAGTTTCTTGCCTTCACTTTACTGTCAGAGTCTGAGTCTCATGCTTATTGCCTTGACCTTCAGATTGTATCTTGACACTGTAGCATTCCAATTCATCTTTAGCGCAAACTACCAAAAGAAATACACTCTAGTTCAACAACCAATCTATGTAACCAGAAGAACTAATATATTCAAAGTTATAGAATACAATGACAATCTTAAATTTAAAATCCTGTAACATTAGAAAAGTTGGTTTCTAAATTCTTTTTTTGTTTGTGCTTTTTTTTTTTACATTTTAGTTTATGAGGAATTGGATTTCAACCTGTGACTGCAAGAATAAAGGTATTGTTTTAGGTCATGATTCTAAAGAGAGTTAAATTGATACAGGTTTGATACTCAGTTTATTGCAATGAAACACCAGTAATAATAACAACTTCATGTTAAACAACTCTTTGTCAGGCCACTGTGCAACTTCTCAAGCTAGTTCAGTACCCTTCAAAATATTTCCTTTCTTAAATTATCATCAATTTGGCAGAAATAATCAGATAAAATGAAACAATGGGTAGAGGAAAGGGAAAAAAAATTGAAAAAGGAAAAAGAAGATATGATCAGAGGTTGGGAAAGTTGGAGGAAAATAAATGAGAGAAAGAAAGAGAGAGAGAAAAGAAGGAAGAAAGATAAAAAAAATGATGAGGAACAAAATGGAAGAGAACAAGAATATTAGTGGAAAAGTTGTAAAATCCAAATAAAGTCTGTAGTTTAGTTAATAATGTAACAACGCTAATATCTTGGTTTTGGTAAAAGTACCATGGTTTCATAAGATATTAACTTAGGGGAAACTGAGTGAAGAGAACATAGGAACACAGGAAGAGAACATTATCTTTGAATCCTTTCTGTGTAACTAAAAGTATCTCAAAATGAAAAGCTTATTTTAAACTTAACAGGAAAGCAGACATCCTGACCACAAGGACTGATGATTTTGGAAATTCTTTAGAATCAGTTAACATTCATGTATAGCTAAATGGTAACTCAGCTTGTTAGCACCAAATGAAATTCATTCCTTCTATTTATGTAATTATTTCCCCCTTTTTTTTTTCTCATAAAAACCCCTTGCCTTCACTCTGAAATTGGGACACAATTTAAGTTTCTGCCTGAATCTCTGCTCCCAGATTGTAATTCTCTGATCTCAAATTAATACATTAAAAGCCTCTTAAAAGAAGGAACTATCATTTATTTATTTATTTTGCTTATCACAGTCATTATCCAATGACTTGCACAGAGTGGATAGAGGCTTAACAAGGGTTTTCCAGAGTAATCTGTCACCATGTTCATTCCTTGGCTTTCTTCAGATGTCCAGGGGGTTATTCTGAGGGGGCATTGTGAGGAAAAAAAGTCAGTTTTAAACCTGAATTTCTGTAAAAATAACATCTTTACTGCTTGGTTTTGCTTAGAGAGTGGAGAAAACAATAATCTCTTAACCGCTAATTTTGGCGTGAATGGAGGAGTGATAGGAATAATGTTTGGTAAAGAAAAACTCAATTTTAAAGAAGATATGGGTAACATCAGGAACATCAGCTTTCCTCCCTACAGGTTTGAGGTTCATCCCCAATCCTAATTACACTGATTCTGCCTGGTGATGTCATCTAGTTTTTTGTTTGTTTGTTTTTGTTTGTTTTTAGTTGATATACTCATTTGCAACAGAACCATATGGTATTCCTTTAAAATGGTATTCATTATAAGGAAGAGTCATGATGACTTTTTATACCAATTGACAGTTAATTCCTCTAATCTTCAAAGCCTCAACTTCTTCTACAGTTGCTTATAAATCAATTTTCATTCTAGGTGAAATCATAGCTACCTAAAACAACAATGAAGATAAATTGTAATCTATCTGAACCAGAATTTAATGTAGTGGAAATGGAGAAAGCTTTCGATGACTTCCTAGATCAAACCATCCTGAATGAGCACCCTACAACTAGACAGCTCTGTTTCCCAGTGAGTATTAGTTTTGGATTTCTGAAAGAAATCCAACTAAAACTAAAAGCTTATGGTATACATATATACATACATACATTCAGCAACTATTTTTTAAGCACCTTATCCATAGCACTTCCAAACCCATTAGCAAATAAGTACATTTGCGTAATAGATCATGCAGTGATCTAGGAGCATGGAAGGAAAAGGTGAAACCTTTATATTAGTGGCAATTTTATGCTATTAGACTAACTATTCAGTTATCATTAAATAAGCTTTAAGATATAATTTACTAATTGCTACCAAATAGCCTACAATTTAACATTTTTCTAAAAATTGACCAGAAGCTTACAACTCTTTAAAATATTAAATTATTTACTGAGCATCTGCTGACCTTTTCACATTGACAATAAAATTCTTTAGATTTCCAAGTTGCCCAAAAGCATTTATGTTTTGATGGAGATAGAATAGCTGGTATTTTCAGTCATTTAATTAGCCTCTTGTGACTCTAAATGTGTCTCTAAATCTTTCACTCAATATAATCCATATGCCAATCTTTTATATACATATATGCCAATTTTAAAGTTCTTAACTTCTAAACATAATTTATTAAATATTAATCAATTCAAATGATTATATATGGTAATAAGAGAACTTCATAAAGTATTATTATGCAAAATAGCATATCTTTCTATAAAACTCTTAGAAATGAAGTCAGAGTCTATAAGGCCTAAGCTTTTTACGAGAGATGAAACTATGACAAGACATCACGTTATATTATGTTTAGAACCTGTAATAAGAAAAATGAATACAATCACAACACTGGTAGAGCAATTGAGACTAAGATTATTCCATGAGCAATTGGTTTATAACAAGAGAGTTATAACATAATGATAAGGCAGGAAGAAACATTTGCATAATTTATCTATGACCAAGAAGTTTCCGAATTGAGTTGTAATATTAGGGAAAATAAGATTTTTGACTGTGTATTTCATGATCAAAATGTGATAAAAGACATCACTAGCTACAGGAAAGAATAGAAAAATTTATTTTCTCTCTTAAAGAAATAAGAGCCAGGGGAAAAACAAGATTCCTCTAAATTTTGATATAAAGAAGAATGAGGTATATTGAAGGCTTTGAGAAATTCAAAGATATATTCCCTGGCCTAGAAACGAACCCAAAAATGGTTATTAAAGGAGATCATCTCAGTGAGCTTTGAAACGTCCATTAGGTAAAGAAAAGAAAAGAAAACAAAACAAAACAAAAACACCACTTAAACTAAGAAGAATATAGAGGATCAATTGGAATTGATCTGATCAAAACACCTATTGTGAGGCTAGAAATAGATCAATGGCTAAATATGTTGTTGCAGTTCACTGATAGAAATAAATGAACAAAAGTTACTTACTGTCCCATGGAAAATATCTTTGTCACTACTCGTACTTATAACTTGGTTTGAAGAGTATTTCACTAGTGCACGGTGCTTCCCGAATAGGGAAATTGTTGACACAGAGACGAAAAATGAGATTCCTAATTTCAGACCTCGCCTTGTTCCAAGCTGAGTAAACAATGTGAGAGATTTTCAAGGTAGAGACAGCCAGACACAGAAGAATGTTTATTTTCTATGCTGTGCTGAAACCATAAGTAGTTGGGAAGTTTTCTTCAAATCATATGGATGAAATAGAAGCCATACTTGAGCAATTTATAATGAGCCGTGGTTCCATCTGAGCTTGAGAGTTTATGTTTTGATAAGGTTCTTTAAAAATACATTTTCAGTGATACACTTTCATAATGAATAATTTATTTTGTATGTATGTAATTTATGTGAAAGATGAGCAGGAAAAAGCTAGCATAGCTCTTTCTCCTTTTATTGGTAGATTTGTGTGGTCCCCTAAAAATCTCTGCAAGTACCACATCTGTAGACTCATGTCCTAAGGTGTATACGTAATGTGCACACTTTGATGCTCATATTGCTTAAGAAGAATATTCTCCAGCTGTGTTTTGCTTTAAAGAAAATGACTCCATTAGTATAAAGCTCTCTGCTTCGAACCCCTTGAGGATTTTGTGGCATATGGCACATGATCTGTGGAGTGTAGAATGGTGGGTGTGGCCCCATGGTTACTTCCAGAGAGAGGGGCTGCTTCACTTTCACTCCAGGAGTCACAGTAAAACGTATAAATTTGCTTCATACAATAAGAATGTAAAGGGCTTTGCCAACCTTTTGGCAATATCTTTTCCTCAAGCTGGCAAACGAAATTCAGCAGATGCTTCCCCAGATGACTCCACGCCGATGAGCATTATATAAGCAATCTGTCTCATATGATTGTACAACACAGATCATCATAAACATTGCATGTCTCACAGTCTGTCTGCCAACTGATCTATGATTCTTGAGGCTTCCTGGGCATGAAATCACTGTGCATTTGATGCTCTGTCCCCTAATCCAGGTGGGACAAATAAAATTGATGACCACAAGCCTTGGCTTCCCTGATTTATCAATCTAGGTGAAGGTGACAGGGATGAGTTTTGAGCAAACTTTCATAGAGTGGCTATCATAGAAGCAGGAGAACTCAAAATGCAAATAAAAGCTCAGCTATTTTGACCAGAAAAAAGTCTAAAAGTCCAGGTGATAGAATCTTCCTTTGCTTTGTGACAAAGTAACAAGCTCTGTACATCCATTCCAGATGTACACTGACTCATTGCTGAATTGGCACTCCCCTGCCCTCTGGACCACTGCTCCCTCAAGTCTATCCATGGAAGAGGTTGGCATGATCACAAACAAAAGTTTAATGTTGGAACTTAGGTGGCCTACTTTCAAAGTCCATGTCTGCCAATTATTAGCTATGTGACTTTTGGCATATTAATCCACTTGAAATGTATAATAATAATAATAATAATAATAATAATAATAATAACTATCCTGTATGAGGCCCTTTGCTAGTTCTTGATCTCTATGAAAAACCCAGAGTTATTGCTTAATTTAAACTTCACCATTACACAAAATAAGGGCTAATATTACCCCCATTTTAAAATGAGGAAAATAAAACTCAATGCATCTAAATGATCTGAGCAAGATCATGCAACAAGTAAGTCACAGATCCTTTTCAAACTTAAATTTTCTTGTACATCCAGACTACGGCTGCCTAAGACCAGACCCCAACATCTCTTGCCTAAATAACAACAAAAGCCTCTTGAGGATAAAAAAGAAAAGGAAACATTCATGGATGACTCTTAGGTTTCAGCTTTGGGAAAGTAAATAAATGGTAGTGCTCTTAATCAATATATATGCTATATAGAAAAAATATAATATTGATCATTGTGGAATGGAGGAAGATGATGAGCTTAGTTCAGGGAAAGTTTTAATGTCTGTAGAATACACAAGTGGTTTATGCTTACTAGGCAAGTATGTATATGGGGTTTCTGGATTCTGAATGGAGCATGACAACATACGGAAAAAGTACATTGCATTAAAACAAGAGAGAAAGAAATGTACCACACAGAAGACCAAGAAACTTAACAAAAACAAAAATAAATCTTATGGAAAAGAGTGGAAGTTCTCATACTTGCTCCATGTTATATAAAACCTTACAACACACATGGGATCAGTAAAAGAAAAATTCAAAGATAGATAACAAAATGAAAGAAAAAAATACAAAGCAGTGACTTACAACTTAGGGGAAAAAAATTGTAGACTAAGACCATCTCTACATAACTGACAAATAAGTTTGATCACAGCAAAGAAAGCAGCAGAATAGAGAGGCTTAGAAATTGAAGAACTCAGACAGAGGAAATACTGTTATCATCGAACTTAAAGAAAATGAGTTTCAAGAAATTAGAGAGAAGTGAATGATTAATGACAAAGATGTTTCCCTATAATATTTGCTGTCCCTGTAGTAAAGGAACCATTCATGAAATGAATAATAAAAGCCTTTACTCAATAATGTAGTTCAAGAAAATTTCCTTGAGGAAAAAAAAAAAGAGGAAAGACTGCAGATTTAAAGAGTATACAGAAATAATTGACATAAAGTGGTCACAGCAAGACATCTTGTATTGTGGAATTGAACTTTAAGAATAAAAATAATAATAATAATAATTTTTTGCTATCAAGATAGACTTCTGGTTTCTGCTGGAAGAAGTAGGGAAAGATAATGCATAGTTGCAAAGAGACAGGAGCCTGCAGGAATAGACAGCATGTGAGTATTTGCTTG
Organism: Rhinolophus hipposideros; assembly: GCF_964194185.1. NCBI lineage: Eukaryota > Metazoa > Chordata > Mammalia > Chiroptera > Rhinolophidae > Rhinolophus > Rhinolophus hipposideros. The sequence continues at coordinate 34,417,675 of NC_138048.1, forward strand.
TCTGATGCAGACACAACTCAACACCAACAAGAATTCAGCAAAAACAGTTACCAAATTGGGGAAATAAATATGGGCGTCTAAGTGAGTGTGGGAGCCCATCAGGCTGAAGATACAAATTTAGTTGAGGTTCAACAGTTCCTTTAATTTAATTTTTCTCTTTTTCTTCCTTGATTTCAAGTAAAAGTAAAACTGTTAATCGACTTTTGTTCTTTTAAAATTAATGTTTTATAGTACAATCCAATATTTGTAAAAGCATTTTTCTCTTATTTACTTGGATGATGTCTGAAATAATGTTCACCTATAGTAAAGAAGATTGTTCCTAAATAGTGAGATTGGCTTTTTTTCTTAAAAAAAGAAGTTATTTTGTACTTTTCTGTACTGCTTAAATTCTCTACAGTAAGCCTAAATTACGTTTATGGGGGGAAAAATGCAATTAGCAATTTTTCTTTCAAAATGGCAAGTTGTTACTGGATGGTGGAAATACGAATGATGATTTTCTTATTTGTAATTTTCTGTATTTTTAATTTTCAAAAAATGATTAAAGTAAAACAATTACTGCAGATGCTAAATAAAGTGAAATGTGACAATGATAAAGAAAAAGAGTAAGTGGCAGGCTGATAGAGAAATAAAGTCTGGGAAGGACAGGCTTTCTATTACCTACTTTGAGCATCCCCAGAAGGGTCAGGTAAGTGCCTCCTCTCCATCCTTTATTTACACTGACTGAGGCTGTAGTCAGAGACCTTGGAGTGATACTTTTGCTCATTTCTCACTGATGATGAACAGAAAATCCACAAGAGAAACAAGGGCCGCTCAGTCTGTCTGGCCTGCTCTAAGAGGTACATGTGCTATATTAGTTCCTGTCACACAAATGGTCTGTCTTGTCGCTATTTTGGTAATAGGATCCAATATTCTGAACTGGTAAACCATACTAATATGCAACCTGCTTTATTATTTTAATCCCTCTACAGGGAAACAAATCACTTCCTTTGAAATATTATTTAATATACCTAAAATATACTGAGCAGGCACGTCTGCTCATATCTCTCTGAGATATGATACTGGCTACGTGGTACCCTTCCCAGGAAATGGTTAATAGGAAACAGGGAATGAGTCCAGGTTTCCTTTCAATGTTTTGGTCAACTGATAGCACAAATCCTCTTGAAACCAGCACCTCATCCTGCTCATTATCTAAAGTGGAACAAAAGCTGCCATTAGTGTTCCAAAGGGGGGTTAGGGAGGGAGGGTAGAGAGAAGAGAAGCTTTATTATGTGGAACATTTACATAGTGCAGGCTGGAAAATGTCTGAAGGAAAGTTTTAAATGAGAATCGTAGTCAGAAATAGACTGTATATTTTCATAACATACATTTTCTGGGTGAGATACAGATTTAAAAGAAAGCAGTTCTTGTTATCTCCGCGATGTACCCTGTGTTCTGAATATATCCGATGTCAAACTCTGTCTGTACATGAACAGAAGCCCTTCCATTTCTCTGGGCATAAGATTTCTTTTAAAACAATAGTGAAAAATCATCAATTAGCAATGAAAAAAGAAAGCAAGAAGAAGAAGAAAGGAAGCCATTCCTCATCCAGCAGGGATGCCTTTTAATGCTGTCTTGTCAGACCCCTATAGCGCATGCACTTTGTCAGTTACTTTAGATCTCAGACATGGAATGTTTCTTTCAAAAGGTCATCCCTATGTGACATTTCCCCCCCACACTTATTTTTAGATCTTCTAACCCTAGTAAGTTTAACCACCTAACAGCCTGAGATTGACAACACATTTTAGTGCTGTTGAAACTAGGGTTGGATGAAACACACACCTTCATGGATATTTTCCACATGGCATCTTGACAGCCATCTCAAAAATCACCTGCTTTCTACGCACTGAGGTTTGCCTGGCATTATGAAAATTAGAGTATCCCATGATTTGATTTTTAACTGATGGCCAAGGCATAACCTAATATAAACATAATGCATTTTAACCAATAAGAGTCTACAATACCTCCCAAGGCATGAATGCATACATAGCCCCAGGGCAATGCCCAGTACAATTTAGATAACTTGCCCACCTCAGAGGCATCACAGTCTAGGAAATGCACACCTGCCAGAAAATCACCTTTCAAGTCATTATTTGCCTTTCCCCTTACGGAAACCGTGAAACATACTTCAAAGCTTTAAATACATTATAAGAATTGGGAGACTTGTTACTACTCAGAATCTGTTTGAGGACAAGGAGTGGTGGGAGGCTTAAGCCTGTAAATTCACCCACAATTTGAGATCAGATCTGAGGCAAGCTTAAGAAATCTGTAGCCAGTGGTGGCCCAACAAGTAAGGTAATGGTCAGTTATCTTCTCTGCTATAACTTGAAGCAGCGAAAACTTCCCTGCCTATAGTGATTTTATGGAATCCGTATATGGCCTGACAACTGCATCATTATTTCACCTCTTTAGCATCTCAGGGTGTGTGCACATGGTGTGTGTGTGTGTGTGTGTGTGTGTGTGTGTGTGTGTGTCTAAATTAGAAAAGGACTGGAAATCTGTACACTAAGAACTACATATAATTAAATTCAATACATGTTTATATGCTACTATGTCCATATGCGTAGCCCATACAAGGTACCATGTTTTATGCTGGAGGCACTGAGGTACAGTGAAATTTATGACAGATTTTAACGATCTTACAATTTAATGAATGCAAATTAATTATGTTTTTCTTTTAGTAAGAATATAAAATAAGAGCTTAAATTTGTATTCAATAAGCATAACTCCTTGATTTAGGCCTCAGATCTATGAATATAAGAAAGAAAAAGTGAAGAAGGCAAGAAAAGACACAGAGGAAAAGAATGAGAAAGGGAAGGAGAAAGCAAAAGCTGAGAAAAGATACACACACACAGAGACAAACACAAAAGACAAAATAAAACATCTAAGTAGTGAGAGACAGTATATGAGAAAGTCAGAGAGAGAGAGAGAGAGAGAGAGAGAGAGAGAGAGAGAGAGAGAGAGAAATGGAAAAGACAAAAGAGGCAGAAAAAAAGGAGGACAAGTCGGAATGATGGGAAAGACAAAGAGGTAGAAGAAAAGAGAGTCCATAATAAAGAAAGAAAAGTTTTAAATACCTTGAAAAAAGGAGGAGGAGGAGCAGAAAACAGAGACTGAAATACAGAGACTGACTGAGACAGAGTAGATTCTGAATTATTAGGAAGAGACAGACTGCTCGTCTTCTACTCTGCTGCTCTTTTGCACAGTGAAATTAGAATACAGCATCAGTTCCCTCTGAAGTCCTGACTGAGCAGAGCCCAGAAGATCCCTTCTGAGTTTAAAGTCACACTAGCACAGTATGGTAAAAAGAAAAGTGTTCTCTGAGTTACCCATGGTCCAAGGTGTGTCTGGTGAATTACATTTTGGGGAGTACCCTCCATCAAAAAAAAAAAAAAGTGGGATCTAAATTCAGCTGAGATTTCCTACCTATAATTCAAGTAAGATCTTCAGAAGATTCTTTGAATAGGCTCCTCTAATTTATGGTTTCTCAGCTGGGGCAGTATTGACATTTAGAACACAGTAATTCTTTGTTGTGGTGAAGCTGTCTGTTTATGGATTTTAGCAAAAACCAGGACCCTCTCCCTACCAGATGCCAGTAGCACCCCATCCCCTGGTAATTACAATCAAACCTGTCTCCAGGCATTGCCAATTGTGATGGGGCCGGGGATGATACCTCCTCAGTTGAGCACCATTGCTCTAATGCATTAACATCAGTGAGCTTACAAAGTAGCAAAGAGTAGGAAATAGGTGTTGCCTGGATAAGGTGCAATGCCGTACAGAAATTCTGTCCCGATTTCTCCTCATTTATCTTCCTAAAACCATGTTAGTTTCGTTCCGTGGACCACTTCCAGGATACCTTAGGACTTCTGATCTAGCTAGAGTGTAGGCGGAGTCCCCAGAACCCCCGAACTCAGTCAGGACAGTCGATTGGCACATATCTGGATTGAAGGCATTGGCCACAGAATCAAATAGGCCACCATGAATATTGAATGACAAGTGCTTTAGAGTCAGATTAACTACGGGACAGCAAGGGATCAGGATTTTGTGGCACAGAGTCCTCCATTAAAGTGCCATTTTCTTCTCTCATGTCTTACTATTTGAAAACCCTCAGAGAACATTACAAACCTAGTTTTAGTGGGAACCTGACTTTGCCTGACTGCAATTAGGATGCACAGTTTGTAAACTACTCCCTTGGATATCAGCCACAGGTTATTGAAACACAAGCCAGGAAGGATGCAGGCTAGGTTCTGAGGATTCCAGCTGACTCCAGAAAGAGACTTCAGCAACCACAGTCCCTTAAACTTTACCATGGCCAGGTCCTTTCATTCTGCTATTTTAATTAGCACTATGATGAGGCATATCCAGCAGGGCATTGTTACATTATCTTTCCATAAGTAAGTTGCCTTGCGTATGTCAGCTTTATGGCAGCATTTATGCTATGCTTTTATTTTTAACATAGATCTATCACTTTAATACAACACTTTTTAGTATGGAGAAAATAAATCTATAGAATTGCCATGTGACCTAACAAGTCTACTCCTAGATATATACCCAAGAGAATTGAAAACATGTCCACGCAAAATTATGTACCCAAATGTTCATATTACTCATAATAGCCAAAAAGTGAAAACAACCCAGCTCTCTTGATACGTGTCTCTTGAAAGGTAACAACATGTATAAAGTGTAGAAAGTACCCAAGAAGACAAAATGAAAATTTCTCCTTACACTCCCTCCTCCTCCTCAAGGGCACTTGTTCTGAATGGTTTCTATCAAGTCTGGCCACAATCGCTCTAGCTAAATACATGCATTTGCTCAATTACAATTTTACATATAAAGATTTTATATTCAGCATCATCTGCTCGACTTTTATTAAAAGCTGTTTTAGAGATAATTCCATCTATTTATATAGAGACCTGACTCATTCTTTTCGAGGATTATTTTGTGTGAAATTTTGTGGATATATAACTTCTTCAATCTGTCCCTGTTGAAAGAAGCCTTAAGTTTGTTTCATGTTGCTGTTGTTAATGTTGATATTACACACAAAGCAGCAATGACTGTCTTTGGAAAGAGGTCTCCATGAATTTTTGCAAGTATAGCCATAAAAATCTCATTTTCTAGTGATTTCAGAAGTATATTATCTCTAGACTTCCTCCTGCAATCATTTATTCTGAGAAAAGTTCCTAAAAGGTTTCTAGTCAACAAATACTTACTGAATAGGATTATTTGCATCAATTGGTTCCACAGAGCTTTATACTCTGGAAATTTCATATCTTGAATATAAATTTATATGTTTAAGTCCTTGCTATCCTCTGAACATGTGGGGTATAAGTTTGTTTTCTGGGAGACTGATTGTAACAACTTTGTAATTCTTTTCTACAACCTAATATGCTAATCACTGTAAGTATCATTCAGATCAAACATCAGCATATTTATTATTTACATGGTTGTTTCCCCTTAATGTTTTAACAGAATATTTAAATATATTGGTAAACATTCTTAACTCCACAGACACTGCTAGTAAGAGCATAGAATGTTGCAGCAGCTTTGGAAAATTATGTGGCAAATCCTCAAAATTTAAAAATAGAATTACCATGTGACCTAACAAGTCTACTCCTTGAGTAGATATATACCCAAGAGAATTGAAAACATGTCCATGTACACAAATGTTCATATTATTATTACTCATAATAGCCAAAAAGTGAAAACAACCCAAATGTCAATTAACTAATGAACTGATAAACAACTCCATATATCCATACATGGATATTATTCAGCCATATAAAGTAATAAAATGCTGAAACATGCTACAGCATGGATGAATGTTAAAAACGTTATGCTAAGTGAAAGAAGTCAGACACAAAAGGCCACATACTGTATGTTTCCATTCATATGAAATTTATGAAATATTCATATCCATAGAGATAAAGTAGGTCAGTGGTTGCCAGGGTCAAGATAGAAGCAAGAATGGAGAATGATTGCTAATGAGTACAGGGCTTCTTTTTAGGGGGTGAAAAAAATGTTCTCGAATTAGTAATGATTGTACAACTTTGCGAATCCACTAAAAACCACTTCATTGTACACTTTAAAAGGATAAAGTTGATGGCATATGAAATATACTTCCATAAAGCTGTTAATAAATATATACAGGGAGTGCCAAATGTATACATATTTTAAGAAAGGAAAAAAACCTATTAAAATTGTAATACTCGATATATGCTGATAATAACAAAAAGAACACAAGTCATGTTTGACTTCTGCAATTACAAGAGGTGCTCAAAGTGGTTACCATCAGCATCCAGACACTCCTGATTATGGCGAACTACTGCTTGAGCAATGTTGACCAAAGCATCTACTTCTATATATATTTTTGGCACCTCCAATATATTTAACGCATATAATTTCTACATAAATAAACAAATATTTTGCATGTAAATATGAATAAGAACAAGCTTTGAAATCCTTGACACGTGTTTAGTGTTAGAAGGGCATCTCTATGTGTGTGTGGTAATTATATTTTCTGAACCAATACTCAGAGACCTGATGCTACTGGTACACATTTACTTATAATCAGACTTAACAATCAGAACGCTTGAGAGAAGGTCTGTTCTGGGAAGCTGGGAAGTAAAGTTTTGACAAAGACATGGAGATATTTCTGAAAGCTAGTCTTATGCTGGAAGTTATTAATAGGAAATAACACTTTAAACCAATACTAAATTATTTCTTATTAAATGTCTATTTGTAAATTCTAACTAGCTCTTTCACAGATACAAAATGTTAAAATAAAAGTTGCCCAAATCACAGTAGTCAATCACAAAGAGCAATTTAAACATCAAAGGTAAAGCATATATATCCTTGATACAGTATTCTAAAAGGAACATTAAAGAAGGTTCTTTAACTTTTATTGTGAGAGTCTTTGTTTGACAATCATCTGATTTACATAAAATCAAATTTGGAAACTGAAAAGAAAGGGATAATTATATGCAATTACTCTGCCTTGGAATGTGGTTCCTTTTACTAAATAGACTTACATTTCTTTTTTCTTCCCCAATTATCACCACCTGAAAAGAAAAAGTCCACATTAACATTCTTGTGTAACCACATTTATCATTTGGAGATAAAGGAAGGATTCTCTTCCTAGATTTGCTCTTGGCTAATGATGAGGCTTTATGCTGCACATTGGTAGAAAAAAAAACAAACAGTTAATTAGCTATTCCAGGTATTTGTGCTGATTAGGATGAGGGTGTGTCCTTATCAGACAAAGTACTTATGTCTAAAGGTTTTGCTCTTTCTGACTACAAAATAAGCATCAATGTGTTCTTGCCTTAAACTTCAACAGTCATACATTTTTCCAGACCAGAAAAAATTTTCTGAATCATAGAAAAAAGAAATCACCATATTCTTTATGGAAATTAGAAGAACAAGAAGAAAAAAGAACAGAAAAGATGACAGACTAAAAAGGCAAGTTGGGTATTATTACAATTTTAAAAATAAATAAATAAATTGAAATGCAAGGTATTTTCAACTAAAGTTTATATATATATATATATATATATATATATATATATATATATAATATACATATATGCATGCATAATCTTAAGGTTATTTTTCTTTGCTCATTGAAACAAGTTTAAAAGTCTTTCATATATTTTATTTTAATTGGATTAACTATAAACTATAAATATTCTTTAGAACACCAGATTTATAAATAGGGTACCTATATATACATATACACATGTACATATATACATATACATACACACACATGATACATATATAGCTGTGAGTTTACTTTATTCACCAGGGGAAAAAAAGCAGAGCATGCTCAATATTCTAGATGGTGTTATTAAAAGTTTATCTCACTATCAGTAAACCAATATAACTCACATATCATGCCCTATACTTTATATTAAAATTATAATTTTCATCTACGTTTCAATAAATTGAATCAATAAACTTTGCTGTTTAGAAAATGAGAAACTATATTTATATGGAGTTGGCTAAATTCAAAAATTCACTATCACATTTTAAGCTTTAATTACTACCAAAATTGTAATGTTTACAATTTGAAGCATGAACATGAAGTCCATAAAAAAACGAGGAGAGTAGAATTCATTTAAAACACTTAATCTGCTCATAAAATAATCCACTACTTATAACTAACAAAATCAGATTTAATCTAACAGCTTGATATTTACGTTTGTGAGGAAGCAATGAAAGGAATAGAAAGAGTATACCATGAAAAAACACTAATCGACTTGTGAAGCTTTTTTCATATTAAGTGAGACAAAAGAATAGGTTCCCTAAGCATGGACATTGTGTATTTATAAGGATGAAACAGTTCTCAAGAATAATCCTGGCCATGGAGCCAGATCCAGAGAGAGAAGAGAAATGAATTCTACAGGTACTTTTCAGCCACCTTGACTGTGAGACACTTTCTTTTGCAGTAAAAGTTTGAAAGATTTTATCCTGCCACTTGTTCTATGGTTGAAGCAGGATTTCCAATCCAGCTAAATTACAGCCACTACCAAAATATATATAAGAAAGAATTTTTTTCCCATTTGCACTCATCTCAAATATGTAAATATATACATATTCATATTATACACACACGTGTGTGTATACAATAAGTTATTTAGACTGAACAAACACGTGCCAGGAAAATCAGAGGGCATCTTTCTGTTTTCTTCTTATTATTACTAGTATAAAATTGTGCTACTAAATTATTTTGTTTCTGTGAAATCACAGTCAGAAGAAAGCAATATTGATGCTGAAATATAAAGACAAAGTAAGGTAACCTTGAAAATTAGTACAAGAGTGTAGAATTTTCATAAATTGGAAAGAATACAAGTACTACGTTCTTTCCAAATTCTTCACTAATACTAGTGTCATCATTGAGAAAACTCTGGGAAGTGTGGTAAACATGTGCTGATAACAATCAGTCAAGGTCAATCATACCTATTAAAAAAGGTATATCTTGAGAGAAAAGTAATCATAACAAAAATTTGTAAAGTACCTCATTTTACCAAGCAATTTTATCATTTGGTCTTTCTTTGGGTTTTCATACAGGGCAGGTTATCCACATGGATAAAGAAATGGTGAGGTAATGTGAATTACCTGAGGTCAACACAACCATAATAGAGGTTCCATTCATGATTTCAACACAAGACTTCTCATTCTAAATGACTTGTTGCTAAGAGCATAGGGAAAAAGTTATACTGTATTTTAAACTTTAGTTTTTATCTTGTATAAATTACACACATAGTACCACAATGATCATCTTATATTATTGGTTGTATAATATGATACTACCAATTGGCTCGATATGGTTACTAAACAGTTATTTGAACTAACTTTTAAATTCAGCCCAAAATTGAAAATTGTTTTATGTCTGTGAATATAGCCTGAAAAACCACTCCTGAATTCCCACTAAATGTAACAGAATCATGTAACAAACTTAGCCAGAAGAAGTTAGTTTTCCTTTTTAGTGTGCAAGGAGTAGTTGTTATTTTTAAATGAAGTCAAATTTCAGATAAGCTTTAAAATAAGAGAATAATATCTACAAAAATAAAGAAGGTAGAGAATTTGGAGTCATCCAAGATGTAACAAAAAGTCTATACTGTGCTTTCAATTTGGCTAGTGAGTTCATTTATTCTGAACCCTTGGTTTCATTTTTCTATGGGACCATTTCCCCAAGGTGAAACCCAAGCATACCATACCCCTTAATAACCAGGAACATTATGAATAATAAATGAGAGTAGTGAAGCACTTAACTGAGTGCTACGTAAGTAATGTTTTTCTTAAGAGGGAGAAAATATTCTTATGGGAATATTAATGGGAATTCTTATAGCACCATGTGGTGATTCTCTTGTTAGTGACAAGAATAACATGATTTTTAAAAATGAAATGAAATTTTGAGTTAATTTTGGTATATGGTGAAAGATAGTAGTATAGTTTCATTCTTTTGCATGTAGCTTTCCACTTTTCCCAGCATCATTTACTGAAGAGGCTTTCTTTTCGCCACTGTATTTTTTGGCTGCATTGTTGCAAATTATCTGCCCATATAGAAAGGGTGCCAAAAAAAATGTATACATGTTTTAAGAAAGGAAAAGTGTATTAAAATTGTAATACTCAATGTATACCAATAACAAAAGATGAATAAAATTCATGTTTGATTTCTGCAATTACAAGAGATGCTCAAAATTGCTACCATCAGTGTTCAGACACTTCTGATTATGGCAAACTGCTGCTTGAGCAACTTTGACCAAAGTGCCCACTTGTACACATTTTTTTGACACCCCAGTATATGTGAGTTTATTTCTGGGTTCTCAGCTAATATCATACTTACTGGTGAAAAACTGAAAACTTTTCTTCTAAGATCAGGAGCAAGACAGGGATATCCCCTCTCACCACTGTTATTCAACACAGTATTGGCAGTCCTAGCCAAAGCAATGAGGCAAGAGAAATAAATAAAAGGCATCCAAATTGGGAATAAAGAAATTAAAGTCACTTTTTGCAAATGTTATGATTCTTTATATAGAAAATCCTAAAGATTCAACAAAAAAACTATTGGAAACAAATACAGTAAAGTTGCAGGTTACAAAATCAATGTAAAAAAATCCACTGCATTCCTGTATACTAACAATGGAATTTCAGAAAAAGAAATGAGAGAAAACAATTCCTCTTGCAATCACAACTAAAAGAATAAATTACCTAGGAATAAACTCAACAAAGGATGTAAAGGACCTATAAACTGAAAACTGTAAGACATTATTAAAAGAAATTGAAGGAGACATGAAGAAATAGAAAGATATTCCGTGTTCATGGATTTGAAGAATCAACATAGTTAAAATAGCCATATCACCCAAAGCAATATACTTTAATGGAATTTAATGGAATCCCCATCAAAATCCCAATGGCATATTTTTCAAGAAATAGAAAAAAAAATCCTCTGATTTGTATGGAATTGCAAAAGAACGTGAATAGCCAAAGCAATCCTAAGAAAAAAGAACAAGGCTGGAGTTATCACACTCCCTGACTTCAATTTATACTACAAAGTGACAATAATCAAAACAGCATGGTACTGGCAAAAAAACAAACACGTAGACTGATGAAATAGAGTTCAGTAATTTTCAAAAAAATTTTCTGTCAGCATTATTTAAGTCAGATTTAAGGATCCCTTCAGAGTATTGGCATAGTTAGATATGTTTCCTTAAGTGACCCATTCAAGTTATATTTCCTCCATTTTCCCAAATGATTTCTTCATTAAAGTAAATTTCTTTAGAGCATTTTCACATGAAAGTGTTTACTTTAAAGTCTTTTAAATGTGTTAGAACACAAGATATCAAAAGTTCATAGCACTAACATAGAAAAACTTACAATAATTAACTAGAAATATCAGAGGCATCCTAAAAGGATAATTTGTAACCTACATATTATTGACCTCCACTTTTAAAAGCCTAGTTTACATTCCCTGCTAAGTGATTCTTTTCAATGTAATAACATAAAATACATCGTGAAGAGAAAAAAAAATGGAGTGAGAAATATTTGGAATAGGAGATAAACAGAAGGTTATATAGAAAAAAGGAACAGCATAAAACATTATCTGTAATGTTTTTTTACATTTCATCAAATACTCATCTTTTGCTCCATATTCATGAATTTTTTAATTTCTTTTTTTAAGTACCATCATCATTTTGATCTGGTCCGTTTGAATCAAGTCTATATATATTCTTTAGAATTTTTGAATTTGTTCTATAATCTTCTATAAGTAGAATAAGTGATTTCTAAGAATTTATAATAAGACTTGGAATAAAAATTAAATGGTAAGTTTAATTCATAATATTACTAGTATAGTTGATCTTTATCCACCTTCCCACCCCTAAAACATGGTAAACTTGTGAGCATATTTTGCAAGTAAGAATATTTCATCTTCCTGGACAAATTAGTTCAAGGTTTGGTAAATGATCTGAACTAAAGTCTCCTCAGGTGTTTTTGACCAGAGCTACAAGAGAGATGCTTTTTTGCTTAAGCTACTTTGCATTGAGTTTCTATTGATTAATACTTCATAAAATCTTCCCTCTGCAGAAAATTAATTGATTAATACTTCATAAAATCTTCCCTCTACATAAAATTAATAATTCTCTGAGTGTTGGATATGGAGTTGAAGATAAGCAAAGAGAATGTTTTGAATTATACATGAACTCTAGTGTATTGCATTTTCTTTTCCAAGAGTTGGCACATATTTACAAGATGATTGGAGATAAGAGCACCATCTGTGTTTATAGAATTTTTGTTTTATATCATGAGATTCAGCACTCTGAGCCATAACTATGAAAGGAAATGAATATAAAATCTTTACCTGAATGTATATAAAAATGAGACACATGAGTTGTGATAGATGACTGAGACGAGTGTTTCAAACCAAGAAGTTGAATTATCATAAATACTTTGTTGCAAGCACTAAAGTATTTTCTACAAATCTATAAAACTGATCATCTGTTTCTTTCCTTTTAAATAATAATGAAGTTCTAAAAAATCAGAATTGTTTAAAAATATAAATAGAATAATTATAACTAATGTCATTTAAAATGGTAACAAACCATATACACTGTTCTGAATTCAACAACAAATTAATATGGATAAAGAAATTCATGGACATACATAGTCAAGAATAACAAAACAAAAGGAATTTTTTAAATCCCAGGTAATTAATAACATGAATTATACACATTGGCTTGGGTTTCTAACCAAAATTTAGCCCATTCTTTATTGACTGATTCAAAAGAATTTTTCATTTTTCATTTGGAGGGAATAGTCAAAGTCTGCCAGCTCTGGCAACTGAATAGATGAAATTCCTCAGGAAGAAATTATGGAGAGCTGCCACGTTCTCAGAATTGATGCTTCAGAAATCAGTGAGCATAAATCAATTTGATTAAGAAATTCTTTCTGATCACAAGATCTTCCTCTGTGACCCAATGGTGTTTTCAAGCACACAGTAGACCTTTTCAGATTAAAAAGACAACAAACATTGTTTCAATTTCTGGAACATTTTAAGCAAACAAGATAAATCGTTACCTGACAAAGATAATAAAGGTAATATTATCAAAACCCCCAAATCCTTTCAATGTGTATAAATATATAACCTTCATAAAGTTTAGTAAGCTTAACATTAATAATCTCATTCAGTCTAATATGCTTATGAGGAAGCTTCGATGTAAATATGGACGCCATTTCACTCAAACGGAAATCAAGTCTTACACAGTGTATTTTGCATTAACCCTTTTAGGAAATCGCAAACTACTCTGATGTTCTGACCCAGATAAAGGTAGTTGAAAATGAGCATATATAACTAAAGACAACAATATTCTCTGCTCAGAATTCAGTGCACAAAAAGCAACAGTTTCCGTCTACAATTTGCTTTAAGAAGTGTTACCCAGGAAAGCTTGGCTTCAACAAAATACAAGCATTTATTTAAAGAAATATAAATTATTCATATACTTATGAGTCTTTTCAATTATTAAAATATTCAAAAAGTTTCATTAATCTTGGGTATCCCAAAGGCTAAATCAGTTGTTCTCAACCCCAGCTATACATTAGAATCATCTAGAGAATGTTATGAGAGTACAGATTCTCAAAAGTCACCACCACCTCTATCCTGAGTGTCTGCTATAATAAGTACAGTGTGGGACACAGGCATTTGCATTGTTTGAAAGGTGCCAAGGTAACTTTAACATGTCGCCATGATTAAGAAACACTGGTCTAGATTGAAGCATAGTAAGTAGGTATTCACAAGTGTTATTGAGAGAACAAATGAATGAATCAATATTCAACATAAAAGAATGAATCAATCAATAGAGCAATATTCTATCTTTTCTTAGAAACATTCTCTTTCTAGCTCTTTTGTTGCTAAAGATATGTCACTTCACCCAACTCTATTTAGGTTTGACCCTACTGCTCCCTAGTAGTCCATAATTATGCAGCATAACTTTTAACATAATGAGGCAGTAATATCTTTAAGCAATTTTACTTTTATTGTAACCCTTCACTACCTACCAACGTTATACTCTTGAAATGATAATACCATGGATACCGTCTCTACATCACAATAGACATAAGAAAAGTATTGAAACTACTGTCCTTAAATGCTTAGGAAAGTAATTCTCTCTTTATAAAGAGATTAGAATTTGGTAACTTCACTTTAAGAAATTAAGGAAAACATAATTGTGAGAGAAAGAGGTGTTTTAAAAAGAAAGACAAATATCTTCCCTATATTCTTGAATATAGCAACCATCATTTATTTGTACATAGTACACAGACATTTAATAATATTTGCAAAAGTTAGGAAATAAAGCAACCAAATCAGTCAAAGGAAAATCACCAGGTTGAATCTAAATTGGAAAAAAAAAATGTATGAAAATTAAAATATGCAAAAATATAATTCCCATTTAAAAAATATACTATGTATATATATGAATATACTAATTTACATAAAACGCATATATTAGAAGAGAAAATTATATTAAAAAGATCAATGACTAGCAGGAAATTATATCATGAAGCTACAATATTGCCTTTTTCTCTCTCTCTTTCTTGGATGAATGACAAGGCATTTCACTTTATTTTTCAGTCACCAAATATAATCTCACACTGTACTGTAGTTCATATTGATCCGTCTACCTTAACTCCATCCATCTTAACTTTTCTCTGGAAACTTGGGATAATTTTTTGTCTTTCCTGTCAACTGAATATACAAAAGCTGCCCAATATTATAAAACATGCTCACCCCCTCAGGATTGTAGTCATTCTGAAAATGTTAAATGATCACACCATATTTGAGGTGTGATCAAAAACTACAGTGAATGTTTAAGTAAAAAAAAATGATTACAGTAAAAGACACATTGCCATAACCCTCAAAATACTCCCCCTCAATTCAAACATACTTAACCCATCATTCTTGCCACTTTCTGAAGCAGTTCTGTAAGTCCTCTTTCTTGAGTGTCTTTACTTTGTCGTCCATCATGACACCGCTCCATGTGGCACATCACTTCTGGTATGGCAGTTTCTGTCAAATAAAAACATTACAGTGTGTTCTTATTCACCTTATTCACTGGATCTGGCACCATGTGACTTCTGGCTCTTCCCCAAAGTCAAAATGACCATGAAAGGTAAATGTTTTGAATCGATTCAAGACATCAAGGTAGCCACATGGTTAACAGCCATGTTAACCACATAAGCTAACATCAAGGTTAGCTAAACTAAAGACACTCACGAAACAGGATCTCCAGAACTGCTTCAGGAAGTGGCAAGAATGTTGGGATAAGTGTGTTCTAAACAAGGGGGTAAGGGATATTTTGAGCAGGGTTAATGTTAATGTGTCTTTTACTGTAATTTTTTTTTTAAATTTAAACATTCACCATATTTTGTGACCACACCTCATATCTAGCTGCAAATCAATGCCAGACTAACATGTTTCTATAGTTACTAAAACCATATGTAGAAATGCATGTATGTACATAAACATTATATATATATATGCATATATATGTTTGCATATAGAATGTGTATCACTTTAGTTTTCAAACTTTGAGAAGCAATCAAAAGAATTATATAAACAAGAAAAATGGTTCCTAGTGATGAAATAAAATAAATGGGATTCTAGATAAAACTAGATGATGGATTTTCAAGATTATTTATTTTCCTTCATTTGTAAACTCTCTACATTTCTCTTTTCACGGAAGTCCTGCAAATATAACTAGGGAGAAAAGGGAAGATTTGAATTCCAGAAATAATACTTTAAATCTTCCTATGATTCACTGCTAATATGAAAATATAGCCAATGATAGGTTAATATGCAAATCCCCTAGAGCACATCTCTTTTATATGAAAATTATGTCTATATTTAAAAACATAATGGTTTGATATTTGTATATACAATGATATTTGTATATACAATGATATGTGTATATCATTGTATAAAATGATTACCACAATAAGTCTATTTAGCATCCATCACTAATGCTCAGGAATATTAACCCTGTAGCATTCCAGGATTCCCTTGTTCTATAACAAAATTTCCCCACTAGGAAAGAGGGTGAAAATGCAAGACACATATGACTTGATCTTGTGAAAGGATTTCCACACTTGGAACAAACTGACAACCAGCAAGGAAATGGGAACCTAAGAACAATATTCACAAGGAAGCAAATTTGACCAACAACTTGAATGAGCTTGAATGTGGATTTTCCCATACAACTTACAGATAAGAGCTTACTCCAGACTACACCTTGATTTAAGCCTTCTGAGAGCCTTAGCAGAGAACACAAAATGTCAGAATCTGACCTAAAAAAATTGTGCGCTGATTAATTTGTGTTTCTTTAAGGCACATTTTTGCTGTTGTTTTTGTGGCTGTTGTTTGTTATTTGCTAAATCACAAAAGATAATAAGATATCTTTATGTGAAATTCTTTTCTTGAATGTGAGTTGGACCTACTGACTCATTTCTAATGAATAGAATATAACAAAAGTGAAGGGATTTCAATTCATGATTCGGTGTAACACTCTGACTTCCACTTTGATGACATTCTCTCACTATTGCCTGTTCGGCTTCCATGTTTTGATGAAGCAACCTGCATCGGTACAGAGGTCCATGTGGCAAGGAACCAAGGGCAGTCTCTGGTTAACAGCCAGTGAGTAACTGAGGCCCTCAGACCAACAGCCGCTGAGCAACTGAATGCTGCCAGCAACTATATGAACTACGAAGCAAAACACCTGAAATTATGTAATTTCATTAACAATTGTCACCCCAATAAATAAATTAAAAAAAAAAAATCTTTCCCCAGCTGAGCCTTCACAAGAGACTTCAGTCTCCGTGGACACTTTTATTACTGCCTTACAAGAGACATACCTACCCATGCCTCTGTTATGACCCACAGAAACTATCAGATACTAAATATGTGTTGTATTAAGCCACTAACTTTTGGGGTAATTTGTTATAAAGCCGTAAATCTCTGTTACATATTTCATTTTAATTTACCTTTCAGCTTTTTTACTATATTTCTTATGTATATACATATAGTATGATTGATTATGCTAGAAATTACAATATACATATATAACTTATAGTCTCCTGAGAATATTTTACCATTGCAAGTAAAAGGTAAAAACCTTATCACCGTATAATTCCCTTTAACCTTCCCCTCCCTTTATGATGTAGTGTCATATGACATGGTAGGCAGATAATGGCCCCACTCCCACCAAAGATGGTCATGCTCTGGTCCCTGGAACCTGTGCATATGTTACCTTACATGGCAAAAGGGACTTCATATACAGACTTGAATTATCCAGTTACCTCTGCTCCACGGTTTCCCTCATACTTCCTGATTTTCAGGGGCTCTTTCCCTGGTGTCCTGGTTAGAGAGCCAGGGTTTTAGCCTCCGTACGTTATCCACACTTCCTCTAACTGGCTCTTCTTCTAGACAAAGAAGTGAGTGAGAAGACAGTAAAAATAATTGGGATTCCCTCCACATACTTTAAATCACATACATGTCATTTCCAAATTGCTCTTGTCAGAGAGAAAATTTTCTCTCAGTGTTTTAAGCACCTGCGCAGCTGCTGCGGCCATGACTGCGCCAGCAGAGGAGTGAAGCTTCCTGAATAAGGAGGATGTGTCTCAGTCCAGGGCCAGGGGAGTGAGTGTAAAAGGAGAAATAAAACAATGTGGGGATTTGCACATATGCACTTCCCATCCCACAGAGGCCCACTTTCTGGTCCTCTAGCTTTAAAAGCGTATTTTACCTGAAGACTTTTCTGTCCATGCAGACCGTGAAATTCCATGATTTAGACTGCCTAGAATGTAAGCCACGAGATAAGGGAAAGATCAATCAATCAATCAATCTATCAGGAAACTTACCACTGCACTGGTCATTTTGGAAGTGTTGATCATTGTACTGAATTTGTCGGCTGTATTCACTTTTCAGAGTCATCAGAGTTGCATTAAAAAATGCTGTCCAGGAGTTTAATTGTTATCAGTGGAAGAAATACGGAGGAATGGATTTACTGCTTCTTAGCTGAAACTGGAAATTGCCATTTCAGATGACATTAGAATGGTTTACATACTTTCTCCTCTTTCGCGACTTTAAGGTTTCAAATGACCAATTTCTTGCTTGGTGGCTCATTTTTATTAGTAAGGAACTATATTTCATTATTTGACCTCGTGGTACATATCACACTGTTATTTCCATTTTTAATGATGAAATTCTTAAAAACAAGTGATCCATCTTTGTTTTTTAAACCTGTTTGGGAAAAGATGAGTTAGTAAAATTAAACAATCACTTTACTATAGAACCTTTTTAGGTCCTTTAATATGTTAATTTGAATTCTGCATTTCCAAAAGAGCACATAGTGCATTTCCAAACATATTTAACTTCTGAAACTTTTTTGCCCCACAGAACTGACATTCTTTAGAAAAGAATTCGGGAACTAGTGTAACCACTAACACTAATTCTTTATGTCTTACATTACTCATGTTATACACTCCAACTTCTCTTCCTTCTATTCTTATTAAATGCTATTCTCAGACCACTGTGGGATGTACTTTTTGTAGATTTAAAGTACTATTCCAGAACTTTGCTAAAATGACTCTGCTTTTAACAACATTAAACATATGCTGTCAGCTAACATTGCCAAGTATTCTGAAGATAATTTCAAGAAAGAATGTATAGAAAAGCTTAATTTTAAACATAGCCTGTGAATGCTGTAGCTAACTCAACTAGATAGAGATAGGCACATTTACTAAGCTTTATGGAAATCATCAGCCTTGAAGTTAAAGGGTTGGAAAGACTGGAGCATAATGTCATTGTCTGTGTCTTCTTGAATAAAATAGTAATGCAAAGATTAGGTGACTGAGGAATACCAAGGTAATACATGCAAAAATATTTCACACTAATGAAAAATGAATTAATAATCAAAACTATCATGTATATAGAACTCTGTATATCAAACATTATGCTGCATGTTTATAGTGGAAATCTGTGGTTGATTCCAGTGTATCTATTTTCTGGAGAACCTTTGATCCAGGTTTGAGAATTTCTGTGAATTCAAAGTTGGGAAAAATATACCAAGATAACCCAATGATTACATTCCATATGCTTAAGCCCTAGATTATTGTAGAGGTAGCCCTTTGACTTAAGATAGTTTGATCATACTGAATTCCAGGATTCCTTCTGGGAATGCTTGAATAAAAGTGATTGCTTTGTCCTGGACATATATTATACAGATGTGAGGCAGTGGAACAAATGTAGCTATTTTTGTTTCATAAGTGGATAAAGCCAACACACAAAGGAATCCAGAATTTACAGAAACATAGCCAATCTATGATCAAATAATGCCTAAAACTTATACCACCTTTAGATTTTTTTTCAATAAAGTATGTTGTATTTATTATGTATTATTGTATGACAAATGTTATTGGCTTAAAATTTATTGGCTTAAAGTGACAGTAAATACTTATTATCTCTTACGTTCTGTTGCTCAAGAATTTAGATAGGACACTATGGGATGGCTTAGCTCTGCTCTGTGATTAGAGGTCTTCAACTGAAATACTTGAAGGCTTGAAAGCCATGGGTCGGAGTCATCTGAAGCTCATACACTCATACATTTGGAAACCGATCCTGGCTGTCAGCTGGGAAACCAGATGACCTATGGCTAGAACACCTACACATCGCTTCCTCCTACAGTGGTAGCTAGTTAGCAAAGGAAAGGAAAGCACAGAGACAGAAGAAAGACATACACACACACACACACACACACACACACACACACACACACACACACACAGAAGCTATGTCGCCTTTTATGATCTAAGTTCAAAATTCCGGCAACTGTGGAGAGCTGCACCCTCCACAACTAAGATTGAAAGGACAACAACTTGACTTGGAAAAAAGTCCTGGAAGTACACACTGTTCCTCAATAAAGTTCTGTTCCCCTTCCCCAATAAAAACTTAAAAAAAAAAAAAATCAGAAAGAATTGCCTCTGCTTCATTCTATTGGTTGAGTCTCTTACACATGTGTATCCCTTTCAGAGAGAGGGAACATAAACCTGTACATCTCTATGGAAGTGTGTTAATATCACATTATAAAAAGAGCATTTGATGTAGATCATGTATTGTTGTTGCCTACTTTGGAAAAAATAACCTACCATACAAGCCATGAATATACATTGTTGTGTAAACCAATTTGAGTTAAATTATTTTTTTCCTGCAAAACACCCAACTCATATTATACATATGCTATTTAATTGAATGTAAACAACATCTATAGAAAAAAATTACCTTTAGCACATGTATCAGTAAGGGTTCTCCAGAGAAACAGAACTAATGAGATAATAAGATAAATGGGAGAGAGAGAATGATTTTAATAGGTTCATGAAACTATGGGGTTGGCAAGTCCAATATTGGTAGAGTAGGGAAACAGGCTAGAAACTCAGGCAAAAGTGGTGTTCTAGTTTTTAGTTTAAAATCTACAGGACAGGCCAGCAGGCTGGAGACAGGCAGGATTTCTACATTACAGTCTTAAGTCAGAATGCCTTCTGTTCTGGAAAACTTTGGGTTTTGCTTCAAGATTGATTAGATGAGGCTCACCCACATTATCAAAGGTGATCTGCTTTCTTTAAAGTCAACTGATTATTATACATGTTAATCCCATCTATAATCTATCCTCACAGAAACATCTATACTAGCGCTTAATCAAACAACTGGGTGCCATAGCTTAGCCAAGTTCACAGATAAAATTTAACCATTAAGTCACCTGTTAACCTGGCATCCAGATACATCTCCTGAAATCATATTTAATATCCAAATAAAGACAATACCAAAGTCATACTTCCTTCTCATATGGTACATCTATCCTATATACAACATTAACCCTTTCCCAGAAGGGGATGAAAAATTGTTGGGTGATATTCAGTTTTCTCTTTGGTATCCTGTAACTGTAATACTATGATATAAAGTTAACACATATTACGCTATGTTATAAAAGGATAAAAGAAGGAAGAAAACAAATACCTTTGCTTAATAACACACAAACATAGTCATAACAAAATAAGAAAGATATACAATTACAGTCCTCATTTCTGCGACTAGCCATGTAGTTGTTATTTATAACAACTTTCTGCTCCTGTTTTATATTCCCTTTTCCCTTAGCAAGTACTTGAGCTGGTTGTGAGTCTTTGCCTAAGGGTAACCCAAATCTTCATCGCTGGTGGGTCTGGGCCATTAGTAGCCCTGCCTGAAATGGGTTGCTGTAGTTTTCCTTTACCTTTAACTCCAAGGTGTGGCAATACTTAGAAAAGCCCGAAAGTTGTATCTCTTATATTTCAGATGTACTCATCCTTCCCTACATTGTGTAGTGGCAGTTTGGTTTGCCTTTGGTAATCAGGATCAATTAATCCAGCCAGTACAGTAACTCCTCTCTTTGTCTGTTGATTCAGAGGCATGAGGATACCAAAGAGACCAGCTGGCAGTCTCAACCTCCATTTCAATGGACTTGTTGTATCTCCTGGTAGAAGTACTTCTCTCTTTGAAACTAGCACCTCTGGGACAGCAGAGCACAAGATCATAGGGTCAGAAAGCAAAAAGTTTGCTGATGGATCATGAGGATGAATCGTACCGCTCCCAATTTCACCCTTGAATCCTGGATCTGTGAATTCTGGCTATGGGTAAAACAATACCACATATTGAATGCCGATTTAAAGAAAATACAGCACCCATTTTGAAAATATCTTAAGATTGGAATCAGATCTCTTCAGAACCTTTTTCAAGGTTCCTCATCTAATAAATAAGAGAGACAGGATTTGAAATCAAGCTCTCTGAAATCAAGTTATACTCCATAATAATTTAATGTGGTTTATTGAGTTTGAGAGTCTTGAAAAGGCTTTCAGCATTGTGACTCCATTCAGATTTAACTCTGCTTACCCAATGGACTACTTGACAGTTTGGGGAGTTCTCCATTTACCTCTTTAGATCCACTCTCCATTCTTCTCTTCCTAATGCCATACTCTGTACTCTAAATACTCACTTTAGGGGCTGCATCAAAGAGATTTGCCCTCTGGCTTCTGGTTGTATATGGCCAGACAGATGTAAAGGTGGGAGAAAACATAAGCCAGGGTATTTACCTTCAGCTCTTTTACTGATACTCTGCAATGTGTGAGTGGCTATTTTTCTTTGACATTTCCTG
This sequence comes from Rhinolophus hipposideros, assembly GCF_964194185.1. Taxonomy (NCBI): domain Eukaryota; kingdom Metazoa; phylum Chordata; class Mammalia; order Chiroptera; family Rhinolophidae; genus Rhinolophus; species Rhinolophus hipposideros. The sequence goes on from NC_138048.1 coordinate 34,439,943, forward strand.
GGCTACAGCTCTCATTGAGTACTGCTAACTCTTTTCTTTTCCCTTTACCACAACTTCTAAGGTTAACTCTAAGCCCCTAATATCACACCATCCCTTGGGAACCAGCCAAACACATTGGACATTTTTGTCACTGTCAATTATTTTTTCATCAGAGGAATAGATACAGCAAGTCTATGCCTTCACTGCCTGTGATGATTTTGCCAGCTTCACCATCTGTAAATGCCTACAATGCCTTTTCCTTTACCATGGAATACAACACAACACCACCTCTGGCAAAGCAACTTATTTTATGTTGAAAAAATTGTAAAAATGACCTCATGTCTATATTGCCATATACCTTATCACTAAGAAGTGACTGGTTTGAAAAAAAAAAATAGTGGAATGGCCATCTGAAGGCTCATTTGATATACCTCTAAGATACCATCCTGTGAGCTTTCTGAGATTTAGAGTCCTTTAGGACACAGTATACATGGTTAATAAGTATCCCAGTAGAGGGTGCTGCCATAGTTTTAGTCAAAAGTAACATAACCTATAAGTAAAGATGGAGATGAGATTACCTCCTATTTTCATTACATCAAATAATTCACTTAAGACATGTATGCTCCTGGAACCTGAAACATGGAGCTTGGTGAATTTGGTGCTCATTGTGCTTAAAAGAGTCATTGTTCTTCTAGGGAACACAGTTACAGTTATCTTAAATGAGATCTGAGACTGGAAGCTGGTTATTTTGTGTTCCTCAATATACCAACAGAGATAGAGGAAGAAATCATCCTACTGAGTGATTAATCTCAATTACCAAGTGGAAACTGGTGTGTGCCTCACATTGGGGGCAAGGAAGACTAGGCTGGAACTTAGGGATTCACTGGGCACCTCTTAGCACCTCTTAGTACTAATGGGTAAGGACCCAATAGTCCTGGTCAATGGAATACACTCTATTACAGATTGGACTAGTAAGAATTCACACCCTGGGATTTGTGTCACTCAGACACAAAAATCTCAGTCAAGGTGCTGATGGATAATGAGGAGATTATTCTACTTTACATGAAGCACACTAGTGATGGTTAATGGTTTATATTTCTGGGGGAAAGTATGTGTGAATTATCATTACCCCATCCTTGTGTTATGGGACACAAGATTTTCATTCAGACAAAACATCAAGAATGGATGCTGAGAAACAAAAGGGGTAGTCTGTGATAGATATATTGCCCAACCAGATTCAACCTCTATCCTTCTTTGTCCCTGTCTTTGCTCTGGGAATCTCCCTTGCTTGTGGCTTCTGGTTGGGTTTAATTGGTGGAAGGCACCAAAAGAAAAGAGGGCAGGAAGAGAGATATCATCAGAGGTTATTTCCTTTTCCATAAGCCACAGCTCTTGTCAGGCTGCGGCCTCCCTGAGTTTTGATAACCACTGCCTCCCCTTGTCCTTTGGCTCCAGGGGTGGTAATATCTTCCTGCTGTCACAAACCCCAGGATACTTCACCATTCTTGTTAACTTCCTTTAATTCCACAAATGTGAACAATGTCTTCATTAACCTCTCTCCAATCACTCTTTTGAGGATGTCATCTGTTTCCTACAGAAACATCATTCCAGGAAGTGACCTGCTATATTCTAAAGGCTTATCCTTATATTTAAACTACCAAACTTTATTCCCTATGCCCACACTTAAAGGTACTGTAGTTATATGAATATGGTTTTATGGTTTCTACCCCAATATTCTAGACTCTAACTAGCTCCACAAAAGATGAAAATTGATTACAGATAGTATTGTCTCTACTTCAAGGAGTAAAAGTTTATAATCCCTCTCAGATTTGCCATGGTGTCAAAGACGAGCAAGCAAAGTCAAAAGAATTGCAATTCAAAATGAAAAGTTCAACTGAAAGGAGACCTGAGATCATCATGCTTATAAATTAGAAGGATGAGAAGTATGAATTTGTAATTCAGAAACCACGTACTCCAAATTTGTAACTTCTAATCTAAAACGACAACAAATTTCTAAAATCAGTCGCAAGTTCAATCAATAATATGACTAGGAGAAGTTGAAAAATTGCTAATAGTTTAAAGCTCATAGAAGAAATCTTCCAGAGAAAATTAATTCCGGGACTGCAGCTTAATGTTCTAAGAAAACACTGTGCAGAACATACATGCTGGGATGCAATGCATCATGCAGGACCTCCCCTGCCCCTGCCTACGCTGCAACTGCTAACAGAGTGGTATCAGCACAGAAGACATAGATGAAACAAAATAAAAGGGTCTCTTTCAAAATATGTTAAGGGTTTTAAATAATACATCTTCTTTCTGAGCACAGGAGTGCCTTCATCTTAGTGGGTGCCCCGCTTTGCCCTACCTCCCACTCGAAGTTAAAACAGTAGAAAAACCGTGAGGATTCTCACTAACTGCATTAAATAATAAGTTTCTGGGCATCTAATGCTATAGAAGACATGAATTGAGTACCGATGTTGTGTTGAAGCATTTCTGAAATAAATTAAGAAATGAACAGGTAGGATCTCCTCTTTCAGATAATCAAATGGAAAACAGGATTTATCATTTAGTATTTTTTTAAAAAAATCAAGCACTTATTATTATCTAGTCGAAGCTGAACCTCATTGACCGCTTATATCTATTTAGATATAGTGAAATAGGAATCCCTTTATATAGGTTATTTAGAAAAGAGTCAAGGAAAGACCATACATAGTACCAGGTATATTCACAAATGATAGAATAAGTTTGAACTTCCTCAAGTTTATGCCATGTTGAAAATTAAGCATCAGAAGTAGTGGGTTACCAATCTGAAGGTGTAAAAGCTACACCTGCTAATTTTCACTTCTCTTGTTTACAGCAGACTCATGAATCTAAAATATGGAAGCTAATTGAAAGCAAAAGGTTCAGTTCCCAGGCCCTATCCTCTCTCTTTCTACCTTCTACAACATTATTTTCTCAGCAAATATACCTAAAGGGACCATCAACAGCAGACTTTAAGGGGGAAACTTTGATACACACACACACAAAAACAAGAGTGGGGATTCCAGAATGAGAGTGTGACAGTCCTATCCCTTTCATTTGATGATAAATGAGTTGGTCTTATACATACCATGCTGTAATTGTAGAAACAATATATGAGTTCTAGAGAAATCATATCTAGTCATATGTAAATTTTCTCAAGCTTTTTTATCTATTCTGATTTTTTTTTAATAAAAAGGGAAAATCAATGAATTACTTAGGGAATTTTCTGGAATATATTCCCAATAGTTTTGATAATTTTTAAGAAATGGAGTTTTTCCTCCACTATTTTCTGTAGTTATTTTCTTATACTCAGCCTTGTACTAATGTAAAAAATTGTGCATTTTTTTTCTACTAGAATTTTTCTCTTTTTAGAGACTGAAGTCACTGAAATTAGAGAGACATTCTAGAGGAATGTCTCTTCTAGAGGAAATGGATGATATATATTGCTTATTGGGAGAAAATTTATTTGTGTTCTTTTTTAATTCTTTTCAAAGAACCCATAAAAATTTACAAGAAACAAATAAATAGAGCAGCAAAATCAAATTATTTGAGAAATAAGTTAACAACTTATTTAACAAAATAAATTAATAAGATATCATGACTTCATTGCATATTTTTGTCCCTCAGCCACTTAAAGCTCAATACAAGAAGCATATGACAGAGTTGAGACTAAGTTACAATGATATGATTTTGAATAAGCTTCAACACTAGCTGAGCACTTCCACTTCCAAAAACCATTGTTAATGACATTATACACACTTAGCCTTTCAGTTTGTAAGGATGTGATAGAAAATGGAAAATAATTGAGAAAATGCTAACTATACAATGCTAACAATAATAACTGAAAAATATATATTTTGAAATAACCAAATAATAGCCAGCATAGAGACAGAGACAAAATTCTGTATGTTGACTTCTGAAATTTTCATCAAATTACAAAATTTGGGAACAACATCTTGTTCCTTTGTTTTATTGGAAACAACCTAATATTTATAAAATATTTTTATATTTAAAGATGAGGAAATTGAGAGCCAGTGATGTTATGTTAGTATTTTATCTACCTATCTGTCTAGCCAGCTCCCTAAATCAGTTATAGTACTCACTATGTTCATGGGATAAAAATAAGCCATTACCCAGACAAAGGATAGTTTATTATTATTAATGTATTAATTACATTTATGTATTAATTGTATGTATTTAACTATTGTATTAATGAATTAATTAATTAATTTTAGTATTTGGATTAATTAGGAACATCTCCTAGGCATCTTCATGAAGAAAGAGGTAATAATAAGAATCTTAGAAAGGGCAAGTGATTTGCGTAAGGTCACACAGCCAGTAAAAATGTTATGCCTAGTGTTCTTCACTATTGATATACCTATGGGTAGACCTTTCAATAGTTTAACAAGATTAGAATATCAAATCTTTAGACTATGTTAGTAAATAAGATAAAAATTCCATGAAATGAAACAAAGACCATTCTTTTGGGGAACTCTAAATATTATTACAGATAACTACAACTCGAGCCTGCATATTTGATGTGGCCCAGTAGTTTAAAAAGAAACAACTTTTAAATAGTTTGAAGGGCAAGTCTTATCTTAACCAGCTGAAATAATGTCCACAGACATTAGAAATGAGAATTGAAACATTTCCTCATTTTCCCCCCAGGAGTACTTTTTACCTGCACCACAAAGGGGTAACTTTGTTTCAACTAAACACTCAAACTCCTTAACAAATAGTTTGACTTTTGGATTAAATTTCAATTGTGTGTATCATAAAATTCTTTAAATTCTATATAATTCCTCAAGTGTACTATGAATACCTGTATGTGCCAAACATATTGGGAAAAAATTTAAGCTATGATGGTACAGCTGTATATTTACATATTTTGGACCATTTTGAATAAATTTATCAGAATTCTGTGGTAAGAAAATGAGAACAAATCATAGCCAACAGTAGTAAAACATGCTTGGGCTTTGATTGATTCGACACAATCATACACAAGAGAGACTTTCCTTCAATGTTCACTATGAGAACATTAGTAAAAACATAACACAGGAAGGGTCAGCTCTAGACTGCTGCCAAAATATAAAGAAAACATAGGTAATTCTTCTATAGGTATTGTCTACCACCATTACTCATCTTTTTATTCCAGGACAATCATGACATAGACACCCACCTCTTCTGTTTGGCAATATTCTTTGTAGTTTATGAGTTCTTCAAAAGGCCTGCAGTCCTGCTTGGTGGAACAAATCTTGCATAGACTTACTATATAAATCCAGTGATTTAAAAGTTCTTGTGATTCTCTTCCTCTTCGACTGCACTCTTCCTTTTCCACCCAATACCTTCCAATGCATTACTTATCAAACTTTAGTGTACATCAAAATCCCCAGAAAAGCCAAAACACAGACTTCAGGGCCTTACCTAGAAATTATGATTTATTAGGTCTGGCGTGAGTAGCAAGAAATTGCATTTTCTGTAAGTGAAAATCGATACTGCCAGTTCACCAGCCGTACCTTAAGTGGTACTGATCCAGCAACTTGCTACTTCAAGTGTGCTCTGCACACCAGCAGCATCACCATCACCTTGAAGTTTGTTAGACATGCACAATCTTGGGCCTCACTACAGACCCACAGAAGGCTTTCCTCAAATACCATGAGGTGAAATTACACCCCTGTCAGGTGAAATCTGTCATTACTAGAGAATACACTGCAAAGGCCCTGCAAGTCCCTAAGATCAGTGCTCACTTGCTTACCTCTGGGTTAGGCCTCTGTTGTCAAATACAGTTCTTGGGTGCTTGTGCTAGTTTTCAAAATTAGTCAGAACACTTGTAGCTCCTCCCACCAAGAGGTGGAGTCCGTTTCCTCATTTCTGGTCATGTGATTGGTTTGAATCCACAGAATGTGCAAAATTGGCAGTGTAATAATTACAAACCAAGGCCTCAAGGAGCCTTGAAGCTTCTTCTCTTGTTCTTCTAGGGACTTCTGACACTGTTACCATGTAGGGGAGCTGAAGCTAAAGTCTACAGGATGTTGTGGGACATGTGGCCCACTATTGCCTTAATCAATGAAGAGATAACCTGCAGATAGAGCTACTTGATTGGCAGCTGACTTCAGATGCATGAGTGAATCCAGCCAAGATTCACAGAAGCACCACTTAGCTGAATCCAGCCCATAAAGCTAAGACGTGAAATTATGGACTAGATACATGGCAATTGATTTTTGGCATTAAGATTTAAAGTGGTTTGTACTTTGTAAAGTGACTTCAAGAAGAAAATGAAGGAGCTTATGAAAATGTGACTTCTTTTATAAAATAACATAATTTAAGCATTTTATAAAAATAACTTATGTATTATGAAAAAGACACTGATACATGCTTCTTCTTGGTAATTTTCTTTGAGACCTACAAAGACTAATTAAATGAAAATTATGATAGAGCAAGCTCTGAGATTTCTGAGATTTCTCTGATTTTAACTGCTTGGCTCTATTTTTCTCCGCTATGCCAGAAATAATCACCAACAATAGTTCAAAGAGCAAACTGTAATTCTTCTGACAAATAAAGCAACACAGCCACCCCCCCAAAAAAAACACAACAAACAATACTTCTTACTACTATAGAATACATGAAGAAAAAATATTGACTTTCAATATATTCTTGAAGGATATAGAAGAAGTAGTTTTGGTATCTCAGGAAATCAAAGTCAATAACCCAGAAACAGCCTCAGGGGTGGCTGACCTACAAGCACTTATTCTTCTCTTTCCTTGGATCTCTTCAGTAGCAAGGGCTTGTGGTATCTCACTCACATATTCAGATTGATTTAGGAAATTTAGCTTCAGTGCTAGACATGATTCTCTTATAAGACAAGTACTAAGTCTAAAAAGATACCAATTTTTCTCAAATTCTTTGTGTTAGCAAAATTACTACCAACATTCTAATAATTTATTTTTCAATTAGAAAAGTTAATATCTGAGTTAATTTAGTAATATAAACAGGTAGAAATAACTAAGAAACAATTTTAAATAATAGTAAATGGAAAATTAACCTGAGAAAATTACACAAATAATACGAAGTTACTAAAACTAAACCAATAAAAAACTTGCAGAGGAATAGACAGTTTAATATTTAAAAAATAAGACTTGAAAATAGGTCCCATTCTATGTATGTGAATTGAACATATATATGATAAAGGCTACATCATAAATCAGTATATTCTATGACTTTTTAAAAATATTATATAGTAATATAGTATTAATGCTTGAAGAGACAGAAAAATGGAAACGAGTATATTTCAGTAAAAGATCCAACTCAGTATATGTTAATTACAGTTTGCATTTTACATAAGTAAATAAAAAATGATTTAGCTATTAAGCAATATTTGGACAATTGGGTAGATATCTGAAAAAATTAAGTTATTCTTATTTATGTTTTAAACATAAAATATGTTCAGATGATCAAAGTTCAAATATTAAAACATAAAAGTTAAGTATATAAAGGAAAACTAGCAGAATTAATTTTATCATTAGTTGATTAGAAAAGGCTTGAATTATGACAATAAATCAGGAGTCATTAAAGAAAAATATGATATAATAAACTACACACACACACATACACACACACACACACACACACACACACACATAGTATCTGCTGGGAAAACATAGCATAAATAGAATCCAATGGAAAAAAAAAAAACCTTGAAACATAAAAAAGACATATTCTCATAGAAAAAAAGACTAAAAAGAGTCTTAAATATATGTAAAGATGTTAAAATCTCATTCATTGAAATAGAAGATACTGTGAAAAACAGCATGTAAAATTTTTCGAGGATTGCTTTTTGAGATGGTAGGAACCTAGTTCTTGTATAATCTGAAGAAGATATTTCTTTATAAGGAAAGTGCAAAATTCATGCACAAATAGAGTCATCTTGTGTTGGTGTTTATTACTAGAGAACCTTTATCCACTATGTTCAGCATGCTGCATCCACTACATGAAATAACCCCACCTGTTTGTAAATCTGGAAGTAAGCATATTTTTGTGAATTCTTTTACATAAGCTCTTTTTTGAGTTTGGGGAAAAGGACAAAATAAAGAAGCTTATGAAAATGTGACTTCTTTTATAAAATAATATAATGTAAGCACTTTGCAAAAAACAACTATTTTATTATGACAATAATTAAAGTAAGAACTTTTGAATACCATGGCATTAACTGTTTTAACAATTATTCTTTTAGTAAAAACGATGCCTATAAGTCAATCAGGAATACTGATATATTTGCTAACCTACCTGTAGAAGAGGCTGGACTTAGTTCCTCAGTAATTAATAAGTAAATGAATGATACTTAGATGAACTAAATTTTTTTTCTTTAAATAAAAAAATATTAAAGCTTCGGAAATTATAGCCTGTGGACTAAATTCACCCAAGCCTAGACAATACTAATAATTCAATATGCCTTATTATATCTTTAAAAAAGAAGAAAAAATGGGTATATTTTGAGTTTTTGTGTGTACACAAATTTTTAACTAGCACATTGATGAAAATTTCTAATGAAGTTATAGAATGTACTGTTAATGACTTAGGATTTTTCTGTAGAAAATCTTGAGGAGTTTGGTAACTTTTACATAATCAATGGTACTTTCCTGGGGTCATTCCATTTTGTAAAAAGAAAATGGATAATGAATTGTAACCTATTGCTCTATGTTTGGATTTATCTTTTAGAAGTACGGCTACTGAAAACGTAACTATTGAGAGATATCTGGTCAAGACGGCAGAGTAGGTAAATGCTGTGTTAGTTCCTTCTCATGACTACATCAAAATTACAGCTCAACTACAGAACAACCATCATTGAGAAAGTCCTGAAGTCGAGCTGAACAGAAGTTCTACAACTAAGGATATACAGAAAAAAACACATCCAGATTGGTAGGAGGGGCAGAAATTTAGTGTGGCAGTTAAAATTTGGGAGGGATACCTTGGCTTCAGAGGACCCCCTGAAAGAACAAGGGGTCCCAGCACCACACCAGGCTCCACAGCCCAGGATTTCAGTGTCAGAAAGTGAGGTCCCCATAATTTCCGGCTGTGAAAATCAGTGGAGATTGTGGCTGAGTGAAACAAGGGCAGCTGGAGTCCCAGGCATTCTTCATAAAGGGCCGAGGCATGGACTTACTCACTGATAGAATCAATCTCAGTGAGCTCCCGTAATGGGGCATCAGCTTGACACGTGCCAGGGACATACAAGGGAAAACTGAGTTGTCTGGCTTTAGAGCAAGGGCTTGGGGATGGGGTGGGATGGGCAGCTTTCTCCCAGACAAAATTGCTGGCAGATGCCATTGTTACTTTGTTGAGCCCTCCCAACAGCCAGCATGTAGATGCAGGCAGGCATCTTATCTGAGTCTACACCAACCTGGCTAACACCACTTCCCCTGCCCTGGTGATTCCTTGAGACCCCACCTCACCCAAATAGCAGGCCCACCCAAGCCTCAAACAGTGGATTTTCAATTCAAACAGCCTGTCTTGGTTCATGCTTAAGACTTTCCTAAAGCCTATCAAAGGTTCACAACCCCCAATCAAGCAGAATCTGGCCTTAGCAAGCCCCATATCTGTTGCTAAGCAGCCCCAAGCCTGACACTAGAGCAGCCAGACTCAGTTCCCAGGCACCTCCAAACCAAGCACAGATGACACTCATCTGTGGATCATTTTGTGGCTTATGCCAGGTGGCCCCAAGCAGGACACAGGTGGAGACTGAACGTGACCTGCATTGAAGGCCCTTCCTAGAAGGCCCCAGGCCAGGACATGCCCACTGGCCAGCTTTGGATCATGCAGAAGCACCACCAAGCCACCTCCACAGAGAGCAGTCTGGGCAGGCACCAGAGTCCAGCTAAAGCAAATTCTTCTCTGTAAGGTCAGCCCCTGAAGGATAGCTTCTCCACTGTAGTCACAGCCAGTCATCAAAACCAATCTACCTGAGGGTCAATCCTTCCTACTGATGTACAAACAGCAACCCAGACTCAACTACAACAGAAGGGTAACCCCAACCCAAACAAGGGACATATCTGCAGCATCAAGCTCAGGTGACTGAGGAGACTGTGACAATAGGCCCCACAGGACATGGATGACATAAGGCCATTCTAAGACCAGGAGGCATAGCAGCTCTACCTAATATGTAGAAACAAACAGAGGGGGACATCCAAAATGGGGAGATAAAGAAACATGTCCCAAATAAAAGAACAAAACAAAGCTTCAGGAAGAAAAAAAAAAAAAAACTAAACAAAATGGAGACAATCTCCCAGATGCAGAGTTCAAAACACTGGTTATAAGGATGCTCAATGATCTCAGGGAGAACTTCAACAAAAAGATAGGACACATAAAAATGGAGACAAAAAACATGAAAAAGAACAAGTCAGAAATGAAGAATACAATAACTGAAATAAAGAACATATTAGAGGAAATCAATAGCAGATTAGAGGGTTGAATCAGCAATTTAGAAGACAAGGTAGCATTTGCCTATTGGCACAGTCTCCTCAGTCACTTGAGCTTGATGCTGCAGATATGTCCCTTGTTTGGGTTGGGGTTACCCCTGCCAAAACATTTACCTAGAATGGACTATTGTTAAACATGAAAAATGCCAGTGATCATTAACTGATACCATGCTGTAATTCTTAAAATGTTTAATGACTGCATCATCTTCTAAATAACTATGTTGAAAATATAAAATTAACCCCCTAGTAAAACTTCTAAGAAATATCTCAAATGCCTCTCTATTCTCCCATTTTTATTTGGGCAGTTTGGGCAAATCTCTTCTAGGAACACCTGGGAGGACAAAAGAGATGATACAGTTTTCCAAGGAAAAAGTTAGACCAGCTGTCTTGCCAAATGTCAGTGTATAAGAGTGGGGAGAACTGTTATTTTGATTTATGGAGGTTATACCATGTGGGATAAGCAGTGAATACCTCCATCACAGAACACCACTGTATGTCAAAGTTTAAATTCCTCTTCACAGTTGTACGAACAACTTAAAAGTGCAAATAAATGATGTAACTTTCCCAGGTGGACATTTTTGCTCAAACTAGCATTATCATTAAAATATTAAACAACATATGGAAGGCCTAAACATCAGTTACAGCGCTTATGCCAGTATGCATTCTTTCAGAATCCACACATAAAATGATACCATCTTCAGAATGGATTTTTCAATATGGCATTTTATGAAGATGAAAAAAACACTTTTTTTTTCCCTATTTGTCAGGTTGTTGGTGGTGTTACCATCAAACATGTGCGTTCACTAAGTAGACATATGTCCAGACTGAGTACTACTGCTGACAGGTGAGATTTTCAGCAGACTGTCATAGTCCCACAGCATACTTCTTGGGAACAAACATTCAGTTCTGACCTACAAAAGCTATGGAAGAACTCTCTAAGACATCCAGCTGTCTACCACTTTGTAGGGAACAGCTAGAGTCAACAAACTAATTTGCGCAGCAGTTTGTTACAGGCTTACAACTTAGTAATGATCCAACAGGAGATATATACTCAGCACACATTGTATGTATAGTGGGATTGGGGATATCCTCACTGACAACTTAAAAAAATAAAGACAGCAGGAATGAGATAAACTTTTCAATAGTTGAAAATGCACATAAGAGATTCTCTCTCTCTTTTTTCTTTTTTGGCAACTGTAATAATACATGTATTTTCCCCATGAAGTTTTGACACTGAAAGAAAAATGTCATTGCTTCCTGCAGGTCGACCTTATATCCTGTATTTTCCTAGAAGAAAGAAGGCAGATGTCAAACAAAATATACTGTCACCCTGGTGACTGAAATACTGTAAAACTGATTTCAGAAACAAATGTATGTATATCGCCTGGAAAATTCCCACGCATAGCACATTCTTCCAGGAAATTATAAGCCTTGCCTTTTTATAAAATATTTAAATCTTACAAAAGAAAGTAATATGTTTCTAGGCATATTTCTTTAGTGTAGTGTGTCTCAAACTTTATTGTTTATAACAATCACATGGGGATGTCTTATTTTTTTAGAATTACGTTTCTTTTATTCCTATGAGTAGACATTTCCCCCATGTTCATTCACAAGCTATGTTTTCATATTTGTGAATTGTCTATTTTTGTATTTCTTTCTTTTTTTATTGAAGTTTATTGGTGTGACAATGGTTAGTAAAGTTACATAGGTTTCAAGTGTACAATTCTGTAACACATCATCTATATAGCACATTGTGTGTTCACTACCCAGAGTCAGTTCTTCTTCCATCACCACATTTTGGATCCTGTTTACCCTCGTCTAATCCCCTGCCCTTTTTTCACTGATATGTGGGATATAAAACTGAAAGCAACAAAGGAATAAGACAAACAAACAAAGAAACAAAAACTGATAGATATAGACAATAGTTTAGTGGTTACCAGAAGGTAAGGGGGGAGGGAATAGCTTTAAAATGCCTATGAAGAAGCAAGACCAGGGCTGCCCCTCTGTATGTTGGGAGATGACAATGTCCATTGCTGTGTGATAGCTTGGAATTTAATTTATTAAAGTCAAATTGGAGTTTAAAAAAATAAATGAATAAAATGCTGAGGCTCATTCAGTAGTTTTAGGGTGGGGCCCAAGACTATGAATTTCACACAAACTCTCAGATGATACTGATACTCCTGATCTGCAGATGCATTTCGAATAACAAGGCTTTAGAGTGTTCTACACTGACGACTGAACGCTGTCCAATCTATAATCTATTTGGGCAGCAGCATTCTATTAGTATTGGTGAAGTTTTGTTTTTAAGAAAAATAATATTGGAAAATACAGCTTATTCACTTGAAAAGTGTATGCTTGGGAACTGAAAGTTGGGATAAGGAGCATGAGTATTAAGGTTGAATCTCAGATCCCTAGAAGGACTGGAAGTGAAAGCTTCGGGTACGAATCCAAAATAGCCACAGTCAGTATCCAACCTTTTTTTTCTTTTTTTGAAATTATTAAATATAACTTAATTTTCATCTCCCTTTATATTTCTGTAATGATGCTTGAAATTCATTTAAAACTCTATGTATTAGTTTCCTAGGGCTGCCATACAAAGGACAACAGATGTGTGCCTTAAACAAAAATTTATTTTCTCACAGTTGTGGAAGCTAGAAATCTAAAATCAAAATATCTGCAGGGTTGGTTCCTTCTGAGGCCTTTCTTCTTGATTGGTAGATGGCTGTCTTTTGCCTACGTCTTCACAAGGTCTTCTTCCCTTTGTGTGCCTGTGTCCTAATTTCCTCGTCTTATAAGGACACATGTCATATTGGATTAGGCCCAACCTAAACACCTCACTTTACCTTAATTACCTCTTAAACACACTATTTCCAAACACAGTCACATTCTAGGTACTGGAGGTTAAGACTTCAACACAGGAATTTAGAAGGAACACAGTTTATATAATTATAGAGGACTATAAAGTTATATAATTGTATATAAGCATAAGCGCGCACACACGTGCACACACACTTCTTTATACAGGTACAATGAGTTATACTGACCAAAACTAATTAAATTAATACTTAAATGTAATTAAAAAGTGACATCAGAGTCTTCATGGTGCCTAAAATGAGGAAGTGAAGCGGTTGACCTATATGATATACAAAGAAGTCGAAAATTGGAGGCTTTAGGTGAAATAGACAACGTTCATCCATGTTTTTGTGAATCCCGCTTCCAAATCTGAGTCCCAACTCCACATAATAGTTTAGCAGCTCACTTACATTTCCAAAAGTAAGACATAGTAGTACATAATAATACTAAGATATTACTTGCCTATTTTACTGTCTTAATATTTGCTCTGATGCTGCAAAAGCAAGACTGGTGAAACTGCTGATGCTTCAGCACAAAACAAAGCAGTAGCACTAAATAGAATTAGTAGTCATTGCATTCTGTACTGCTACACATGTGCAGTAAGAATGTGAGTTTCACTTAGGAATATCTTTAACGAAACAGTAAAGATTATTAGTTTTCTTTCATCTCAACTCTTGAGTGCATTACTTTTTAAATATAAATCACTTTTGCTGTACTCTGATCTATGATGGTTGTCTCAAAGAAAAGCTCTTGTGCAACTGTTGGAACGGCAAGCTGAACTATCTGCTTTTTTTCATGGAGCACTGGGTTTCCTTGAAAGTATCATGGACAGATAAGCTATGGTTATTCAGACTTGGGCATTTGTCAGATATTTTCTCAAAAATAAATATAATGAGCCCAACACTTCAAGGAAACAACTGACAGTATTTGTTTGATGAGGACAAAATTTGAGCTTTCAAGCCAAAAACAGAATTTTGAGAAATTTATATCTGTCTCTATGAACTTGATAACTTCTCAATACAGAAACACTTTTCTAGTGAGATTAACAAATGTTACTATTTAACAATATACAATAAAATGTTTCGACATTTGGAAATCTGCATAATTCAGTAGACCAACATTTTCCAAATGAAAAATTCATGATGTTACAAAATCAAGCATGGTAGTATATGCAAAAACAGTCTAATGATTTTAATGCAACATAATTGAAAAGTGAATTTATATGGTTTTAGTTTCCACATTGAAACTAACCTTTAAGAAATGACCACTTGCAGAGTAGGATAGTGTGAAAAAAATATCCAAAATTGTTTCAAAAAGCTATTAAAATACTCCTTCCTTTCTAGCTATGTGTCTTTGTAATGCTGGATTTACTTTGTTTACTGCAACCAAAACAACACATTACAACTGGCTGAATGCAGGAGCAGATATGTAAATTCAACTGTCCTGTATTAAATCAAATATTAAATAAATTCAAAAGTGTAAAATAATGCCACTCTACTCATTTCTTTTTGCTTTGGAAAATACAATTGTTTTCATAAAAATAATTTTCATATTAACATGTGATAGATTAATTATTGCTATTATAAGTGAGTTCATATATATTTAATTTTCTAAATATTAATTTCTAGTACAGTAAATATCAATGACTATAATCCACATAAACAAAATGCTTTGCGATCTTCAGTAATTTTTAAGTGTAAGGTTTGAAAACCACTGCTCCAACAATACATACTCTTTTATCCTGGCTGGGGATTCTGCATAAATCCCTCCATTGTCATCACCCATTTCATGATGTAAGCTAGACCAAGCATGAACTACAAAGACTCCCTTTTATATTTTTCCCAAAAAACAAAATAGAGCTTAGCCCTTTCTTTCCCCAAGATTAACTTAGCCATACTTATCTCAGCAGAGCTGGCAAGAGGCTCAACGTAAAAAAAGAAAAAAAGGAAGAAAAAAAAAAAGCTCATTCAGTCTAAATCTTATTCCTCCAACTAAAGAACAGATACCTCTAACGATTTTACAGTTCTCCCTGAAAACACAGTCCAGAATCATTCCTGAGGAAGCCTTCATTCTTCCTACCTGGGCCTATTCAGACTCTGAGGGCAGGTGTTTCCTCAGCAGAAAGCTAACAATGAAGCACCGTGACATGAGTCAAAATGATTGTGAAGGAAAAGAGAGTTGTCCTCTGCTGGGTCTACCTTTCCTGATGTCATCTTCATTGTCATCATCCTCATCATCTTCATCACCACCACCACCACTTACCATATCCATTTATAAAATACCCCTAGATACTGAGTCTTGTACCTTATATTCCAGGCACTATGCTCAGTACTTTATAAGAATTACCTTATTTCATCTTCATCACAATCTTAGAAAGCAGATAGTATATTATTTCAGATGGGAAATTGAAAGGGAGAGGTTAAGTAAATAGCTCAAGGCCTCAGCTAATAAGTGATCTGGGATTTAATTAAACCAGAGTCTTAACCACTCAACAGAAAAGCTCCACTGCTTCCTATCAAGTTTATGTACAGGGAGATTAATGAACATCAGTCTGAGATGCTTCACTTGCTATTTTGTTTTTGTCAAAGTCCCATTTTCCTGAGGGATGAGGTAGGAAAAGAGGTTGGGTTCAAAATCAACGTTTACTACTTTGAGAAGTTATTATGGGATACTTCTTGTTAAGATAGAAGGAGCTTTATTTTGAATGACTTCATAAAGTTTTGTTTTGTTTGTTTTCATAGTATTTTTGTAAATGAAACCCATTGTGTTATATGGCTTCCATTTGCTAATAAACAGTATAAAAGTTTAACTGGTAAGCCATTTTTCCCCCAATACAAAATTTAAGGAGGTCTTTATCATGTGGAATCTTATATGAGAGATTCTAGGTTACATAATGGACAATGTCTTCAACTACCATTTCTCAAGCAATAAAGACATGTTGTTCAAATGGCCGTTTTTTGTATCAACCCTCTATAGAAGCTTGGAGCATAACATTAAATCGTCTATCCATGAGAATATTTCTGTAAGGAACTAAGCTAATATCACTCAGATATGTTATTCTGGCTGACTTAACTTGGTATAGAGAGACTCAGTTCAGAAAACCTAGAGAAATAAATAGTTAATATTTATCTTAGCCTTCATTATTATATCTCAACATAGCTGATGGCAGCTGTTGGCTCATAGTTAACTCTTTAGACTTCTTGACATTGCCTGAAGAAGTGATACTATGTTTTGTTTATTAGAAAGAAATCCTACACTTTAGATGCCAAACATTGAGGCTGCCAGCAAATCTGTTGTAAAAATTTAGAAACCTGTCATATTCTCAGCATGAGAAACATCCTAAACTATACTTAGGTACGTCTCAGACATGCCTTGAGGTTTAATCTCATTTTTTTTTTCGCTCAGAGGACAGACATTGAATGTATCTAAATCCCCTTCTAGAAAAGCAGTAGCCCTGGATCCTAAGCCTGAGTTTGGGTGAGACTAGTCCCAATGGGGCAGGTTATAGAACTAATGATGGTTTGATAGAAAATACCCAGAGTAAAACACAATCAAAGAAGCACTGAGATTTCCATCAGAGGGAGCTCAGCAGAGAAGCAGAATTCTATGAAAAGTCAGCAAGACAGAAGGTAAAGTTACCAGAATAGAAAATAATCTTCTGAACTGTAAGTAGGAGGTGCTGGGATCATGGTTCGTTTTCAGATGTCTCCAAGCCCAGTGTATTTGAAGAAAAGGATTTGTAGCTATGACAAATGCGTTCAAAAAAAAATTTGATCAAGATCTGAAAGAAATATTCAGTTTAGACCATAACTACCACCATTGTGACCAAGCTGTTGTTCATTTGTTTCTGGGAAATGTGGAAGTGAAAGTGCTTTCCAGAATTCAATCTTATTAGAACAGGTAAAGTTGAGGATTATAAACTTCTATCTTTTATTTGAATTTTCTTAAAATTAGCAAGAAAATATGCTGAGGCTACACAACAGAGTAAGGCTTGTTATATTAGTATCCTATTCCTGCTATAACAAATTTCCACAAATTTTGTGAACTAAAACAATACAAATTTATTATCTTACTGTTCTGTAGGTCAGAAATCTGGTGTCAGCAGGGCCGCATTCCTCTCTGGAGGCTCTAGAATAGATTCCATTTTCTTGCCTTTTCAGGCTGCCCCATTGACTTCCTCCTCCCTCATTTACTTATAAAGATGTTTGTGGTTACATTGGTCCCACCTGGATAATCCAGGAAGCTCTCTGCATCTCAAAATTAACTGATGAGCCACAGTAATTCAATCTGCTACCTCAATTCTTTTGTTATCATGTAACAAAATCTATTCTCAGGTTTCTGGGATTAAGATGTGGACATTGTAGAAAAGCTGCTATTCACACCTACTATACCTGCCAATAAAATGTACTTAATGATACTTTTTTAAAAAATTAAATGGGACCACAGCCATAAACCAAAAGAGGTAGATTTGAAGGTATGCAAGAGCTTTTGACAATGCATTTGCTTCTTGAATCTATTAGAACAAACCTTTTGATATGATAGAAATGCTCTTTGCCCTTTGGCAAACAAACTAAGAAATTCAAATTTATTTTAAGAAGATAAGAAGATACAGACTAAGTATAGAGTTAACTTAAATGCTATAATTAACTCATGTCACTATAGCACATATTAATAAACTTATGACAAATTCTTACTCTGCTTTCATAGTTTTATACATTTTTGTACATAAACAATTCCTATATTGATTTATTCAATGTATTTGTAGTCAATAATGGAATATATATATATATGTGTGTGTATATATATGTGTATATATTAAATATATACACATGTATATAGTGGGAGATAATATGTCAAGATTAAATCTTAAAATTTTTTGAGAAAAATGTTAACATTGCATTTTGTGAGAATATTCAGAATAAAATAGCTTTCTAATTTGGGGTGGATACAAGATTTTTCATTAGCATAAAGTATACTAAAATTTGAGGCCACCCTGAGGAAAATATGTCTTAATTTTATTTGTAATAACATAGATATGGTCTAATCACTCAGTGTTGAGACTGAGAAATTCTTTAGGAAAAATATTTCTTCCTTTTTAACTTTAAAATTTTTAAATCAGTGAGGTTACCAGATCAAGCTATAAGAAAATCCTGGAAGTTAGAAAATGCAAATGAATATATCATAAAACTGCAAAAACCTAGAGAAATAATATGCCTAGTCATCATCATATGATTTCAATCACTTATCTTACAGAAGTAATTCCATGAGAAATAACATCCCCTATTCTACCTTCATTATTGAATTGGACCTGATAGCTAAGGACTCCCTTTGATTTAATTCAATCTTTTTAAAAGAATATCTTACTTATAAAAGGATTTTAACCTAATATATGTGTGTGTGTGTGTGTGTGTGTGTGTGTGTATGACTTCATCTGAATTTCATTTGAGGTGTTGTCTCTCTAGCGTTGCCAATTACATTCATTATATTTTATCTGTTTTCAACTTCCTGGAAGTCTTGACCAAGAAATCCTTTGGGGGTGCACAGTTTAAGTACAGAGTTATCAAACTTATTTCGACAGTTATTCCTAAAATACTACTGAGGATTTGTCATATTCCCCTGGACTGAGAATGTCACTTGCAAAATTAAAGCAACTATTTCTCCCATCACAAGTACTAACCAGGCCCGACCCTGCTTAGCTTCCGAGATAAACAAGATCAGGCACATTCTAGGTGGTATGGCCGTAGACAACTACTTCTCTATTCTAACTTTCTTCTGTCCTTTGGTCAGACTCAGGGACAACAATATGGCGGACAAGATTAAGATATGAGGACTGTAGTCATTTTCAATCTTTATTAAAATATCCATTTCTGGAATTGAAACTGACAAAACAATGGTTATTATTAAGAAATAATGTGTTAGGCTTTTAGTTGAATATAATCCTTTAGATTCATCCCACAGACCATGTGTTGGAGGGATACAATTTTCAGTGCTGGTAATTCATCACCTGATTCCAAACTGGACTCACTAATATCACCTTCCTCACTTCAGTGTTCCAATTTCATTGAGTTTCCATCTTCCATACAACCGTGTGTTCAAAGAAGGTGACTGTTTCCACAGCCCCAGTCCCTGCTCCCTTCCTCATGAGCAAGTCAAAAGTTATAACGTGGACTCCATTATAATTTGTCATGTGGTCTATAAAAGCCTGAAAATGAATAAAAACTGTGGAAGATCTGGAAAAGAATACATATTTAATCAGTATAGTAAGTCGTCTTTCACTCCTTTAAATCTTTAAACCATCTTCTTCCTTCTTTTATACATCTGCATGAATTACTGAATCATAAACTCTTTTCCAAACCTTGTAATAAGGATTAGGAACACAAAAGAGGTTGAGCCACTTACTGTATTTCTCAAAAACATCTTAAGTTGATTAGCTTCCAGCTCTCCCATTTTTAACCAGTCCCATTGAACAGAAACTACCCAAACTCCTGCTGAAGCCTTTGGGAATTCTCATTCTTACAAGGGCAAGGCCCTGAAGTTGCTTCAGGTTGAAGACAAGAGAAGTTGGTGATTCTTTTGGCACACCCCTCTCCTTGCATAGTAGACGAGGGGAAATCCTACTTAAGTGAAAAGATGATGGCAGGCACTTCCATTGAGGAAAATTCCTTGATGAGCCATGGTGGGCCTTTCAAGACGAGAAAAATGAGGGTGCTTCAGCAGCCAGAGCTATAGTTCCCTACATAATAAAATGAGGGCAGTACAAGAGGGGAAGTGTAAGATGAGAATAGGAGACAGAAAAAGAGAAAAAGGAGCCCAATCAGCAATCTTCTTGCTACTTTCCAAACACTTCCCGCACAGCTGTAGCTCAGTCCAGAAGAAAACTTTCAAGAACATAGACTATGTATTGCTCCACCTCATTTGCTATGATTTCAGGGAAAACACAAGGAAAAGAGAGAGCAATAGAACCATAGCTCCTATTGCTAAGGCCAAAAGTCTAATATTTTAGGGAATGAATTCTAAGCATTTGCAAATAGGGAAAATAAGTTCATTACAGTGAACATTTCAACTTGGATCAAACCAGAATAGATAATCAGGGAATATAGCAGGAACAACATGGATTGAAGAGACAGAAGGACCAAAGACTACAATAAGAGATAACAGAGATAGACAGAAATGCTACTAGATTCACAAAGTAAGCAAGAAATGGCTTTGTACAAAACAGCAGTGCAGCATAATAAACTTGAGCAACAAAATCTGACTCAAGCAAATCAGTGGTGTGATCTTTTAGCAGAGTTCTCTTCCCCCTTGAATTTCAGTTTCTCTATCTATAAAACATAATATTTAAAAAGGTCTTGGAGCATATTAGGAAGTTAATTCACCATAAAATATTTGCATGAATAACCACACATTTCTAGATACACTTTATTTTTTTACAAATCTGTATTCATAATCTGTTTCATATATTTTTATTTTATTAAAACTCCAGTTTTATATTATTGATTACAATGTATTTATTGACTAATTGTTTTAACATCATTAGATAACCCTGTGATAAAGAACAACTTCAGCTCCTGCTGAGTTAATTGTGTTGGACTCAACCAACATCTCTACCCTGATCTTGTAATGGAGTTGACATATCCCTTACATTTCATTTCACCACAGTGACCTGGACTTGTAGAAATGAAAACTTGAAGTATTTTGTATATCCCTGACATACACTAAGTCTTAATAAATTATGTCAGCTTAATGCCACGGAAGACCCTTAAACAAGGTTGGTGTTGAAATTGAAATACCAAAATATTTCAACCATTTACAAATCTGTCCTTGTATAGGTTTTTACTGTATGTCTTTTTAGCACAGGTTGTACTAGCACCAGTTATCTGACAACGAGCTCTGGCATACTCTTTACAATGTAGACTTTTGCAATGAAAGTATAGAACATTAACTGTAGAGTTACAGTTGAAATAAACCAATACTAAGCCATAGTATTTCACATGAAATTGTTATAGTTGTGTGTGCATTTTTCATCCTACCTTGCCCTCCGGTGTCCTTCACAACCTCCTACACTGCCTGCCAATGTTGTTTATTAGATTTGATTGAAATCCTTTGATTTGCATTAAACAGTTTTTGTTTGTTTCTTTTGGCTTGAGATTCTGTGATCACTGAAAAATGCTAATGTCATGTAGACCAGCCAAAACACTTTTGCTCATAAATATTGGATATGCTAGTATTTTGCATGTTTTATACTTCTTTCAAATTTTAACATTTAGCTGAGCACAGTTTTATTGAGTTTTATTACTCATTGAACTAGAAATAGAAATGTAAAAGTGGCATAATAGTAGTGATCTTTTTCATATTAAATACCGGTAATTACGTGACAGTAAAAAAGAAAACTATATACTTCTCATAGTGTTTAATGTAGGGAAAAACATCTTGAAAACAAAACAAATTACCCACTGACATACAATTTGCAAAAATTTCAGTAAATTATTTTGCTAAGGATAATATAATTCATTTTCCTCTCAATCATCATTGTATTAAATGATTACTCTCATGTTGATAAAATTCCTGGTTTTTGTATCAATGGCTTGCCCTCATTCATTTTATACAATGTCCCTGAATCAGTAATAAAGTAGCAAGTTGCATATCAAAGTCTTTGTAATATTTTTAAGTACTTATCTAAATTTCTGTATATTCCAAGTAATTTATAATATTTTATGTTTCTTCTCAACATCCTAATCTATGAGTACAGCCCACATTTTAAAACAAAATCTTATGGAAGGCTATATTCTTTTCAACAGAATAATAAATGGTAACTTACAACAAAGTAAAAATTTCACAGATGCAGGTGATGTTTCCAATTTTACTGTAACAAATATAATATAGGGACATAAACAGATACTCATTTCATTAATTTATCCTATTTCTCAATCTGACTTTGGATTCACATATGAGGTCTGACAGTTAAGTTCATGAACTCATCCTAGAAAAACTGCTCCATACCTCATTGCTGAATCTCACTATGGTCACCTTCAAAGTACTCCCCTTGGGAAACTATGCACTGACATCTGCGCCCAGTCCACCCTTCGAAGCAATTTTGAAACTTTTTCTGGAACGGCCATCAGAGCTGTCATTACATTACCCTTGATACTCTGAATGTCATCAAAATGTCTTCCTTTCAATATTTCCTTTATCGTCAGATAAAGATAAAAGCCATTGGGGACCAGATCAGGTGAGTAGGGAGGGTGTTTTAATACAGTTATTTGTTTCCTGGCTAAAACCTCCCTCACAGACAGTGCTGTGTATTGTCGTGATGCAAGAGCCATGAATTGTCGGCAAAAAATTCAGGTCATCTAACTTTTTCACTCAGCGTTTTCAGCACTTCCAAATAGTAAACTTGGTTAACTGTTTGTCCAGTTGGTACAGATTCATAATGCATAATCCCTCTGCTATTAAAAAAGGTTAGCAACATCATTGCAACAAAATTCGCGAACTTAATTGTCAGACGTTCATATTTTCCTGTGATTTTCAACTCACTCTGGATTCAGAGCACTACAGAACAGTAATGTCTTCAGCTTCTTCAGCTTCTTCCCAGAAGAAAGCGTAGAAAGGGCTACATGGCTCCGTAGACAAACAGACTTGGAAAACAAGACCTTCAAGCATTACCTGGAGTATCCCACCAGATGTAGGATGTCACAGACGTATCACTGGAGTCAGTGGCCTCAATCTACTTGTTTTGGGTTCCCAAAACAAGTCTACTTGGCCTCAGTCTACTTGGGTTCCCAAACTTGTTTTGATCTTCAGTTCTTTCAAGCCCCTTGAGAGCTCAGTAGGGTACATGTGTTACATCACTGAGTATTGATTGATTGAGAGGACAAATAATGAAGTAGACAAGAATAAGTGAATGTAGCTGCATGTCGTTCTTGGTTCTGGCACTTACTATGTGCCTGTTGGCAACTTATTTAATTTCTCTGAACCTCTGTTTCTTCCAGTGTGTAAGCTGGAAAAAGCTGTTTAATTAGATTTTTTTGATGATTAAATAAGAAAACATATGTACAGTGTAGCTGATAGTGAAGTTTCAGTAAGCACTAGCAATTCTAATGTTTATAATTATAATGCCATTAGGGACATTCACAGAAGTATAAATCATGAACCTGAGTTTTACATTGCTTATCACCAATTTGGGAGCCTTAGACTTAAAACTTAAACTTCCATCTGCTCATTCATTGTATTCAGGCTTTTGGAACACCCAGTTAATCATGGATTGGGTTAAGTACTGGTATAATAATACAAGGCAAAATACTTCAGTATTAATGTAGTGGAAAGTCATACTAAAGTCAAAGATTTTTGAAACCTAGATCTGTTTCTTACCATGTGATCTGGGGAAAGAGTTAAACATTTTAAGTCTTAGTGTTCTATTGTTTAGAATAGGAATAATAATAGGGATATTTTGAAGATTAAATAATATAATATAGTTAGTGTATAATAAACATGAAATTAATATTGTAGAACAGATATATAGATGGAAGGAGAGAGATAGAAGTAGAGTGAGATATTAAACATGTGGCACAAACTGTAGGATTTAAGAGAAACAAGAGACCATATCGGCTAGAGTAACTGAGGAAAATATCAATAAAAGGTAACATTGATGTAGGAAATTTCTGTGAGTGCCGGGATCATGTCTCATGAAACCGAAGAATGGAAGCAGGGACCAAGGAGAGGCGAGGAGTTGTAAAAGAGAATAGTTTATTAAAAGCAAAGGGTCACAGCTCCTGAGTGGGAGGGGGTCCCGAATGGGGTGCCCAGTGACTAAGGCAAAAGCTCTTCCTTTTATGCCTTCTCTTGTTTGCTTGGAGAAGGAAGCTGGTGCCTTCTAATGGAATTTGTCTACCAGGTTTGTTCTGTTTGCCCATCCTGAAGGGATTAATGAAATAACCCACTCCTATCTATCAGATCTGCTCTATTTGTCTGGCCTAGAGGGATTTATAAGATAACTTATTGACCTCAGGGCTCCGTTACATTTTTGTTCTGGAGTGAATGAGCTACCTCACTGGAGTTTTAGGATATAGCTGCCTTTTATTTATTCCACCAGGGAACTTTGTGTCTACCTAAGAACATGCTAACTAATCTGTATCAATATCATTACTAGACTTTAAAGATAGAATAGAATTTGATATTAGCAAAGATGGGGCCAGACTATAGTCACTATTTACAGTCTGAAATCAGATTGTAGACTATCTTGAATGACCCACTTGAGAAGAATGGATTCAAAGAGAAATGATTGGAATATGTAACAACTGGAATAAACATGATTTATTCAGTACTTTCAGGTAATTAGTTTTTACATTTAGGTGTTATACAAATTAACCTTGCAAAGCTGTCCTGTAATATATGTATGGTTGCTGGGAAAAATGAGAAACTAAAGGCAGAAAGAACAACAAAACAGCAACAGTTGGTACTGTGGTGAGATGATAAGTGTCAGACAAAGGTGATAGCATTTATATATGAGAGACATTTCGAAAGATTAGCCCAATGGGTTTTTTGTTTTCTTTCTTCCTTGCTTGTTTTGCAAAATAATATATATCGGAGGAGAACAGAAAACTTCTTAAGAGCTGAGAATCTGATTAGAGGTAGGTGACAATGACAAAAATGAAGAGAAATGATGTTGACAATGAGGTTAATTTTAAGCATGTTTCTATTGATATAATGCTAAAACCTTCAACTAGAACTGTCCAATGGGTAAGAATTTAGGGCTAGTGATATAGATTGGAGATACTTACACATCTGTGCGCCACAGTCAATTCAAGGGCATTAGTTTAGAGAAAGATCACTGGCCCACTGAAAAACAAACAAGACGAAGAATAGAACACCAGAATCACAGGGAGGTTGGGAATGAAGGAGCTAGAGGGAAAGGAAAGAAAGGGAGGGAGGGAAAAGGGGGAGGAGAGATAGAGAAAGGAGAGAGAGAGAGGGAGAGGGAGAGGGAGATAGATAGAAAGAGAGAGAGAGAGGAGCTGTCTCAGAAATAGACAGAAAGAAAGAAGAAAACAGCATCTCAGAGCTGAATTTCTGTTAATATCCTTAGAGAATGAGAAATGACAAAGAGCCACAAAAGAACTATAAGAATTGGTTCACAAAGTTGTAGAAATACAAAGACAGAAAACATCAGTGATACTGAAGATAAAGAGAGTTTCCATAAGAAATGATAGTCTAAAGTGATCTCAAAGGGGTCAAGACAGACACACAGACACATACACACCAGAGGAAATATTCTGGCAAGAAGGAAACCATAGCAAAGTTTCAGTAGATTGTTGAAAACTGAAGTCCAATTTTAGGAAGTTAAGATGGGAACAGGTAATAACCAGCATGTTGCTAAGAAGAGTTCTTATGCAAACCTTTCATGAAAGTGAAGAATTAAAGACTACTCCTTGTGCATGGTTAACTTACATGTCTCTGTTCTTCCAAAGACTCCACTGCTATTTCCTGCGTCAATCCATAATCTGTCCACAAGATCCTGGCATCAAATACAACGTTCACTAGGCTGCCGATAGTGAAGATATTAACTGGGTGTGATTTACTCAGGTTTACCTTCCACAGGTTACTAATCAGCAAGGACTGCCTTTCAAACCTCTTGCTCTGAGTTGTTTTCACTCCACTGAATGATGCATCCTCTCATGCCCTTTGGGTTAAGAACATAAGGCCGATGGCAGTATTTCTTCTTTCCTCACGAAAAACTGAATAATAGTTCAACAGAGTAATATTTGGTAGGGAATAATATTTGAGAAAAAATTATGCTGTCTGCTTGAAGAAGAAAAATAATTTTATTCTCACAACTAAATATATCAAGTTTAGTTGCTTTTAGAGGAGATTTTAGTGATCCTTGGAAGATACACCTTTTAATTTTTCACTTTCCTTTTATCTCTTCCTTTGGCAAACTACTTTTTCTCCGCTTCTATGGTACAGGAAATAAGGGGTGGTCTCCCTGGCCCCAGGCTGGCTACCTCATCACCCTGATATAGGTCACCAGTAAGAACGTGAGCCCACTGGACTAGACATACCCCTATCATCTGGAAAAAAAAATCTTCAACAAAATAGATATGGGTGTTACAACAATTTTAACAAGTCACCTTCTGGTCTAGAGAAAAATCCATGTACATGAAACTGGCGATGTGTCATGCATTTTTTTCCTGTAATAATTACATCAATGTTCTGTTTTTAAAGGCAGTAGTTCCTTTAGCTCTGTCCGTCATGCCGAACCCCATTATCTATTGCATCACTGAGCTGCATGAACTAGGTTTTCACTTCCAAGCTTTACCCAAGCAGAACGCAGTGATCTTTTATATCTCTTGCGCTAGTTTTTCTATTATGAAGGATTTTTCCAGTTTTAGGGTTTAGAAATTACAGTAAGATTCCAAGGGTCAAAGATAGTGATTGTCACATTATTACTCCTGAAAAACCCACAAATCTGCTTCTAAGATTACTTGCCAGGGATGACTATCAATTTACTTGTCTATAAATTGCTTACTGGTTTAGTGTTAACGATTCTCAAAATTCACCTTTTAAAAGGGAGTCCTTTGAAGCCATAGTAAGATACCCGGCATTTGAATGGAAATATTTGTGAAATGTTTCCTCTGTCTAAGAGATTGTTTTCAGACTCCTTAGCATTACTACACAGATGCGGAGAAGCGTGGATGGCATTTCATTTACAAGCTATCACTAATCTTGTAGGTGAGATGTACTCTAGTGTGTACACCAGGGATATAACTCATCAATGGAATAACATGCTATCTTTGAAGTGTTTTCCTGTAATGATGGTATGGGAAACTTTGAAATAAATCATAGCAATTAAAGAAAAAATGTTCTACCTAAATTGTTTTCAAAATGAAGATTATAAAAATAACCATAATTAACGTTACTTCCTAAATAGTTCAAATAATTAAAAATTATGGCAATCATGAAATTTTTAGCCACATTAATACTTGTTTTGAGTATTTCCCTCAACAATGTTTGCAATTAATACAAATGCCCTGCTAATAAAGTCATATGTATTTATATTTATTGCTACTTACTGCACTATGATTATTGTGCATGTCTTTATTATATCACATGTTTTGTAATATACTAGACAGGAATGTATTGCAAAATAAGAAATCCTCAAGAAATATTGAATTTTTACTAAATGGTGTTGTCTTTAATAAATATCTAAATTAGTCCATAAAAACTGGGTATGTTTCTGTAGAAAAATTAATGAAGCTTTACATATCCACTAATTTGACTAGAGTCCTGTTTTTGAAAGAGCAACTGAATGAAGATTATTTAAAGGCTTATTTTGTGCCCCAATTCTTGTGAGCATAAATATGAAAACAGAGGATATGTGTATAGATTTTATTTTACTAATTTACTGCAATTAATCAGGTTTGATTATCACCAACAATGTACAAAGAATCTTAATAACATGAGAAAACATACAGGTAATTGTCATGCATTGTCCTGTTAGAATAAATCACAGTTTATAACACAAAGTGACTCATCAAAATAAAATTAGAAAACATGCAACATCTCCAGGAGATGCAGATTATGAGCAAGATCTCTTGCATGTTTTTAATCTTAGATTTCTTTAAGCCACTGTGCCTGTAACAGAGCAAACACTATTACTACTACCTTTTTGCCATGGTCATAATCTATTTTCTAATTTTGCTTATCATGTTCTAGGGATTTATACTCAATCTCTTATTTTAACCCTTTAATATATTTATCCTTCATAATGCCAGTTTGAGACGGATCCTTTCACTACCTTTCCTTTTAATGCCTCAACTTTGCTTTATTGCCTTGAAAATAAAACCTGTGAAAAAAAGGTGCCTTCTATGTCCTGCTACATTATCATCTACCACAATATTGCAGGTTTATTTACTGGTTCTCAAAAACATAGGAAGCAGAGGCTTCAATAAGCATAAGGGGAAGTAGCTTGCTACTGCAGGTATTCCTATTCATTGCAATGCCCTCTTGACACCTTCTTTGTTGTAAAAATTCAGTGATTTTTTTGTTGTTGTTATTTAGGATTTTTTTCCCAACTCATTTAAAATTCCCAATGATATCTAGTTTATCTCTCTTCTTACCATATGTTCTTAGTCACTCATTCAAATCTGCATCTGCTCGTTTTCTAGTGTAGCATATCCTAGATATCAACTCCAACACAATTGGAGTTTAGTTTTAAATAATTATGTGTTGCAGTAATGAATCAAATTCTGCTCCAAATTAATTTTTCCTTAGAGAGAATTATAGCAGTGTGCTTAGTATATTAGTGAGTTATATTAGTATAATAGTGTATACTTACTATATTGATGAATTTTGACATAGTACTGCAACCTGGGAAGTTCAGCTACACGGAAATTCATTACCATTACCTTTCTCTTACTCTATACTATTGTATCATTATCTCTCCTTGAAATACAATAAACAGTATATTTTCTTGTTTTCTATCATGTAACATGAGCAGTAAAAAAGCGAATAAAACAAATATGGAAATTAAAATATATAAATTTTAATAGAAGTCATACATCGAGTATAAAGGAAAAATTTAGAAGAGCAGTACATAAGATTCTACAATAATATACATACTTGGCTATGAGTTTCCTATCAATCGATTTTTTTAATTGAAAGATGTTTGAATATATGCTTTAGAAGTAGGGCATACTTATAGACCTTGCTGTCAGTATTTTGTCCATAATATGGTAATTTTTATGTGAAAGCAAAAGTTGAGCAAGAGATATCAGTGTCCCTTTGAAAGTGTTGGGTATTTTACATATTTTAATTACATAAGACAAACAGACTAGTTATGAACCAATATAAATTTCAAGAAAAAAATAATTAAAGGGTATCACAAGAGGAATTATATTTTAGATATGATAGTTTCAGTCTATTTTCATAGCTGTCTGCTAACACCTTTACTGGCACACAGAACCTTAATACATATTTGTTGAATTAATTAATTAATTAATCAATTAATGAAAGTGCCTTAAGATTCAGTCTCTAGACCCTGATGACCTTTCAGGTCCTGCATCTCGTGATATGCAAATTGCTTAACTAGTGCTGTGTGGAGCCACCCAGACTTGGGGGAATATGGACTTGTATGGGACTAGGGTGAGGCAAAGCAAGGTACTTACTTAAGGTACAAAATTTCAGTGGCTGCAAAAAACTAAGTAACCAAGAAAAAGTACATTTAATGCAATATTTTTCAAAACCAAATTAATGCAAAAGACATCCATAATGAACAAAAAAACATAACATTAAATGATGGCCACTGCCACTACTCTGAGGATCAGATGAAGTGTGGCCTGAGGGGTGCCAGGGAACAATCCCAAAGTACAGAGAGTGGTAACACCCAATGGGTCTAACTTTAACCAGTGAAAGACAAGAGACAGGAAGGACGAAGCAGAGGAACTCTCAATCCCTCTTCAGTCAATGATGTGACTCTTCCAAGATGTAGTGGCTGCCCTGGAAAGCACGCCATGAGGCCGAGCAACCAGCTGCTTTGTCTTGTGAGACTGGGACCAGCTCAAAACAATGCCTTATATTTCCTTTTCCTTCTTCCCTGTCCACTTCTCCTTTCACTCACTTTCTGATAAAACTTTCTGTCTGTGAGTCCTTATGAAGGAGAAGTAGGCACCCGGTGAGATCAGTGAGTTTTGAAGAATTAAAAAGAATTTACAGACAAAGAACCAGCATGTTAAGTAGATTGCTGTCAGAGAACAGTGAGAGTGAACAAAAGCATAGAAGTGATGGCAGGATATAGCACTTAAAAGAGCTTATTATATCCTCCTACACTACAAGGTGCTTGATTAAAATACCTTTCTGGAGACTTCATTCTCATTAGCTCTGAAATGAGGATTATAATAATGTGTACCCCATGGTATTATCTAGTAGATTAAATGAGGGAATATAAGAAAACACACTTTGAAAACTGGCAAATAGCGAAAATTGCCTCCCCAATTCCTTAAGTGCCTTATATACTTTTAAAATTCTATTTTCAAAGAAATACACTGGGATTGCCACTTCACTGAGTCTTTTCCATCTTTGGACAAATTGTATTATGTGCTAATAATTTGAGCTATTTTAATATGCATTTCCATTTAAAACTGACTAGTAAACATCTGTTGAATTGCCTAGAAAATGGATTTTCAAAAATGCACTAGTAACTTAATTTAGTAATGTGTAGGAAGTCATTTAGCTATCAAATCTCAAACTTGACATAAATAATTTTTTTTGACATTTGTATTTTTCCACTTTTACTTTTTTATTTAAAAAGTCTATATTTGTGTTTTATGGAAAAATTAGTAATGCTACAACTCTGTGCTATCTTCTTTTTTTTCAATAATAATTTTTCTAAAATTATTTTTACCATGGACCATTCTTGTTTGCTTTGTAATAGGCAGAAGTACCAAAGAAATGGTTCTTTTTTAACCTATAACTTTTCTGGTTAAAAATATCTTTAACAAGTTCATGTATGTACTTATTCCTTTCTACTAAACTAAAGTACATAACATCAACACAAGTTCTAAAGAGGCTTTATGTTGACTGAATAACTTTTGGGTTTTTATTACTTCACTCAACAAATATTAATTGCTAGAATCAGTGAGTTTTTCTTTTTTCTTTTTAAGGTATACATTCCTCTATATCAGTTAACTTTTTATGATTTGAAATACCGTGTTGCCCCCAAGATAAGACCTAGCCATACCATCAGCTCTAATGCGTCTTTTGGAGCAAAAATCAATATAAGACCCTGTCTTATTTTCGGGGAGGAAACACAGTATTGAAATCTATTTAAAGAATTTAAATAAAAAGCAGGATATGACACAAATGAATGTTTCAAATAATCATGCTTGAAGAGTTTATAGTAAGAACTATGGACTGAAGTGGAAGAAGGTGATACAGGAAACATGAGTAGCATAAACACAATTGAAAAGACATTCTAACTGCAAATTGGGAGTTTTGAAGAATAAATAATCACATAATGTGTCACGTGATTATTGTCTGAAGTGGGAAAAGGTCCTGAAACACTAATAATAGGCTGACACTATTTTTTATATATGTTCATGGTTTAATCTCAAATACACAGGCAACGCATCAGTGCATTGGTAATAGTATTAAGCACATTCCTATGAAATAAGTATTTGAATAATCTATAGTCTATATATCTAGTCTACTACTAGGTATCTGAAGTTATGGAAAATTATGTAGCAGGCACTTAAGAGAGTGGAGTTGATGGGAAAGAAATTAATTTTAAAAGACATATTTGTCTTGATTTTATATTTATCCTTTTGAATTTATATTTATCCTTTCCTTTTCCTACTCCTTTTAAATATTTTCAACACATTAATATAAGAAATACAGGAAAAAATAAACAATCTACAATGACATTAATTCATAGACCTTCGGGGCAAACTCTAAGTAATCTATTTCTTAGTTTTTCCATGAATGAAGAAACCAATAAATCGTGCAAATGTTTTTTTCTAATATCTCTATCTCTATTAGTAATTACAAGCAATAAGTCAAAAACACAGTTACCATGTTTATTTCCATGTTATAATATCAGGCTTCTGTAATCATAGCTTAGTAAGTTAGGAAATAATTCAAATAGGATTTTAATTCCAATGAAAATTAAGTTCTGAATATTCCACTGTTGGTTTGAAAATTGGCCCTTTACACAGAAGGAAAGGAAAGACTGAAGAAAGAAGCTGGCCTTTCCATATTGGAAGGGGGAAGATTTAATAACCTAGGGAACTTGCATACAAGGCTTGTCTTGGACAGGTGGCCACAAGATGAGTAGGTCTCCACACTCGCCCTCCAGACACTTAAAAGTTTATATAGAGGACTTACCTGCATTCAGTCACTTCACATATTCAGTCCAGATGGTGTCTCGACAAATAACCAATCTCTCAAGTCTCTCATCCTTAAAAATGGCTTGGGCTTCAAGAACAGGGGACAGAAATTACATTTCAAGGACAGGGGAATGGGTGAGGAGTTTGGGATGGAATTTTCAGATAAACTGGCAGTCACATCCTCTTGATGACCTTCTCTAACACTCCACCCCTCATGACCGCAACTACAATCTTACACCGCCCCCCTCTTCTACAACGTACCCTGAGCGGTCCACAAGGGTTTCACTAGCATTCAGATGGCTCATTTGGTGGCTATCTGGCTGCACTGGAGAGAGAAAGCACAGCAACAATATCGGCATGTGCAACAAAAAACACAGATCAAGATAATGATTGCCAAAATAAGTAACCATTTTTCCCACCAAGAGCCCCATGGTTCAAACCATTGATTTATCAAATACCCTACCTTGGGGTTTGTATCACTCACTGTGCTCTCATATGATTTAATAAAGATGATACATTAACAGACTCATCAGGTATGAATACACATCACTCTGTTTGGATAATGGTATGAGGCAGCCAAGGCCACCCTAATTTGGAGAGCAGCTTTTCCCATTAGAGACATTTCGGTGTGCAGTAAAAGACGGACTTTGCCAGCTATAATTTAAGGCTTCTTGGGTGAAGTTAGTCAGGGCTTCTATGTGTGCTACACCATCCCCCAGGACAATGGAGGGGACAAAGACAATGGCCAAATGATCATTCTAGTGGAAAACAGCATGCCTACTGGCTTTCAGAAGAGGGAGGTTGGCAGCTGTAGGAACTTGACCAGGTTGTGCATATGTACCATACGTATTGCCCAGGGAGGCAACACTGTCAGGCATGAGCAGATGGACTAGGAGCAAATATGCCAGACCAGGACCCCCACTTTCTCCACTCTTCAGTGGTGCATGTTCCATTCCAGGTAGAGTGTGTTTCAAAAGTTCTGGCTTGGAGTACGACAACAGCATTCCAATGGGAAGTGAGTAGTTTCTCCTCACCCAATGGTGGGAAGTTACTCTCCCATCTGGTGAGATGTCCCATTGCAAATTCCAGGAGCTAACACCTTCCCCAGGCATGATGGGACTTGGTGTTCTCAGCAGCATAGCATGTTGGTCCATGGTGAGAGTCAGGGCAATGACTATCTCCCTTCACATCCAAACCTTTACAGTGCTGGATATCTCAGTAGGGGTCCCCAGGCTGATATATGGGGCAACAGGCCCTACTGTTTGTTCAATTAAATGTATTAAAACATAGGACAGTACTTCAATCTACCTGGCCAAGGTTGTTTTCCCTGCTAGTAATTTAATATGCTGCTATTCCTCCCTTTAACTAACCCTGTTGCTTGTGGGGTATAGGAGAGATGGAACCGTCATTCAGTGACATATTCTTTTGCCCATTCTTGCACATCACAACCTTTGAAATGTGACCCCCTCATCACTGTCTATTCAATGATGATATCTGTACTCAGTACTCAGGTTCTCTAACCCCTTAATAGTGGCAGCCTGGTTTGCATGAGGACAGGGGAAAGCTTAGGTTAAGCTAGACACTATGTCTACACAAACCAAAGCATACTTAGAACCTTCATTCAGACAGAGGGGACCAATATAATTGATTTGCCAATCCCTCATCGGTTGGGAACTCCAGCAGTTTGACCCCAGACTCCTTTGGCAATTGTCTTGGGTATTGTTTAGAACACACAGGACATGCTGTTACTGCATCAACAAATTCACTGTATTTCAAGGGCAATCAGCATCTTTGGCAATATGCCATCCCACCTGGGTACTACAGTGGCTGTTCTTTCCATGGACCCAATCTGCTGTATGTATTGAAAGATCAGTTGCCAATCTAGGGCATCAGCTTCTTGATTGCCAGGAAGTGTCAGTGCCTTATGAGCCAAGACATGAAAGACAGTGAGGGCTGCCTCAGACTCTTGCAGGTGAACCCAAATGTCTTTCCACACATCCTGATTCCACAAGGGCTTGTTCATGCTTATCTACCCCTTGGTTTCCCATTTTCCAATCCATAGGGTTAATCCCTTTGGCCAGGGCTCATGAGTGGTCATCAACCAAACCACTCGAGTTCAGCCCACTAATTGTTGTGATGTGTTCCTGTTTCCATCCAGATGGTGTCAGTGTTGGGCTGAATCACGATTTTAGTCCAAATGGATGGGTTGACCTGAGGACACCCCTCTGCATAACAGATTTTAGCAGGAATTTCCTCCACTCCCTCTCTACAGGCTGCAAGGGCTGCCACAGGAATAAAGGCATGGTCATTTAGAGGTTCTACATACATCCCAAACATTGTCCGGTGACACCTGGGCCTTGAATTCCTTATGGTTCACTGCCCATCCTCTGTTTCGGTGTTGTTCCAACAATGTCTGCAGACTGTCCTACAGAAGAGGCCAGTCTTCACATATCAACATTATATCATCAATGTAACAAGCCCATTTTACCAATGTGGGAAAACAGAATAGAGGCAGATCTTGGGCTACCTTCTCATGACATATTATGGGACTGTGCATGTAACTTTAGGGAAGCATTTACAATGTCCATCATTCTCTTTCCCATTTAAAGGCAAATTGATCTTGTTATTCAGTGGTCAGAGGTATACCAAAAAAGAAAAAACAACAACACAAGAAAAAACACACACAAAATAAAACAACAAAAACAAACAAACAAACAAACAAAAAACACATATTTGCTAAGTCCATTATGGGTTGGTACCCTCCTAAGACTGTGGCCGATGTATCTAAGATGGTGGCAATGTCGGGCACAGCAGCATGGATGGGGATCATTACTTTATTTAATTCTCGGTAGTCCATGGTCATCTGTCATGAGCTATCTGGGTTTTTACTGGCTATAGCAGCCTGCTGGAAGCAGTATGACAGAGTGTACAATACCCACTCAGTGCAGCTCTTGGATAGTTTCTCCAATTTTTTTATGCTCTTGCACCCTGGTAATTTTTATTGTTCGACAGTTACCACTCTTTGAGGGGACAGTAGACTTACTGGTTCCCAATTGGAGTTTCCCCTCAGCACTGACTTGATTTCTCTAAGCTGGAGGCAGAATTTACTGATAGAGGAGGTTTACAGAATCTGACTTTGTGGGTCATCAATGCCCAATATGTTCTCTGGTACTGAAAAAAAAAACAACCCAAAAAACATATTATTTTGGGGAGAACACCCAATTTGCAGAGCCAAAAGGGCTTTCCTGACCATAATCATTTGTCCTTTATAACCATCAATGGTACTGAGAGGATCAGAAATCTTCTAAGCATGTATTAGTGTAAATTCTGCTCCAGTATCAACCAAAGCCATCAGCTTTTGTTTCTTTCTGAGGGATTGGTGAATAGTGAGCTTAACACAAGGCCTCTAATTACCTCGCAACCTACCTGGGGCCACTACCGGCATCCATCCTATACCTGGGGTATGGGAGTCCGATACCCTTCCAAAGTAGGACTATAAGCTGGAAGACTCTGCTGAAGCAGGCAGGAGAGGGTGGAGCAGTGATGGTAAGAGCAGGTGGGGCAGGTTTGAACTGCAGTTCAGGTTGTAAGGCTTTCCATGGGCCAATCAGTTCTGGGCCGCCAGTGTATCTTTTCAGGTGGCATCCTGGCAGCAATGAGGTCAAACCACATTTATTTCCAGATTACTTCTACTGGAGCCTTTAAAGCTGATTAGGATAAGCTTTTAGCTTTTCAACTGCCCTTTCTGTCTCAGGTCTTTCCCACAGCTTGTCCCTATTCCTGAGATTTTTCAGTTTCCCCTAGATCAGCAATGGATTGCACAACCTCATAGATATCTCGTCCCACAATAGCTCAGCATGGATTATCAATGTCCCATACCGGGGGCATAAAGTGCAGTTCCTCAAAGAAACACATTCATTCAGCCATTATTTTGAGGACTTCCTGTACACACATGGAGATAAACAAGCACCGAGTATATGGGCCACTCTTCCCCACATACAGGGCAATGGCCAACCCGGGATTTCCCTTATAGATGCTTCTTTCCCAGGAACCATTTCTTCAGTCTATTGTCTGGCTTGCCAGTTGTTGGTTCCCAGCCTGGCCCCCACACACAGAGAGGACAAGGAGAAACCGGAGAAAGAGGCATAACACTCCATATTGATAGACGGCAGTTTTAATAAATAAGGGAACTTATGTACAAGGCTTGTCTCGAGCATCTGCAAGACAAGTAGATTTCTGCACCAGTCCATCAGAATCTTAAAAGTTTATACAGAGGCCTTAACTGAGTCCAGTCAGATATACCAAAAAAAAAAAAAAGTCTCAAAAACACATTGCTCTCTAAAGGCTAGGGCCTTGAAACAGTTCTGTACAAGGAAACAGTGGGCAGAATGACAATTCAAGGACAGGGAAGGAGTGAAAAGCCTCTAATTGCCCTAGTCCAGCTCTTGGTTGAACCAGTGGTCATGTCCAGTCTATGAGGACCATTACTCCACCATGAACTATGTTTGACTGATCTTTATTTATATATTTAGTTATTTGTTCTATGTTTCCTTCTCTCTCTTTTTTCAAAACATAAAACCTTCTATTTGCAGATTATCTGGAGATGAACAATTTTCTCATTATACCCTTAATTACCTCTTTCTTATGGAAAACTCATTTATTCAGTATTTGAAGAATGCAAGGGTAATGTAATTGATGAAACCATATATTGTAATTCTGAATTAGGCCCATTGACTATAACACTCATTAGCTGTGTAATCCCGAATTTCTTAACTTCTCAGGGTCTCAGTTTCTTCAATGAAATGGGGAAAATTAGATCCATCTCATAGATGAAATGAGATTACACACATTAAGTAGCACCATGCCTAGCACAAAGCACACTCCATATCTTTTAACCATTGCCATTAGTTGTTTTCCAATATTATTTATGCCTAAACTCTGTAGTGGACATTGAAAGTTCAATGCAACTCCACTTAAACAATAGAGAAAATACATTTTTAATAAAATGCTATACAATGTCAAAGCTAAGTAGTATTAGTTTAAATCATCATTTCTTGGTACATTAATAGGAACTCAATACATTTTAGAATTACTGTTGTCATTATTTTTAATATGAGCCTAGCCACAGACCCCTTTTTGTTAAAGTAGGTGGTTGAGAGCTGAGTACAAGAAATTATATTACAGAAAACAAATTATAATTGCTTTGGTAGATTAATAGGAACATAAACTCGTATCTAATTTTTGGCATATTTTCAGATTAACTGCAAATAAATGCAATGATTTGTCTTTCAAATAATGTCATGGGGATTATTAATATACAACTCTAAAATATAAATGTTTTCATTAATGTAAATTCATTCATGTTTCAAAAACAGTAGTTAACTGTGAATTCCGTCTCTACTCTACCATACCACTACATCTAATAAAAAACAAACAAAAATCTTTCAGTGAACACATTCCTTTTTTCCTTTGCTCCAAACCTGATTCCGATGATTATTTCAGGTCCTCACAAAGTAGCAACAATTACTCAGAACAATCATACTCGCTAACCTGGGGCATGGGCATCATTATAAGAAGGCTAGTAGATATTTTAGGCAGTACATTTTTAAGAATTCGAAACTAAGGTTGCTTTTCAACAAACTGGTAAATCAATATATAAGAATAGAGATTATATGCAAAATCACCTGAAAGAGACCAACAAAGCTTGGCAAAACATAATCTCGTATCTATATATTTATAAAAATATGTAATATGTGTAGTATGTATCTATAGAATACTATATATCTGTAGTATATATAAATATACTATATAATATAAATGTTATATAGTATGCTACATACGAGGTCTGACAATTAAGTTCATAAACTTGTTGCAATGATGCTGCTAACCTGTTTTGATATCAGAGGGATTATTTATTATGCATTTGTACCAACTGGACACACAATTAACCAAGTTTGCTATTTGTAAGTGTTTGTAAAGGCTGCATGAAAAAGTTAGACAACCTGAACTTTTCACCAACAATTCATGGCTCTTGCATCACGACAATGCACCAGCTCACACGGCACTGTCTGTGAGGGAGTTTTTATCCAGTAAACAAATAACTGTATTGGAACACCCTCCCTACGCACATGATCTGGACCCCAATGACGTCTTTCTTTACCTAAAGATAAAGGAAATATTGAAAGGAAGACATTCTGATGACATTCAGGACATCAAGTGTAATGTCATGACATCTCTGATGGCCATTCCAGAAAAAGAGTTCCAAAATTGCTTGAAAGGTATACTAGGCACTGGTGTCGGTGCATAGCTTCCAAGGGGAGTGCTTCAAAGGTGACCATAGTGATATTCAGCACTGAGGTATGTAGCACTTTTTTCTAGGAGGAGTTTGCTACTTTAATTGTCAGACCTTGTGTAGCATCTATGCTATATATATACACACATATACAGAGAGTGCCAAAAAAATATATACACATTTTAAGAAAGGAAAACTACTAAAATTGT
This sequence comes from Rhinolophus hipposideros, assembly GCF_964194185.1. Lineage (NCBI taxonomy): Eukaryota > Metazoa > Chordata > Mammalia > Chiroptera > Rhinolophidae > Rhinolophus > Rhinolophus hipposideros. Next base: position 34,478,644 of record NC_138048.1, read on the forward strand.
GTAATATATACAGATAACAAAATATGCATACAAGTCACATTTGACTTCAGCAATTACAAGAGGTGCTCAAAGTGATTACCATCAGTGTCCACATACTTCTGATTACAGCGAAGTACTGCTTGAGCAATATTGACCAAAGTGTCTGCCTGTATACATTTTTTGGCATATGTGAGGTGTAATCAAACAATATGGTGAATGTTCACACAAAAAATTTATTACAATAAAGGACATATTGCCATTAATCACTCTCCAAATACTCCCCCTAACTTGGAACACACTTATCCTATCGTTCTTGCCACTTTCTGAAGCAGTTCTGGAAGTCCTTTACCATGAGTGGTTTAGTTGTGCTGTCATGGCTGTCACGTTGTCCTGAACCCATTCAAAATGTTTACCTTTCATGGTTATTTTTACTTTGGGGAAGAGCCAGAAATCTCTAGGTGCCAGATCCAGTGAACAGGGTGGATGAAGACACACCATAATGTTTTTATTTGACATAAATTGCTGTACCAGAAGTGATGTGTGACACGGAGCCTTTCCATTGTGATAAAAATAATACACTGAATGCCAGTGCTGCCGAGTGCCATCCAGTGGAAAAGCAGGGATCTTCAACGTGGGAAGTGATGTGTCTAACCTTAGTAACAATATGTGACAGGTTTCAACTTATTTGGTGCAGTCATTCAATAAAGCAGACTGATTTATTGTGAAGTTATTTTTTTTTAAAACTGATTTTATGGTCTTCATTTACATGGGCCTATAGTTGAGAGATGTGTTTTAAAGTGTATCGTAAATCATCCTCCATCATGACAATGCTCTGTGTCACACATCGCTTCTGGTATATGGCAATTTTTGTCAAATAAAAACATTACGGTGTGTCCTCATCCACATTATTCACTGGATCTGGCACCTAGAGACTTCTGGGTCTTCTCCAAAGTCAAAACGACCATGAAAGGTAAACGTTTTGAATGGGCTCAGGACATCGAGGCAGCCACAACAGCACAACTAAAAACATTCACAAAAGAGGACTTCCAGAACTGCTTCAGAAAGTGGCAAGCATGATGAGAACACACAATGTGATATATAAATGATGTATCACAGAATTGTACACATGAAATCTATGTAACGTTGTTAACAATTGTGACCCCAATAAACTTTAATTAAAAAAATAAATTAAAAAAAAAAAGAATGATGGGGTAAGTGTTTTCAAAGTAAGGAGAAGTATTTTGAGAGGGATTAATGACAATGTTTTTTACTGCAATATATTTTTTAATTTAAACATTCACCATATTTTTTGGTCAGACCTCATAGGTATACACATCTATGTATACTATACATATAGATGCTCTTTAACTTACAATGGGATTGTGTCTGGATGAACCCACTGCAGTTGAAAGTATCATAAGTCAAAAATGCATTTAATACACCTAACCTACTGAACATCATAGCTTAGTTTAGCCTACCTTAAACATGCACAGAACTTTTACTTTAGGCTACAGTTAGGCAATTATTTTGATTTTTATCTCAAGAGTAATTGCCTTCCATTTCTCACCACAAGTAGGAGATATACATAGGCTTTTTATACACATGATGGGAGGCAAAAACACAATATGTAAGAAACACTGGCAACACAGTTGTTACCCTCATGATTGCATGGCTGACTGGGAACTGTGGCTTACTGCCACTACCCACCATCACAAGAGAGTATCATATTGCATATCACTAGCCTGGGAAAAAGATTTAAACTCTAAATTCTAAGTATAGTTTCTACTGAATGCATGTCACTTTCACACCTTATAAAGTCAAAAAATCATAAGTTGAACCATTATAAGTCAGGGTATCTATATACTGTATACTATATAAATACATATATACAATATATTGACACTGTAGATATATAGTGTATATACATATGCTAAATATACATACATATATGTATGTATGTATATAAATATGCATACATATATGCATATCTATTTGTATATGTTTCTATAGGATACTATATCTGTTATATATATATAGTCTACTCTACATAGTATTATATCTATGTGTATATATTTATATACTATAGATATTACATAACTTGACAAAAAATAATGTCATATTTAAGAAAAAATATATCAGTCCAAAAAGGATTGATCACTTTTAAAAGAAAATAGAAATTCATGAAACATGCATTGCTTGTACCCATCTCTGTGTTATCCTTGGGAGGAAGATCCAAGAAAGCTAACTTGTGATTTCGCTCTGAGAGGTAAGTAAGGACATTTTGCACAAATGGATACATCAAGTTTAAAATGTGACATGACTATGCATTCAAATCATTTATCTTTCCTGTCTCTGCTCCTTGATTACTGCAGTAATTACTGCTGTTTACCAAATAGTCCCAGCTTTTCTCCCTGGGGATACATGGTAGAATTATGCTTCCCAACCCACTTTGAACTTTGGCTGTGTCACTTCCAGATTAAAGCTTTAATAGTCAGTATGTGATTCACCATATTCTTTCTCCCTGACCTAGAACTCATTAAAGCAGACTGGTATATTATGAAGTTAATTTTTTAAAAACTTGATTTTAGGGTCTTTCATTTGCGTGGACCGCCTTCAAGGCTCTATATCTAATTCTGTATTTGTAATTTGGTATTATATTTCCTTTAAAAAGCACCCAAAACTGGATCTTCCCTGGAAGCATGTGACATAGAGCCTGCATCGATCTAGTTCCCTGATGCACTACAATGAAATCACCCTGATGACAAGGGTTGGACAAGTGTGAATAAGAAATAAATCTTTGTTGTTTCAGGACACTGAAATCATGAGGTTGTTACAGCAACATAACCTAGATTATCCCAACTGATACAATTAACTATAATAAATAACTCCCTACAGAGGGAGAATGTGCTCATCTGATCAAAGTAAAAACCCAATTGCTCTGGCAATTAATTTTATATTATAAGAGAATTATCTAAAATTTTTATTTATAAATCAATTGTTCCTAAGCACTCCTAAGTTTAAATAAGTGAGTGAGTGTCTTGGTATCTAAGACCCTAAGAACCAGGCAAAATCATTTTGGTAACATGTAAAGCTACTGCTTGGGTCTTGGAAACTTCTCTAGCTTAGTGATAAGAGCTTATCTAGCTCTGATGAACATTCAGGCAAAATATGTCTTGAATAGTATCTTACATGTGATCATAAGCCCCTGACCCTACCTTGTCTTCTATTTATATTTATTAGCTCAATAGCTGCAATATTCCCATTATTTTTTTATTTTTTATTGCATTGTATTAAATGGGACCAATGAGTTGCAGTGAATAGAAATCCTAACTCATTCACTTACTAGTTGTGTAACCTGGTATAAGTTATTTAATCACTCTAGGTCTGTATTTTCTCACCTGAAAATGAGACCAATGATATATCTCACTTATAGATTTCTGGTGAGAATTAAATGAGATAATCTTAGCAGATACAAAATTAATAAAAGCTTTTAGAAAGATGGAGAACTGGAGAGGGATACAACCATTTTCCAGCTCTCCAATACACAGTGCTGACATTTAAGTTTCCAGCATTTGAGGTAGCCACCAAGATGATTCCCAAATTATGGCCTCTTTCTTGTTTTCACACGCTTACATAGTTCCCTTCCACAATGATTAAGGCTAATCGGCTTGACAATAGAATATTGAAGATGTAACAGTATGTGACTTCTGAAGGTAAGTTATAAAGACATTGCCACAACCATTTTGTACTCTCTTAAATAACGCATTGTGAGAAAAGCCAGCAGCCATATTTTGAGAACACTCAAGCAGCCCTGAAGAGAGGCCAACATAGGGAGGAACTGAAGTCTTCTACCAACAACGAGCACCAACTTGCTAGCCGTATGAGCCCACCATATTGGAAGTGGATCCTCAAAACCCAGTCAAGCCTTCACATGATTGTAATCCCAGCCAACATTTTTCACTTAGCCTCCTGAGAGACCCTACACCAGATTTGCTGAGCTGAGCCACTCTCAAATTATTGACTTATAAAAACAGACATAACAAACATTTACTTTTACTAGGTATTAGGGTAATTTGTTACATAGCAATAGATAACTCATAACATCATTCTAGTTTGACTTTTTCAAGTAATGAAACCATATCCAACTATTAAAATAAACACTAAATGCATATACTCAGAGAAAAATTCTTAAAATTATATAGTGCTTCTCAGTGCTTACTTCAACATGCTGCTGTCTTGAGAACCAGATTACTGTCTAGTCTGTATTATTTTGTAACAAAGAACCCAAGGTGTTTGCTCTTTTGGCAATAAACATAAAATCATCTTTCTGTTTCCATTTCTTTCTCCTTGTTTTGTTAGTCCCTGATAGCTATAGCAAACAGCATTGTAGGAAAGTGTGATCAGTCTGGACTTGGCATCTCTATCATACTATTTCACTCTATACCTTGTAAGTAGGCTCTTTTTTTCAAAATAAGAAAGCTTTTTACAACAGAGCTCAGAAACCTCCTACATATCATCTACGATGCATTTCTCTCAAGTTAAAAATTAAGTGGGGCAGGAGACTTGACTGCTCCAAACTCCTCTCTTGGGTATCACAGGGCCTACAACCGAGAACTCCAAAACTGTAACTGACGGAAGTCCTTAAGGCATATGATTTCTGTGCCTAGGTAATTCTCCATTCACTAACCATTGATCGAATGTTTTTATGTGCCAGGCACTGTGTTAGGTGCTGGAGAACCTGGCTGTCTTGAGGTTCTTTGATTCTATTATCCCTTGCTTTTTTTCTTTTTTCCCTTTCTTGCAAAATGCAAGGGACAAGAAAAGGAAAGCAAATTAGTTTCAAATGTGTATAAAGAAAAGTATAAAGAAAAAAACACATGAAAATTTTTATGACTCATTTATAACAGTGTTTGTTCACTACATAATACAGCTTCTTTGGGATAAGTGTAGGTAACTGCTGCTACAGCCTGAATGCGTGATCACATGATGTCAATAGCTGACAATCGCAATTAATGTCAAATGAAACATTAATAGAAAATTGCCAGTAAGATGGAATTATTTATGACAGAAATAAAACAATCACCATTTTGTGACTAATAAAACTATCAATGAGGTGAATACAATGGGGAAAAATGGAAAATTGTGAAAGTAAATGGACCATAAATACCTAAATGGATTTTCAAAGATTTATTTTTTTCCCTATGAGGTCTCCAGATTGGATTGTTCTGTACTATCTGCATTATAAGAACCTAGGAATTTTTTCTGTTTATTTTTATCATACCTAGGAATTTTATGGACTTACCACTTGTAGAATTAACTTGCTTTAACATCTATAAGGGTGTTGAAATTAATTCCAGAAATATTTAGGATGCTTTTCTGACTATACTGCAAACATCAAGAAAACATTTACTTATTGATGGTAGATATACCTGAAGTCTTAATCTGATGCATGTAGCACCTTACTAAGGAAATAATACTTGAGGGTGATAAGTTATTCCAAAGAAGAACTATTAATTTTCATTTCTGGTCATCTCAGAAAGATATTGTTGTTGACGTTCTACAAACTCCCCAAGCTTAACGTCCAACTGAGCATTACCAGAACCATGAAACTACTGGTCATAGACAGTAATGATATTCAAATTAATTAGCAAACTGAACGTCCCTGGCATCAACCAATCAGAGTTGACTCTGGCTGTGGTACCAAAGCAGAATTCCAAACCCCTTGCTACACCATGAGTTAATCTAATGCAGGGGTAAGGGCAGCTGGGAACCACAAACAGGGTAATTGAAGTCAGAGAATATAAGTAATAGGTACAGAATTATTTGAATATTTTTAAAAAGTGATATGAATTTATTGCATATGGGTGAAATCCACATGTGCGACGAGATGACAAGGAGTCCTTAATATTATTCCAAAGAAATTGTCATTGCCTAAACCATGTATGGAACTCCTTTTTTGAATTGCCTTCAGAGCCAGTTTACAAGCCTGCACAAGTAAGTCTCATTAATGTCATCACAACTCATTTTTGACTAAAAATGGTATTATACAACTTGTTCACTTTTATTATTCACCACACTTGGCTCTGAGTGGCTTTTATCTATTTCCGAAAATCAGACTCAAATTCCAAAGACAAAGATATATTAAGGATTTATCTTTGCACTTTATACAGTATCTAAAGCAACTCCAAGTGAGGGAAAAAAAATTCAAGTGTACTAAGTTCCTACTATATGTCATTGCAGTACTAGAAGCTTACATATAGTTATCCCATTTAATTTTACATTATTTTATTTTACATCATTGACGCCGTGGGATACTGACCTCTAGTCACAGCAAAAATTTTAGATCAAATATGTGTAACACTCTGGACAGATATTGAAGGATATTCTACCTCCTTGCAGGATATTCTTGCAGCTTATTCAACTCCTAATTACAACTTGTGACTCTAATTAGTAGATTCATGTATAATAACATATTGAAAGAAACAGGACAAAGCTTCCAAATATCATAAATAAAAGAAAGCTAAGATTTATTGAGTATCCATTACATGACAGGGTTGTTTCCTGTTAGAACTAGTTTTTGCACAGATCTAACAAATTTTAAAAGACTATATTTATCCAAGCATTATGTTACATTTCTACATCTCTTGGTATTAACCAATTGCTAACTTAAAAAAAAAATTTCTATCCTTTAATTTTTTAATTTAACATTTTTAGCACCTACTACACGTCACAGGCACGTGTGAAATTATTACACATCATATTGTCTAACCCCCACAATGACCCTATAAAGTAGGTACTATTAAAATTCCCATTTTATCGATAAAGAAATGAAGACTTATTGAAGTTCAGAAGATTATCTATGATTACAGGGGAAGAACTAGAATTGTAACACAGGTCCCCTGAACATCACTGGCTGCACTGAAGGAATTGGTGAGAACACTGACAGGCTGCTAAGTCTTAACATCAGAACTGTGGTTAGATGTTTAGTACAGAATGTGTGCTCTTTGTATGATCTGCATGCCGGTAGGCACAGAATATATTGACCCACCCAGAGGACAGAAGAAAGATGGAGCCTGCATGCTATGATAGAAGGTACACTCATTCCCCAACATCCTTGAAGTATCTTCCCGAAGTCTATTTCTAGAATGGCCACAATTCCCTCTACCAGGCCATCCTCTTGGTAAAACAATGATTATATTATCTTCACACATGTGTTGCAAACTATATGTCACAAATAATTAGTTACCCATATACTTAAAACACAGAATCTTTAAAAATACTTGCTTTTTAAATTTGCCTTTTCAGGAAAGATTTTGTTGTTCAACATGTACATGCAGAAAAGAAGAAACACGTGTCATCACCACCCAGTTTAGAAATAGAGCAATGCCAGTAATAATACCGAGTGCTTTTTCCCAATCTCATTTACTTCCTTCTGCACAAAAGACTGCTATTCATTTTCCTGGCTTTTGAGATTTCATTCTCTTATTGTTCTCCAGATTACCACCCACTAGGTATCCCTAAACATTACGTTTTTAAAAAAACTTTTTCCTTTGTATAAACATTATGCAAATGAATCATCCTATGTATATTCTGTGACTTGCTTCTTTTTTTACCATTACTCTGACATTCATCTGCGTTGATGTGTAGCCTTAGTTTGTTTATTTTCTTGACTATATAGTATCCCATTGTACACCTCAATCCATTTATTCTGTCTATTGTTGATGGATAATTGAATTACTTTCAGATTTTTTTGTTACTCAAACAATGCTGCTATGAATATTCTTAAACAATATCCCCTGCTGGACAATTAGAAACAAGTTTGTAGGGTACAGGAGTAGAATTGTGTCATAGGGTATGGTAGATATTGCTCTTCACATGTACTCTTTTCTTGCTCCATAAAAATAGAGGACTAGAAAAGACATTTTCCAGCCTTCTTTCAGCCTTCTTCTCAATCATCTGAAGCCACGTGATTGAGTCCTTGCCAATGGAGTCTAAGCAAAAAGGAAGTTAAGACACTTGCTGGTCTTGGTCTATACCTTAAAAAATTGGATGTGAACTCCTCTATGCTCTCGTTTCTCTTTCCACACTGTGGAACATTAATGTGCCTGCAATCAAGCTTATAGACCATGCCAACATGGACAATGACCTAAAAAAGAGCCAACTAATGAGATAGAAGAACCCCCAAATGACTGTGGAAGAGGACAGCCCCAACACTGGACCATGTACTTGGGACTGTTACAGGAGAGGCAAACACCAATGGGGTTTATAGCATCTTGGCCTCTATCTTGTGTAATATGTAGCATATGAACATGTTTAATTTTAGCAGGTTATGCCTAAATGTTTACCAAACTGGTTGTATCAAGTGGCACTCCCACCAGTAGAGTATGAGAGTTCCAATTACTATAACTCCTCCCACACATTGCATACTACCAGTCATTTTAATTTTTTCAACTCTATTGTTTATCAAATTCTAGCTCATTGAGTTTTAAGTTACATTTCCCTGATTACTATTGTTAATTTTTTCATATGATTTTTTTAAAAAAATCAGATATCTCCTTCTGTGTAGTACATATTTAAGTCTTTTCCCATTTCTCTATTGACTGTCTTTTTCTTAATAATTTGTAAGAATACTTTGTAATTTGGGAAAACATACTAGTCCTTTGGCAAATAGATGTTGTAAATCTTTCATTTTGTTTATGAAGATTGGTGATATTTTGTGTTTTAATGAAATCAGATACCTCAGCTTCTTCCTTTATTGTTTGTGTTTTCTTTCATTTTAACGTGTAAGAAATTCCTTGCAAATTTAAATACATTATATCTTGGAGAAAAATCACCACAAGATCGTGGAGTTTTGACAGTGAATAATTTTTTTTAAAAAAAGAAGACAATTCCTTTTGCTTCCACTATCACAAAGATATTAACCTATGTGATCTTCCAAAAGTTTTAGGCTTTTGTTTTTCACATGCAGTTCTTTGTTTTACTCACTCTAATTCTGATATACACTTTTGTACAGAAAAGTGTGGAGTTAAAATTGGAAGATGAAAATTTCAAATAATCACAAGTGCTCCCCTGGGCATATGTATTTCATGTGGATACCATCATTAATGTGTATTGAGAAGGAAAAACTGTTGGGGACAACAGGTTGAAGGCATTGTCTCCAGAAGTTCCTTTAGTGTGACTTAATAACAATAAATGTTAAACCCTGCTGCTAGACACACTCTTACTCAGTGCTTCATGCGATAAAGACCTGGATTTCTTACTCTGTCTGTAACTTGTGGTTGACAAGGTAGACATGCCTCCAATTGTGTGACATGATTGCCAAGAAATCAAATCAACCTCCAATAAGAATAAAATGCCCAGATCACAGGAGATAATATCTCCACTATAATGTGAACTAGTTAAACAGCAATAAAGCTTTTGAATCTTTTTCTAGTGCAGCTCTTGAAGAGGCACATAGGTAAACTGGACGTTACCATGAGGAGTACAGTCAATTGGTGAGCTGAGAAACTACTACCAATGAACAACAGTTGAAGAAAATGGAAAATCTTAGCTTGAAATGGGGAAAATATAAATGGGCTATGAGAATTGTGTTTAAAAATTTTAAGTATTTCCTTATGAAATACAGGGCACATGTCTGTCAACTTGGGATACTATAACAAAATAATATAGACTGGGTGGCTTAAGTAACAGAGGGCTCTCTTGTCTCTTTCTCTTCCCTTTAGGGCACTGATCCCATCATGAGGGCACCACCCTTGTGACCTCATTTAAATTAAATTACCTCCCCAAGGAGACATCTCCAAATTCCATCATGTTGAGGATTAGGATTTCAATATATGAACTGGGGGGTGGGGGTTACAAGTGTTCAGTCCATTATAGCACATGTGTACTCTGTGTTTCTCAAGGTGAACACTGGGGACCAATGGAGGGAAGCTATAAGGAAGCAGGTTTAGGCTAATTGTAAAGGATCTTTACAGCAGGTAGACAATGTGTCTTCAAAAAGATCTTACTGACTCAAGAAACTAGTGTTCTTCTTTCCCAAAACCAGTGGCGTTGAAATGGAGTCTGGAAGACCACTTATCAAGGATGTCACTAGTAAAAGCTAATATTTACTAGTAGTTTCTACCAGCAAGGAATTATTACATGTGCTTTCTCTTTTTCACTAATATTCACAGTGGTCATAGGAGATGAGATCTATTTTGACATTATTTTTAGAAGAAGGGCCGGAAGCTTAAGAAATTAAGTAATTTTCCCAAAGTCAAATAATTGGTAAAAGGCAGAAAGCACAGCTTTCTTATTGCCAAAGACTGAGTTCTTACTCACACTGCTTCTCACTTGTCAATGCTATAGAAAGATTTGCTTCACTGGAAGGGAAGCTGTACTATGTGGCATTCCAATTCTGATATAAATTGATTCTAACAAAATAAAAATATATTACCTAGGAAGCATAAGACAGTATGGAAAGCAGACACCAGACGGAATGGAAAAAGTGGTAGGTAAAATTTAATGATGGAGGGAAAAGTTTGGAAAGATCCTAAGTAAATGGCACTAGTCCAGGAAAAATATATTCCTGACTGGGTGTAGGCAGGGGGTATTTCCTGAGGGTTGTGCACATGACAGAAAGGTGAAGGTGGAGAAGGAGTCAGCAAAGACAGAAGAAATAAAAAATATTCCATGTCACAGCAGAAACATCATTTGATGATTTGAAATGAGGATCTGAAATGACATTTTGTTGATAGAAAAAACTGAGGGAAACAAGGAAGGAATATCATCTTCACATCAAATGTCCAGGGACCTGCAGTGAGCTTATTTTCATTATTTTTTTACATGTAATTAATTAGCACCCCTCCCTTACAAAAAGCATTGGCAGAAAGATACTAATTAGATCCAAATGGACTGTTTTTCAAACATTCATTCATTCATGCATGCATGCATTCAGTTAACAAATATTTATTGAGTGACTACTATTTGCTAGGCACTTTTCTTGGCACCGGGGATGCAGCAAAAAAAAAAGTCCCCCTGAAAAGTCCCCACCCTCACAACCCCTCCCCTTTAAAATAATCTCCTGTCTTTATTGAGTATATTCTTTAGAGCAGAAAAGCATATGTAAAAAAACAAGATGAATATTTAAGGTGTGTTAAATACAAGGGCTAAGGAGAAAAAACAAAACAAGGAAGAAGAATAGAAAGTGAGCATGTGCAGAGAATTGTTGAAAATTCTGATAGGATTTCAACTAAATATTCAAACTAAGAAGAAGAGAGGGAAAAGGTCAAGAAAAGTGGATGTGTCGAGGTCCCATGTGAGTCTAAAGATCATGCTTATGAATCACAAATACTGTGAAAGGTTTTGTAGCAAAGTGAAAAGGACATTGGAAAAATCGCTTCCCTCATTTTATCCTCATTTCCTTAAATTTAATATGGGGATTCTAACATTAGCCCTCTAGGTAATAACACGGTATGTGTACGTATCACATGAACATAGCCTTCAAAATGAAACATAATACATACATGTAACTTCACTTTACTACAAAAATGATTTATGTTGAAATTCTGAATCTATGAATCTATGTAGTCAGAGATTCAGAATACACACACACAGACACACACACACTGTATCTATCCCATCACATATCTCTATAATACACCTACTACAAATATTCTGACAAGGAATAAGCAAATTTGTGATGGAGTAGGGTCCTTGAGGCTCCTAGGAGACTCTCAGCAGACTGAGAGTAACACATCCCTTTCCCTATTCAGGTCTCCTTGGATTACTGAACACTTTGCAGAGTTGCTCTAATTGCATCCTGAAATGCTGGCTTCCTTCCTCCATCCAAGACACTAAACAAAACAGAACTTGTAAACTGTGCTTATGGCAATAAATCTCATTTCCAGCATTTCTTCTGACATTCTAATGCCTTCCTGAACATAATAAAAAGGTCATTTTCCACCTGAATTCATCTTCTCCAAGCCACCTTCTATTTCTGCAAATCCAAGTTTCAACAAGTTTGATCTCATTCCTTCTACAGTATTTTATTTGCTTTAACCAAGCTAAAAATCCCAACTGTAACCTCACGCTCTCTAATTGCTTGAGTGGGGATTATATTTTATTGGCTGACTGTATAAGGGAGATGCATTCTGAAAGCTGAACTGCTCCTTTTTCTTGAGTGGCAGAAAATTAAACGCTCCCTTCCAGATATTGCCCAAGGATTTTTATGATTCTGTTTCCCACATCAATTCAATAACTTTCTAGGTATCAATTATGCCAAGATCAGCTTTCTCACCTAAATATAAAACAATTCCCCAGAACTGCTAAGACATGAGCTGGCCTTTCACTTTGTGCGACCAACTCAGCTGTATTATCAGGAATTTCAGAATCCTATTTCTGGCTTCCAGACCAGCTATCAAGGAGTAGCCTTCCAGAAGTCACACATTCTTGGTTTCTGAGAATCTTTTTCCAGTAATAATTGTTGTATTTATTCTTGGTAGATGCAAGTGTTGATTTAAGTGCAATCATCATTTCTAGACTCTATCTGGAATATAGCGCCGTTTATAATGAAAAGTTATGGAGGAACGGGGCTGCAAGCAGAGCTACCAGGCCAAACAAAAATCAACCAACCAAACAAACAAACAAAACAAACAAACAAACAAAAAAACACAGAAAAACCTTGGACTTCTTCTTGCTAGTGATAATGACAGGACATGGGCACCTGCTTATTTTGTTAAACATATCTCTGGCGTTCCTCTATGTATGTCAGTCTGCCCATGTCCCGGAAATGATGAGTCAATGACTTGATGAGAAAGGCTGGCTGCGGCCCTCACCTCAGACAATTGAAGGAACCACACATTGACCATGACCCCTTCTGCTCCAGGCAGGAGTCACGCGATCCTAGGGGTGGGCAGTCCCCAGCGTGGGGAGGTTGCAGTTAGGGCGCTGCCAGCCTGGCGCTCCACGGTCCCAGACCCTGCCTCTGCCTTCCCGGAGCCGCAGCCATGGACTGTGTGCCATGTCAGTCCCTCGGGGTGCAGATAGAGCAATCCTTGTCCATGGAAATCACTCTCCTGTCAGGGAGAGTGGTTTCTTGAAGATGAAGGGTGGGAGTGCCCTTTGGGACCCTGCCCATTCTCCAGGAGCATCAGCTGAGCCTCTCCCTGCTGCCTGGTCAAAGACATGGGTAGAAAGGCAGCGACAGCTGAGCAAAGGAGCGGAGGGACCGGGGAGAGAAGGAGAGAAAACGACAGGGAGAAAGAACTGGATCAGCTTTCTGGCCCGTGTGGTCTCCAGACCAAACCCAACACAGGTCTGAAGAGTGGATGCCTTGGCAAACCGCTGGGAGTCCGGAAGGACGCAAAACATAAAAAACATTCACGCGGGCTCTGGGGCTGAAGGAAGGATTCAGTTGGAAGAAGGAAGAAGACAAGAGCATCTCTCTTCCTGTTTTTGTTTGTTTGCTTGTTGTGTTTTATTTTTTTGGGTTTTTTTTTTTTTTTTTTTTTTTTTTTTTTGGGCTTCTCTACCAAGCTCAAAAGGGAATCATCTACCACTCTTTGTCTGGAGTGTATGCATTATTAAAAAAAAAGAGAGAGAGAGAGAGAGAGAGAGAGAGAGAGAGAGAGAGAGAGAGAGAGAGAGAGAGCATTTTGTTTTTCTCTTTTGAAATAAATACAGCAGCACTGTTTTTCTCTCCACCTCTTCAGTTCTCTTTCCTCAATTTATTTTTCTCTTACCCCATTCCCACCGCACTCCTAGTCTAATTCCAGGCGGGTGTTTTGGACTAATTGATAGAATTTGTCTCAGTTTTAATGTCCTGTGTATCAGGTTTGTGTCTGCCTAAACGCCTTCAGAGTATACTATTCCTCTAATTTGGTCTTCCACTCGCAATGTTCCAGTCCTTTCTAGTTCAGGGGTTCCATTATCTGTCCACCCCCCTCACTCCACCCCTCCTTTCCTCACTCCACCCCTCCTTTCCTCACTCCACTCCTCCCTCCCTCAGGAACTGACATCTTTCCAAACCCCTGGCATTTCACCCCTGCCTTGATTGCTGTTTTGCCCTCAGGCTTTCACAGCACTTCAGAGAAGTTTGCCATTGACTGCCTTAACGCCCAAGTGATGCCCTCTGGTGGGGCTGTTCTCTAAACTGGGAATCTGCACTTCTTCCTTTATTTATTTATTTTTTTTTTTTGCCTGTTTCAGTTCTTGATAATAAAAACAATTGAAGTGCTTAGACAAAGTTGTGAAGTAGGGTAATCACCCCCAACGCAATAGTTTCCTTCTGGCTCCCTTACCTTCCTTTTCCTTCTCTAATCCCCCTCTCCATCAGCACTTCAGTTTCTGGCATCCCAAAGGTTAATTTAACATCCTTGGACTCAGGTATGAGAAAAGAGTTGGTATCTGCTGTTTTGGCTCTGTTGTAAAGTAGCACAACTACTCATTCAACAAACATGCATCGAGCACTTACTAGGTGCCAGAAGCTGGGAAGTGGTCCAGGGACTAAAAAGATAAATGAGGTTTATTTTTCATCACTTTCTCTCCTCCTACTGTTCTCCCACCTCATCAACATCATCCTTTATAATATTCATTGAGCCCTTAATATATGTCAGGCATAGGGTAAAAGCTTTACATGCATTTTCTCTTTTAATTATTATAAGGATACTTATAATGGAACGTTCCATTTTATAGGTGAGAAAACTGGGGATTAAAGAAGTTGAGTAGTTTCCTCAAGCTCATATATCTAGTATGTGTTGGTGCAGGGGAGGGAGGTTGTAAACCAGACAGTCTGACTCCAGGCTTGTGGCACATCACTACTAAGGAGTCACTGTTTCAGTGGAGGAGCCAGACTTGTAAACACATAAATATAATTCAAAGAGGTAAGTGCTAGTGCTGTGGAAATACAGAGGCAGCATGACTAACACTGCCTAGGGGAATCAGGAAAGGCTTAAAAGACAACTTGACAGGTGAGGTGGGTCTTGAAATATGAGTAGGAGTATCCCAGGGAAACAAAGGGATAGGGGTGGTAGGTGCATTTCAGGCTGAAGAAACCAAATATGTAATGCCACACGTTGAGCAAGGTTGCATAGTGAATCGGAAACTGTGAATTTGATCTGACTGAAGCACAGGGTTCATGAGAGTGTTGTGATATGAAACAGACCAATATGAAACTAGGGGCAAGAATGTCAAGGATTTTAGAGATCTTGCTAGTACGTTTGGCTTTCATTTTGTAGGTAAAATGACTCCAGCAGAGATTTTAAAGAAAGGGAGTGACATAATCAAATTTGTGTTTCTGTTTGTCTTTAAGATAACAGGGAACTCTAAAGGATGGAGGCAAAAGCCAGATAGTAGGGACACTGGTTGGAAACCTTCTGTACAGATGATGGAAGCCTGAATCAGGAGTCATGAGACACCAAAAATATTGGCATTAAGTCTTCTGTCTGTTATAGAATATAAGACTTTAAGCACAAAAAATTTCATGCAAAATAAAAAGACCTCTTTAGGGGCAGCCGGATGGCTCAGTTGATTAGAACACAAGCTCTCACCAACAAGGTTGTGGGTTCAATTCCTGCGTGGGATGGTGGTCTGTGCCCCCTGTAACTAAAGATTGAAAACCACAACTGGACTTGGAGCTGAGCTGTGCCCCCTATAGCTAGATTAAAGGATGACTTGGAGCTGATGGGCCCTGGAGAAACACACTATGCCCCAATATTCCCCAATAAAGTTTCAAAAAAAGAAAAGACCATTTTACAGGACACAAATTAGCCCTCTTACTTTTATAGGTAT
Source organism: Rhinolophus hipposideros (assembly GCF_964194185.1). Classification (NCBI taxonomy): domain Eukaryota; kingdom Metazoa; phylum Chordata; class Mammalia; order Chiroptera; family Rhinolophidae; genus Rhinolophus; species Rhinolophus hipposideros. The sequence continues at coordinate 34,494,391 of NC_138048.1, forward strand.
AGTTGAAGTGCATGGAACTTAAGAAGATTAAACCACACCATCAACTAGTAGAAGAATCATAATAGCCACCTTTTAGTTAGAGACTACTGTCTGGAAACTTAGCATCCTTTAAAATATTTGACCCTCCTAACTTTTGAGAGTAAGTACAAAGCTTCTCTTACGACCATTTAACAGATGTGAAAGCTGAAGTCAGTTAGTTGGTGAAGCTGCACGGATATTTAGAGACAGAACTGGGGTGCAAACTAAAGTTGTCTGATCATGAAGTTCTTAACATTTTTTTGTATGCTATGTCCTGAGACTAAAATTTAGACATCTTTACTCCTAATCCAGTGCTCTCTTCACTAGTAGTTGCTGCCTTTATCTTCTGTTAAATGCATTTCAGGCATTACTGGGAACACATTCCTGACAATCTGAATTGTCTACTCTACAAATATGTCGTAAGCAGCATTTACTGTGGATTCACTGTCTATCAAATACACTAAACAAGGTACTATTATGATCCATTTTAAGACAAGCAAAACTTTGAATGGTATAAACATGAAGCATCAAGGCTATTGGAGAACTAGCTAATGTTATTCAGTACTTTCCTGCGCAAGGGGCTTCTCGTGTTATTTTACTTCAGAAAACTGACTTAGTCAGTGAACTAACTTGCTCAGTGTCACATAAATTCTAAACAGATGAGCCAGAACTTGAATTCCAGTTTATCTAACACCAACCTCCGGCTTTTGAAAACTATTTCTATGGTTAGTGAAGACTGTAGTCAGTCCCATGGACAGAAGTGTATTAGTAAGTGCTTAACAACCAGCTCTGGAAACCAAAAGCAAAACCAAAAACAATGCTGATTTGTAGTATTTGCCAATTTCCAATTCCCATGGGGTGTAAATAATCCCACAATACTGAATTTCAGGCTACTCATGTGACATCACTGAAGGTGGCGTCAGGAAGTGATGTTCACAAACAGCTCTGGAAAGCCTGTAGCATACAACTGTCCCATGGAGGAAGAGATGTTTGGGCAGTGTGTTAGAGGAGAAGTGGAAGAGATTTGGGATAATTCCTAGAGAAAGAAGAGGTAATGGATGAAATCTGGAATGGGGATGAGGTTTGTTATATTCAAAGAAGATAGGTGGATTAAGCTAATTGTCGTTAGATCAAGTAGAAACTGTGATTTAGAATTGGTTGGGGCAGCTACTTGCTTAAAGTCACCATTCTTGAAGGGTGGCAATTTGCTTGAAAAAAGAAGACCTAAGCATTGACTTATTTTTTTCTGAAACTGTCAGCAGGCACTTGTCATAATGACTGCTAAAACTGAAAACATACTTAAAAGACTGAAATCAGGGCTAGATGAATCAAAAAGATAGGCCGATATGAATTTCTGTCTACTTATCTGCTTTTCTCTTTCTTTATGGCAAGGATAACAGCAAACAGATGAAGGTGATAAATTGATGGCAAATGAGCCTAAGCAAATCTATGGACGATAAAGTTGAAAAGAGTTACTTGGTGCTCACCTTCGAAAGAGGTCCTGAAGAAATGCCCGCTTATTCTGTCAGACTGTCTGAATGTACTTTTATTGAATTTGTATCCAAGGGAAATAAATATATTTGCAAATACTTCAGAATATTTATTTTGTCACTTTGTTTCACATCTTCCTAAGCATAAAACACCACCAATGCTTCCTTTATTCCCCACATAATCAGACAGTACATAGGATACTGAGGAGAAAAAAAAGCATTAGATAGCACCTGCATATAATGCTTGTTCTTCCTCTGTGCCAGTAATCTAGACCTTTAAAAGAAGAAATAATGAAAATAAAATCATATTTCTCACGTTGCAGAATATTTCTATTTTTCCCCTCTGATAATCAAAATCTGTTGTACATAATCTGAATACAAAGCATATTGGTCCTAAGGACAATATAAAATAATATCAAGGAAATAAAGTGGATGTCTACTGTTTTTGTCTGCTTATTGGGGAACAGCCCCAAACCCCGTAATTTTGAGGTCCTATCAAGCATGATAAGCAACTGCTCTCGGGCTGCAGGGGTTGACATATGACTTATGCCTCGCCAAGCATCAGTCATAGTCCTGGATCTCCTTATTCACAATAAATTACTCTAGAGATGGGCAAAGCCAATCAAACCTTTGACATGAGTGAAAGGGTACCTGTCCCTTTACGATTTTAGTCTCTGTGGATATAGGATCACCTTTGAACATAACTTATCTTTCAGTATGGAGCAAGTTGAGCTGTGACAAAAGAAATTGAGAAAGCAGTCAAAGAGAAGCAAAGGCAAGTAAAGCCAAGATATGGGAAGAAGAACAAAAAGCCTTGACAACTTTACTCAAATGTCTGGATCCTGCTATGCCTATGCATATACATACTATACATACTTTTGGGATTCCCATCACTTAAACCTGTAGGTCACCCTGTTTTTTGTTTGTTTGTTTATTTTTATTTTTTGCTTGCTGTTTTGTTTTGGTTCGGCTTGATTTGGTTTGGTTTGGTTAAGCTCCTTGGAGTGGGTTTTTGTCACTTTCAGTTGAAAGTACCTGACCATTACAAAAACCTTAGTAAAAGTTTCCTGACCTGATGACAAACTCCTGGCTAACTGAGATTATGAAAATAATGTCTCTCTAACTTAAAAAAGGTAGAGGAAAGGAAAATGAGGGTAACATCAAGAGTTAAATTTCTTTCTTGGCCGGTATCCTAAGAAATGCTAATTTACTTTATTTTATTTCTCTGAACTATGGCTCATCTCTCTTTGGACCTCCCTTTCTTTCATTGTCACACAGACCACAATACATCCATTCCTTCATTCATAAATTATTATAGCTTTCTTATTTCACTCAAACTACTGAGCCTTCACAGAAGAGCAAAAGACAAGGTATTAGCTGGGAGGGAAAGAACAGAGAAGGAGATGCTGATCATTGTAGAACTGAAAGGACAAATCAGCACTAGAAAAAATTTCTTTCCATCTTACATGTCATGGCAGGAAATTGAGCAGATGGTGAAGAATCACCTCAAGATAGAGTACTTTGAGAGTTTCTCTTACTTTTTCTGGGAAGATCCCCCAAAAGTTGAATACTGTAGGAGGTGAGAAGTGAGAATAGAAGATGACTGTGTTGCTGATATGGGGAGAAACATGAGTAACTCAGCCCTACCTACTTAGTCAAACTAAATGAGTGTGATTCCCCTCTACACACACTCTCAAGCTACCCTTTGATGTTTCTTTGCCTTTAAATATTGAATTCAGTGTTCATTTAATGCTGAATTCAACATTTGTCTCAGGCCTGAAAAAAATCTAAGCAATAACCCTGGACCTTGAACTCTTTTGAAATGTCCTTAAATCTAGGAAAAATAATTGAGAGTTATGCTCTTTGGGAATTTTCTTCTAACTTGATATGTTAACCACTCTTGGACAGAATGCTTCACTGTATAACTTGGATGTCATTCTCAATAAAAAGGCAAATCATTTGCCTTAAGAGATGTATCAATTAACTAGTTTAAAGAAAATTTCAAAACTGGAAGCAATAACCAAAAATCATTAATTTGCCTCCTGGACAGTTAGAACACATCACAGATTCTTGTGATTTCAATGGAAGCATATACATGTTTATAAATCTTTTTGCATTAACTTAGATATCTGTTGTAATATGTGTTGTATTTTTTCACAAGCTTTTTACCTCCAGGTATAACTATTGAGTGAATTTCTTGCCCTTACAAAGACAAATAAACACATTGAACACCTCCACGTAATGTTAAAATGCTGGATATTAAATTAAATTAAATATTTGTCCTATAGCACTGTTAGCAGAATAGGTTATGAATCATCTATGTTTGTGGAATATATTGCTTTGAATTATAATTTTGCCACATTCATCCTGTAAAGAACAAAGTATAAAGAACACTGAGGCTTAAAATCTTAAATAGTGAACCACCTCTGTAGATTTTGCAATATTGGTATTGCATCCATAATCATGCCTTAGTGAAAGAATATACAGAACATTATTCAGAATGTTTGCTCTGAAAAGAGTTTGGATAGATACACTAGATTTGAAATTGATTAATGCTTCTGACATACCTCCAAACTTTTTATTGTGCTGAGAATTTGACTTAAAAGTTGCAGGGTATCTTGTGTTATTACTCTACCTAATAAAGTGATCCATTTGCATTTAAGCAAGAGTGGTACTCATAGCTATGGGAATTTTGCTTACATCTCTGGCTCCTGGGACCTCTATTACCTCATCTGTCATAAGATATAATTAAGCTGGCTCAGTGGGGTTTCTACCTGCACTGAAAAGCCTTAAAGTATTTACAGGCTGCTTATCAAACTGCAGCCAAAGCAACACACCTGTGTAAGTCTATTAATTACCTTGCACAATAATTAATTATTTATTCATGTATTCATGAATTGATGAAATAATTAAACAAATACTACTGTGTGTCTGCTATATGTCTGTCTATTTTAGACATACGGCAGAGAATAAATCAGGCACAAATGTCTGTCCTCCTTGAGCTTTCATTCTTATAAAGACAGGCAGACAAAATTGAAGATATATGTTAATTATATACATGATATTATATGGTGATAGAGTCTATGGGGAAAAAATAAAGCAGGAAAGTGAGATAAGGAGTATTGGGGAGGGGGATTGAAATTTTAAATAATTGTTCATGGAAAGGTTCAAGAGTAAGGTAACATTTGAGCCAATATGTGGAAGGAAGTGATGGAGTAAGCTACAGTAATAACTAGGGGGAAAGAGATGCAAGGATTAGGAAAAGCAAATGTACAGGCTCTGATGTGGGAATATGGCAGGTGTGTTTAGGAATAATGAAGAGAACCCTATGATTTGAATGTACCGAACAAAAGCAAAATAGGAAATTAGGCTTCAGAGTAAGCCTATGTTAGAACAAAAAGGTTTGTATTTAAATAAAGATTGAAACTCTTCATCTAAATCACTTGTAAGGCCTTAAAAGCATTAATATTTTAAGGTTCTATCTTATATTATATAATAAATGCATCTTCATTTAGTGTTATTAATCCATTGTTGTTGTCGTTTGTTTTTGGTTTTTTTGGCTGATTAATATCACTCCTTAGAAATTATATGGTTATCCAAAAATTGCTTCTTAATACTTTATTGTAAACTCAAGTATTTTATTATTAAGGGGAAATAGTATGGATAACCAGGGACTAGTAGTATTTAATTAATTTGGCTTTCCGGAAGTCCATTCAATCTATGGTGATCTGTTTGTTTTACAAAACCAAATATACGTATTGTTCTCACATTTCTGCAGTCATTATATATCCACTTCAAATTTCTGAATGAAATTATCATGGATCATAATAGCTAGTAGGTATGTGACAAAGCAAGTAGAGATAACTCTGGAGAATTTTTTGAGAATTAATGAAGTTAAAATTTCTTTTAAGGTATCAAACAATTCAAAACCCACATCCTAAGTCACTTTCTATTTACTCAAATCTGAAAGAGCTGTTTATTTCAGTTGAAAGTTGAAAGCATAGAGACCTCTGAAGAGAGACTCTCAAGGTGTAGGGCAAACCCAGACTGTTATACTTTCTGAGTAAATTTGACGCACTGACTGAGATTACTAATAAATTAGCAGTGCTTAACACACTAAGGGTTTTTAACATCCATTTTATAGTTATAATGTAAATCTCATAGTTAAATAGCTTAGCTAGATTCTTTCTTCATTCCTCGTATCTAAGACAGGAAGGAAAATGACTAAGTGGATTTCTACTTTGACTGAAATAGTTATGCATTACTTTTTGTACCCAGACATTGAGCAATCTACAGTCTGAAATGAGAACATAATGTTTACCATTGGCTTTAAAAGTTTTTGCCCTTCTGCGCTCCAGTGATATGTCTTCATTAGCTAGCATTACCGAGGATGTGAGTTGCAAAATTTTATTAAAATGATGACTGATATAACTATTAAAATAGAAATTAATCAATAAAATTCAAGGGGATATTTCTTAGGAGGACAGTTACCCATATATAGAGTGATTTTAGGTATTAATAACTTAAAAAAAAAAAAAAAACCCTTGGGATCCAGAAATGAAACAGTTTTATCTTATACTTATGTAATCTCTGTGCCTCTTTAAAATAGTTCTATCATCCTAGACTAAATATAAATCCCACTTAGCCCTCTATTTCAATCTTTGTCATCAGTGCATCAGCCCAGACCCTTGTTCAACTCCTGTCTGGTTACTTAGAACCTTTACTAGTCGGGCTTCTATTCTCAGTGTGGCCCTTTTTGTTTTATTCTCACTGATGGCAAATCATTTATATCACTCTCTTCTTCCTGTAGATTAAGTTTCCTTACTTTGTATTTCAAGGTTTTCACTATGGTGAGTAGGACTTGACTCATTCTCTTGCATTTCCTAAACTTCAGTCTGCCTAGTTGTGATATTGTGATTCACAATAAGAAACAAATGTTTGGTCTTTGACCCATTCTCTGCACAGAGCTCCTAAAACAACTGGAATTTCCTAAGAGAGCAATAAGAGTCTTTTGTTACATTAATGGTGTGACTTTTGGAAAGCTCCTAGGTAACCTGAGATTGGGGGCTGGATGGCAGGGGACTCAACCACCAGGAAAGCGAGGAGGAGGCCTGAAGATAAAGTACAATCACCAGTGGCCAATGATTTAATCAATCATTCCTATGTAATAAAGTTCTACAAAAACCCAAAGGACAGGGTGCCTAGCACTCCAGGGTTGGTGAACACATGGACATTCAGGGAAAGTGGAGAGCTCACAGAGCATGGAAGCCTGCTCCCTATTCCACATACCTTGGCCTATGTATCTCTTCCATCTGGCTGATGTTCTCTCCAGGTAGTTGTGTCAGAATTGAGTTGAATTGTAGGACTTATGTCCAAGATGTCCACAAATAGCTTGGTGGTGGGAGGGAAAAACCCACGTTGGAATCAGTACCAGAGTCATTCTTTCTAGTACCATCCCTGAAGATCCAGTGGAAAAACTTTTTACCTCTTTCTATCACCCTCCCTTACAAGTTTATTTCAAGGTCTCTATGTTCTGTAAAAAGGAACTCTTTCTCGCTGCCTATCATTAATATACAGAGTGCCAAAAAAAAAAATGTGTACACATTTTTTAAGGAAAAAAACTGTATTAAAATTGTAATACTCAATATATACTGATAACAAAAGATGAATACAAGTCACGTTTGACTTCTGCAATTACTAGAGATGCTCAAAGTGGTTACCATCAGCATAATTTTAACAGTTTCTTTGTTAAAATGTGTATACATTTTTGGCATCCTTTGTTAAAATGTGTATACATTTTTGACACTCTATATAAATGTTTATCGTGTGTCCAATGTATTTGCAAAGTATTCGCTAGAAGTGTGTAATCACTGATGGGGAGGTGGGGGAAAGAACGTGAATTAAATTTGTTGCATGCTTTTAATTTTTTGTTGTTTTTAGTTTGTTGTATGCAACTTGTATGTTGCATACAAGTTTTGTTCAGAAACCAGGAAGACACACAAAACACTATGATATAAGGTGGTAAGAAACAAAGGTCACTAGCCTCCCAAAGCATCTTTGGTGAAATTTTGTCTCCAGAGGAAAACTGTTTACATTAATCAGATAGAAAAAAATCACCTAAACTCTTCCAATGCTTATGTGCCTGACCTGGCTATGTTATCACATACTGATGGGTTAATATTTTAGTACAGTGTCCTGACCCGAGTCTCTGGGGTCTTGAGTTCTGATCTCAAAAGAGTCTAAGCAGACATGTTGTCTACTGTGGTATCATTGCTTGGAGCACACAGTCCTGACTAATGATGAATTCCTTTATACTGAAGATGCAAAACTCTTCTCATGTTCCTGGTAACAAAATATGTTTTCCTTTGACTGAACATTATTCATTTTACCTCTTGCAGTAAGAAATACCCATTATGATGGTCTGAATCATGACTAACTTGTCTGGTAAATATCCTCATATCTAACAAAAGCAATGGTGATCCAGATGCAGCTGGAAAAACAATTCCTCTTAAGAAATAGGTAAGGTGGATCCAACCCCCAGCTCCCTAGATTTTGAAAGACAAATACTCTCCCCACTACATTATTTTGTGGAGCTTACGATTTTAAGTTTATTTCTGACTCTGAGCTTTTGTTTAGACTGAAATTATTTCAGTCTACAAATGGTCTTGTCATCTCATATGCACTATACCTGGCTTATGCAGATAGGGTGCACTACCTTAGTTAATTTTCTTTAGGAAAATGTGTTTGATGGTAGGGGACTTCATTAAAATTTTGGGAAAACAAAATAATTTAAGTTTAAATCAAGCCTCCCATCAACCAAAAAGAAAGTCATAAACTTATTGTTAGACATTTCTGATGAGCAAAGTGGGTAGGAATGGAGTTCAAAGTACCTGGGATAGAGACATGGCTTTACCATAACTATGAATCACTCTGTGACCTTGGGAAAGTTACTTCATGTCTCTGGGCTTCAGTTTCTTCATGAGTAAAATGAAGGTGATAATAGCACCTACCTTATAGGATTATTTTTGAGGGGAATTATTCCATTACTCCATGTAAATGGCTTAGAATAACCTAACTAACATATGGTAAGTTTGCAATAACTATTACTAACTAATTAATTAAAACATATATAAAGGCCGTTGACTATTTTCAAACTCATAATTGTATGACTTGGTCTTTGTGCCTTCCTCTTTCCTCAGCATCTCCCTTTTCATTCCCCTACCAAATTCCTATTTTTATTTTTTATTATTTTATGATTCCTATTTTTATTTTTATTATGTTGTTTAAACAGAGTAGTTTCACCACCACTTTTGTGGCCTTAGCTATATATGGGAGTTATTGTTCCAAGTGGCTTATCAAGGTATTTTACTTAACTAGGACAAATTCCTCTCTAAAAGAAATTCTGAGAGCAACTGCCTTTATATGCAAATATGTATTACACATGTTTGTACGTTAGTCAGTTGCTTCCAGAATTTCATACCTTGTGTGTATGTGTGTATATGGTATTCTTAATTTGTAAAATGTATTTTGATCCAATTTAGCTGCACATCTTTGAAGGTGGTACTCTAATGTGTCATCACACTTTCATTATGGGACTGACTTTTGCTCAAGGTCACTTGCTGACTCAGTGCAGAACTAAGGGATTTTAACTAGATGCTTACTACTCTCCAAAGCCCAAGCTCCTTCTACTACATCCGGCCAGTTATTTGTGTGATCGTACTTAATTCTCACAGCAATCTCAAGAGGCTGAAAGTATTGTTATCACTTTTTACATTTAAGGAAACTGAGGCTTAGAGCAGTTAAGTGTGTTGACCAAGATCATGCAGTGAGTAAAGGTCAGGGCCCAAATCAGACCATCTGCTTTTTGCAGATCTACTTTTTAACAATTATGCTGTATTAATTCCCACCTCAAAATAAAGGGGGTCAGATAGACAAAGTGGGCCATCTGGGTTAAAAATATAGTTAGGATGATTTGTTCTAATACATGCTATGCAGAGCCACTGTTAAAAGAAAAACACTTCCCCATAAAAATTCTACAGGATCCACGGAATACTGGCAATTCAGTCAAACTCAGTTTATGGAATATTGAATTAAAAAGCATTTGCCTCATGGCATTAGCCTTCTTGTTGATTCATCAGATGCAAATGAAATGTTAATGTTAAAGCCAAGGGGGGGAAACTACTTATTTTGATAGGAAAAATATAAGAGCTCTACTATAGAATACTGGTAATATAATGCAAGGAGAAGCAGGAGGACAAGACAGACAGTCTTTTGATAAAAATCACAGCTGAAGATGGAGCTTAATCGTTTCCAGCATGAAAAGACAAAGAATTCAAAGATCATTGTGCGTGTGTGTGCGCGCGGGAGCGTGTTTGTGCATGTGTATGCTTGTTTTATTAAGCTTCTCCTGCCTCCAACTCCCCTCACCCCCATCTAGCTGGTGAGTGGAAGCCTTCTAATGAAAGCACAGCATGTGAGGATCACTAGTTGGCATTCTCTGCTGGAGACTAGTCTCACACAGGGGTGACCCTGCGATGCACGAAAAGGCTATTTAATGCCTGGGCGAAGTGGTTCAGAGACCAATATTTTATTAAGCTTCGGGGATGAGAGTTGTGAACCTGCTTCCCTGATTTAGAGACACTTTGGGCTCCAACAGCTCCACCCCAGTGTTCTAGAGGAATATATTCCTTCATGCTCTCTGCCTGATCAGAAAGCGACACAGCTTCCGGATGTTCCGCCAGGGAGGTGATTCAATCTTTAGAAATTGCCCGAAAAGCCTGTCCATCTGCGGGGGTGTCTGGCTTTCTGGAACGGACAAGGAGGAGCTTGGCTTTTAATCTGAGTAACTTGAGGATTTTCTGTTTGAAACTTAAAATCTTCGCTTAATTCAAAGGAAAAGAGACACCCGCTCTGGCTTTGTAGACATTGGGGAAATCCGTGTGACGAAGTGTGATCTAGAAATTCCTGGTTTAATTTGCTCCGGGAAAGAGTAAATATTTCTATTTGGTACTGGGCAGTCCACTGAAGTCATCTGCCTTCTAAAGGTGCGTGCGAGAGGTTGGTGGTGGTGGTGGTGTGGGGGGGGGGGGGGGCGGGGGCACGGGGAGGGACCAGCTCAGGGCGTAGGTTGCCCCAGGCCAACCAGTAGCTGTTCCTGTTAACTCCCAGGAGGCGAGTTTCCACCTCTGTCGCCTCCTCCAGCCTCTTCCTTCCTCCTCCGCTCTCGCCCTTGGCACCCAAAGTGCGCGTCCCGCGTGAGTTCCCCACCTCCACCGCGCTGCCCCACACTACTGTGAAGACTAAGGAAGCTGCAGTATCACCACCGAAAAGTCCCCGCGGAATATGAGTCAGTGCAATGGGGGTCTTGGGGGAAAGAAAAGGGCAATTTGGCTTTCTGAACCGCGACCAAACTGGGTGGGCAGTGTGAACTGAGTCTTTACCGAGAGGGCAACGCCACCAGGAACTGACAGTCCCCGGGTCCCACCGGGAGTGCACAGCTTCCGTGGTCGCCTCCCTATTGGCGGGTCGGGTACCAGGGGCGGGGCCACGAGAAAACCCCGCCCAACTCGGGGCCGGCACCGCGGCGCGCGCCTCGGGGTCGAAGTTCCAGAGCTGGGCTGAGTGAGTCTGGGACTCGGTCCTGCAGCGCCTCTAGGCTGCGGATCCGCGCTGCAACCACCTGCTCGGCGCTGCGTCCGGGGAAATCGGGAGGAGAGGGGAGGGAGGGAGGAGGCGGAGGGAGGAGGAGAGAGGCAGTTTACACACGCCTTCCAGTTCCTCCACTCAGAGCAGCCCCGAGTGCTGCTGCCGCCGCTGCTGTCCCTGCCGCTGCTATCACTGCCACCGCTGCTGCCACCTGAGGAGACCGCCCGGACCCGCCGCTCCCAGTTGCCATCCCCGACGATTCCTTCCTACCACTGGGCTTTTTACGCACACTGCCACCACCACTATTATTATTCCAAGAGAAGGGAAATAATAGACCAGCCAAAAAAGAACCACGTACACCTTTCTGAATTGCTCAAGTGTCTCCCGGGAAGAGAGGGTCGGCAGTCCCGGGAGGAGCAGCCCAGGGGGCCAAGGGCGAGTGTTGAAAAGGGAGGGAGGAGGAGTTGGGGCACTGCGTGGTGGAAAGTTACGTGCGGCGGCGACCAGAAGGTGCAGCGCCACAGCCCAGGGGGCGGTGGAGTGTCTGCGAGAAGCCGCTGCCCCCTGCATCCCGAAGCGCGGGCGCGCGGGCAGCGCGGGGCCGGGAACGACGCCCCCCTCCTGCGGCGCGGACTCTGTCGGTGGCCCCGGAGGAGGAGGAATATGGCATCGAAGGGGACTCCTTCCTGCCCTCTGATCTTCTGCCTCTTGATCACCGCTGCTGTCCTCAGGCCAGGTGAGCAGGGACCTCGGAGCAGCTTCGGACCCACGTGCGTCCGGGGCACTTGGGTCCCCGGCCCGGGTCTTGCCCCGCGGGAGCTGTGCTCCCAGGCGCGTGGGGGAGGTAAGGGATAGCGGTGAGGGGCGCAGAGCTGGCCCGGGGTTCAGTCACCTGCGCCGCACCTTTGGGCTCAGCTGGCCGGCTCAAGTTTGGGCAGCGACTGTGGGCACTGTGTAAATCTCCAGCAACTTTGGGTGCAGCCGGGCTCTGGGCTCCAGGGGCCCGCGCCGGCCAGATTCGCCTTTCTGTCTCGGGTTCCCCCTGTGGCTCCCGCCTCGGCCACTGACAATCCCTCCAGTCCCTGGATCTCAACGTCCACGTCACTTTGCTCCGGGCAGGTTTTCTTTCCCTTGGCTCTTGACTCACTGCCTGCACTTTTTCGTGATAAATCCCCTGGTAACTTCCCCGTGGTATGAAGCGAAGAGGCGATGGTGGGATGGGGGGGGGGAGATAGAGGAGAAAGAGGACTTGAATCACTCCCGTAAGCAAACCTCCCAAAGCTTAACTCGTTCTGTAGACGCCCTCTCCTGCATTGTCTGGGTGGGTAGTGAGTGTACGGGTGGTGGCAGGGAAAGATCGCAGACTGAATTAGAATAAGCAGCCAGGTTTGTGATACCTCGCTGAGGGGTTTGTAAATTTTTCAGGACCCGTGATTCGACCTCAGGTCTCAGTTCTGTACTGAACCTCAGACGAAATAAGGCAAAACCCCCAACAACTAAAAATATCTCGCCGGGAATCCCTTTCCTCACCTTAGGGCGGTCCACGGGTTCTGTCATCCTGAGACCCGCGGGCCGCTGACACGAATTGGTCCTCGCAGCGCGTTCTGCGTGCTCGCCGTCACTTGACCGAGCAGCAGGTTCATGTCTTCGTTAGACTTGAGGATTTTCTGGATGTTTTCCTCCCTTTGAAGTTTTGGTCTCTAGCTCTTTGTAGACGGTTGCAAGTAAAACTCCTACTTCCTGTTATTTCGGCTTCTGTTTTGTTGCGTTATCCTTTTCTTTAGCTTTTATCAAAGAAAAACGCAATTCCTTTTTTGCATCTTTAATTTCTGTGCATCCCTCCAGTTGGTGGCAAGCCGAGGTTAAAAAGGAGAGTTTAGAAAGCCTCTGGATCTTTCCCAGGAAAAGGGGGAAAGTGAGGCTGGGGGCTGGAGTCTGGGGAGTGTTTGTGAACTACTGCTGTGTGTTTTCGTGGTGGTAGTGGTGCGGGGTGGGGGTGGGGTGCCCTCTCTCGATCTCTTCAATGAAGTTACATTTCTGGGTGAAGCAAAGAGCTCACCTGCTGTTCTGAGGCTGGAGAAAGAGGCATCATCTGTGCCTAATCTTCAGCTCTGGGGCGGGGACTGTGAAATGTGAGTCGAACCGGATTTAGAGCGGGTGGGTCTAGGGGGGGTGGGAAACCCGGGGAACTGGCGGGAGGGGGGGGCGGTGAGGGGAGATCCCCTTGGGTTTGGCACTGTGTGGCTTTCTCTTTTTCGTGATCCCAGTGTCCGATATGGGAAGGTCATTCCCTCTGGAGCGGAGGGGATAGAAGGGAGAACAGGGGTGGTGATGTAGTTTGTAAAATGCAAAGATCCACACGCTCACAGTTGGTTTTCAGTTTAACCCTCTGGCCACTTTGAGAGTGTAATCTCACCTACGGCCACACCCCGGGAGCACACGCCCAGTTTCCTTTTCCGCGCGCTCGCGCTCTTATTTTCTGTGGGGCCACCTTGGAGGACAGGTTTTTCCGCACAGTTAAGTGCCAAAAGGGGAGAGGTTCCTCTTTCAGACCCGTCGGTGGCGATTCTTTCGGCGCGTGGGCTCGCGTTGCTTCTCCAGCTGCGCGCTTTTGGCGAGAGTCAAGCCCGACTCCCCAAGGGGTTAGAAGCCTCAGCCCCTCAGATCTGCGGTTTCCTGGAATTTACCCGGCTGGCACATGCGCGAGGTGCTCGGTGAGGTGTCAGTATGTTTTAAAATAAACGATTGCGACACTAAAAGCACCATGTCCGGAATTAGGACGCAAATCCTGGACGGCAGTGCGCCTCTTCCGAGCCCTCCGCAGAGCTGAGTCGGGCGGGGGTGCAAGGCCCATGGCTGGCTTAGTCAAAGGGACTAAGTGACTTCCCCGTCCGCGGCCCTTCATTTCCGGAACAATTGTCATAGTTTGTGTCCAGATCTGGACAAAAATTCGAGTTCATGAACCTGCTCCTGTAGGTCTTTTCATCTGTCGCTACATGAACATTGATGTATTTTAGGCATGGCATGTTACCTATTTTGAAGGGAAGGGAAAATATATATGAAACAGGAAAACTGAATTTGGACTTATAAAGGCAATGAAGTATGTGCTCATCATACCAGGGAGCAGAGAATCTCATTATTCTTATAGAAAGAGCGTCAGCCTGTGGTGACATTTTGTATTGCTTTAAAAAAGGCTTTCCTTGATTATTTACAAGGAAGTGGGGCCCTGCAGTTAACTGTTTCTTCACTTGGATTGTCTGTGTGCACTCCTCTCTGGAATTTTTTTTTAATTGCTCACTGATATAAGGTTCATTCCAAGACATAAGCACACTGAAACCTTTTTTTCTTTTTTTTTTTAGGAGGATATTATGATCAGAAGGTATCAGTTTATCTTACTAATAAGGCCTTGGGAAAAGCATCAACTTAAATAATGTTCTTTCAGACTACCTGATGTGGGACTGTTAAAATTTATTAATTTTAAAACCACAAACTGCTTAGTAGCCACTAAATATTGCTTTTTCCTTGATGATTTATTTAATCCAATAAAAATTACAATTTAATAGGATACTATTTTCAGTAAACTGCTTTTCTAGGCTTGGCTCAGTGCCATCTACCTTTGAAAAGCACATTGCGCAAGACATTCCACCTTTTTGGGTTCAGCTTTCTCATGTGTAAGTAAAACAGAGGACTAAGGATCTACTCACTGAGATATCTTCAGGTCAAAACTGTTCATAACAACCTAAGGTAAAAAGCTGATTAGGGCAAGGAAGAGTCATTTTCCTGTATTTTTCTAATGCTTTCAGACAGTCTGGATGGACACAATTCATATAAATTGTATTACTAGAACAATTCATATAAATTGTATTACTAGAAAATGTCAGTGGACTCCAACTGCTAATTTTCTACCTTTTTCTTACTTTTATAAACTCATTATAATATCTTGTACTTATTCCTCCAGGCCTGAATAGGGCTATTAAGAAAAAGAAAAAAGAAAAAAGAAGAAGTGTGATGGAGAGGAATTGGTCTCCCACTCTCCTGTGTAAAGAGATCCCCACAGGTTTTTAGATCTCAAAAAACTCCGTTAGTGTAACCCGTTCCTCCTGGAAGTCTGCCTCTATTTAAACTTCATATATAGTTCCTAGAACAAAATATAACTGACGTTGATGCTAATATGTTCATGTGAAAAAGACATATGTACACCTGAAAAATGCTCCTAAACAAAGAAGTTGATTTGCACCATGGTTGTGAGTGCAATACAGAAAGAAATAGAAGACACTAATGCTCTCCTCCTGTTTTCAATTCTGTGCAAATTCAAAATACTTTCATGACTACTCTAACAAAAGTTGGATTCCAAACTTTTTCTGACTCTACAGAAAATTCAAACTTTCATATCTTTTTAATAGAAATTTGGAAGAGAATGCTTGTCTATTGTTGACTTATTAAAAAGAAAATAATCGATAAAAACCTACTTTAATAGTCATAAGTGTTACCAGAAAATTCTGTATTTTGGGGTCAGGATTCATGTGTTCAGTTTTCAGCTGTGCTATATAAGAATATTGTGACCTTGGGAAAGTTATTTTTCTGTTCTTTTTTATTTCCCATCTGTAAAATGTTCTCCCTATGTAATACATGGTTCTGATTAGTAATTTCCTTGCTCAGCATTTTGAACTTTTCAAATAAAACAAATTATATTGAGACTTTTATTATATTCTTAATAGAATAACACTCTTTATTGCACTTAATTATCACAACCATTTTATTAAAAGTAGGCAAAATGGTTCTTCTTTTTTCTTCTCCTTTTCCTTTTACTACCCAAATTTTTATGCCATTAAATATAGGCCTTTATAAAACTGAATACTAAGTTGTCAGCATTACTTGGTGTAAGATGGCAGTATTTTGTCATATAGCATTTTAAATGCTTTACAATCAAGTTGTCTTATATTCTCAAACACATCTTTTTCTGTCCTGGCCATTTATTTTGCATAAAACATCAAAGAGTTCTACCTCTCAGAAGGCATTAACTCAGGTAGACACATGCACTATATATCCCAAATATGCAGGACAGCAGCATAGATGCAGATATGATAAGATAGCATCTCTGTGCCTCTGTGTATGCATAGAAACTTAAATTTATCTCCTCTCAAAGTGTTAATTTTATTTTCCATTGTTAGGTTTTCACAAAGGCCCACTTCATTTCTTACATATGGCTGTATGTGGCATATTAAGAGATAAGCTAACTCACTGGAATACTAAAGTTTTCTTGGGAGTGGTGGGTGATGAATTAATATTTATTTATTAATTTTGGATATCCATTTCTTTTCATTTTCAATAAGGAATGAAAGACCAGAAAAACGTCTGTTTATATTTCTCATTATTTTTTTAATTAGATCAGAATTTCCCCTTTCCTGTGGAGATAAAAGTCAAGAAAATATATCCTCTATATTTCAGAAGAGGATTATAGGCTGTTTGATAAGATTAAATCCTACAGTTATTATAAATATTCCTATGGTATACTAAGTATTAACATATATCTAGAATTACCAATGTTTTCGTCCAGCTAATTTCTCTGTTTAAATAATAATATTTATATTCTCTCTCTTCTATCTTATTATTAGATGGAATACCATATATATTTCAACTAAGACTAGTCCCAAACATGCTGTGGTATTCAGTAATTGTTTTATGGTCACCTATTATCATAAGCCATTGTTGTAGTATATGTTCCAAGAATGAAATTAGCTTTTAGTGCTTCTCCTCTTCTTTATCCATTCACTTCTCAATTATCCATTATAGTCAAGGAGAAATCAGAGTTGTGCATAATCCAAAACAGTTTCTAATCAAAGGATTTCACTCTTTCAAAAGTATAGTTTGAATGACACATTATATGGTTACCATAATGATTAATGACTTACTTGTCTATATGTCTGTCTTAGAGTGCTTAACTATAAGACATTCATCCCTCATCCTTACCATTGCATGTTTCTAACCTTTTTTTTTAAATTTTAGTGTCAGTGAACTGTCAATAGGAGTTATATGCCCTTTTACTGTCAAGTATAAGAGAGAAAAGTTTACAGCCTGAAACCTCAGAATGTTGTAGTGGGTGTGGAACATTAAAGATCTCATGGAAACTGAATTAACCTGAGATGCCAAGGGATAGTGGTGATTGAAATTCACCTAGAAGCTATACTTAGCCATGGAGTATCTAGTGAAGGCCTATTTCAGTCTGATCCTAAAATCCTTTTTCAGCCAACTGCATAATTCCCATTCTGTTCTTCCATAAGCTTTCTCAGTAGCTTATTATCAATTTGGATCTAAAAAAAAAAAGAAAGAAAGAAAAAATGGCAGGGAAGTCAATAAAATTGAAGGAAGCCCTAAGTCTTTTTGTACATATAAGCTACACTTGTATCAGAAATGGGGACCTGACCTGGTTCAGCCAACAATATGGCTAGGACAGTTGGTGCCAAGACAGACTATTCCTAATTAGGCACTCATGTGATATGTGGGCCAGCTATGTCCGAGTGTCTCAGTTACTCAACAAACCCCCAAAGTGGATGGGAATAAGGAAAGGTGAGAGGATATGATCTAAGAATACAAGATAAAGGATGTCATAGTATTGTCCTCATTAATAGGGAAGAATGAAAGGAGGGGGCCTTTGTCATTGTGGCTAGAACTCTAGTCAGCATATCCCCAAGTTTTTCCCTGATAGTGGGTATGGGATTTATCTAGCTCCAATGAAGCAAAACACATGAAAAGAGGCCTAACTACTCTTATTAAATCTTTGAACCACAGTGTATCAGTTAACTATGCTGTGTAATAAATCCCACCAAAACACAGTGGTTTAAATCAGCAACCATTTTATGAAGTACATTATTGTGCAGGTTGACAGTTCAGTCAGGACAGTGGGTGTTTTTCTGATTTTAGCTAGATGTTTTCATTCTCCCGTAGTCCACTGTGGGTCAGCCTAGGCAGCTTTACTCCTGGGAGTTGGCGGGTTATTCTTCAGGGAAAATTGACTCTTCTCCCTGATCTTTCATTCTCTAAAATCTTCCCCTAGGCTTGTTCTCTTGGTGGAAGACAAATTCTGTTGGTGAAGACAAGTCCCAAGCCCAGCTCAGATTCCAGGGTGGGGAAATCATCTCCACCTATTGAATGGAAGGAGCTAAAAATACTTTGCAAAAGGTGTGGATAAAGACCAGGAGAGAGAATTAGGAGCATTTTTGCAATCAGTCTACCTCTCACAATAATAGTGGGGGATGTGGCAGCAGCAAAAGACCCTTACTGCAGACCCTTAGGCCCACATTCACAATTTACACCCTCGTCTTCTGGATCCTTGGGCGAGAAATATGACAGATTATAAAAGCTCAAGCAGTGTCCAGTAAGAATACTGTTTTCTACTGCTCAGACTTATCTTCTCTGGAATAAAATGATGGGAAGTTCAATGTGTGTATGTAACGGCAGGGGGAGGAGACAGAGAGAAACAGAAAGAAGGAGAGAGAGACAGAGAGAGAGAGAGACAGAGAGACAGAGAGACAGAGAGAGACAGAGAGAGAGAGAGAGAGAGAGAGAGAGAGAGAGAGAGAGAGAGAGAGAGAGAGAGAGAGTTGTTGTAAAAATGGGAAGGTGCCTTAGACATTTATCTTGTTTAGTTCTCTTATTTGACAGCTGAGATAGATAAAGCCTCAGGTTAAGAGATTACCTAAAATACAATAGCAAATTAGCCATGTTTTAGAGACAACGGTGTTCTTAGTTTCATTTATGCTTAGACTCATAGATTTAAGGTTTTGGAGCTGTAAAGAACATTAAAATCATTTAGCTGGTAGTCTAAGGACACGTTGTTGGCTAATTCAAGAGTAACATTCATGTGAATTAACATTTCAACATATGGAAGAGCATTCAACAAATACTGTATTTATTGAGTACTTGATATGTGCAAAGCACTGTGCTTGGTGTTGGGGTTACTGCAATAAACTAGTTCCTAGTCAAGGTCCTATCACTCCAAGACATTATGTCCTCTTTGTGAATGAAACAGACGTCAATCAACTAATTCTATAATTACTTGCTAGAATAATTTACATTAAAGTTGCCGTATTTGCTCTGGAATTTAGAAAAAAATCAGAAAGGTTCTTTCAGAAAGTGATATCTAAGGCATGTGCTAAGGACTAGAGAAGCAAAAGATATGGACTGAGAGAATAATATGAGTGAAGATGCTAAGGAATATGGCTTCTAACGCCTGAGGTGACCAGGAATTCCTTGAAGTTCTTCCAATGCTTTCCTGTAATTTCCCTAATTTACTTATTGGTTATGGGGTTCAGAAAAGGATCTCTTTGATCTTATTCAAATTCTCATACACTAGCAAATATTGGCATATACACGTCCCCCTTTTAAAAAAGTGAAATAGGAATATACTATCCACACCATTTTGTAACTTTCCATTTTCACTTAGCAGCACATTTTGGAGCGTATTCCATATCAGCACATATAACTCTACCTCAGTTTTAAAACATGATGTACTGTATTTTATTGTATGCATCAAAATTAATTTAACCATTTCCTCAGTTCTTAGAACTGTAGATTGTTTCCAATCTTGTTTTATTACAAACAATACAGAAGTGAATATCCTATAAGTTCTTGTCCATATGTGCAATTATGTTAGTTGGAAAATGTCTTGGAAGTGAAATTGCTGAGTTAAAAAGTATGTGTATTTTTCATTTAGAAAGAGATTTTAAAACTACAGTTCAAAGAGTATATACTTTATTGTATATTTGAAAGTTGATCTCAAAAGTTCTCATCACAAGAAAATAAAAATTGTAACTATGTGCAGTGATGGATGTTAACTAAACTTCTTGTGGTAATCATTTTGCCCTATAAAGTTATATCAAATCATTATGTTGTACACTTAAAACTAATACAATGTTATATGTCAACTAAAAGAAAACATGTTATATGTCCCAATTCAATAAAATTGAACATGTATCTCAATAAAATTGAACATGTATCTCAATTCAAAAAAAAGAACATGTATCTTTTAAAAGTTCTAAGAAAACTATATTGGGATGCCCCTTCCTCACACTTCCTCTGTGTGTACTATTATTATAACTTTTTTTTCATAAATAGGATAATACGTTGGTTCTTATTTATTTAAAGCTTGTGGGAAATAGAACTATAGAAGTAATAGGCACACACACTCTCTTGTAAGGCCAAAGCTATGGATAGATTGGTGTCTAACTTTATTATACATGAGATGGGGCCAAAAGTGGGGGAAAGAAGTGCATTTATTATGAATTACTATTATTGCTTTTTCCATAGAAGATGGCAAACTTTTATAACATAAACTACATAATTATAAGGCATATTTTCTTCCATTTTGGAAGATTTATACTCTGTGGAATCCTTAAGAGTAGTTGATGTTGTTTTACATTACTCAAATGGTTTCAAATATTTGTATTAGTTCATTGTAAATATACATTGTTGGGTGGTCTAACTAATGCCATTTTGTAAACCTTGCATAATACATCTTACTAAACGGACTTCAGTTATTTTTAAGTAAATCACATTTTGAACAATTCTTCCAACAAATTTGTTTTAACAGACTCATCAAAATTGTTTACGAGCTGATAAAAAATATCACCTTCTGTAAATTTATAAAAAACATCAGTGCCATTAAATATGTTTCACCCTGTACTTCTTTCCATAAGAAAGGAGTAAAATATTTATTTTGTAGCTACTTTTATAGAAAAACCATAATAATATATATGAAGAGTTTTCAACAATTATGTGCTGAACATATATTTTTAAAACAAAGCAACAAATATGCATAATGGAGTTAATATTAGTATGCACATACTGTAATTTCATGAATAAATCAGTTTCTGCCTAGCATTTAATTTTAAATGTACAAACTTTTGGCATTTATATTTTATTCTACAAGCACTTTCTCTACCTGGATGATAAGTATGACACTTTTCAAAAAAATATTTATGTTGGTTGTAAGATATAGTTTTATATTTTTGTGCAGAGATGGTCCTGACTCTAAATATGAATAATGCTTTTTCTATCAGACCTAAGAATAAAATGTAGTACATATCTGGATTTGCCTTGTTGAATTAATCCCCAGTCCCAATGGATGACAATCTAGTTTTCAAGTAGAAATTGTTTTTTGGAATGACTGTTTAGTGTAAGATAAAATTGCTTCTTGGATCAAATATACGGTGATGGAAGGAGAACTGACTCTGGGTGGCGAACACACAATGTGGCATACAAATGATGTATTACAGAATGGTACACCTGCAACGTATGTAACTTTACTAACACTTGTCACTCCAAAAAACTAATTAAAAAAATTAACAACAAAATCAGATAAAAAGAATTTCTTCTCTTATCATACTGGAATGGCAAATAAATATCTGTTTATTAAAACAAATCCTGCATCTGCTTAGCTGTTTTTCTCTTTGCTGATAAATATGTCTCCTTACAAAAATAAGTGACAAACAGTAAAAAAGAGTAGAGTTTCAGGGTGTCATTTGGAAGTTGTCACTTTTTAGAATTGATCCAAGATGTTTGGTTACAAAGGATTTGAACTGGGTGAGTAGTGATTTTTGGTAGACAGTACGGCTATACTTCAATAATATTTTTTAAAAAATAAATGTCTTCTTAATTTGTATAGGCTGTCAAAGCTCACCGATTCCACAGACTGTCAATATAGAGCACAGGAGCTCAAGAGCTTGCGTTATGGCTCAGAGCATTAGTTTGATTTCTATCTTTTATTGCTGTTTTAACAATTGCAGAATGAACATAGCGATACTACCAAGTTCATTAGATATGGATATTCAGAAAGGTAATGAGTGTATAGTGCATTTCTCAGTGCCTGGCCCATATTGGACTCACAATGAATAATAATTATTATGAATCACATTTTTTGGTAATTATAATATTATAATGTTAGTTTATTCATATCAGAAATATATGTGAAATACTTCATGTTACTGATTGAAGATATATTTCAGTTCCATCTAAGTACATTTTTGGGTTTCCAGAATAAAATTGGAATTCATATTCTTTAGGATATTTAGGATATTTCAGAGTCCCAATGTGTACCAAGTAACTTTTCAGTTTTATCAACTCAAGGAAAACAACAGAAAAATACAGATTGAAAATTACAGTTTAGAATGTAATTCCTGCAAACAAAAACCATTAAGAAAAAAAGAACACGTTTTAAAACTATAAGGACATACATAATTTATGGTAGTACTCTTAGAAATCAATATTGTATATGTGTTTCTATGATTTGAAAGATATTAAACCTTAGAAAGAGAAAAATTTTACAATTATGATTTACAATTATAATGGAGTCATTTTGATGATAGAATTATGATTTTAAACACAAGACACATTTTCTCAACTGCCATTCAACAGAGGGAGCTCCATAACTTTCCTTTTATGAGCACTTTATTTAGGATGCTTTATATATTATGATTTTTCTCTAACTTAATAGTGAAATTACTAAAATACAATTTTAACATTAATGATATTTTGGAAATTGAGCAATATTCTTCTCTTATTAGTGGAATTCAAAAAATGCTTTTACAAATAATATATGTTTTAAACCCTAGTTTTTAGTTCTTTGTACACTTTGGATTATAAATTGCTGGAAGAAATTAAAGTAGGTATACTTTTGAGAAGCATACTTTAATATAGCGAGGCATCAAAGGAGAACAAAGTTTATTTCTAATGATAAAGTAATGACTTTTTGATATTAATTTTGTGGTATCTTTTAAAAAGAAACAGTTACATATTTGAATAAGCGAAAAAAACAGCTGATATTTTTCTCAATTACTCTGTCTATATTTTTAACCAAATGAGTATGGATTTCTATGTGGAAATAGGCCATACATCTTTCTCTCTGTTATTTTCCCAAATGTCCCTTTGATTTAGATAACTCCGGCTATATTTTCAATCAAATTGCTATCCATCACCTGTTTGACCCTGACAATTCATTTACCTTTTATGAGATTCACTTTTGTCATGGAAGTATAGAATCATGTCATTTTTAAGGTCTTTGCAACTTAAAAATTCTAAGATTAAAAATTGTAACATAAATTAAGAAAAAATTTGTATAAATTTGAATTGTTTGCTGTCAACAAATTTGACTTGAGGTCCAATTAAAAATATACAATTTTAAATGATGATCCCTACTTATTCTTTTTAATTCAAAATGGAAATGATTTTTTTGAGTTCCACAGAAAATTACAGAATCCCATATGTTAGAGCTCCTAATCTATTACTAAAATGCTATCAGTTGAAAGAATGGCCCAGTACTCTAGCATATTTAACAATTTCCAACACAGAGACAGCTTTTAAACAAAGTTCGTATTGAAATTAGGTATCTACTCTTATGGCAGTACTAGGAGGAGAGCCTGGGGATTCAGGCTTATGGCTTGTTCATTATAGTTTTAAGCATTCTTTAAAGTAAGTGCTCGTTTTATTGTATTTACTTTCCGTTACAGATTAGAGCTTGAGAATGTGGCTTTTGGAGCCAAATTCTGTGGTTTTGAAGCCTGTGTCTCCACTCTCCACCATCCCAGCCAGTTGACGTTGGGAAAAGTACTTAACCCCTCTTCTGTTCTAATTTGTGTAATAGGCATAAATAGTACCTACCTCAGGGTTGTTGGGAATGTTAAATAAACTAATACACATAAAGCTTATTCAATAGTGTGATTGTCAAATAATAAGCTCTCTTTAAATTGTTAGTATTCTTCAATAATGATTATAAACCAATGTATTTCCATGAGTACATAAAGAAGAGATGCCCTAAGTTGGTCAAAGTTATAAAAGTGCCAGCTGTAGCTCTTCCCCATGCTTTTTTCTTCCACTGAAGAAATGGAATATTAATGAGAATGATGTCATATTATTAATTTGGCATAACCTTGAATATACTCACTCTGTAAAACAAATAAGTCATTTACAAACTCCCAGACTTTATCCATTAATTATTAGGATCATATTCATTATGACACCATTCTAATCTGATAATGAGACATCATTGCATTGCAGTCCTGAAGTTGAAATCTAAATTTGAAGGTAAATTTAAAGCTAAAAATGAGACACCTTGCAGGCTGTATGTAGTTCACAATGTCTGAGAGCATATACGGTCATTAGTGTAAGTTGACCAGAAGTTCATTTAAGAGTAGGAAAGTGTGCATGCTTAAGAGATAGACTTACGTAGATTCTAGATTCAGAGTAAAATAGAGCACAGTGATCATAATATTCTAAGGAAGCAAGAAATATAAACAAATATAGTCTTACAGATGTTCCAAACTTCAGTCTAGCCCCCCTCCAATCTCTTCTCCCCTCTGCCATTAAAATGATGTAAGATATGAGTAGAATCTTGTAACTGGTCTGGTTAAAATACTTCAGTGGCTTCCCATTAGAGTAAGGATAAAATACAAACCTCCTACCGTAGCATTTAAGGTCTTTCATACATTTTTCTATACAGTCTTTCTTGGAATCCCATGCTCCAGCCATACTTCTAAGTGTGCCGTGGCCTTATTGTTCCCTGGGTTATTATTCATGTCACTGTCTTATTCTAGAACTCTCTCCTTCACACCATCCTCTATCACCTTTCCTCTGACTGAAAAATAAGTAACATCCCCATCCTTCAGAACACAGTTTAGATGCCATCTCCTCCAGAGATTCTCTTCTAATCTTACTATAGTGTCCATCCTCTGTACTTCCAGAACTAATTTCATTTGTTGCTTATTGTGTAATATTGTTGTCACTCTCCTTTCGAGGATTTCTGTGTTCCTGGAGTCAGGACTATGCCTTCTTAATCCTTTTTCCCCTCGATGTCTATAAAGTGTACTCCCAGTACATCTATGATGATTGAATACATGCCTTAGTCAAAATTAGAAACGTTGATTTTTAATGAAGCTTATTTAAAACTGCAACATTTATTCGCATATGAATAAAAAATATCTATGTTGAGACAATTTTTCAATTGCTTTTAGAACTTTAATTAGTGAATGATAAATCTCCTGAATTATAGTTCTTAAAAAAATAGTATTTGCCATATTCTACTCAAGCTATGCAATGAAGTGTAAAAAGAAATGGAATAAAGTTAGCCTCTAATTTTTTTCTCTAGGTGCCATTCCAGGTTAACATAAAATAAAAACTTTAATAACTGCATTCTTCTAGAACTTCCATAGACATTGAACATTAAATGTAAGATATCCCAGAGAAATATAGAAATTCATTTAAACTAATTTATTTTTAAAATTCTAATTTTTTTAGGATAACTGTAGGAACACATTCTCAATATGCAGTAAGTGACTGGTAATATTTTATTTGTCCTGTTTTTTTGTTCTTAGATTAAACCTGTAGATTAAGGCATTTCCCCAAATATAGAAAAAACAGTATAGAAAAGATTTCATGAAGAAGTTGATCAGTCATGCAGGCAATATTTAACATATTTGTACCACAGAAAATCCATGTGTAGTGTATGCCATGCCTTGAATACTATTAACAATAAAGTATTAGAGATAATTTGGAGAAAATATTGTTTTTTGCAAAAGTATTTTCTATTGAAGAATTCAAAAAATTCAGACAAAAACCTAAGAAAACATTATGGAAAAAACTGAAAGATTTTATTTTTACTAAAAAAATAAAGCTTGTAGTCTTGAAACTCCTATATTTTAAGAAACAAGCCAATACTAATCAAACAAACAAACAAAACAAAACAAAACAAAACAAAAAAACAGTGCAGAATTGGATTTATTGCAGTTTCTTATTATTTGATGGTATTTAATACCTGGAACTTAATGGTTTTAAGTCTGTCTGATATCTGTTCTCTGGGCAAAATAATCTTAATTTTTATAAACTTTTTACTTAAAGCTTTTTTGTATAAGCCTTGATTTCTTTCTTGCTTTCTTTGGATCCTTCTAGTTGTTCTGAATTTTAACTTCTGTATCATTGTTTTATTCTGTCATTCCTTACAGACAACCTTGCTAGGAAATTTTTGCGTTTGTAGTCTGATAGTAAAGTTGTATCCTGAATTCCTGCAGAGAAATTCTAATATTTTTCTAATATGTTATAAATGTTATTGTCCAGATAAACCAATATAAATTCGACATTTCACTGTTAGCTGCCACTTATTGAATACCTGCTATGTTCCATGAACAGTTCCACTTACAAAAGAATGGCCAATATATTTGCATAATCAATTTTATGTTTAAAAACTGTAGTTTTTATTTTTTGAATTACAAAATCTAATCTCACTTTCAGTCTTTTCAATATAAGACTGTGTTTTTAAATCAACGTTTGTTTCATTGATCGTGCATTTCATATTGTAACAAAAATTCATCACCAAACTCAAGATCATCTGGATTTTCTTTTTTTAAAATTGTTTTTTAGTTACAGTTGATACTTAATATTATTTTATATTAGTTCCAGGTGTACAGCATAGTGGTTAGACATTTATATAATTATGCAGTGATTACCCCTGATTAGACTAGTACCCACCTGGCACTATGCATAGTTGTTGCCTTATTATTAACTATATTCTCTATGCTTCATTTTACATCCTGGTGACTATTTTGTAACTACCGATTTGTACTTCTTAATTCTTTCACTTCTTTCACCCTGCCTCACAACACTCCTACCCTCTGCAAACATCACTGTACATTTGTACATAGATACATTTGTTCACTGTACCTATGACTCTGTTTCTGTTTGTTTGTTTGTTTATTCATTTATTTTGTTCTTTAGATTCCACATATAAGTGAGATCATACAGTATTTGTCTTTCTCATTCTGACTTATTTCGCTTAGCATGACACCCTCTAGGTCCATCCACATTGTCACAAATGGTAAGATTTCAATATAGGACGGTGAATGAACTATAGTATCAGAATCAAAACGTAGTTAGAGCAAAGATATTGTCAAGTAAAGCCAAGTCTGCGGGACTTTCTTGTTCTTTTAACATATTGTATAAAACTGGTTGGGGCCATATCAATGACCTGTCTGGATTAATCAACTAGGCTACATGACAGTATATATTTTTTTTATCTCTTGAAAAAATGTTACCCATTCCTATGACAAACAGTGCCTGGATTCTGGGCATCTAATACAGGTTTCACATTGTCAATGTTTTTGTTTGAAAAAAACATCTTCCCACAAACATGTAAAACAATATATGAGTATAAATAATAGAGCTCTCAATTTTCCATAGAAGCAGAATCTAGGGTCAATGTGGTGAAATTATTTTCCTTATCAACAAACCATAATGTATTCTATGTAAATAGGTTTAACAAGTTAAGTTTTATGATAAAGGATGTGATCACATCAAAAGTAAGTTTTCTGTATAAGCTGTAGAGGACAGTGATGCTTAACGTGGCAGCTTGTGCTGCTGAGGAAAGTACAGGAAGGAATGAGAGGACCTCTCTGCAGATCGAAAAGAAAGATAAGACCTGAATGCTAACAGCAAAAAGAAACTGCAATCAAAAGAGAGATTGCTACAGATTGCTTTTGTGGACCAGTAGCATCATACTATAAAACATTTTTTCTTTTCCTGCTTTGCTGTGACACCTACTTGATAACGTGTTCTAGAAATTCCAAATTTACATTTCTCCTCTCAATAACTAAAAATCACTTAATTTCTTCTCTTGAAAGGGGAAAAACTATGAATGGAAAGAAACTTGTTATAGAAACTACCAAATAATGAGTGTTATATTCCTTTTCAAGTACAGTCTCCAGTGTTTGGAATGCCATCCTTCTGAACTTAATCCTTTAATGTGAAAATAAACATCAAGAGTAGTATAAGTAAAAAACAATAAACATTTTTTCAGTAGTTCCGATCTCACTCTGGTTAATAGCATATTAAGTGTTGATAATATTTTAAATTGACACGTTTTGAGTTTTGTCTTCTCTTTTTACCGCAGGTCATTTCCACATAGAAATTTAGAGATTTCCCCATAAGAGAAATAGCATAACTGAAGGATGATTACATGTTCCACAGCAGTATGTAGCAGTCAAACAGGCTGGGCTTTCAAATGAGTTTGCTGTAGGAAGGGCAGGAGGAAATAAAAATAAAATAAACAATTCTCCCTATCCACACACAGAAAAACAAGAAACCATCAAACAAAGCCCAGAAACATTTCCAACATATCATCTTTTACTTTACTCTTTTGTTGTGTATTTACTTTGCCTCCTGGAAATATTACACAATCTATTAGCTTTTTCTCTTTAGATATTTACAGGAGACAGAATGTGCCACTAACTTAAAACAAAACAACAAAAAATCATTGATTCTCACAACAGAACCAGTGTGTACTCGTTAACCACATAACTACATTGTCAAATATAGTTGCTTCACAAATAATAAAATAAAAGGAAAAAGTTAAGAAAACAGGCCTCAAGCAACAGACCATGAACCCCACTAACTCTATTACTTAGTGATTAAGCTGGAAAACATTTAATAGTGAGTGTTGGTTTATCATTGTTGAATCAATAACAGTAACCAGGATCATTGTCAAGTTAATAACAGTGACCAGAAATTTTCCTTCCTTCTTGGTGAACTCTGATTGCTGGTGATGAATGGCAGAGTGACGTGGAAGACTAGAGAGGAAAATTAAACCCAAGGTTTCGGTTCCTCGTTTGTCAGCAGCCCTGAATTTTGGTTACTCACTTCACGTTTCTGTTCTGTTTCTTTGCTTGTTCAATGACGATATTAGGCTAGTGGGCTTCCTTCCATGTGATTATGAGTATTGTGATATTTTTGTTCCACTGCCAAACAAAAAATGAGTTTTGCATTGTCTCTTTTATATTATTTGCTCTCTTTTTGTCCTCATGAGTTATGCTCGGTTGAGAGCTAGCCATGTAACATTTTGCAGATTGAGATTCCCAGTGACAGTGGATGGTAAATAAAATAATTGAACCATAGAAATAAAAAATACAATATATGCAAGCATTAACAGAGTATGAAATTATGATAGACAAGTTAGCAAGGAGGGATACAACTTCCCCCCTATTCAACACTGAACAAAGTTCAGGAGAGTACAGTGTTATGTTTCATTTCAGTGTCTATACTTTAAATAAGGATATAGAGAAGTTTAATTTGGTTCAGAGAAAAATAAGAACTTAATTAAAACTTATAGAATACAGGTCCTGTGAGGAAGGATTAAAGTCAAGAGAAGGAAGGGGTAAAGGGGGAATTAATAGCTGTGATGAGAACACTGATCCCTGATAGCCTGTCTTCACAGATAACTATCCCACAATGATAATAACAAAACATCAACTAATGAAAGAAAAAGCAAGTTCCTTGACTTTGAATTTGCTACTTTTGGGGAAGACTCAGAGACTGCTCTCTCTGATAATATTACAAAATGTTAGAGCCATTTGTCTGTCTGGGATGTTTTATATGTATTTCATACTCCAGGCAGAGATATTCTGACGTCTCTTTCAATTTAGAGATCAGTATGAAAGTATAATAAATTGTGATTAATGCTTAATGTTTCTTATTTGTAAAGTGATAGGAAGAAATGATAACTTAAGATTCTAGTTCAAATTGTCTATAATTTTTGAGTGTTAGGAGGTTGGATTTAAACCTTAGCTTAATATTTGATTATAGACATACCCTTCTAGGAAACCTTTTGCTAAGAAACCAGACTTTTCTTTCTTTTTTTTATAAAGTATAAAATGGGTATCTTTTGAACTTAAATAATTAGATTCCAAATGGTTCTAACCACACCCCGCAGATCATTTGCTCTTGAAAGCTCAAAGCCCTGAGACTTTACAGTTCAGACTTAGAGATTATAAATTGAATGGTGATATTAAAGATTCTGTGCAAGAAAAGAGGAAGAAGGAATAATGGAAACAAGCTTCATACGTGTATTATAAGTGGGCAAGTTGTGTCTTAAGTAATGCCTCTAGGTCAATTTCGTTATCTGTAAATGAAAGGAATAATGGCAATTATATCAGAGGTTTTTTGAAAGAACTAAGTGACATAATCTTTGTAAAGTGATTAGCAAAGTGAATGTCAAGTAGTACAAGCTTCAGAAACGTAGCTATTATTATTAATACTGCCATTATTGTCAACATCTTAAGCTGAATGTTTTAATATACTGTACCTTCCAAGAAAAAGTTCAAATATGACACATTCAAATGTAACAGAAAAGGGAAATGTTTCTACGTAAAGTGGAAAATTATCCCATTACATTCTCTTTATTCTTATTGATTAAAAACATAAGGATGAACTGTAAGAGAAAAAGGGGTAGCAGAACTATGTGTATGGGGTGCTCATTTGTATGAACACTAAATGTGTATTTAAACAGATACAATTATTTAACATGCTTGTGTTTACATAGTAGATATTTTTTTCCTGAAAAACATACAGAAACCTTTAATAATAGCTATCCCTGAAAGGGTAGACTGGGAATATAAGATAGAAGGGAAAACTTTCTAACTACATACTCTTTCATGTGACTTGCATGATGTATTGCATTTTTTTAAAAGATTTTATTAAAACTATAGCTAACATGCAATATTATATTAGTTTCACTGGTACACCATAGTTATTCAGCATTTATATAACTAAAGAAGTGATCACCATAAGTCCAGCAACCATTTGACACCTTACCATGCTATCACAATATTATTGACTATATTCCCTACACTGTATATTGCATCCCCATGACTTATCTGTTTTATACCTGAACATTTGGACCTCTCATTCCCCTTCATCTTTCCCCTCTTCGTTAATTATTCAAATACATTCAATATTTCAATATTGACATTCAATGTTTTTTATATTAATTTCAGCTGTATAGCATAGTGGTTAGACATTTATGTAATTTAAGAAGTGACCTCCTGACTAGAAGTGACCCACCTGGCATTATAAATAGTTATTACTATATTATTCACTATATGTCCTGTGTTTTACTTTACATCCCTATCACTGTTTTGTAACTATTAATTTGTACTTAATCCCTTCACCTTGTTCACCCTGCTCCCCAACTCCCTCCCAACAAATCTAGTACCCATCTGACACCATATATAGTTATTACAAAACTATTGACAATATTCTTCATACTATACCCTACATCTCCATGACTACTGCGTAACAACCAATTTGTACTTAATCCTTTCCCATTTTTGCACCCACACCTCTACCCCCCCTCCCATCTGGCAATCATCAAAATCTTTTCTGTATCCATGGGTTTGTTTCTGTTTTGTTTGTTTATTTTGTTCTTTAGATTCCACATATAAGTGAAATAACATTGCTTCTGTCTTTTTCTGTCTGACATTCCACACAGCAAATACTCTTCAGTTCTATCCATGCCACCACAGATGGCAAGAACCCATTCCCTTCCCTGGCCAAGCAATATTCTGTTGTATATATGTACCACCTCCTCTTTATCCATTCTTCCATCGATGGACACCCAGGCTGCCTCCACATCTTGGCCATTGTAGACAATGCTGCAATGAACATGTGTATGCACACATAACCTCCAAGTAGCGTTTTGGGTTTCTTCAGATAAATACCCAGAAGCGGGATAACTGGGTCCATTTGTCTCTTGCTATAGTCTTTGTTTTAACATCTATTTTGTCTGGTATAAGTATTTCTTCCCCAGTTTTGTTTTGTTTTGTTTTGTTTTTTCATTTCCATTTTCATGAAATATCTTTTTCCAACCCTTTACTTTCAGTCTGTGTCTGTCTTTCAACCTGAAGTGATTATTTTGTAGGTAGCATATGTAAGGGTTTTGTTTTCTTATCCATTCAGCCACCTTATGTCTTAAGATTGGAGCTTTTAATCCATTTACACTGAAAGTAATTGTTGATAGATATGTAGCTATTGCCATTTTGTTATTCATAATTTTGAGCTTTCTTTTTTTTTTTTTTTTCATCTTAAAGAAGTCCCTCTAACATTCCTTGTAATACTTGTTTGGGGGTGATAAAGTCCTTTAGCTTTTTCTTGTCTAGAAAACTCTTTATCTGTCCTTCAATTATAAATGAAAACTTTCCTGGGTAGAGTAGTCTTGGTTGTAGGTTCTTACTTTTTATTACTTTTACTATTTCCTGCCAATTCCTTCTGGCCTGAAAAGTTTCTGTTGAGAAATCAGCTGACAGTCTTATGGAAGCTTCCGTTTAAGTTGCTAGTTACCTTTCTCTTGCTGTTTTTAGGATTCTTTCTTTGTCTTTAATCTTTGCCATTCTAATTATAATGTGGGCCTGTTTGGGTTCATCTTATTTGGGACTGTCTATCCTTTCTGGACTTGTATGTCTGTTTCCTTCACCAGGTTAGGGAAGTTTTCAGTCATTATTTCTTCAACTAGGTTTTCAATATCTTGCTTTCTCTCTTCTTCTTCTTGTACCCCTGCAATGTGATTGTTGTTACACTTGATATTGTCCCAGAGGTCTCTTAAAATGTCCCCATGTTTTTGGATTCTTTTTTATTTTTGCTGTTCCAGTTGGGTGTCTTCTGCTACCTTGTCTTCCAAATTGCTGATTCTATCCTCTACTTCATCTAGTCTACTGGTGATTCCTTCTAGTGCATTTTTCATTTCAGTTATTGTATTCTTTACTACTGACTGGTTCTGTTTTATGGTTTCTATGTCCTTGTTCATAACTGCTATCTTGTTGTTGACGTTTTCACTAAGTTCCTTCATCATTCTTATAACCATTGTTTTGAACTCTGTATTTGGTTGGTTGTTTGCCTCCATTTCATTTAGTTCTTCATTTCCTCATTTTGGCTGCTTCCCTGTGTTTGTTTCTATGTATTAGGTTGATCTGCTATATTTTCCAGTCTTGTTGGGGGCCTTATGTAGTAGTTGTCCTGTGGGGCCTGGCACAGTCTTCATGGTGGATCATCTGCTCCAGATGTTCCAGGAGTGTCCTTTGTGTGGGTTGTGTGTCCTCTCCTATTATAGTTGAGCCTTGATTGCTATTGGCATGTCAGTTGGTCTGATTGACCCTCTTGCTGATTGGCTGGGGTTTGCCTACGTACACAGCTTATGGGCTGCTGTCGGGGGCGTGGATTACCCCACTGAGGGGATTCACCCCAGTGGACTCTGGTTCCTGCTGAGACCACCCTTTGTGTGTGCCACTTGTGTGGCTTATTGAGTGGTGATCTGCTGTGGTCTGAAGCCAACCTCCAAGTATGTTGGTTCTGGGGCCTCTTCATAGAGGCTCTGGTGCAGGGCCAGGTCACCACCTGCCTGGACTGGCTGGGAACCACCTGGTAGGAGCTACAAACTGATCCACAGTTGTTTGCTGCTTGTGCTAAACCTGGGGGTACTTAGGAGAGGCCTCGCTTCAAACCCAGGATAGCTGCCACCAGTACTAGGGTTGGGGTAGCTCTAAAAATAGTCAGTATACCCTGAGGCCTTCTACCACCTGTTGGCTCCCTTAAGGTTCAGCCACTGAAAAAGCCTCATGTGGTATGGGAATTGGGAGAGGCAGTGTCTCAGAGAGTCCCTAGAATGGGAAGAGATCTGGTCACCATGTTAACGTACATTCTGGTTTGTTGCCAGTGCTGAGCGTGGAGCTTCTCAGTAAAAGTCTCAGAGCACACTGAGGCCAGTTGCTGTTCACCTGGAGCCCGGGGATTCTGATAGTTTTCTAAGAAAGAATGCAATGCCAGCTGCCAGCGGGGCGGGCTGCTAGCTAAAAAAGTACCCCCGGCATTGGAGGAATTGGGTAGGGCAGGTTCCCAGTGAGTCAGCAGAGTGGAGCAGCAGAACTCACCAGGCCAATCAGATTCAGATTTTGCCTTTAGAGGTGGGCTCAACACAGGAAAGATGGTGCCTGCTTCTTGACTGCCTGAAAGGAGCACCCCATACATACATAATGCTATCCATGTTTATGGAATTTTAGAATAATAGTTGTACTCATTTTTGTGTTTCTTGCTTCTCTTTCCCTTTCTGGTTTTCTGATTTATTATAATAGACCTACAAACATATTGAAATTAAAATGATCCTTCATTTTTATTGGTGTTTTTAATAATACTAGTCCACATTTAAGTTTAAATCACATTTAAGGTGAGATTGGAGAGTTTACTTATTGATTGGTGTTTTGAAGTGATTTGTAAATTTAAAATTGCTCAAACATATAGTTAAAAAATTCATACCTGTGATGACAAGCAAATGAATATGAGCAAAAATACAGTAAAAAGAATATAAATTTTGTGTCAGGAATAATTTTCTGACACCACATTTAATGAAATGGATTATTTACAGGTGTGTGGCATAGACATCCTGGGAAAATGTTGCTCAAAGTCTTGTGACCCCAATAACTAGGGCATGATCAAATTCATATATATTTATACTTACTTATACTTAAAGTTCACAGTACAAATAAACTTTGCTAATTCTTGATGTAAAGAAATATGTTAACCATTGTTTAATCTGATGTCTGACTTGAGACACTTGGAGAACCAGTGTTTAAGAAACATTAGTCATGTTTACAAATAAAATACATTACATAAATATATTACACAAATGAAACATATTACCAGATTTAGGATTATTTGACTTCTGGTATAATCTAGAACTATATTTCTGCATTATAAATAAAAATACAACAGAACAAAAAAGAAATCTGTTCATTTCTTAGAAGCTGCATGTAAGATTTCTTCATTGTTTGGAATTTATATCATCCAGTTTTAAATTTTAAGCTCACTTATATATAGATAATTTTATATTTGGGGAAGTAGCCAGTTATAATTGTATTAATTTTACTTTTTGTCCAATATATTAAGTACTTAGTACCTATAAGTAGAAGATAGAGGCCTCAGGGATTTTCAAGGATATAATCTTAGTACACAGAATTTAGAAAAATTGTATTGCCAAACTATTTTTATCAATCATAAAAATTTGGAAGCATAGATATCTGTAAATAAAACATTTTTTGTTTTGTTTTTTGTTTAAGCATTGCTTAGAGAAATGGAAGAATGTCCAAATCTTATCTCTTTATTGGAGTCATTTAGCGGAGCTAAATTCTGTGAGACAATTAACCCTCCTAGAAATCTTTGCAACATCAAGGTTGATTCTTTCTGAGTATAAATTCATACAAAACATATTGATAACTCACCTGATTCAAATAGACACCGCTTGGCCACATTCTCCTTATAGCTATTATCTCTGACATTTTTCTGAAAGATCACTCATAAAATGGCAGTCCAGGTAATGGTGTCTTACTTTTAGATTGTATTCTGGCATTTAGAAATCCAAATTGTTCTGGTTTCTAGGCTCTCCTTTGTAACTGACACTTTAATTCACAGCTAGTCACGAGCTAATTAGACTTTAAAACAGGTAAACATGTTTGAAAAGAAACAACTGAAAGATTAATAACAAAATTTAAAACAGGGAGTAAAATATATTTTTTTAATTGAAAAATATAATGAATACCTACCTTTAAGTAATCAAATATTCCAGAGTATTTTCACAGACCTCACTGTCAAGTATTGAAGCCAAACTGATATAAGTAAACAAGCTTTCAGTTTATGAGCTGGGATGAATAGTATATGGGAGGCATTATGAATCTCTTCAAATTGCCATAGTAATCCAACAGCCACAGAAGCAAACAAAAAGGCTTCGTGCATTTGTACAATACAGTTCTTGTCCATTTCCTTAAGAATGTCCCATCAATAGCCAGAGTACTACGGCACTTTCAGTAAGTGCATGCAACACACCTATAACTGATAGAACTAAAAGTAATTCATAGATCCTTGTACCCCCTAAGGAAGTACAAGACACTTTGGGGCAGTCAACTGCTTAGTTTCCTTTTAACAGGAAACTGTTTAGTTTCCTTTTTACTTCTCAATGTGTGGCCCACATATATGACTCATCACCTGAGTATATCTGAATCTGAGATGTCAGTAGCTAAACTGTGTGAGGTACTTGATGTGAGGGAGGGGAAGCATAGACATCTTGAGAGGTTCCTAGTTTCCTATTGTAGACACACATAGCCATGGTCAGCAAGCTGCCACCCTTGCTCACAAATGCCTAGGTTTTTCCAAATCATTGTTCCATTTTCTTTCTTTCTTTCTTCCTTCCTTTCTTTCTTTTTCTTTCTTTCTTTCTTTCTTTCTTTCTTTCTTTCTTTCTTTCTTTCTTTCTTTCTTTCTTTCTTTCTTTCTTTCTTTCTTTCTTTCTTTCTTTCTTCCTTCCTTCCTTCCTTCCTTCCTTCCTTCCTTCCTTCCTTCCTTCCTTCCTTCCTTCCTTCCTTCCTTCCTTCCTTCCTTTCTTTCCTTTAATTAAAATTTCTCAGGATGACAGTGGTTACTAAAATGACATAGATTTCAAATGTACAATTCTGTAATACATCATCTATATATCACACTGTGTGCTCACCACTCGAGTCAGTTGTCCTTCCATCACCATATATTAATATTTGACCCCATTTAACTTCATCTACCACCCTCTCCCCGCCCCCCCCATCCCCCCCCCCCGTACCCTCCGGTCACCATTAAACCATTGTCTGTGTATATGAGTTTTTGTTTGTTTATTTGTCTTCTTCCTTTGTTGCCTTCAGTATTATATCCCACATACGAGTGAAATAATAGGTTCTCGACTTTTTCTGTCTGACTTATTTCGCTTAGCATAATAATCTCAAGATCCATCTATGTTGTCGCAAATGGCATGATTTCATCTTTTCTTATAGCCAAGTAATATTCCACTATATAGTTATATATGCATATATATATATATATATATATATATATATATATATATATACCACATCTTTATCCATTCATCTATGGAAGGATACTTTGTTGTTTCCATGTTTTGGCCACTGTAAATAAAGCTGCAGTGAACATTGGAGCACATGTATCTTTACGAATAAATGTTTTTGGAATTTTTGGGTAGATACCCAGGAGAGGGACTGCTGGGTCATATGGTAATTCTATTTGTAATTTTTTGAGGAACCTCCACACTGCCTTCCGTAGTAGCTGTACCAATCTACATTCCCACCAGCAGTGTATGAGGGTTCTTTTTCTCCACAGCCTTTCCACCACGTGTTATTATCTGTCTTGTCGATGATAGCCTTTCTAACAGGAGTGAGGTGATATCTCATTGTGGTTTCTATTCGCATTTCTCTGATGATTAGTGATGTTGAGCATTTTTCGTCTGTCTATTGGCCATCTGTATGTCTCTTTGGAGAAATGTCTGTTCAGGTCCCCTGCTCATTTTTTAATGGATTGTTTGTTTTTTTCTTGTTGAGTTGTATGAGTTCCTTACATGTTTTGGAAATTAGCCCCTTATTGGAGGCGTTATTTGCAAATATCTTCTCCCATTTTGTTGATTGCCTCTTTATTTTGTCGATGGTTTCTTTTGCTGTGTCATTTTCAAGAGGACCATAGAAATTTTTTTTCTTTGCTGTCATTTACATTCAATAAGGCCTCAGGGATTGCCTTTGACTCCTTCAACCTTAGCTAACTTTAGAAAACAGACCTTTGTCGGACAGGACTTTTATAAAGTTAACACTGTTTTTAAGAAAATGCAAGACATGACACATACTCCACAAAGTTCTCCTGGAAATGATTTTTCTTACTTCAGAGTTACACTGAGTACACTTAAAACTACACAGTCCTGAAACTAATAAAAAATTAAAAAAAAAAACAAAACAAAAAAAACTACGCAGCTCTGTGGCCTTCTCCTGGAACTCAGGCATTTATTGTTATTAGCCTTTATTTAGTATAGGAAGCGATTTTTTTTCTTTCATTTTAAGATTAACTGCAGCCATACAGAAAGTGTGGCAAGTCAGTGACTATATTTTGGAAAATTATTTAATAATTCAATAGTGTAAAGAGATTGCCTTTGCTTTTTCTGAATCCATTATAGTGGCCTTTATAAGGTTTTGCTCTATGTAGTTATTCTTTCCATTAATGTGGAAAGTAGAAGTAGTTTTATAATTGATGAAACAAATGCAGGGGAGGTAATAATGACTACATTTCATATAGAGTTTTTAATAACATTATAATTGGAAGCATAGTAAATTAAGCATGCATCTCATGCCACAATTATTATACCCAAAGCAAATCACAAGTTAAAAATAAGCATGCATGATTTATACCAAATCATGTTCCGCCAACTTATTGACAAACAATTTATGCAATTAAGTTTTTTTAATGGTTGCTTTGGATCCTTCTATATTTATCCAGTTAAAAAAATACATTTAGTGACTACAACACAATATGCTTTTACATTTTAGGCTGAACAATACTCAACAGACCATTTTCAGGATGATGTTTCATATGTTGTCACTCTAATCCTATACAGTATGATGGAAACCTAGAACATTTTGTCCTTGAAGAATGTACAGAAATATAGAAATCCAAAACAACAATTAGGCTTCCACTTCCCACATGCAGATTTTTTTTGTTACTAAATTTGTCTCTATGTATACTGCTATAATATATTTGTTCTATCTGATTTCAAGTGACATTTCCACATTAGCTTTCTATTTTTGACCCCCCTCCATGAAAATATGCTTTTGTCTTATTAAATTAAAAGCAATTAACAAAACATGACCCATAATTCTGGTACCTGGATTATTCAGGGTATTGTACTGTAGTGACAGGAGTCTACAGGCTCTAGCTTAAGCAAAAATGAGGGAAATATAACGAGGATACAAGAAATCTCTATATCCAAGGAAGATGATAAAGCTAAGACTAGGACTTGGGAACTAATTAGAATCAAAAGGATGAATGCTGTCAATTCTCTTTGTCTCCCTTTCTCAATTCTTCTTTCTTTTTATGTGCCTTTTCTCTTTCTTCAGACTATCATATTTTATTCTTTTCAATATTTTATATTTTAGTGACATCATTTTCATTAAAATTAATTATTTTATTTTTTACTTTTTATTAAATTTATTGGAGTGACATTGGTTAGTAAAATTATATGGTTTCAAGTGTACAGTTTCATAATACATTATCTATATAGTGCATTGTGTGTTCACACCTAGAGTCAGTTCTCCTTCCATCACCATATGTTTGACCCCCTTTACCCTATTCTACCACCTCCCCTCCTCCCTGACCCTCTGGTACCCACTAACTCCTGTCTACGTCTATGACTTTTTGTGTCTTTGTCTTGTTTATTTGTTGCTTTCAGTTTTATATCCCACATATGAGTGAAGTCATATGGTTCTCAACTTTTTCTGTCTGATTTATTTCACTTAGCATGATAATCTCAAGATCCATCCATGTTCCCCCAAATGGCAGTATTTCATCTTTTCTTGTGGCCAAGTAATATTCCATTGAATATATATATTCTATGTCTTCTTTAACAATTCCATCTACCGAAGGACACTTTGGTTGTTTCCCTGTCTTGGCCACCATGAATAATGCTGAAATGAACATCGAGTACATATATGTTTATGGATAAATATTTTCAGATTTTTGGGTAGATACCCAGAAGAGGGATTGCTGGGCTGTATGATAATTCTATTCTTGATGGGTTTTTGTGTGTGTGTCTTTGTTTTGTTTTTAATTTTTTATTGGGGAATGTTGCAGAACAGTGTGTTTTCCAGGCCCATCAGTTCCAAGTCAAGTCATTGTCCTTCAA
The DNA here is from genome assembly GCF_964194185.1 of Rhinolophus hipposideros. Lineage (NCBI taxonomy): Eukaryota > Metazoa > Chordata > Mammalia > Chiroptera > Rhinolophidae > Rhinolophus > Rhinolophus hipposideros. The sequence continues at coordinate 34,534,096 of NC_138048.1, forward strand.
TCTAGTTGTGGAGGGCACAGCTCGGCTCCAAATCTAGATGCCATTCTCAATCTTAGTTGCAGGGGGTGCAGCCCACCATCCCATGCAGGAATTGAACCAGCAAACCTGTTGTTAAGAACTCACACTCTAACCAACTGAGCCATCCAGCCACCCCTCTTCTTAATGTTTTCAGGAACCTCCACACTGTTTTCTATAGTGGCTATACCAATTTACATTCCCACCAGTAGTGTATAATGGTTATTTTATCTCCACAGTCTCTTCAACACTTTTTATTACTTGTCTTGTTGGTAATAGCCATTCTAACAGGTGTGAGGTGGTGTCTCATTGTGGGATTCACATTTTCCTAATAGCTAGAGAAGTTGAGCATTTTTTCATACATCTGTTGGTTGTTTGTCTTCTTAGAAGAAGTATCTGTTCAGGTCCTCTGCCCATTTTAAAATTTGGATTGTTTGTTTTTTTGTTGTTGTTGAGTTGTACGAGTTCTTTATGTATTTTTTTATTAGCCCCTTATTGGAAGTGTTGTTTGCAAATATCTTCTCCCATTTTGTTGGTTGCCTCTTTGTTTTGTTGATGGCTTATTTTGCTGTGCAGCAGCTTTTTAGTTTGATATAGTCCCATTCATTTATTTTTGCTTTTACTCCCCTTGCCTTTGAGGTCAAATTCATAAAATTGTCTTTGAACTCAAGGTCCATAAGTACAATACCTATGCTTTCTTGTATGCAGTTTATTGTTTCAGGTTTTATGTTTAGGTCTTTGGTTCATTTTCAGTTACCTTTGGTACACGGTGACAGATAACAGTCCAGTTTCATTCTTTTGCACGTGACTTTTCACCTTTCCTAGCACCATTTATTGAAGAGGTTTCTTTTCTCTATTGTATGTTTTTTGTTTTTTGTCAAAATTTATCTGCTCGTATATATGTGGATTTATTTCTGGATTTTCAATTTTATTTCATTGGTCTGTGTGTCTGTTTTTCAACCAATACCATGCTGTTTTGATTATTGCTGTTTTGTAGTATAAATTGAAGTCAGGGAGTGTGATACCTCCAGGCTTGTTCTTTTTTCTTAGGATCGCTTTGTATATTCAGGGTCTTTTGTAATTCCATACAAATCTGATGGTTTTCCTTCTATTTCTTGAAAAAATGCCATTGGGATTTTGATGGGGATTGCATTGAATCTGTATATTACTTTGGGTAATGAGGCCATTTTAACTATGTTGATTCCTCCAATCCATGAACATGGAATATCTTTCCATTTCTTTGTGTCTTCTTCAATTTCCTTTAAGAATGTCTTATAGTTTTCAGTATATAGGTCTTTCATATCCTTGGTTAAGTTTATTCCTAGGTATTTTATTCTTTTTGTTGCAATTGCAAAAGGAATTTCTTTTTAATTTCTTTTTCTGAGATTTTATTGTTAGTATATAGGAATGCAATGGACTTTTGTACATTGATTTTGTAGCCGGCCACTTTACTGTATTCATTTGCTGTTTCTAATAGCTTTTGGTGGAGTCTTTAGGGTTTTTTTTTTATATAGCATCATGTCATTTGCAAAAGTGACAATTTAACTTCTTCATTCCCAATTGGGATGCCTTTATTTCTTTTTCTTGCCTAATTGCTCTGGGTAGGACTTCCAAAAGTATGTTTAAAAGCAGATGTGATAGGGGATAGCCCTGTTGTATTCCTGAGCATAGTGCAAAGGGCTTCACTTGTTCACTGTTAATTTTGATATTAGCTGAGTGTTTGTCATATATGGCCTTTATTATGTTAAGGTAGTTTCCTTCTATACCCTTTTTATTAAGTGTTTTATTCATAAATGGATGTTGTATCTTGTCAAATGCTTTTTCTGCATCTATTGCTATAATCATATGATTTTTATCCTTTATTTTGTGGTATATCACATTGATCAATTTGTGTATGTTCAATCATCCTTTGCTCCTGGGATGAACAGCACTTGATCATGATGTATAATCTTTTTAATGCATTGCTGCATTCGATTTACTAGAATTTTGTTTAGGAATTTTGTATCTGTATTCATCAAAGATATTGGTCTGTAATTTTCTTTTTTTGTGTTGTCCTTACCAGGTTTTGGCATCAGGATAATGTTGGCCTCATAAAATGAGTTAGGGAGTATTGTCTCTTCTTCAATTTTTTTGAAGAGTTTGAGCAGGATTGGTATTAGATCCTCTTTGAATGTTTGGTAGAATTCACTAATGAAGCTATCTGGTCCTGGACCTTTGCTTTTTGGAAGGTTTTAGATGACAGATTCAACTTCCTTACTGGTAATTGGTCTGTTCAGATTTTCCATTTCTTTGTGATTCAGCCTAGGAAGGCTATATGTTTCTAAGAATATGTCCATTTCTTCTAGGTTATTGAATTTTGTGGCATGTAATCCTTCATAGTATTCTTGCATGATCCTTTGTATTTCTGTGCTGTCCGTGATAACTTCCCCTTTTTCATTTCTGATTTTGTTAATTAGTGTCTTCTCTCTTTTTATCTTAATAAGTCTAGCCAAGGGTTTGTCAATTTTGTTAATCTTTCCAAAGAACCAGCTTTTTGTTGCATTATTTTTTTCTATTGTCTTTTTGTTCTCTATTCCATTTAGTTCTGCTCTGATTTTTATTATTTCCTTTCTTCTGCTGACTTTGGGTTTCATTTGTTCTTGTTTTTCTAGTTCTTTAAGGTGTAACATGAGGTAATTTATCAGGGATTTTTCTTCTTTCTTGAGATAGGTCTGTAATGATACAAATTTCCCTCTTAAAACTGCTTTTGCTGCATCCCCAAAATTTTGGTAGGATGTATATCATTGTCGTTTGTTCCTATGTATCCTTTGATTTCTCCTCTTATTTCTTCTTTGACCCAGTCGTTCTTTAAAAGTATGATGTTTAATCTCCACATGTTTGTGGTTTTTCTTGCTTTATTTTGCAGTTGACATCCAATTTCAAAACCTCTGTTCAGAAAATATGCTTGGGATGATTTTAATCTTCTTAAATTAGCTGAGGTTAGTTTTCTGTCCCAACATATGGTTTATCCTTGAGAATGATTTGTGTGCAGCAAAAAGAATGTATAGTATGGTATTCTAGGATGAAAGGCTCTGTAGATATCACTTATATGTCCATTTGGTCTAATGTGTCATTTAGAGCTGATATTTCCTAATTGATTGTTTATTTGGATGATCCATCCATGGCTGTTAATGATGTATTTAGGTCCCTTACTTTAATTTTATTTTTGTCAGTTTCTTCATTTAGTTGTTAGTAGTTGCTTTACATATTTTGGTGCTCCCTAATTGGGGGCATAAATATTGATGACTGTTATGTCTCCTTGTTTTATAGTCCCCTTTATCATTAAGAACTCTCTATCTTTGTCTTTTGTTACCTTTTTTTATCCTGTAGTCTGTCCTGTCAGATAAAAGTATGACAACACCTGCTTTTCACTGGATGCCATTTGCTTGGAGTATTGTTTTCCACCCTTTTCACTTGGAATCTATATTTGTGCCTATTGGTGAGCTATATCTCTTGAAGGCAGCATATGGTTGTGTTTTCTTTTTCAATCCAATCTGCTAGTCTGTGCCTTTTTATTGGTGATTTTATTCCATTTAAATTTAGGGTGGTTATTGATATATAAGAATTTCTTACAGCAATTTTATCTTTTGTTTTCTGGTAGTTCAGTGTCTCCATTGTTTCTTTGCCTTTTGTGTTTCTATCTGTTATTTTAGTTTGGTTTTATTCTTTCATTATTTTTCCCTTGTGTTTCCTCTTTTTTATGTTATGTGTCTCAGTTCTGGATTTTTTCTTCTGTTGAGTGGTTGCCATTAAGTTTATGTAAAAGAAAGTTGCATATATACAGTAGTCCTTTCTCTTAAGTATGTATCATCTCTAATCATCTTTGCAAATTCATATCTCTACTCCCTCCCTTTTTAAGTTTTTGTTGTCACAAATTATCCCTGTTTATGCTGTGAGTTCATTTGTGAGTTGCAGTAGCAAATTGTTTTTTTCTTCTTTTTTTCTTTGTTTATGTTTTTATCTTGTTTACCCTTTATGTTATCTGTGTATTATGCCCTATTTTGTGTAGGCATTGCCATTTCCTTTTTCTGTCTCTCTGTTAGTCATTTTATTCATAGTTTTTTTTATCCCTTTCTCTTTCTTTTTCAGGTAGAAGAATAACTTCCTTCAGTATTTCCTATAATGCAGGTCTTGTAGTGGATAATTTCCTCGGCTTATGTATATCTGGAAATGTCTTTATTCCTCATTCATATCTAAAGGACAACTGCTGGATATATTACTGTGTTTCCCCCAAAACAAGACCTAACTGGAAAATAAGCTGTAGCATGATTTTTCACGATGCTCATAATACAAAATAAGCCCTAATGTGTCTTTTGGAGCAAAAATTAATATAAGACCTGGTGTTATTTTCAGGGAAGTAGAGTCGGTCTTATTTTATATTACGAGCATCCTGAAAATCATGCTAGGGCTTATTTTCCGGTTAGGTCTTATTTTCGGGGAAACATGGTATTCTTAGCTGATAATTTCTCTTTCAGTAGTTTGAATGTTTGATTCCATTCCCTCCTGTCATGTAGAGTTTCTGCTGAAAAATTTGATGTTAATCTAATGGTCTTTCCTTCGTAGGTTACCATCCTCTTTTTCCTGTCTGCCTTGAGAATTCTTTCTTTGTCATCAATTTTTGACAGTTTCAATATAATGTGCTGTGGAGAAGGCCTGTTAGGATTGCAGTAATTAGGTGTTCTGTTTGGTTATTGGATTCAAGGATCCAGTTCTTTCCATGGGTTTGGGACGGTCTCATCAACTATTTGTTCAAGTAGCCTCTCTGTGCCTTTCTCCTTCTCTTCTCTTTCTGGTGTATTCATTATTCTTATATTGCTCTTTCTGATGGAGTCAGGTAGTTCTTGTATAGTTTTTCATTTCTTTAAACTTCTCAAGTCTCTCTCTTCTTCCTTCTGTGTCATTTTCAGATCTGTATCTTCGATGTCACTGATTCTTTCTTCCATCTGGTTGGCTCTATTTCCTAAACTGGCTACTTCACTCATCTCTTTTGCTGAGTTCTTCAGCTCCAGAATTTCTATTTAGTTCTTTTTAAAAAATCTTGATTTCTTTGGTAAAGTTGTCATTTTGGTCATTGAGTTCATTAAATTGCCTATCTCAGTTTTCTTGCATCTCACTGAGTTTTTTTAGAACTGCAATCTTGAATTCTCTGTCACTTAAGTCACATATTTCCATATCTTTAAGTCTCTTTTCTGGAGACTTTTTCATTTTCTTTCTGAGCTGCCTTGTTACTCTTGGCAATTAATGGATTATTTCTCTTCCTGGGCATCTATGGAAATGAATTCTGCAGCAAGTTGATATGACAAGGTCTTTCTTTTGTTTTCTAGTGGGTAGTGCTGGAATGTTTTATTTACTTTTGCGCTTTTCTGGCTCCTAGCATGATGGGAGATTTCCTGGGGAGGTAGGCATCTCCTCTGGGACCAGGTCACCTTGGTCTCAGAACATCACCCCCATGGGGTGATGGGATTCTGAGCCCCTGAAATTCTAGTGCTGCTCCAGAAGCCAGATGCTGAGCTATGCACCTCAGCAGTCACTCTGGGAGGGAATCAGCTGGGAAAGGTGGGGGCAGAGTGAGCTGGGAGAGGTGGCTAGTGTGTTTCTTTGTTCTCCTCTGGGTAATGGTGACAGCCAGACCACAGCGCCTCACCTTTTGTCAGTGGAATTAACCACATGTGTTTCTGCCACTCACGAACTGTCTCTCCTTTTGTCTGGGATGTAGATATTGTGCTCTTTAATTCGACACTGTTACTGTTTTTGTTTGTTTATTTTTTTTTTTCTGGGGCCCACTGCTAACACTAGGAGGGTGTGAGAGAGAAGAGCTCTGGGAGGGTTGGGGGAGGCAGCAGGTTCTGTGGCTTTTTTTTCTGTCAGGCAGTCAGGGCTGTTAAACCACAGTTGTCACTCTTCCGTATTCAGTCTTTACTCCGAGGTCTCTGCTTTGATCACTGGGTTCAAGCATATTGTATACTGACTCCTCAGGCAGGATTGCTGGGGCAGAGGGAGTGCACGTTCAGTCTCAATTCTCTCTTCTCCCAGGACTGCAGTGAGCTCCTGGCTGCATCCCATGGCCCCTGTCTCTCCACTTCTCCATTTTCTCCTTTCCTGGGCACCCCTATTTGCCCACCTTCAGATGTTTTGATGCACAGATCCTCAGACGTTTTTGTGTTTTGTAGAGAATTCTTTTTGTTGAATTATACCTGTTCAATTTATTGTAAGTTTAAGGGGGATCCCTCATGCCACCATGTTTCTGACATCACTCCCATATTTTGATTCTAATGCCATATAGCAGTGTATAGTTTCTGGATTTAGTTCTCTTCCATTTAATACACTAAGTGGCTTGGTTTGCCTTGTTTCAATTCCAAGTTGCACAGAAAGTATTCTGATGGGCTCAGTTTGGGTCAGGTACTGACTTTAGACCAATCAACTTAAATGGAGGAGGTGAATTTGGCAGATTTTGGTGCAGTTTTATGAAAAATGAGTTTGCAATAACAGTAAGGAGAGGGCAGGCAAAATTATACTTGTTTATCACAGCACTTTAAAATTTTAATTTAATTGACCTAATGTGTATTGACATCCATTATAAGCAAAATGCTACATATGGCTATTGTGTTGGATAAAGATAAGTCAGATCCAATATCTGAATTCAAAGGGTGTAAGAGGACACAGCTGTTACACACATCATTGGAGTGCAATGCAGACAGAGAATGGAGCTTGGTGATGATCATAAGGAGAGAAATAGGAGGTTAAGCAAATAAGAGGTTTGATCCTCTGGAGAATTTTTGGCATAGAAGCAATCTAAATATGAGTGTGGGGGCCAACAGAAAAAGAACAAACCAAAGGGCAGAATCAAACTTGGAAGCAAATGATGATTGAGTAAAGTGTTAAAGTTGGAGGAAGAGAAGGAGCCAGGAAATAGGAGAAGAGTACTTAGGACTTTGTTGGGCTTCTTCTCCAAAGATGAAACCCTAAAGATTGATAAAGGCATTAGGAAAATTGAGTTATTAAATACAATTGTAGTGGACTAAAGTTAATAGTTTTGGACACTTTGCAGGAATATTTACTCCCTAGGAGTTAAAATATCATGGAACCCTTGCTTCCCCACTGCCTGTTCCTCTTTTTCTTTGGTTCTTTTCCCCTGATTTTGATGCTCATCGTGTCAGCAATTATTGGCATGGTTAATCTCACAGATGGCACTCAGGAAAAGAGACTGTCCCCTTATGGGTTATCATTCCTTTTCAAAGATTATAGCTTCTAGATTCACTTCTTAACCTTTTTATAGTTCCTTTTTTATATGTTAGCATGTGAAATAGTGATTTTTATTAAAAGGATATGTATATCATTCGGTAGCATTAAAGTGTTTGTTAACTTTCTTGTTGTTGGATTTCAGCCAATTTTCAGCTCATGATGACACATTTCCTCTTGCAGGTGAATTGAATTAATTTTTCAAAATAACATTTTTGTGTGTGTGTGAGGCCATATTAAATGGTAATCTAGAGTTCAAGTGTATTACTTTACCCAATTTCCCGTTGTCTATGAAAGTTTATAATTCAAATTAAAAAACACAATAAAAGTGTGTTTCCAAAAATTGTACTTGGTGAAATGATGAAGGCCATTACGCTATCCCTTGAGGTTTATAAATTTTCCTTTTGGCATTTCCCCCCTTAGTTAACTGGCAATATAAGTTTAGAGATGATAGATACAAATCCTATGATTTTTGATGTTTATATTTGTACTCATTCCCTGTAAACAATAATTTTGAAAAAATAAAGCACATCTTTTGCAGGTGGTACACGTGTGTATATGAATCGAATCTATGCAAAGCGCTAGAGTTGTTTTGTGATACAAAACTCCATGAATATGTTATGTTATGCTGAGTGACAAGAAGTGATACTAAAAGTTTAAATAAACGATTAAATTGACAACATTATTTATGCCAATTTTTAAAGATTGGTAATAGATTCTATTTTAAGGCCTATCCTTCCTCAAATAATGCCCCCAACAACAACAACAAAAAAACAAAACAAAAAACAACAAACTGACTACCCATCCACAAATTCAATGATAGTGATGTAATGATTATCACAATATCTTTTTAAAGAACACTTCATTTTTCCAATACAACTGACTCTAAATTTGAATGCGAATTCACCCATTTTAATGAAACTTTAAAAAAAAGTTTAATGTTCTATAAATGAAATTATTTCCCAGCATTAAAATTACCTTAAAGTGATGGTTTGTGGTAGCTTTTAAGCTTACTTTTTAAAGGAAAACATTTCTTTTTAATTAATTCACTCAACAAATGTTTCTTGAGTGCCTATCATGGATTAGATGGGAGCTGGGGACACAGAAGCGAATACAATATGGTCCCACAGAGCTTTAAGTTCAGCGGAGCCGTGGTTCTTATGCTTGGACACACATCAGAATCACCTGGAAAGCTTGTTCAAACACAGATTGTTGGGCCCAATCCCTAGAGTTTCAGATTGATTTCAATATTTCTGATGCGGAGTCCAGAATTTCTATTTCTCACAAGTTCCCATAGGTTGCTGATGCAGTTAGTCCTGGGACCACACACTGAGTACTAGAGGAAGGCAATGCTGTGTACACACCCGGTTTCCAATTAGCCTACCCTTTGCTGACCCACGCCCACTGCAGGACCCCCTTTGAAGCTATTTCCAGTAGCAAACATGCTGTCTATAAATGCAATTCTGGTGTGTGTGTATCGTGCACAAATTGTATAGCTGCTTGTCAAAATTATCATGATATTTACAAGATTAGATATAATTTTCAAAGACAAAGCTGCCTTGTTTATCCCAGTAAACATGTAACATCAGCATTATGGCCTGATTTTCAACTTAATCATCACTGTATTTTAACATAAAGCTTTTCTTTCTGATCGTTTGGGAACCCTCCAGTTTTCCATAGTCTTTTAAAAGTGATGGCCAGTGGTTCATTTATTACAATAATTAAGATGGATAGCAGCATGCCAGCTGGAATGACTACACTTGTGTTTGTTGTATAAGTTATTTTCCTAGTATGAAAGCCTCTTTTATGGCTTCTGCTTTGGTCATATCTTTTGTAACCCCAAACCATTAAATCTAGCATGTTTAGGAGAGATATTTATTAAGCAGCTGGTAATATTTACCAATTTTTAATCACCACTAATTCATGTCTGCATTTTTCCCAGCACGGGAGATTGCTTTTCACTTTGTTCCTTCTGCCAAGAGCAGCAAAAAAGCCTTGTAGCCCTCACAACCCTGTTTTTTGTTACTACCTTTACACTTCCTTTAGTTTGTTCTAATTCTCAACACTTTTCCATGTGAATCTTAAGTGACTTTGGGCAGTTTACCCAAAATACAAAGAAGCACAGCCCCGAATGTGAATTTTTTATAAGGCATATTTGAAATTCCCTTAAAACACAGATGGAAATAGACTTTTATCATTTTTAAAAATGCTATGTGAGTTTAACGGTCCTTTCCATTTCAAAAATAAAAGGACCTCAAATTTAACAGAAATTATTCAGATAAAGTTTGGACACTGGTCACTTTATTTTTGTATTCATCATAGAACCTAACACATTTCAGTAAATATTTATTAACCTGACTATTTTAATCCTATACATTTTAGCTTTAAAGGAAATTACATGTCACTGTTGTATATGTACAATTCTCATCTTCCCTTTTAAACTTTATAAATCTGAATAAATAAATAAAAATCTAACACTATGCCAGAATATTAATTTAGTTATTATTATTATTTTTATTATTCATTGAGACTAAATATTTCTTGTTAGCTACTCTGAATTGTAAATATTTAATACACCAAATAACTAGTTAAAATAATTCAGAGTAGCTAACAAGAAATATTTAAGCCCAATAAATATATATTATTGCACATATATACACATATTAGACCTAAGTAGATTTATTGTTTGCAACTCTTTATATTTCCTTATCAAATTTCAATATAAATAAAACAGTGAATGAAATAAGCAAAGGACTATAGCAGTTATTGTCATTATGTTAATAATGACATAATGGTTTAATGTTATATCGCCGTAGTTTTATGCTTTCAGTCCAATTTTACAGGTTAGACTTTTCTGACCACCCAAACTGTGAAAACCTGCTCTCCCTGGAAAATCCAAAAGAGCTTGTTCAAACAAAGACAACAAGGGTCACTCTGTTTGGAAAACTATGGCTCTCTTTCAGCAGAGTTACCATTGGCCTGAGAATACATCGCATTCTTACCCACTGACTAAAATTAACTTGTTTAGCAGACAGCCTGCATCCCATTGTACAAAAACTGTTCTTAAAAAGTAGCAAACGCTATCCTAAATCCCCTAACCTCATTCCCCACTATCATCCCCTACTTTCTATGACTGTATTTTTATACTTTCTATCACTGACTTATTAGTACTTTTATTGTTATATACAGATTTTATTTCATGTCACTACTCTTGTTTTCAAATAATTAAAGTTAAAAGCATAATAGCTGGAAGGAGTAACTGCATTGTCCTGTGAAGACTGTTAAAAGTAATTCAGGTGGCTTTAAACATACAAATGAAGAATGAAAGCAGTAAATATCTCTCTCTAGCCATCAATGAGATGATGTAGTATTTTTCCTATTGAATGTTTGTGGATACTTGAAAGATTTTCATTTGCCTTTGGTAAAACAGATATTTTATTATTAGGTTTTGAAAACTTCCTTTGACATATTCTCTAAATGCCATTTAATTTATAAATAACAGAAAGAAAGCATTGTCATTTCACATGTGCAAAATATCTTAAAATGAAAAATTTTAATGTTATTCATTAATAGTGTTGAAGACTTTTGAGTAATAGACTGATCAAGCATAATGTTTTCTTTTTTCCCCGTAACTTGTTTGAGATATAATTGACACATAACATTGTATAAGTTTAAGGTATACATTAGAGTGATTTGATGCATTTATAAATTGCAAAACAATTAGTACCAAAGTATTAGCTACCACCTCCATTCTATTACATAGTTACTGTTACTTTTTTATGGTGAGAACATTTGATATTTACTCTGTTAGCAACATTCAAGTATATAATATATTATAAGCTATAAACAGCATGCTGTACATTAGATCCCCTAATCTTTATAACTGGAAGTGTGTACACTTTGAGCAACACCTCCCCATTTGCTCCATCTCCTCTCCCCCTGGCAACCACTTTACTCCTTGTTTCTCTGAGTTTGTCTTTTCTAGATTCCACATATACGACATGATATCATATGTTGTTTATCTTTCTCAGTCTGATTTATTTGACTTAGTGTAATGCTCTCAATCCATGTTGTTACAAGTGACAGAATTTCCTTCTTTCTCATGAGTTATATTCATATATATATACACACATATATAAATCTCACATCTTTTTTATCCATTCATCCATTGATGGACACGCAGGTTGTTTCCATATCTTGGCTATTGTAAATATGCTACAATAAAGATAGGCGTGCAGATATCTTTTCAATATCCTGTTTTAATTTCTTTTGGATATATACCTAAAAGTGAAGTGGGTTGCTGGGTCATAAGGTAGTTCTATTTTTAATTTTTGAGGAACTTTCATGCTGTCTTCCATAGTGGTTATAATAAGCATAATATATCGCTTGTGTTTATATGATGATTTATTAATGATGACCTTTTGTAATTTTTAATGACCTTTTGTAATTTTATAGCTTCAGAATAGTAATACAATGATAATAAGGATGTTTAACATTTTTCAGGCCCAGTTTTATAGATAAGTAAGGAGTTTGATAGACAGAAAGAACACTTCACAGAGTTGAAGAAATATTCAAGTGAAAGTTTTTCTGAGGATGGGATTGTGGTAGTGGGATTTGTTGGATGAAGTAGGAAAAGAGGATAGAAACTAATCTAATATTCAGAAAAACAGAAAAGAAATAGCAACGATTGTATAATTCTGGGATAGAGATTGTTGATAAACACTAAGCAAAGAGAATGATAAAAATAGTACCTCTGAAATAATACCTCTGAAACTGAACTGCTCCCTCATGTTTCAAGTATATGACTGATACAGAAAGCAAGTAAAACAGTTTACTCTTAGATAATGTGATTTCATTTATACTCAATGGAAATTTCTGTCAAGAAATGTTCCAATTCTGGAACTTGGTCACATTGTTAGGAATTTCCTGTCCTAACAATAAGTGGATTATTGTGCATACCTTGCCAACTGGAGCTATACGATTAACAAGGAATTTGGGCCAGATCGATCTCTATAGTTAAAATAATGATAGCTATATAAATGTGATCTTGGCACTTGTAATTTTAAACTACTGGTTTTGTTTTATCCTCGCAGTCACCTTGATGTGATAACAGGGCCATCTGTACAGCCATACCGTTTGCAGTTTGTCTCCCAGATCACCAATCTGGGTCAGTCAGAATTAGCACAATAAGAAAGGCAGGTTGGACAGGCCGCTTTAGAAAATCACAAAAGCAAGTTGTCTTCAGTTGGAGGAAAGGAGGTAGTGTCTTCTGCGATGTCTACCATAAAATCCATCAGAGAATCAGACTTCGTTCAAAGCATATCAGCGCAGAAGAGTGAACGTTCATTTCTCCTGCATATGTGTATGTGTGTGTTTATGTGGTATGTGTGTGTTTGTATATCCCAATACTGTTTGTAAGTCAATGGAAATTGGCCTTGCTAACTTGGTTTATTTGTAAATCTAAATGCTAACTCATTTATTCTGTTTACCTTTCTGAAGCAGGCAGGCTTCAATTTACTTAACAGCATGCTAGCGTCTCAGGGACTGTGAAATGTAATCATATTTTGACACATCCTTTATTGCTTCATATGCACACTTTAGATTCTTTGTCTGTAAAAAATATTTGATGATGATGTACTCCCCCATGGGGATTTTTTTTTGAGGAATAAATATTAAAAATGATTGTGCAGCACTTTGAAAGTACAAATTGTTGTAAAAAACTTAATTGTTTTCAAAATTTCCTTTGTTATCAACTTACAGAGAAAAAGTATAACATTTCCCATTTATAGACCTTTTTAAGAAAATTAATATTTGGTTTATCCTTACAGTTTTATACATGCATACAATACTTCTCCTAACCCATTAATAGAGTTAGTAAACATCATATAATATTAAAATCTATTCCTATTAGACAAACTCTCAATTATTCATGTTAATGGAAGAATTTTAATGCAGATCTTACAAAAATGACAGACTGTCAGAAGGATCTCAGGAAGGCTGAAGAGCCAGGAAACCCAGAGGCCCTGATCTGTATAAATTTGCTGTAGTGCCTTTGTCAATTGTGGGTAGGAATTGTGTTAGAGGCCATGTAATCAGGTAGAACCCAGCTCAACCGTACACTTAAGAGGAGCGAGGAGTTGGGAGGAGGTGATTCCTAACCCCCAAGGCATTCCAATTCACTCTGGATTCCCCACTCAGTAGAAGAAAGTGCATCTGTCAGGTGTAATGGCAGTAGAACAAGTAGCAGTAGAAGTAACAGTAGTAGCATTAATAATAGTAGCAACAGTATTAATAGCAATAGAAGTGGTAGAAATAGCAGTAAGAGTAGTAGGAGAACTAGTGGCAGTGGCAGCAGGCGCAATAGTTAAAATTTAGTTGGCAATTAACTATGTGCCAGGCACTCTTCTAAGTTTTTTACATGTTTTAACTCATTTAATTCTCACAGTAACTCTTATGACATTAGTTATTCCCATTTATAGGGTATTGTCTATGAAAACATTATACCACACAATCAGCACAGGGACAGAGGGCATGTTAGTATGCAATGCTCAGAGTTTAGAGTTCTGGTTGGACATGTGAACAGAGCCAAACAGGGACATCTTAGCAATGCTGCCGTTAAGGGAATAGACATCCTCAGGTGGCTCCCCGAGTACCTACTGGCATAGACAGCTTCTGATGCTGAAGAGCAGAACACAGAGAAAGCTCTATAGTCCTCTATGTTGGAGGGCTTATTACCTAGCACAGAAATGTAATCTAAAATGAAGGCATAGAATGTAAATAGGAAAAACATGAGAAATAATTTAATCACCTATAAAATGTTATATTGTATACAGGAACAAAGGGCAAATCTCTCCTAGTGGGAAGGGCATTTTATGAACAGACACAGGTTGCTGAAGAAGGGAATGGAATCTTTTCCCCTGGAGACATTTAATGTCAGGACTAATAGCATTCATATAGCATGAGATGAGTAAAACCTAGAAAAAGAAGGGATAAATCTCTAGAGCCCTTTTCAAGACCTACGATTTTATAAAGCAATTCTTAAATTTTTAATATCTCAGGACAGTACTCATAAGGGGAGAAAGAGAGCCATGTGTCCAAATAATTAGGACATCAGTTTCCTTTAGCTTTCCACCTTTACAACCTTGAAAGCTGTGGTAAAAGAAAAGAACATGAAGGTCAAAAAGCATTAGAAACAAATATGCTTTATTCTCATTATGAACCGATGTGGCAGATAATGTTTGAATGGTATAATTGTAATTAATTTGAAAAGTGGTACTCAACAACTTAAATACATTCCTCTTACAATAACACTGTTAGAAGTAAATGAAAGTAGAGAGATTTTGTACTTAAAACTAGTAAAATTAGTCATCCATATGCACTTGTGTTTATTCCAGTTATTAATTTTGTGTTCGGAAAATACTTGAATTTTAATTTAGCATCATAATTTTAAGTGCCATATTGGTTTTTTTTACACATGGGATGATATGTCATCTTCAGTGCTATGTTCTTCAGAAGAAAAATGGTTTAGACATACCACCACAAATCAACATGAACAGAATACTCATGATGGTTTTGTTTAGTTTAAGAAAAAAATATACTACCCCCCTAATTTTGGAAAATATTAGAAGAAAATGTGAATAAAAATATGAAAAATATATTAATGTTCATCCAGTATGGTTAATGTTTTAGATTAGATATTCAGTAAGAAGTGGTATGTATATTAATGAGGATATTCACTAGACTTTCTCTAAGGAAACATTTTAAAGTAAATGATCATAAATAACATGTTTATATGCTCCTCATCATATGCTAAACAGTAATAAAAGGTTTATCTAAATCTAACATTTCACCTGCTCACTTTTGCCTGGATTTTATGAATCTGTGCATGTGGTCAGGAAATATACTGAACCAGTAGGCCTGGTTCTAAATCAAAGTTTTAATACTCACTAGCAGTGTGAACTTGGCTAGCTTACTAACACACTTAAGTTTCCATTTCTTCATCGGTAAAATCATATGCAAAATGATAGTATTTACCTCAGTGTTTGTGTGAAGATTAAGTTAAATAGTGAATTAAACGATTAGCACAGTCATTGATACTTATTATGCCAATGAAGGTTATATTTTATAATTACGATATAATTTAAAGTATATCTGATAGCAACATCATATTTCAGGTTAAGTATCACAGGTTGGTCAGGAATACAAATGGTACATTTGTATAGTAGTTCTTTCCGGTGTTACATTTTTGTATAAATTTGCTGTGTAAAACAGGATACAAAATAGTTTCTCCATCTCCTGTGTACACATTCGCACATCATTTCAATCTTGCAGACCTGGAGAACTGTGCTGTAGCCTAAAACATGCCTGGCCTCTATATATAGTTGAGTATAACTGACTTCTAGTTCCTACTATGGCACTTAATAACTGAGCACAGGATAAGTCACCTGTCCCATCTTTGACCATCAGTTGTGAGTCCTAAAATAAAAGGACTGATATTTAATTAATAAGTTGTTTAGAATTATAGATATAACAATGTCAAGTATCTCTATAGTTGACATAGAGCAGGCTTAACACTGAGTAGGTAATGTGCCCACAACTGTTCCTTATTTCAACATATTTGATCATTGTAGGCTTCCTTTTAATTACAACCTCTACACATTGAAGAAACACAAAAGAAATTAGAAAATAGGATGTGCAATATTTTTGACTGAAATTTTGCACTCACTGAATGGAAGAAAATGGTATAGAACATAATTATCTTTACTTAGGCCTAAAAATGGCCATAGACTATGGTGTTATTTATCAAATATTATTCAATTCAACTTAGTAAATGTGATGCCTACTATATGCAAAATATCATGCTCAATCAATGCTGACGGGAGAATTAATGTAAATAAACTCAGAGCATGTTCAGGCAACTGGGATGTAGGCCGTGCATGCATGCGTATGTGAGTGTGTGTGTGTGTGTGTGTGTGTGTGTGTGTGTGTTTGCATTTGTAATAAATGGGCTAAGCGTCAAGGTGTAGTGGGAGATACAAGTTCAAAAATGTGAGCTGTAATTAAATTTAAAAAAAGTTGCAATCTAGGCTAAGGGGTTTGGAGCATATTGTGAGAACACATCAAAGGCGTTTTTTGACTAGGAGAATGAAAAGACCCAATTTGTATTTGAAAAAAGTAAATGTGATGTGTTTTCAGAGAGAGAGAGAGTTTGAAAGAAGGGAGAGCAGTTAGGAAGCTATGGGGAAGGTAAGAGCAAGATGCAAACTTGATCTGATTCATAGAAATGAGAGTAAAGCTGACTCAAGAGATGTATTAGACGCAGCACACACAAGATCCATGCCAGCTTAGGTAATTTTGGCTACTCTGTAAAGTACTGTTTTGCATGCACTGTCAGATTAGTCGCCTGGAAATGCTGCAAAATCCTCTTTAGAGAGTATGTTGGAATAGTTGATGGATGCCCATTTTCTCATGCTTATTTACTGAGAGACTCTGGGAAGGGTGCCTAAATTTGCTCTTTCTCAGTAAACATGAATTATTCGTCTTCATCATTTGGTCTTAGAAAGATTTTAAAGATTAATTAGTTGAGATAAAGTTCCTTAGATAGAACTATGGAACATATGGTTTTCCTGAAACAAATCTTATAGGTGTTACTACGTCTATGCTTTAGAAGTAAATTTTAAAACGGCAGACATTTTGTAAAGTGAAAGATTAGCAGAGATCACCAAATAATAACCCCCTAAGACCAGACTGCATAGCAGATCATAGGAAATGAAAATTTCTCTCTACTGATGGCAGTTTACAGATATACCCTTAAGAAAAATACCTGCTAATAGCCCCACAACCACATTACTGCCAGCCATGGAAACATTTATTGGTTGTCTTCTGAAAACCATATGAATAGAATAGGTTGACTCAAAGTGGCCATATGTAAATTAGTTTTATTTGTATGTATAATCTTTTAGTTATTACTGATAGAATTTCATGTTGTATTTTTCCTACCACGAGTTTTGTCTTTGTGCCTTCATTTCTTTTTTAAATCATCTCTATAAATTTATGTCAAATGATATATCTATTATATTTTACCAATGGCTTTTCTTTGATGCAACCATAAAAGAACATCAGTAGACTTCACAGAGAATGTTCATTCTGTAGGATGTATAGTTAAAGAATTTTCAGGCTAACTCAGATATTTTGGGGCCTAATGTAAATATACATTTTATTTTGGTTGGGGAATATTCTCCTATTGATATTCTTTATTGCATGTCTATAAGACAACCATGTACTACCCTGCACTATTTACCTGCCAACAGACAAAACAGATGTGCTGGGTAATGTTCTTTGGATGTAGTCTTCCACCTCTCCTGCTTGCTTCCAAAGTTGGCCCACTCCATTCCTTTCTACCTAGCTCCTGATTCTTTATTTCATTTGTCATTCCCAGCTTGACCTTGCACTCTCTCTTTCAAGGATGTAGTGTAGATTCTCCTTACTAATGATTTCTGTTGGAGATTAAATTCATTAGGATGTCCCCTAGGACCTTAGACCATTGGTTGGAGCTTTGCCAATGCCTTGAGCTATCTTTTTTCCAAATATGCATTTAATCTCTTTTCAATGTTTCTTTCCTGTTCAGTTGGCATTGGCAACTGAAAGTTACTAAAGTTTTCAGTTCCATTCTTAATTTTTCCACTTATAAAATTGAGATAATAAGAATAATTGCTTCAGAGGGGGACTTGTGAAAAAACAAGATAATACATACAAACCACTAAGCACAGTTCTTGCAACATAGTTAAGAGTTCAACAATTGGTTATCATCATTATTATTTATAATAGCAACAACGTTACTATTATGAAATTGCCCCATATTCCATCTCCTTCTGTGCTCCCAAGCTTGATAAGTGCACTAACATTCAACCCGTTTTTAGACCCATGTCCTTAATTATCCTTGACACATCTCCATCTGTCATGTCCCACAAACAATCACCAAATTCTATTGATTCTACTTTCTTGCTATCTGTTGCATCTCAACAACACCTTTTATCTATTTCTATACGTAGTCATTCTCTTTGTTCAAGCTGCCATTATTTCTTCCTTGAGCTACTACTGTGTTTCCCCCAAAATAAGACCTAGCCGGACAATCAACTCTAATGTGTCTTTTGGAGCAAAAATTAATATAAAACCCAGTTTTATTTTACTATAAGACCGGGTCTAACGTAACGTAACGTAACACAACACAACACAACACAATATAATATAATATTGGGTATAATATATAATATAATATAATACTGGGTCTTATATTAATTTTTGCTCCAAAAGATGCATTGGAGCTGATTGTCTAGCTATGTCTTATTTTTGGGGAAACACAGTATAATAGCCTACTAACTCATTTCCCCACATTTCTCTTGTAGACCCTACAATTTATTCTCATAGCTAAAGAGATTTTTAGAAGTTTCAAATCTGATCATGCTACCCCTTGCTTAAAATATTTTAATAGCCTGTCATAACTTCTCACTGAAGATCAGAAATCCTTGATATGAGCTATAAGAAAGGGCCCTCACCATGTGTTCTTTCATTCATCTCCTCTGTGGCCAAGCTTCAGCTTTATTTCCCAAAAAGTCTCCCTGCCCCACTACTTCCCAAGGTTTTTAGACACACCATTTCCTCTGCCTCTGAAGCTCCTGTTTCACCTGGCTAACTCTTTTCCTTCTTCTAGTGACTTTTCCCAGAAGCTTTTCTAATTTCTTTCTCCTCCCAACTCCACCCCCTGCTGAACTATTATTAAATCCTCCAGAATTTTCATGCTAAATTCACTTATTCCAGGTTTGGTGCTCTCCAAATGATACTTAAGTTCTTTAAGGACAGTGACAGTTCCATCTTTCACCATTTTGGCCCAAATACATAACATAAAAGAGTAATAACTATTTAGTAAATAATTGTTGAATGAGGTGAATGAACTATAGTGAGAAGATAACAGACTTTTTTCTTTTGTTAACCATTCAGACCTGAGCTTAAATCCCACCTCGACCCTTGCTGACTCTGTTATCTTGAACATAATTGTTTAGTCTCAGGTTTTGTTTTGTTTTTAAATCAGGAAATTAGGATGATGGTTATGAAAGTTAAATAAGGTAACATATGTAAAGCAACTAAATATAGTGCATTGTCTATAAATGTTACTTCTTCTTTTTCCTATTTATATTTAGTTGTTCTTCTGAAGCAGTAGTGGTGATTTTGATTAGTGTGAAACATTCATACCTTTTTATTGTATATTCTTCTAGGACATATGGAACAAAATTTGTTCCCCTTTTTTGTCAATATTCTTTGAATTACTGAAGAACTATTTTAGTGTCTCTGGGAATGGAGAAATTACTGCCTCCGTTTTTTCCCAGGAATAAGTATTATATTCTTTGGTATAACTTGAAGAGAAAGTGGTGACCTAAGGGTTAAAAGTACCAGAAGAAACCTTTGCTGATTAATTTGAGGGATCCGACTGTGTGGTGCATTGGTTCTGACTCACCCTGACTGAAGAAAGGTGTTTCATTTTCGTTTCCTCCTATGATGTATGGCTTTGCTTATTCTTTTTTACAGAGGTCTTTAAATTCATCAAGTATAAGCTTTAATGCAAATCCAGTGTGTTTTGAAAATGTCTCTTTCTCTATTTTTTGTAGGTAAAACAGAATAAAGGGGTTGAAGAGGTGACTTTTTTGATTATAAGAATATTAAAACACAATCTTAACCAGCCATCCATTTTAAAATTAGATTTCCATTTCTCACATGAAACACTGTGTGTGTTGGCTAGCTTTAGACTAAGAATTTAAATGTTTCAAAAGCTTTGAAGTTAATTCTCCATTAAGAAACAGCTGAAGGGTTGAGTATGACACCATTTCTCCTTGAACCTGCAGTCAAGCAGATGTGCTTGTTTCAGTCCGTCTACTACCATGAGATTTAAAAAAAAAAATGACAGTCCAGATTCATTTCATAGAACAAACTTTTCTAAAACCATGGATTGTGACAGTGGAGGAATTAGATTTTTTTTCTTCTGATGTGTGTTTGTTTGCTTGTTTGGTTTGCTTTGGTTTTGCTACTAAGTTAATTTGATGGATTACAGTTCATCTGCCTCAGAATTTGGAGGGTTTTATTTTTATTTCTTAAATTATATTTTTAAAAATTTTGCAGTTACAGTTGACATGCAATATTATTTTATATTAGTTTCAGGTGTTCAGCATAGTAGTTAGACATTTATATAATTTATTGAGTGATTCCTCCAATTAGTCTAGCATCCATGTGGCATTACACATAGTTATTATAATATTATTGATTATATTCTCTATGCTGTACTTCACATCCCCATGACTATTTTGTAACTACCAATTTGTAGCATTAGAAGTCTATGACCAAAATAGCAATGAAGGGTGCAGCATTATAAAAAATATATTTAGGACAAATGCCAGTGTTGGATATGTTAGATATTTAATTGTATCTTTAGTTTCTTGAATCTCCTAAATATTCACTGTAGAAAAAAAGCTACCTATTACAAATGAAATTTTTCCTGAGTTCTAATTTTTTATACCAAACCCTAAAACATTTCTTTGCATTTCTTATGTATTAATCACTCACCTACTCTTTTGTTTCTACCATTTTCTTGCATTCTTGCAAATAATACTTCCTTATCAATTTCCATTTCTCCGTTTCCTTGAGCAGTTGGTACATTCTGCTTTCTTTTGAGATCATTTCCTCCCCTCCCTCCAAATTCCATTACATTTATAGAACTCTCCATTTTTATATTTCTCTAAAATAAAATGCTATCAGATAAAAAAATTATCTTATGAAACCCGTATATACAATATAGTAAATTTCCCCATATTTCTCTCAAAAATGTAAAACAAAAGTAGTGTCATACTTTGAATTATCATTTACTTCCTTAAAGCCTACAGTAAGGCCACAGAAATTGAATTTAGGGAAGGATTCTGGAAAGTTTTTAAGTTCAAAAGGTGACTTGATTTGAGTCACATTCAGATTGGTAACCCTTCTTTTCATTGCTAATTTGAGAAAATAGTGTCAAACAATTACATTTGGTCTATATAAAACATACCTAATAAGCATGAAAACAAAAAGCAGTCATCAGGGAAATGCTAATGGTACAGAGTACTAAGGGAAAATGAGGTAATAAGTCAAAAGAAAGCTATCTTATATTTACCTTGAGAACTGGTAAAAGTGGTAAAACTACATCACAGAGAACTCAATAACTGCAATGTTTGCAGGGTCATTTTGACAGGGAGAGTCCAGAGGTAAAAAGAGGAAAATGAATATAAAGTACCAAATTTTGTTAGGTCTTAAAGTAGATGGTAATAAATTTTCCAATAGGGGATTTTTAAAAATGTAGCATACTGGTAATTATACGTGGTCTCAGAGGAGTCTTATTTTTCTAGTTGAAGTAGCTGCTACAAATTTGAGACTTAATAATAATACGTTGTTAAAATAAACAGGTGGTAATGAAAAATTAAGTTTCCCTGAAGAATATGTAAATAATAAAGACAAGCAAGTAGGTATAGTATTACATAAGTTCACATTGTGAAGAAGGTCACATAGTGAAGGTAGAATTCAATTTTATTTTTCAAAGTGAACATTTGTTGAGAGCCTATTGTGTGCACGGCACAGCTATGGACTCACCATTCTAACCATCTGGATATGTATATGGAAGATGGATAGGGCAAAGAAATAGATAAAGCCTTTTTATATGTATAAGCACAAATACAAAAATTTGTTTTGGGAATTTTTGAAGAATCATAAATATTACTTTACATTTTAAAGTCATAAAAATTAACAAATAGTAATACTTCAAAAAAAAAAATTCCCTAAAAGGTAAATGTTCCAATTGTACATAGACGGTTGACTTATCTAACTTCTTGGAAAGAGTCACGGTTGGATGTTCTCCTTCCTCTCTTTCTCCCTTTTTCTCTTTCTTCTTATGTCCATTTCTTCCCTTTGTTCTAATTATTTTTTTAATCTCTTACAAAAATGACTTTAAGTTGCTTACAAAATTAAAACACACATTGAGGACTTGTACAATTTAAGATAAAAGAAGGATCAGAAATTATTTAAAAGGAAAGTAGATATTGTTATCCCAGATGTGTTAATCAACTCAGTTGGCCATAACAAAATACCATAGACTGGTGGCATAAGCAACAGAAATTGATTTTCTCACAGTTTTGGATGCTGGGAAGTTTATGATCAAGGTGACAACCAATTCGGTTCCTGGTGAGAACTCTCTCCCTGTCTTGCAGATGGCTGTCTTCTCGTTGTGTCCTCACATTCTGGGGGTAGAGAAGCAGGGGGAAGAGCAAGAAGTCTATGGTTGTGATATGAGTTCCTATAAGCACACTAATCCTATTGGATCAGGGCCTCATGTTTAGAAATTTGTTTAACCTTAATTACTTCCTTATAGGCCCTATCTCCAAATGCAGCGATAATGAATGGGGAATTGGGCCTTCAAAATGTGAATCTGACGGGTGGAGGATAGAGTTCAGTCCCTAGCATCAGGGCCACGCATGAGGTAGTAATTGATTTTGTTCACTAAGTGTATCATTGGGCAGCACGATGTGGTTGAATGAGCCTTGATATTGGTGTCACAGAGAGTGTTGAAATGCTCTTCCATATGCCAAACAGGTAATTTTGGGCAAACTGCTTAACCATTGTGAATCTCAGTTTTCTCATTACTAAAGCAGCCCTGACAAAACCTCCTTTCTTCAATTGTAATCAAATAAAATTAGATATGTGTGGCATCTTATGCAGTGCCCTACACATAAAAGGCATTCGTGAAATCCACACGTTTCTGTTCTAACTTTCTTTAATCCAGTGGAAAGTGAGAAATAGGATGATTTTGTAGCATCAATTTTTAAAGATAAATGGAAAAAGATTCATATAAAGAGAGCATATTTAATTCCAATTTTAAGGAAAAAGTAAAAACTCATTCCTACTTTTATTTAGAAGACTTGGAGGAACATAATTAACAAAAGATTTCAGTTAAATCCGTACCTATTTGTATTTTTCTTTTCTTCAATTACTATTTTTCACATTGGTTTTCAATAAAAGTTTAGGACAATTCATTGACAATTTAAGTTATGCTTGTGACACCTAAACTGATATGAGTCATACATGTTGTTTTAGTGATCTGACTTAGTATAATTACAGGAGTTCTTGATATAGATTCCACAGACAGGCTGTAGTGTCTGTTAATGCTTAGAAAATTTTTTGTGGTAGTATATGCTCACTTGTATTTTTCTAGTGGAGAATTTCCATTGCTTTCTTGGTTTCTCAAAGAAGTCTTTACCTCTGAAAAGATGGAAGCTATTAAAGTAGAGACAAAGAACTTAAAGTGCCAAGAGGTAAGGACAGTTCACACATCTCTGTGGCCACCTCTCTAAAATACCAGACATCTGAATTGTACTTTGAGAGGAAATGGATAGGAGTCGATCCGGGGTTGCACAAAGGCTGTGAAGTTCCTTCATTCCACAAATGTCATACAGCCTAGAAAATAGTTGCTCAGGACCCCAGTGTGGACAATGAGGTCTGCCTTTTCTTTTTGCTCAAGACTGGACAGCTTTCTCCTTTCCAACTTGTCATGTATAGAACACTTTGCAGCACCTTACACAAAGCTTACACTTTTCTTAAAAAAAAGAAAAAGGTGCTCCAAAAGTGTTTAGTTTCTAGAGAGGTAATGCTCTTATTATATTCTCAGAGTTCTATATTGCAAAATATTGAGGAGACCATTATAACCTAGAGAAATTCAAGGACAGGTTTACATGCTGATATCCACCTTTAAAGAATCCAAATTTGGCTCTAAGAATGTGTGCTTTGAAGAAATATTGCATCATTTGATGGCCAAAACAGGGAAACAACCAAAGTATCCTTCGATAGATGATGGGATAAAGAAGATGTGGTATATATACACAATGGAATACTACTGTGACATAAGAAAGATGAAATAGTGCCATTTGCGACAACATGGATGGATCTTGAGATTATTATTGTAAGTGAAGTAAGTCAGACAGAAAAAGTTGAGAACCATATGACTTCACTGATATGTGTGATATAAAACAAAGCAACAAAGGAACAAGACAAAGAAACAAACAAAAAAGAAACCAATTCAGATATAGACAACCGTTTAGTGGTTATCAGAAGGTAAGCGCGAGGAGGGATGGTAGAAGAGGGTGAAAGGAGTCAAATATATGGTTATGGAACGAGAACTGACTCTGGTGGTGAACACACAACATGATATATAGATGATGTAATACAGAATTGTACACTTGAAACCCATGTAGTTTTGTTGATCATTGTCACCTCAATACATTTTAATTAAAAAAGGAAAGAGATACAAAATAATAAAAAAAGGAAATGTTATATCAAAACATTAGCCAAAAAGAACTAACTACAAACTGAACTCTTTGGGGACAGAATGAATTGATTTACTGGATGAGAGTATTTGAAATTATAAATTTGAATTTTGGAATTTATGTGTCCCATCACATAATAACTTTTGTTGTAGTGCTAACTTACAGAGCTCATACAGCATCCATTTCTTAAAGCCACTCTTGGGCCATTGAGGTCAGCGTTATTTACAGAGAGCCTAGCATGTTCCGGCAGGTAGCAGGTTCTTTCTCTGGATGTGCTCACAGTGCTGCCAAATAACACACATATTCACAACCAAATATACATAATGCACTGGGAATGAGGACTCTAATGGAGATACTGCTATGGGAACTCGATGAAGGAGCAATATATTTGGTGGAGGTGTGGGCATATGCTGTGCTGAAGAGAGAGAGGTTAAAGGAGGGAAATTTTATCATCCCTGTGGGAGTATAGAGTAAAAGAGTCAGGGGTTTTAGACACAGTTTGGTTGTATTTGAAGCTAGGAAACCAGTGGATTAGTAGTAACTTTAGCAAACATTTGTTCACATTCATTCCTCAAACTATCTTTACATATTTTGGGGTGGTAGGTGTTTTACTTATCTCCTTAAATAGTAGCAGGAACACTCTGAGGTAAGAGTTGTTAGCTTTATTTTAGATAAGAAGAAATAGCTTGAAAGAGAATGAGCAAATGGTTTTCGGGTTACACAATTAATAATCACCATCAGCATTCTAGCTGATTGAGATAAATGTAAGAGGGGAATCTATAAAAGTGAGACAAATTATGAAAATGATTTTTTAAAAAAGAATAGCATCTGTGCTGTTTCTTTTGATGTCCAAAAATAATAATAATAATTAAATCGTTGTGTTAACATAACATGGAAAATACCAGATCTCAATTACCATATATTCTACTTGTAATAAACTTTCATCAGAAGATGCTAGTAAAATCAGTAACTTGAAGAATTACTTCTCTCATTATTTTAAAAATAGAAAAACAGGTAGATCACTTTTAATTGTATCTATTCTTTTCCTCAACCTCCTCTGTCCTAATGAAGGAGCAAGAAGGAGATGGTTTCTGATTAAAAAAAAGTGCCACCTTGAAAAGTGGATGAAGACTTGTCACCTAGAGAAATCCTAAATTCTACAATCTTGCCCAATCCATGGCATTTAAAGTGGAGCACCAAAGAAGCGCTCTAGTTGGAAAACATTCCTGGGAGATTTTTGTTCATTCTTGAGTCAAAACTTTGATGAGGTTAAAAACATTAACTCTACTTTTAGAGCTGTAGTTTTGAACAGTTTTAGCCTCTCCAGGGTGACAATACTTGAAAACAACTAGTAACTCTAACATTGATTTCCAGTGGTACTGGTAATGCACTCAAGCAGAACATTTGTTGACTTTCCTCTTTTTACTTGAATCAGTGCACTTTATGGAGACTGATTAATGAATTACTGAATGCTTCTGAGTTTTTGCCTTGCCTCTGAGATATTTTATAGCCTTGGGCAAAATATGTGCTTTTCAAGACCACAAATGATAAATAGAGAAAACTGTGCCTTTCTTCCTTTATGGGGGCTGTAGCAACCATTTAATGTGCTCAACCCGCTAGATGTTATCATTATGGTATAGTACTGGATTTCTTTGGTGTATTATGGAGCAGGGTATTGAACAATAGTTAGATAGAGCAGCTTTCAAACAACTGGTGCTTTAGTCATTGATAATTATGAAATTATGTCAGATAAACTTGCTTTTTTCTCTAGCCCCTTCTTAAAGAGTCAATGGGATACAAAGTATTCAAGTGGGGAACTCACTAAAGGATAAAAAGAGCAAGTGTAGTCATTACTCTGGGGAATGACATAGTTCAACAACTGAACACACTTTTCAAAATATATTTGACTCATAACTAATAGTGGTAGTAGTTCTGTTTGAAAATATAGAGCCATTCCATTTTACCACATAGGTTATAGGTAAGTCATACAGTTTTACTGTAAGCTTCTAACATAAGTTTCTGCTGTTAGCAATGAAAGGAACAACTGGCCACTAGTGCATTTTTGAAAACTCTAGATGAAAAAGAAATGTTGTACAAGAAATTTATTCCTATATTATAGATGGTAAAACAAAAAGTCTTTAGAGTAACAACTTGATTCCAATAGTTTATTACAAACATTATATTATAATATCCTCGTTCTTTATGATAATATCCTCGGTGCTTTGCTAACCCATCCCCTCTTCAACACACACACACACACACACACACACACACACACACACTTCAATAAAAATACGCGATGCACTTTTTTCAGGGCCTATGGAGAAACATATTGTGACAAGTGACTCTTAGTATTGTCTGTGGAGTCTTATTTGTGTGCAGATTCCTTCAGTGGAGGCTGAACAGGGGCAACGGTGTAATAAAGACATTAGGCTGAGTCAGTTATCCTAGTATTTCAGTATTGAATAATAATTTTTTAACTGCAGGTACTATTTAATCACTTTTTACTGGGCATAGTTTTTACATCTGTTTTTTCAGAGAAACAACAACATATAATCAGGTATTCTTAAATTCTGTACAATGTTCTTCTATCCAATTCTCTGCCAGGACTATGTTTCTCTAATGACTAAGATTTGTATTAGTTCAGTCTTAGCTCAAATACTTTAGTTGGTAACACAGTATTTTCACACATTTAACTAGAAAATTATATACAGACATGGCATTTTATTTTATAAATCAATGCCCTTCTACTTCTATAACCCACACCAAAAAATCCCTTAGTATTTAAATTCCAAAGCAATCTCCACTTTAATAAACCTTGAGCCTGTAGTTAAGAGTTCATGCCCTCTTCATACAGAGAAAATAGAGCTTGTAACAGTGTAATTATATAATCAGTAACATTGATGCATAGCGACTATTTTATCTTGAGTCAAATAAGCTAACTTTAATTTGAATAGTACAACTAGTATTTTTTTTGGTAAAGAAATTCATTCTTGTTAAAATTTCAGTTTACTCACTCATTCACTAATATCTTGGTGCATATACCAGGTATACTATTCTAGATACTTTTTTTTATTATTGATTTAGTTACCAGAGGGTAAGGGGGTGGGGGGTGGGTGATGAGGGTAAAGGGGATCAAATATATGGTGATGGAAGGAGAACTGACTCTGGGTGGTGAACACACAATGGGATTTATAGACGATGTAATACAGAATTGTACACCTGAAATCTATGTAAATTTACTAACAATTGTCACCCCAATAAAATTAATTAAAAAAAAAAAAAAAAAAAAGAGTGCTGGCTTAGAAGCTACATACTATTTACGGAAGTTGCTTTAGCTTTTTATGCCACAATTCCCCCATAAATGAGAAATAGTCTCTTAGCTATTCATGGGGTTATTGTCAGTATCAAATGCATAGATTCATGTTAGAGGTATAGAATGGGGCCTGAGCCATAGTATGCTCTCAATAAATTATATATATATAATGTTTATTATCTCATTTAATCCTCACAAAAAACTGTTGGGAAGTTATTCCCATTTTACAAGGAGCCAAGCTATTCTAAATTACACATCTAGTCAAACATCAGAATTCAGATTAACACTTAGAATTTTTTGATTCCAAAAATCATGTTCTTTTTACTACATACATAGAAGATGAGAAGGCATTTCAGAGCAAATGCATGTGGGTATAGGAATGAGAATTTGTGTAGTATTATACTGAAGAATTAACTTTGCTTTGTTTTAGAGCTGTCAGTAAATAATATTGAATAGTTGTAAGGCCAGTGTAGAGAATATCTTAAAAGACAAGCATTATAATTTGACATTTGTTAAAGTCAGCATTGATAACATTTGGATATGTCTAAAGGTGACAGAAAAAAAGACAAATTTCTTGGGAAAGGGCAAGATCAGAGAAATGAGTATGACTTTATAGGAATCTTGATGTAAAGTAGTAGCCAGAGTAAAATGGCATCAGACTACAAAACCACGTTCTGAGCATTATAGACATTTCAAAGAACAAATACTTTGTTGATAGACTGACTATGACAAATGAAGCAGAGGAAAGAGTAAGTCACTTCCTAATTTGGGAGACTGGCTTCATTCACTTATGCTGAACAAATCAAAACTGAGCACCGTGGGGTATAAAGTACAGCATAAGAAATGCAGTCAATAATATTGTAATAACTATGTATAGTGCCAGGTGGGTACTAGACTTATCAGGAGGATCACTTCATAAATTATATAAATGTCTAACTACTACATTGCACATCTGAAACTAATATAAATTAATATTGAACGTTAATTGTAATTGAAAAAAAAATTGGGCATCTCCTGTGTGTCTGCCATTGTGTTAAGTACCGTGAAGTAAGTGGTAGAAACATAACTTGAACTCTGGGTGTTTTACATGGTTTTTACTCTTTAAAAAATATTTTTTATTAAATTTATTGGAATGACATTGGTTTGTAAAATTACATAGGTTTCAAGTTTACAATTCTATAATACATCATCCATGTGTTACATTGCGTGTTAACCATCCAACGTCAATTCTTCATTACCATATATTTTACCCCCTTTACCCTCTTATACCTCCCTTTCTCCCTCTCTCTCTCCTTATCCTCTGGTAACCACTAAACTGTTGCCTGTGTCTTTGAGTTTTCACTTGTTTGTTTGTTTCATTCACTTGTTGCTTTCAGTTTTATATCGCACATATGAGTGAAATCATATGGTTCCAACTTTTTCTGTCTGACTTATTCCACTTAGCATGATAATCTCAAGATCCATCCATGTTGTCACAAGTGACAGTATTCCATCTTTTTTATGGCTGAGTAATATTCCATTGTATATGCACATAGGTACCATATATTCTTTATGCAGTCGTTTATCAAAGGACACTTCTATTATTTCCAAGTCTTGGCCACCTTGAATAATGCTGCAATGATCAAAGGGGTACATATATCTTTACAGATAAATGTTTGCAGATTTTGGGGGGTAGATAACTAGAAAAGGAATTGTTGAATTGTATGGTAATTCCATTAAATTTTTGAGGAACCTCCATACTGTTTTCCATAGTGGCTGTACCAGTTTACCACCAGGGTTCCTTTTTCTCCACACCTCTCCAGCACTTGTTATTACTTGTCTTGTTGATGATAGCCTTACTAACTGGGATGAGGTGATATCTCATTGTGGTTTTAATTTGCATTTCCCTAATAGCACGTGAAGTTGAGCCTCTTTTCATATATCTGTGGGCCATTTGTGTATCTTAGGAGAAGTGTCTGTTCAGGTCCTTTGCCCATTTTCTAACTGGATTGTTTGTTTTTTGTTGTTGAGTTGTATGAGTTATTTATATATTGGATATTAACCATGGTCTTTTCTCATAATTTCCCTGTACTTCCCCCAACCTATGGCTGGCAGCATGGTCAGCAATTTTGAGTCTTATTCTAGAAATAGTGAGAATGAGGCTCAAAGATGTCTCAAGTTATCTTAAAAATAAATAGAGGCATCTGTGCTAAAATTCAGGAACTTTACAGTCTTGTTCGATGCTTCATGATTGTTAAATACTTATACAATTATTTTAGTTTAAGCATTAATCTCTGAAAAAAATTATTTTCTTGCTTGAGTTTAGGCTGTGCTATATGTTTGGTGACACTTTGTTTCTATTTGTTTTGCTGTTTTTTTTTGGTGTGTGTGTGTGTGTGTGTGTGTGTGTGTGTGTAGTATTTAGAACGGCTTGGGCAGGGCAGGGAAGCCAGCATTCTCTCCTCTTCCGGTGTGGACCCGCTCAGTCCATCAGAGGAGAAGCCTCCATTAGAAGAATCTCGTGCTTTTGGTGCTTCTGCTGAACACTTTTGACTATAGAGAACTGATTTTTGTTCTCCAGTAATTATTTAAAGAATAATTTATCATAAAAATTAAATAGATTACACTGTAAAAATCATATAATTACTCCTATAAAACTGCAGATGAAAGCAAGCACAGAAAATTATAGTGTAAAGTTTTTAATTAGCTTTTGATTAGCTGTAAGCTTATGTTTTAAATGTACTATGCAGTACCTTATAATAAGGAGGCATAAATTAAATAGCCACTAATATGTATGTGGTAAAAAGATTAATCCTACAGCTACTAGGCATTTTTGCTGGCATAGTTTTGATACTTTTTACTATAAAGTGGGGTGGATTCTGTAGAGCGGGAGTATCTATCACATGATTATTGGAATGAGAAAATATTCTTTTAGAACATGGCAGTAGTCTTTACCTAGTTGCTGTGTGGTTGGCTATTTGTTCATCTCATAGAAAATGAGGGATCTTTCTATCAAAAAAGAGATCCTGAGAAGACTGCACTAATGTATTTTTCTTTTCACAAGAGACCTATTCCTTGAAGGGTGTTGCTAGCTTTAGGATCAAGCAAAACTAAGTTCTATTTGTGTAGGTGCTGTCTTGTCTATGTTCCTCATTTTAGGGTTACTGGAAACTTATTTTGAGTGTCAGTGTACTTTTCAATCTATATTTAGTGACTTTAACTTGCCGATTGAACTTGGACAGTCATTTAAGCTCTCTGGGCCTTAGTTTTCTAATTGCTAACTTAGAAGGTTATAAAATAAATGATCTGTATAGTTAGTGTCAAAAAAAAAAAGAATTATATGTCTAGAGCCATTCTATTTTTGAAGGTTCTTGGCACCTAAGTTCTTTCAATATTATCTTAGAAATCAAAAAATACTTAGAAGTGTGTTTAAAGAAACTCCTCAATTTTCTGACAGGGAGAAAATGTTTAATTGCAGTTCGGATTGTTAACTACATGAGCAACAGGGATGGACATTTTAGGATTAAATACCATAAAATTAATAAGCCTGCCCAGAATTCAATAAGATTTAGACTCCATCCCTGTACATTTCTACTGGGATAAGATGATTATTTATATGTTTTTGGTTACTTTTAGGATTAACAGACAATGGAGGAAAGAATAAAATAGCTGGCAAACAAGGTTCAAGAGTACATGTCGTATTTTTTTGAAAGGGCTCTCCTCAGGGACATAACTGATCTTGGATATGTGAAAGGAGGTCTGGCCAACCTAGAATCTCTAGTCACTTCAAATTCACAATGCAAATTAGCATATACATGTATTTTTTTTTCCCCTGGGCATTATAAATATGGCTGTGATTAACAACAAAGAATCATTAGGAAGAATTCCTCAAACTTGTTTCTAAGTGTTTCTATTATTGATTAAATAAAAGCACAGTTTAACAACATATAGGCAGTCCTGTACTTTACAAAGATGGGGATTTTTCTCAAATGACCAGCCATTACTTCTGCAGATACATGGAGATTCCCTCCCTCCCTCGTTGCCCGGTAGAATTGTCCTATCCTAGAAAGCATCCTTAAGGAGTGGAGAAGGAAGGGGGGAATAAAAGGATATCATTTTCTTATCATCACCACTGCCCATACTTTTCCAAAGAATCTTCTTAGTAGTTCTGTATACGTTGGGGAATTGGAGAGAAAGCAAACACAGAAGAGATAGAATATAGAGAGACAGGGAAGCCATAGTAACTAGAAGAGCAGGATGGCCGGCAAATCTTATCACTCTGCTACCAAAGGACTCCCAGTGGCCCTGCTCCTCCTTCTCCTGAGAAACTTCAGCTGCCCTTAGAGCTATTGTGTTTTTCTTTCATCTGTAACACAGTGGTAGAGGAGAAAGGAAAAGGAACAGCTGGGAGGCAGAGAGAAAAAGGAGGTGAGTGGAGAAAGGCCAACTCTAATTTAGATTGCCTTAAAACTTCCCTTCTTGCCCTTTGTCCCCTCTGCTTCATCACCATAGGCTAAAGATTGCCTTTAAGTGGTGAAGGAGAGAAAGGGGAACCTGGAGACAAAAAAGCTCTAGTCTTCCTCAGTATTCACCTTTCTTCATCTACAGGTACACCTCATTGTATTGTGCTTTGCAGGTGTGTTTTTTAATAAACTGAAGACAAGACCCTCCACCAGCAAAAAAGTTATAACTCAGTTTATTGCGATAGCTGCTTTATGACAGTGGCCTGAAATTCCACCCGCATTATCTCTGACGTATGCCCGTACTAGCTTTATTGTGGCACCCGCATTGTCTGTAAGGTGGATGCCTGGACTAGCTTTATTGCAGTCGTCTGGAACTGAACCTGCAGTATCTCTTTAGGTATGTCTGTATTGCCCTTGCCTCGTCTATCTCCCTACCTAGAGCAAGGGCTCTTAACTCCTGAGCTTCCGGGGTCCTTAAATGAGCTCCACAACGTGCTTTACTCCAGGAAAATGTAGGCAAAGTTTGGGGTGTCTTTGAGGATTTGGATAGGGAGAGCCCATAGAGTACACCAGATTCTTACATATATCCTGGACTTTATTTTGGCTCAACATAACCTGACTCACCTGTGCTTTTTAACTCTTTTCTTAGGCTTCTCCTCTCGAATGAGCCCTTACCTTCGTCACCCCTTACCTTGTTTCTATGCCCTCTCCTGAAACTTAGCCGTGTATGTGCACAAAGTTGTTTCCATTGGAAAATACCTACAAATGATGTACAAAGGTAGTTTCCAGATTTAAAAAAAAAAAAATCAAGATTAGAGACAGCCTATAATATTCATTAAAATAAAATAGGGAAATCAAATGCTGGGTTGAGATAATATATATTTCATCGCCCTCCCCCCATCACTTACACAGAAGAACTTTGAAAAAGAAAGGAAAACATTTTTAAATCCTTTATTTGTAATTCTGAAGCATCTGAACTAAATATTTAAATGCCTACAAAGGCCTGGAGTTGCTATGTGCTCTTGAGATCACAATGCTCATATCCTTTATAAACTCCCTATGACTGAGCAAATATTATCAGACAATTTTAGAATTAGAAACTTAAGTTCTTTGACCAAAAGATTTTCCAGGGTTAAAAGGCCCCTTTAACATAATGTTCCTCTTAAGATTTAACAAACTTGGAAAAAATAAAGTCTAAAAGGAAACCACGCACATCAAGAGGTTTCTTTCAATCTCTTAACTTAAATTCTCATCCTTTTATCCTTAAGCCACTTTCTTTTCTGGTTTGAAAAGTTTTTTCAAAAGGTTTTTCTTTTGTAAGTATTGTGATATTTATGTTTTCTGGCAGTAGAAGAAATTATTTGAGTACTCTATATATTTTAAAAATACTGTATACAATGCGTGTGTTATAGATAACGACTAGGAAGGTACATACAAACACAAATATTTAATTTTCTGCTAATCTCATTCATAAGGGAATTAGATATTGAGTGAAGTACCAGAAGTAGATATTATAGTCCTGACATCTCATAAGTATTTCAGAATTGCTACTTTTAAAAGGTAATTCATTAAACACTGCATTTTGACATCTCTTAATAATTCTACTATTTGTCTCTCCTGTGGAAACATGGTTGTTGGTGTGTGGATCATTATGCAAAGCAAAGTAGATTAATACTACTAGTGTCTGAAAATAGTTAACCAAAAAAAAAAAAATGATTAAAACTAGCAAGTGTGGTTGTGAGGGCATGCAAGACAACCAGGTGGTACTGCAATGCACTGGAATTGGTCTCCCCACTGGTACTGACATAAACAGGTCCGTAAGCAAGCAAGTAATAAATCTTTAATCTTTATGACTTAGTGATTTACATTTATCCGTTGATCCTCAGTATAACTTCACACTGGACACAAATACTCTTAATGAGTTCATGTTGATACTCTTATTTACAGAAAAAAAATCAAATGTAATGTGATTCCATGATAACCTATAGTTAGAATCTATAAACTATGTTTTCATAGCATGCCCAACTTCAGATAATAAACATTAAACGAACTCTTTAAATTACTTAACACTAGAATTCTGTTGGCAAAATGTCTATTTTACTTTTTAAAGCTTAATGTTAGGTTTCAACCATATTTTCCACCATCCTTCTTTCGGTTGCCACATCAGTAGACAAAGAGATTAAAAGCATCTGCCTGAAGCAAATACACTGCAGTTCACTGTTAAACAGATTCCCAAGAAACCAAACAAAAAAGGAATAAAAATGAGAGGCATGTTTTATTAAATGTCATCTACACCTGCTTCCTTTATCTTTTAGACCTGTTTACCAAAACCCATTGGTTATCCTTAATTTTTTAAAAGTAACAAAGCATACAAGCTTGTGGTATTTTTGTCACTACACTGAACATTTGTCTCATAATGCATTATTAAGGACAATGGCCTAGTATTAAAAAATAATAATGTTCCATATGTAGGGGAGTTCCATGAAAGCTTTTCAGCTGCGAAAAGTTTATAGTTGCTAAGAAGATTGGTTATTTATTAAGCTAGCATTGTAAATAAAAAGAATATTTAAACAGCTGGTGTCTCTGTGATCCTACCATTAGTGTTCTCCAGAAAGAGTGTGACAAGATGTGATACTTGACAATTTTAGAAAAGGATAGTAAAAAACAATTGATTATGAAATTTGCATTTTATTTCAAAATTATATTAAAGTAGGACGCAACCTACTCATTTAAATCCATTTTAGAATTAAAATGATCTTAACTTACAAAAGTTATTTTATTTCAGAATGATTTGCTGTTTATTAATATCTATGTTACATTAACAATCTGTCAAAATTCATTTATCCATAGTAGTGTTAGGGAAATTATAAATTTTCAGATTTAAAAAAAAAAAAAACTATGCCTCATAATTATAATAACCTGATAACCAACAATAATTACATAATCATTTACTAATTTCATACTTTATTCATATCTTCTTAGTTTTTACCTAATATAGTTCTGGAACATTAAGATACCACATTACCTTCAGTTGTCATTTCTCCTAAGCTCTTCTTGGCTGTAACAGTTGTTCAGACTTTCTCCCCTGCACATTTTATCTTCCTAATAATCTTGACAGTTTAAATGGGTGATGGTCATGTAGAATATTCCTTTATTGGGATTTGTCTGATATTTTTCTTATAATAATATTGGGATTGAATTTATGGATTTAGGGGAGGGAAAACTACAGAGGGAAAATGCCACTGTCATCACATGATATCCATGGTACATACTATCAACATGACTTTTTACTGTGGATGTTAACCTTGATCACCTGGCTGAGTTGGTGTGTGTCAGGTTTCTCCACTGTAAAGTTAATCTTCTTGCTTCCTTCCATACTGTACTCTTTGGAAGGATGTCACTGTGATAGCCCACACTTAGGAGTGAGTATTTATGCTCCACCTCCTTGAAGCTGGAGTATCTTCTTAAATTATTTGCAATTCTTCTGTGTGGGATATTAATAATCTATTGTCAGTTATTTATCTATCTATCATGTATTTATATCAGGATGAACTCATTTATAGTTATTTTCTGCTTTGGATTATAGACCATTACTACTTTATTTTGTTGCTCAACTAGTTCCATACATTATCTTTTGAACTATCTATTTATATTTGGAAGTTTCCAGCACAGTGCCAGAAAAATAGTAGATGCTAAATAAATGGTAATTTATTGCGAACCTACATGTAGAAGAATGCTCATGCACTATTTCCTAATTAAGAAATAAAAATATATTTTATTATGATGCACTTCATCCTTAACTGTAGATCTCCACTTATATCCTTATAAAGAAAAAAAAAACACGAGAGAGTACTATATAATTTGGATATCACCACAATAATGTGGCATTATAAGAACCACCCCACCTTCGCAGCAAACACCAATAAACATTTATTTAGTTCATGAGTCTGTGGGGTTCAGCTGATCTGGGTTGAGTTTGGCTGCTGGCTGAGGTCACTCATATGTGTGTGATGTCAGGGGTGGAAGAGTGCTTGGGGGAGTCAGCTGGCACGAGTTACGCCTCACATGACTGGCATACCTGAGGCAACTCCACTCTGGGTCACGATTTCCTCTCATGATGAAGGAGGACAGCTGGCCGTGTTCTCATGGTCATGGCCAAGTAAAGAGTGAACAGAAATGTGTAAGTGATTTTCTCAAGACTCGGCTTATATCACATTTGCTGTCATTCCGGTGACCAAAGCAAAGCCCAGGGTGAGTCCAACTGTAAGCAGTGGGAAACAAGACTGTGCCTCCTCAGGGAGAGGAACTACAAAGGCATGTGGCAAATGCAGTGTATACAGAAAAGGGTAAAGAATAGGGCCATTACCCTCGCCCCCCCAAAAAAAGAATAGGCCCATTAAAGCAATCAATCTACCCTGCATAACTATGCAAAGGAAAATGTCTAAGCTCTCATGGGTGTGTATTTATTGTTTTTGAAATAAGTTTCCACCCTGTTTTTGTTATGAATTATGACAGCAATTGGGAGTGCAGCATTATCATTAACTGTCATATTTCAAAAGCTGTTCTTTCCAAACTGACGACCAAATCACTTAAAAGTATAAGATAATAATTTACTTTTCAGTTCTACACACATCTCAGCTTAAAATGAAATCTCACTGAACAAGTGCTTTTTAATAGGGATGTATTTCCAATATGAATGAGAATTTCATGCATCAAAATTTACAGTGTAATAATGAACAGGTCTGTAAATTGAAAGAATCAGCTAAGGTTCTAAATCTCCTCCGTATACATTTATGCCTGAATTAGACATATGAATAATCTATTATCAGTAAATATTCAGGAAAGGATAAAGTCTTACTTATAAGGAGGTCTCCATGGAAATGCTCTTTCAGACTTATTGACAATTGCAGTATATACAACTTGCAAATTTGTTGTTTTGGGGATTGTTTAAAATAGTATCAGCCTTTAAGAATTCATCCATATCAAATCCTAATTTTTTCTGCAGAAAAAATTGAAATAAAACAAAATGAAATAAACCTCTTTTCTCAAAACATTTGAAAATAATGTATAAGCTGTAATTAAATGTAAACTTCTATGTTTACATTTCATGTGCTAAATACAATACTGAAAGAAGTAATTTCTATTACACTTCCCTTAGAAAGCTGCTTATGTTTGAGACAGCACTTTTCAGTGAAAAAGATAAGAGATTCAGATCCAGGGGGATCTGGGTTGAAATCCTGATTCTCTCTTTTGTGAAATTGGTTTAGCAAGGGGTTTTAACCTCTGTGAGCCTCAGTTTCCTGCTCTAGAAAAAGGAAGTACAGTGTCTATCCCATGTGGTTCTTAATGAGAATTTAATGATATATAAAATGTGAAACTTAGCACAATGTTTCACACAGAACAAACTCCTTACTAATATATTGCTATCACTGACTTACAAGATATACACTTTTACATTTGCTTCATACTTTACCTCCCAGTAGCTTAAAAGAAGGTCTTTCAGTCACATGCCAGGGTACATCAACTATCTTCACTTTTAGATCGTCTGCCATATATCAACACTTTGACTCAAATATAGGCATAGAAAAATGCATACCAGGAAAAAGAATATCATCCTTCAGGGTCTGAGCAAAACAAATGACTGACACAAACCAGTATGTTATTACAAGGATTTATTTACACTTTTCTTCTAATCATATTCTCTGAAACTTAACAGGAGCATACATTAACTAATTTGTAATCAATCTGTCCCACTAATATCAGCATTAAAATGTGTGTGTGTGTGTGTGTGTGTGTGTGTGTGTGTGTGTTTTACAAATTAAGCTGAACTTTGCTCAGAACACTTGGAGCTTTGAGAAACCACCACACAAGAAAGCAAACAGAATTGTAAATATTAAACTTCAGTTTGAATACCATTTTCCTCCTTCTAAAGCAATGAAAACTCTTGTTTATAGCTGTACTATTCAGGCTACAATGTTAGCTACATTACTAAGAACTTTTTGTAGTTTAATTCTTCTGCTATTGCCAGATGCTTGTCACAGGATATCCTAGATGATGCCAGGTCCTTGTTGCCAAAGTCAGTAAAGGACAAACAAAATCGATAAATAGATGTTCAATGTGCAGTTTTCAAATCAGAGCTTCCCTGGTTCAATGAAACGTTCTGGTAGTCTAGACAAAGAGTTTTCCTTACAAGATTCTGCATATCAAATCGCATTGACTCCATGAATAAGGGTTATGGCTAAGCCACCCAATTCCTTCCTTACTTCCTTTGGATAGTGCCAAGGAGATGGCTGAGGGTTCTAAATAGAGTTTGACATTACTTCCATCATGGTAACAAGTATATACAGAAGGTGCCAAAAAAAATGTATACACATTTTAAGAAAGGTAAAAACTGTAGTAAAATTGTAATGCTCAACATACACCAATAACTAAATATGAATACAAATCAAGTGTATACATTTTTGGCACCCCTGGTATATGCACACTCCCAGACAAGTTGGCACACTGAAAACTGGATTATACATACTGTATTAAATTTTGTGGATGGACATATGATGAGCTGGTCAGAATAAATATACCAAGAAGTCTTTGTCCCATGGCAGAAAAGTACTCCTGGGTCTGTCATCAGGAAGACTGAGTGCTCAGTTAAGAGCAATGGAAGTGTTTTTTCTTTGTACTCCTATTTCCCCCAACCTAATGTACTTCATCCAATGGGGATATATGGAAGGGTCTTAATTATAAGGCTGACTGGTCTTAAAATATATGACTAAGGAGCCTTTGGTATTACAAATTCCTTATGATACATATCAACTTGAAAATCCATTCTCCCCATGAAATGACTGTCTCTTTTAAATTCTTTGGTATTTATGGAAATAATAATGTATTAACACAAAGCCTTTTATCCAGGTACTTCAAAGCACTTTCTATTTGTCACATAATATGGTTGTGTCATATGATGATAAATTGTTTATATGATGATATTGAAGTGAGAAAACATTAAGAAAAACAAAGTATAATTTTGGCAAAACTTTTTTAAAAACGTAAGATTTCGTCTTAATTACCTGTCTTAGTTTTCTATAGTCCATGGTAAATTAGACTGGAATATGTTTCCCCTTAAAAGTTAACTTTGCTAAGACCTGTTTCTTTTAAATTATATTTTAATTTAATAATTTGTTCTTATTTCGAAAATATAGAGAATATTTTGTCTCAGATTTTGAATTTCCTTCACTAAAAATTTCATATACTAATATATATAAATGTATTCTACATTGGCCTTTTTATCCTCTTGGGCAATTACTAATGTAATTCATAGACCTGTTCTTACTGGTAAGTAGGGATAAATTAAATTTTTCAGGAAACTAAAGTAACATTAGATAAATTATGTTCCATTGACCTAAAAGATAGCTAATTCTCTAGAAATAAAGCAGTTTATTTCATAACTTTTGTAAGTTTGTATTGGAATTTGATGGTGTTAATGAAAGGATTGTTTAATGCACTCTAATTTTTCAGAGCACACTATGAAATTCTTTGTCATACCTGGCAGTGATAATACATGTATGCAGCAACTGGGAACCAGTTTCCTGCATGTGAATAGAATTCTAAGCCTAAATAAATATTTTAATTTCTTATGTATGTGATTTAAAAGCAAGTCTCTGGAAAGAAATTAAAGTACAAAAGTAAGTCGAGTCATAGTATGGTTTGCTATATTATAGTCTTTGCCTCTGCTATTAGTTGGTTACATGACATTGGGTTGGTCCCTTAACTTGATCTTCAACTGCAAAATGAGGGCATCTATGCTGATGATTCCTGAAGCCATTTTAGGCTTCTACATGATTTAATAAATTGTAGCTCTTTCTAAAACATGGTTTGTTCTTTCTCTGTTTCTAAACCATGCCTGTGGTTGTTCACTATTGGAAAAAAAAAAGTAATGACTAATTATAATTTACTTCAGTTCTATAGTCAGCAGTGCTGAAACAACCAGTGGCAAGTCACACGAGGTCAAAAATAACAGCTAGAGCTATTAAGAGATAAATAAATGCTACTCTTTGTCCTGAAATTTAATCTGAGTAAATTAAAAGAAGGACATTAATACTGCTGGACAGTGTTTATGACTATCGTTCTTTCCCTCCCATGGTTATTATATGACTCAACATCAACATGGTCCTATCCATTCCTTCTGTATATAGGGCCTTAAGTAATTAAAACAATAGTATTGGAGGAGGTGTTTGTTATGGCTCTTTTAGTAGCAAGTAACAGGATTCCATCCCAAACCAGATTTATAAAAATGAAATTTATTGGGTCATATAACTTCAAAATAATGGGATATAAATGGTGTCAGGCCTAGACTCTAGAGATTAGATGATGCTGGAATACCATCTTACTATCAGTTGGCTCAGTTTTCTTTGGCTTTTATTTCACTCGGACTTCTTACCATGGTGTGTTAGCATGGCCAGGATTACAGTCCATCCACTCAGCAACATCAGTGTAAAAGCTTCTCTTTCTTAATAGTTCCAGTAAAAGTTCTTCAGCTGAGTCTTTTTGGCCTGATGTGGGTCACATGCCCATCTGAACCAATCATATGTCTCAATTGGATGGACTCTTTCTATTGGCCAAATTAAGTTTGTGCTTCTCTTGAAAGCCTATCAGGGTTGAGGGTGGGAATAATGTCAACCTGTCTGAATCACATAGGCTGAGCATTGGGGAGGACTGATGCTGCAAGAGCGTCAGGGTGCTGTTCCCAGAAGAGTGAATGACTGCTGGGCTGGCTCAAGCAATGACTATCCATTGCAAAAAAAGAATCAAAGAGGAAAAAAAGTAGAAGTCAGAAAGGAAAGTACCATTTTTTCAATAAGTACATATTGTTTTGTGTTACTATGTGTCCTAAACACTGAGGACACAGAAGTGATCAAAACAGATAAAAATCCTTATCCTTGTGTTGCTTATTCTGGTGAGAGAGATAGAATTATGTGTTGACCTCTGGTGAATTATTGATGTCTTGGTCTGTTCAGGCTGCTATAATGGAATATCATAGACTGGGTGGCTTATAAACAAAAGACATTTATTACTCATCATTTTGGAAGCTTGGAAGTCCAAGATCAAGGAGCCAAAAGATTCAGTGTCTAATGAGAGCCTGCTTCCTGGTTCATAGATTGTCATCCTCTCATTGGGTTCTCACATGGTGGAAAGGAGTAGGAAGCTCTCTGAGATCTCCTTTATAAGGGTATCAATCTTATTCATGAGAGCTTCACTCTCCTGGCCTAATCACCTCCCAAAGGCCCCACCTCCTAATACCATCACATGGGGGAGGGGGGCACGAATATTCAGTCCATAATAACTGGTGTAATGTATACTTCATGGTACGGGAGCTATTTAGATTCAAGTTTGGTTCAAGACGTATTTGCTTGATTAATTAATTTCTCACTTCCACCCACTATAATTTTGAGTACAAATACTAAGGAATTTGTTTTAGTCTCCTTACAATTGATAGTTGCCAATAATAGTTACAAACTTCAGAAAATTTAATAACAGAATTTTTAAACCTACAATACGTCACACATTATAATATGTTTACTTTTTATTTGTAATAAGATTAATTCTTTTTCATATACTTTTTGTGGAGTTCATTAGCTGTTTTTTAGAAAGATTTTTCCCAATTTCTAGGCTACTGTTTCTATGATATAATATGACTTCATGGCAAAGATAAAATTAGTTTTTATTTACTTTTTATCCTTTCTACTTTAATCTCTTCGGACTATATCTTGAGGCAAGGAAATGTTCAAAAGGTCATTCTTTAGCATTTTTTATGTTACCTGGGAGAATTCTTTTCCTTCTTTTCTAAAGGAATAAAAGTAAAATGACTTTAAACAAATCTTAGGTGTTTTGTGAAAGAAGTGTTGGCTGGTTTTTCCATGTTAAAACATTAGAACACTGAATCCACAACAGTTAATAAGAAAGAAAATTTTAATCCATCAGGACATTCTGATTAATTCAACTACATTCCATGAATCTTTGGTACAGCTAACTCTAGTTAGCTATAATATTAAAGGGACTTCTCTTCTAATATATCATCCTCCTGGAATAGGAGTTTTTTCCCAAACCTATTAACACTTTTTTTCTTCCTTCAAAAGAGGAAAAAAGATGTAAGTTAACATCAAAAGTATTTCTTTTCAATCTACTTCTAAGTTAATTACAATCGTATGAACTCCTTTTCAAATTGCAAATTAATACAAAATACCATACTTAAACCACTATATACAAATTAGAAACAACCCAATTTTACAGCTATCTATATGAAGAGATCCCTAAGCCCCCACATTTCATAAAAGGAAATGTATTTTTATCAATCTTAAATTTAGGCCACATTTAAACTTTAAAAGGAAAAGTGTAGACTAAACTCAAAACTTATTTGTAAATAAATTAATCTGTAACACAACTCCTCACATAATGTAAAATCACCATTAAGGCATGATTTACTATCTGCTATTCATTCTTAGCATTTGTTTTCTAAATACTTACTCATATCTGTCATATTCTTTCTAAAGAAAATGATCCTCCTCACTGTATGAAGTGTGATATTCCAATTAATGATCTGGTGTTGGGCCTGATGGAGAATTTTTAATTTTTCCATGGACTATATACTGATTTAAGATTAATTTAACATGCTTGTCATTTACATAGCATGTTATGTTTGTCCCATATTGTTGACATGATCTGTTTATTCAGCATTATGCCTCCTTGGCATTTAATTTATCTATCTTTATACTTGATGGACACAAAATAAGTTTTGAAATGTTAATCAAATTCTAAAATTGTGTCGAAAAACTCAAAAAATCTCTATAATTCAGTAACATATTTATTCAGTATCTACCAGGGAGGGTAGATACTATATAATTTATAAGACTATAAATTGTTAAAAGAAAATGTTTCATCATAGAATAGATGTCAATATTGTGATAATAAATGTGTTTGTTACATAAACATTTCATTAAATAGAATCAGCTTGATTGTTTTCTTGAAAGCCTTAGTGTTTGCATGTTACATCAATCCTTAATTATCTGGCAAGTGTAAATTAATTAGAAAAATGTCAGACTGCTATCTCTATGATCCATGTTGCTAATGATACTGTGTAGAACACACATATATAAATAATGTTATACTACAGACCAAGGTATACACATTTAGGATGTTATATGACAGTTGCAAATTCAGTGAAGTGTTTGTTCTTCATGTCAGGATGAGCTGGTTGGAAAGTCTTAGACAATGAGTAGCCAAAGGTTGAAAGCAGAAACTATGGCTCTGTGGTACCTAGACTAACAAGTGAGGGGTTAGGATAAATGGCTGAGGATTTGTACTTCTCAGTAGTCAGAAGCCAAAGAATATTAGAATTATTAACCGAGAGTAATAGGTCTCAGAGGTTTTATTTAATTGTTTAAACTATAAACACGTATTGAGTGATAAGTCCTATAATGGTGATGATGGAGATTGGAATGGAATCCTAGATGAGTCACTTAGATCATTTCAGTGGTTTGTGCCATTGACACATACCTCCATTTCATTATCAATAAAAATGACAAAACAAAACAAAGCAAAAAAAAAAGTTATATGTTTTGGGGGTTTTGCATACATAGGAAAACATATGGAATTCACCTTCTACATGGTAAGCACTACTTACTATGATCTAGATGAAGAAATGGTCTCTTTCTGAAATGAGCTTATGATTCTGTTGGGAAGAAAGTCATAATATAAGTAATACAAGTGATTTAGAATTAGGGATGGGAAGAATTTGGGCTCAGTGTGGAATTTTGAGCTTCTTGTATCCTAAAATGGAAAGTTGGAGCAAGTGCTGATCTAAAAGGTCAATTGTGCTAAGATCAGAATACAAGTATTCAGAGCACAGAATGAATCTGATCCCAAGACAGAGTGAGTAACTTCTGTGGCCTATTTTGTATTTCCTGAAGGAGTCTTTGACGCTGAAGGTCAGGGCAAAAAGTATAGTTGCTTTAGAGAGCAGAGTCCCTATGGCTGTAAAATGTACTATTTTTATTGTTGTTATTGTTGGTATTTGGCTGTAACATAAGAGAAAAGTGTGGTTATAGGAATGTTTTTATAGTTTGTTTCTAGTCTGTGAATATCGTCAAAATTAAACTTAATGTTAATAAATAAACTTATATTATAACATTACAACTTATTGTATCTGAAATCACATGTACTGATTTCGTGCGTGACAGCAATTCTCCTTGATTTTGAGTTTTTCTTTAAATAAGCTGAGGTATGTAA
Source organism: Rhinolophus hipposideros (assembly GCF_964194185.1). Taxonomy (NCBI): domain Eukaryota; kingdom Metazoa; phylum Chordata; class Mammalia; order Chiroptera; family Rhinolophidae; genus Rhinolophus; species Rhinolophus hipposideros. The sequence continues at coordinate 34,578,810 of NC_138048.1, forward strand.
AAGTTCTTAGAAGCATTTGTAGAATATAGTCCACTCTCTTTTTTGCCAGTTTTCTTCTTTACTTTTCTTTGCTCTGCTACATCATAAAAATAAAAATCATATCAATAAATTCTATTTAAAATGTAAAATAAGAAATGTAAGTTAAGGTTTCCATGATGCTGATGAAAGTAATATAAATAAAACTAGATTTAGTGACATAGGTAATGTCAGTTCTTCTAATTCTTTTTTGTTTGTTTTAAATAAGGATGGAAAGAAATGAATAAAATAATTTACATTTTACTTTTTAAAATTAATTTATTTTTTACCCTTACATTCAAGAATTTTCTTGGATATTTCTGAAATATTTTGTATGGCACTATTCTGTATTCTAAAAAAGAAAATTATTTTATTTCAGCACACTTGCAGTTTTCTTTTCAACTCCTTACATTATGTTCAGCAATTTCTGAATGTACACGGTATTTCTCTTCTCCACTTCATTACTTATTTAGTTCAGGGCATGAATCAATATTTTGAGTAAAACCTATCAACCTGTAGCACTGATAGTCTTAAAGTTGTTAGTTATTTCCCTTGTTTAGCTTTAGGAATTCAAAATACCAAATGAGACAAACTATTGTGTTCTTTTCCCTTATAATTTAGATTCTAAAATAAGTAAAACTTTTAGGAATGATTTCTTAATAACTGGTCATTGGCGTTGTAAACAATTTTTAAAAAATCATTCTAGCAACATTTACTCTTAATGGAAAATAATTTTGTGTATGAATTCTGTCAGAAAACACTATTGTGGTTGATTGATATCTTTTCCTTTAGCTTTGTTTGTAAATCTTCTTAAAAAATAATAAAAATGACAAAATTTAGAAGATGTACTTCTCCACTAGTGCCTTTATAAAACAGTATCAAATGGTAATGCCTCAGAGCCAATTTTCATCAGTTTGCCAAATCAAAGGCTCAGTAAAACTTGAAAACTTTCTTTCACTAAGGATTGTTTTAAATGCTTTTCTCCTTACTTCCATCTTAATATGAATTAAGACACAGTTTCTTTCTTAGATTGCAGCATTTGACTTTTTACCTTGCATTCAAAAGAATATGAAAGTTACACACATTGGTTAAACTTATTTCTGTCTAAAGGTTATTTAAATACGTAGTATTATTTCTATCCTATGAAAAAATATCAGTTATACATCATTCATTTAACAATATTTTAAGTCCACTTAATATTTCCATGAAGATTAAAATGATCAGGATAGAACTCTTGAGAGGACTAGGAGAAAACAAACTAGAATTGGAGAAAACACCTTGGAGTCCTTACGGTGTAAATGCACAAGGAACAGCACCCAAGTCAACTCCTAAGTCAATTTCAGGACAGGAAAAAGAACATGAGACAGAAAAGGAATGTTTGTTCTAAGAGGTAGTACTTGTGATAGGAAAAATAAATAAACCATTTGCTGAACAATTCGAAAGCTAAAAAGCAAAATATTTATTGATTATGTACTGCTCACTCTAGAGGAGCACAGGATCTTTTCAGAACTATTTAACTTTGTTTTGTCTGACTTCATTCTTTGTAGTTGTGATGGAGTGGGAGAAGGGGGCATGGATTGGGAGAAAACATCCTCCCGTTAAAACTTCTCAAGGTCAGGGACCGAAAAGTGTCTCCTTTCTATGGCAGGGCCCGCAGATCAGAAACTTTCAGTCAAAAAAAAAAGTTGGTTCAGTAAAGGGTCGCCAAGTTAGTGACCTCTTATCTCCAACATGCCCTAGGGAACAAGTTAGCAAGAGCATTGGGCCTACCACCTCCCGTCACTTATCAAGATTCATTTGTGTTAATAATCCCTTCTTACAAAGCAAGGCGGGCAGGAACTTTAAATAGATTCACACTTCTACATAAATTACCTCCATCAGATAACCAAACAAATTGCTTTTCTTTTTATGCTATCTCAGATCTTGTGCCCCAGGGTATTATTTTCAAGCAGTGGAGGAGAGGTGTGAGTTGTCTTGGGAGTCCTGGCCATTTGGGTCTTGCTGAATCTGCCTGGGGAAACAGAATGAGGGCAAGGAAACAAGAGAGAAAGGTTAAAGTAAAACAAGAGAGCAACGCACTGAAAAAAGACTTTCTCTATTTTTTTTTTTATTTTACTGAACGTCTTTGTATGAGTTAGAAAATCCCTTCAAGAACATTTGTTGTAAGTTGTTGATGCCTGAGGTAATCAATGCAAAATAATGAGACCCAACTTTCTGATTTGGTTGTGTACATCAACCATAATCACTGGGTTGTAAACAGAAGCCCAAATATCATTTGAACATTTGCCCCCAAAATCATGGCACTTTGTTACCAAACAAGAATAAAAGGAAATATGTGAATTCTAAATATCTCACTTTTCTTGTGGTCTTACAATTTTGTTTTTGTTATGGGTTTTTTTTGTGTGTTTTTTGTTTGTTTTATTTTTATTGGGGAATATTGGGGAACAGTGTTTCTCCTGGACCCATCAGCTCCAAGTCATTGTCCTTCAATCTAGTTGTGGAGGGCACAGCTCACTGGCCCATGTGGGAATGGAACCAATAACTCTGTTGTTGAGAGCTCGCACTCTAAGCAATGAGGCATCCGGCTGTCCCGTGGGCTTACAATTTTTCAGCCCAGAACAAGATCATGGGTTCTGTTTTTCATGTTTATACAGTTATTTAACTAAGGTAATTCAATAGTCTCAACAATGTATTAGGTTGGTGCAAAAGTAATTGCAGTTGTTGCAATTATTTTTAACCTTCTAAACCACCATTATTTTTGCACCAACCTAACAGTTGTTACAGGGGCTGAAGTTCAGGGATCAGTGTTTATGGCCACGCATTGAATCAGGTTTCTGCTCCCTTTTTTATAAAAAGGGAGGTTGACTACAAGGGAACATTGCTCCCTTATTCATTATGTATAGCTCATTAGTTCCCTTATCAACTTTCTTTGCTTTTAATCAGTTGAAAGAAAAAGGCTTCCCAGATTTTTTAGTAGGAAACGCATGGAGCTATATCTCATCAGTAACATGTGAACTTATATTTAGAGGTGTAGCTGACCTTGACCATGCATCCTTCCCAAGTTGCTGCTTGTAAATCCTGTGATCAATAAATGAAATAGTATTCTAGCCCCTTCACAACTCTCCTTCAGTTTTCCTCACATCATCTAAGCCTCTATAAAATAGTTTTTTTCTCTGTTAACAGGCTCCAATCCTCTTTATGTTTGACAAGTTTCATAAAAGAAGGGCTTAGCATTTCTCCTCAATATTAAGGTATGACTATAAAATAATGAGCTAACAAGATTGGTATTTTAAGAAATCGAACTCTACTTAAATATCTAAATGGATGCTGCATCTTTCTAAGGAGCCACCCTGAGTGGCAGTATATTTATTCCAAGGGTGTTGTCATTGCATATAGGTTATTGCTGGTGTTTCATTTAGTGGCATTTAGAACCTGTTTTCAAGATTCATTACTTTATAGTGAAGCCTTAATTTTCATTATTTACTACAGGTGAAGCTTTTTCATCAGCAGCTTTTAAAAAATAACCAAGGATATTTAACATACATCAATGTATTTTCTTTTTCTCTATATATATTTTTGAATGTAATGGGAAGAGTAAAAGATTGGAGATAGGTTGATGCTGGAATATGACCAGAACCAATCTATTTTGAGCATTTATATCCTCTTTTGTCTCTTGCGTTTGAGGTATCAGGGTACATTAGGGTCATCCTAACTCCCAGAACTCCCATGGGCTTACGTAGAATGAAATTTATTATTTTCCAATTGTATTAAAGCATTACAGGATGTTGGCCAAGTAACTTGTTAAATTTATTTCTTCCACTGTAAAGGAATAATGAAAATATATTTTGCTTTGTTCCTGAGGATAAGTGATAAAAATATCAAATATTTGAGTGGGGAAATATTATTTTCTAAAGAAAGTTACTTGTGAAAATGAGTAAATTCCAAGTTCTTAGGTTAGAAGAAGCATTTAACATACAAAAACTTATTATAAATAAAAGAAGCAGAAATTGCAGTAATAAATATAGTTCTTTCAACTTAAAGATACTTTTTCTTATTCCTATTTTGAGTGCACCCTTTCTGAGACAACAAGTATACTGTTAAAGTGTTACATATATTATTTGGAAAACGAAATTGAAACATTATCCATTCAGTCACTCATTTTTACATGAGGACAAGCATATGTTCCTGGCGGTTAAATCATGATCCTTAAAGGTATTTTTTTGCAAACTGCATTCCTATCTCCCACGTTTCCTCCAGATCTGATATGTTTCTTCCCTGTTCCATCCACTTGACTCTGTTGAAAATCACAGTGGGCATGTGCAGTGCTTCTGAGTGGAGTATCTTGTGCACATGAGCTTTCTAAAAGCTGAAAAAATATTGAGAACCAATGAATTAAACCGTGGCTGTCTAAAAGACATTGAATAATAGTAAGAGGTCTACAGTATAAATTAATAATTCATCAATTAAAACCATAGCTGTTTTTTTTCTAAAATGATAGACTTTTAACACCAAGAAATACATAATAATATATCTGCTTTAGAATGATTTCTCTTGAAATTGTAATAAAACACGTATATATGTAGGCTTGGATCTTAAACACTAGACAAAAGAAGAATAAAATGGCTTTGCTGTTTAAAGTAGGTACAGACATGTTTCAAATGGTTCTGCATATAAATTTGCTGCATGCATAATTTCAAATCAGTTATAGCTTTCATTCTTTGAAGTAAATTCAAAACTCTCTTACTTTCACAGAATTAGAGAGATAAATCAAATGTTTCTTTAATGCTTACTTTTATTCAATCCACACCCAATTTTGGAGAACTGCTGTCACAATGCCAAAAACAGACGGAAGGTTTAATAATGTTGCTGATATTTTAAAGAGAATCTGGGGGTAATTATGTAGCAGTGTAAGTGTGGAACTCATTTTATACCTTTCAAATAAAACTAAACCACCACTAGTTTCTTAAAGGGCCTTTCAAAAATATTGACTATAAGAACAGCATGATTTGTCCATAATAGAACAAGTTATGCTTGCTACTTTTTATAATGCATTCAAAACAGAGGGGTTATGTTTACTTTTACAGTGATATTGCAATTGATTTTCTATAAGTAAACAAAAATATTAACCAAACATAGTGTAAAATAAATTTTAGTGAAGCCCCAAAATACCCCTTAAAATTTGTTCTGACAATGAAAAAATAATTAGAAATGCCATAACTGTCTAAATCAGGACCTTCCAGTGTGAAAGGTGTTTATCTTCATAATTAAGCCAAAATGCTTAGTAATATTATTTTAGTTATATATACCATTAGAAAGTGTTTATACTCTTATCTTCCTGCTTTTCTATGTTTCTCTTCTTTTAAAAAAAGATAAGCACTTATTATTTGTCTTGTTGATGATAGCCATTCTAACTGGTGTGAGGTGATATCTCATCGTGGGTTTTTATTTGCATTTCTCTGATGATTAGTGACATTGAGTATCTTTTCATATGTCTGTTGTCCTCTTTGGAGAAATGTCTCCTCAGGTCCTCTGTCCATTTTTCAATTGGATTGTTTTTTTGTCGTTGAGCTGTGTGAGTTCCTTATATATTTTAGATATTAGCCCCTATCAGAGGCAAATAATAACAAGTGTTAGAGAGGCTGTGGAGAAAAAGGAACCCTCATACACTATTGGTGGGAATGCAGATTGGTGCAGCCACTATGGAAGGCAGTGTGGAGGTTCCTCATAAAATTAAGAATAGAATTACCATATGACACAGCAATTCTTCCCCTGGGTATATACCCAAATAAATCTGAAAACATTTATCCGTAATTATATATGTGTCCCGATATTCATTACAGCTTTCCTTACAGTGGCCAAGACATGGAAACAACCAAAGTGTCCTTCGATAGATGATTGGATAAAGCAGATGTAGTATATATACACAAAGGAATACTATTTTGGCATAAGAACATATGAAATAATGCCATTTGCAACAACGTGGATGGATCTTGAGATTATTTTGCTAAGCAAAATAAGTCAGACAGAAAAAGTCGAGAACTATATGATTTCACTGATACGTGGGATATAAAACTGAAAACAGCAAAGGAAGAAGGCAAACAAGCAATGAAACAAAAACTGATAGACATAGACAATAGTTTGGTGGTTACCAGAGGGTATGGGGGGAGGGGTGTGGTAGATGAGGGTAAAGGGGATCAAATATATGGTGATGGCAGGAGAACTGACTGGGTGGCAAACACACAATGTGATATATAGATGATGTATTTCAGAATTGTACACTTGAAACCTATGTAACTTTACTAACCATTGCCACCCCAATAAACTTTAATTTTTAAAAAAAGTAAATACAAAAAAAAAGAAAGATAAGCAGTCAGGTAAGGAATCACTGATGCAGATTATATCATAATAAATCATAACACCAATCTGTTTTGTTTTAACAAATATGAGCAGTGACATTTCACTTGAAATCCAAAGCATACCTAGAAAGACATTATATATATAATATATATATTATATATATATAGATATATAATTTATATATACATACAATATTTTTTTCAGCTTTTTTAATGGCTCATACATTCCAAATACATCCAGAAGACAGCCAGCAATTTATTGTTTATTTGATGTATGATATATAAAACAAATTATTTATGTGATCTTCACTTATCTTATTCTATAAGATAATAGTATTTATAATGAGCTCAAAGAGCAGCAAGAACAAAAGTAATTGGAGAAATTAAGACAAAATAAATTAAGTCATTCTATCACAATTTCTACATATTCAGATACAGTAGATACTGGTTAAGTAATACAAGAACAAGTAATTTTAATGTTCGAAATTTGGAACAGAAGCTAAGAGGGAAAGATGTAAAAGGGTTGTAATTTTTTTGCAGGCATGGATTTTAGAATTTTAAAAACACTGAGTATATTTTTAAAGTTATAGCTCTACCTATCCTATTAGTCGGGAGACAGGTTTATGTTCATGATTTTTTAAATACAATTCTGAAAACTCTAGCATGTTTTTGAGAATTGCTTTCCTTTTGTTATCCAATAAATCTGGTATTTGGCCATGGGATAGGGTTCAATCTTCTTTTATAACATTGTTACCAATAAACACATAAATAGAATGAAAGGATATATTTATTTTCCTCTTCATAATATTCTAAGGAGTAGACCAAAAATATGAGGAAGGTGTTTTATAATTCTGATTATGTATTTATCATATAGATCTCTAGATTTCGGCAATTGGATGTGTTTAACATAAATCCTTGGTATACAGACACCACCAACAACATAAATAGTAGTTGGGATTGTGAAGTTCTTACGATATGGGAAACAATTTTTTTCCAGAGGAGAAATTAGTTATTTAAATGTCATCTGAGTCTGAACTGTAAGTATTTCAGTAATAAAAGCACTTCAGTTTCAATTTAGAGACCTGTTTTTTTCTGATCAATTTAAATCAATTTTCATATATATATATGTATTTACTGTATATATTCAATTTATATATATGCATGTATATACCACATTTTTACCTTATATGAAATCCTAAAGATGAAAGTTTTATAAAGAGCAATAATATGTAAAATATTATGTAGTATAAAAGATTATTGGTCAGTGAGTGACTGATCTGATGAAATTACTTTAAGCTAAAAGAAGATTGTCACTTGCATTCTTTAGTCTCCATTAAAAAAAAATCTAATAATATTCTGAATCCCTTTTCAGCCAACAGCTCTGTAACATCTTGCCTGTGCACGTGATACTATCTTTTTAGCCAATTCCAATTTAGAGAGATGAGTAACCGTGGCTCCATCCAATTTTCCACATGACATCTGTGGCCGCAGAGGTATTCATAAGTCCGTCTTCTGGAGAGCTCTCCCTTAGGTGGAGCGTGCATTTCTGTAAGGGAGTCACTGACACAGGAATCAGTCAGGGCTCTGCGTTAGGCCAAGAAACTTCCTAGGCTCGCATGCTGACAGGCCATGTTTCTTATCTCCAGGATTCCCTGCCCTTCCCCCAGAAGCTCTGTTCCCCCAGGCTGGCAGGGAGCTCGCCTCTGGCCGAGAGGGTGACAGACCCCCTTTGATGATGAGCATCCGCAGGCACAGGGAGTATTCATGGAGCTTCACAGCTGTGGCAACAGGATCCTGCCCAGGTGTCTAAACTGGAGGGGGGGGGGCGGGAAGGGCTTTACTTTCAGCAAAAGGGAAAACAGTTTAAGTACAAACGAACTGCTTAGGCTCTGAATTTATTACCCCTTCCCCCATAACGTTGCCCTGATTTAAGATCCACCCTTTATTTTACTGAAACTTTATAGTTGCAAAGTGACCATCTTTTCCACAAGCTAATGTGAAAAAAATAGTAACCATGTTCTTACACCTCAAAAACATATTTTCATTTATGAATAACTCCAGGGATCTCTGGTTAATACCTTCACAGTGATATGTTCTCGCCTTATTAAACCCTGGGTTCAGCATAAAACATTCTCGTTGATTCATCTACCGTGTTTCTCCGAAAGTAAGACCTAGCCAGACAATCACCTCTAATGCATCTTTTGGAGCAAAAATTAATATAAGGCCCGGTATATTATATTATATTATATTATGTTATATTATATTATATTATATTACATTACATTACATTACATTACATTACATTACATTATATTATATTATATTATATTATATTATATTATATTAAAGATCTGGTCTTATTTTAAATAATTTTAAATTAATTTTTGCTCCAAAAGATGCATTAGAGCTCATTGTCCAGCTAGGTCTTATTTTCAGGGAAACACGGTATTGTAAGCTTTGCCTCAGGTTGTGTGGAATAATAATAATAATTCAGTGGATTTTTTTACCTTTATTATGAATAGAAAGTTTGCATATTTAATGAACAAACAGCTCGGATCTTGAAGGAATACTGGCATGTTCACCTGACATTTTTTAAATGACATAAAAAAATAATCTGTATTAGGTGGCTATTTCCAACTAAGCAAAGCTTAAAAAGCACATAAAGAGTTAATTCAACTGTATAAATGAATATGCTAATCAGGGAATGATTTATTTCTGAAAAAACATATTTACTGTGTCTGCTATTTGATTAGATGGCTTCAATGTTCAATTAATCAGTTACCTTTCAATATCATTTCTTAGAGCAGCTTAATTAATCTGTTGCACTGCAGCCCTATTCATTCTACTAGAAATCCCTTGTCCCATTTCAAATGACAAAACCCAGGAACTGTGCCACGTAAAGACTTTATGCCAATGTCAGGTGAAGGTTGATAAGTGTCTGACTGTTATTCTTTGTTAGGTTAATCAAACCAATCACCCTTATAGGATTTACATTTGTCAAAAAAAATTAATGCGTTGAAACTAATGAGAACTAGAGAAGGCAAGTCACCAAGAGATTGGGGCATTGTTTATGTACTTCAAAGGTAGTATACTACTTTCATCCTGTGGATTGTCTTTTTCCAAATGATGAATTTTAAAAAATACTGCTCATTAAACCCAAACTGGTTCATTATCTTACACTACCACATCTCTCATTAATAAATAAAGCATGATTGGTCCTGTGTCTTTGAAGCAAAAAGTGTTCTACATGTTTACTGTCTTGTGGGCACTGGTTATTGCTTCCCAAATGCTATTAATAACAGTTCCAGTAATAGTTCCATCAATATTTACCATCTGAAGGTGCTCTGTATGTAACATAGAATAGCCACTCCAAGTGATAGTGGAGATACTCCACCAATTAAATCACAGGGTCACAGGATTTTTCTCTCTATCTCTCTTTCCCACACTTGGAATCTTTCTTTTCTTTCTGTTCTCCTGATATTGACTGAGACTCTTTAGAATCACTCAATGTCAGTCACTTTTGCTCTCCAGAAGCAGAAGCATTTTGGTAAAAGTTCTTCCAAAATTGCTATGCAGACCTCATACCATCTTCTTCATCTTGCCAACGTCCTAGGCCAACTTCCGTCTCCCAACGCCAACTCACATGGGCCCACTGAACATGCCAAGAAGGATTTAAAGTACTTTGTACCAAAAAATGATTATCCCACATAACTCTAAATTAAAATATTCATGAAAGCATAGGGTAGTGTTTCTTTATTTGCCTGTGCCACAAGCTGCTTTAAGAAAACAAATAGTAATAATAACAATATTTGGGTTACACTTGTGTACTTTTTATTTGCCAGGTACAATTTTAATTATATATATGATTAAATGAAATCTTAGTTATATATAAATGAAACTTTATGTGTGTGTGTGTGTGTGTGTGTCTACATAAAATTTAGTTTAATCCTATCTTCAAATCATCCATATGTCTTGTTATTTTACCCATTATATGAATGAGAAAACTGAGGCACTGGGAGCTTAAATGACTTGCTCAGGAGCATACACCCACCCTATTAAAAGGGAGATAACATTATATTTATAATTTTAAAATGTAATTCTGAAAATTCTAGCAGGCTTGTGATAAGTGCTTTGCTTTTAACAACTAATACTATGATCAAATAATACTTTCCTTAACTTATATGGAGACAAATACACACACACACACACACACACACACACAAATTATCGATGAGGTTATCTATTAACCAGTCTCATTTAGTGGCAAGTAACAGTAAACAAACTATTTTCAGCTAAAAAAAGAGAATTTATTGACTTGGGAGTACTGGGGATTACAAGAGTACAGATGGTCTTAGGCATGGATGGACCCAGGTACTGAAATATGTTATCAGTATATTCTTTCTTTCTATCTGTCTACATGTTTACTGTGTATTAACTTCATTTTTCAACATGGGAAGGTGACTGTCTTAAACGTTTAGAAAGTGGACCCTGAGTCAGTTAGCCTGAGCTCCAGTCCTGGCTCCTTCGTTTATCAGCGAAATACTCCCATGAGAAAGGGAAGTTCTGAATAAGCTCTTTCTCATTCTTTACTGTGAAGTAGCACCCAAAATGGTGTTGGCATGCTTAATGACATTTAACATTTCTCTAGTGCTGGAGTAGAATCCTGCTTTGGGCCAAATATATCTGGCTTCCTAGCAAGAGTCAATGGTATATCCAGTTTCACTGATCCGTAGAGAACTCTCACTTACGTGAGTAGCATAGAACCACTGCACATAAGGTACTTTCCAGAAAATGATTTGCAATACACCCACTCCTCTAAAATGTAACTCTTGAGTTAGCTGAGTCCCCTTGTTGCAGATGTTGGGCTGCACTTTGTTGGTTCAATGAACAACTGTATACTTATTCGTCTTGGTATCTCCAGGGCTTTACACAGCATCTGACAAATTGTGAATGTTTAGTTAATGTCTTCTGAAGAAATTACTGATTGGCCACCTGCCTGCTTTAGATGGGCAATAAATTGTTGGTGCTACCGTGATCCAAGTCCACATATATGTCATGGTTATTTGTAAAACTGTCTTCTACTTTCCTTTCCAATTAGATTGTAAGCCCCTGGAAACAGGGAGTTCCCTCTCCAGAGGTACCTAGTAAAAGGCCTGGTATATAGTAAGTACTCAATCCATAACTGTTGAATTGAAGTTTAAAATCATGCCAACAAATTTCCCTGTAGTCTGTTTGAACTTCCAAAATGATGACTTCCTTGCTGTATCCTCACTAAAGAGATATAAAAAAAGAATCCGATAACTTCCTAGGGAAATCATTTCTCCTCTTAGTTCTTGTTCTCCTCCCCAGCTTCTTACCCACTGTGATCAACTAAGCATTAGGCTTGGGCAGAGAAGGGGCAGAATACTTTGGGAGGAAAAGTGGTACCACACAATAGATTCCCCACAGGAAAAAAAAAAAAAGTAAACTGGATTTTTTGGTACCAGAAAGAGACTGAAGAAAATTGTTGGAAATATTAATTCATGGAGCATCTTGGTGAGAGGAGGCAGAACTGTGTGGGGGGGAAGGCGGGAAGGAAGCAGTCAAAGTGAGGTAGTTTTGACAGTCTGTGGTGGATACTCTCTCTGGTATGACTAATTGAGAATTGATTGTACATTCAGAAAGGTTATGTTTTATTAAGGGAAACCGTTTTCCCTTTTGTCTTTATGAAATCCGCTCTTCTGCAGATGTTATTCCCTTCCCATACTAAACCCTCATTAATTTATAATTCACCACATTGCTTTAAAAGTGCTGCACACATTTCCTGTTTCTCTCACACAGTGCTTCTAATAGAGAAAGTCAGGTAGGATGTAGGTTGAAATGCTGCTTGTGTTGAGGGCTGCATGCCAGACTTGCTGGTGCCAGAACATTTCACCAGTCGTCTCTTAGATCATTGTAAATGTTTCGAAGAGCCATTTTGCAACCTCTATGAAAGTGAATTTGGGGCCTAAAACAACTCTTTTACTGTTGACTATAAATTGACTTTGGTTTCTGGAAACTGAAGTCAAAGCTAAATGGAGTCTCTTAGTGGGGGTCTTTTAATTTTAAAGACAGCTACCCTCACACAGAAAGGGGCACTAAATGTGAACTCTGAAGGCAGAGGCAATAGGAATGGAAAGAAGAAAATGAATCAATCTCCACCATTCTAACTGTTCTCTCTGCCAGGAAATTTGACAGAACTTGGGAAGTCACTGGATACAGAGATACAGAAGGAGGAGTCAAAATGCCTTTTTGATTTCTAATTGCCCAGCATAAATTAATGAAGCTAGGAATTAAGAGTACATTTAACATCACTTTTCATTGAATCCCACTTTAGTGATATATAGGAAACAGGAAGATCACTTGAAAATTTAGAAAAAATAAAAAATTTAGGCATCTTGAATATGAAATGGCTAAGAGATTTATAGATGGGAACTTTAGGTCTTTTTAGAGACTTCACATAAATTTGGGGAGAGAGAGAGAGAGAGAGAGAGAGAGAGAGAGAGAGAGAGAGAGAGAGAATTGGGGTAGGTCTATTAGCATGGAGTATCATGCAGAGTTTAGAATCTCACATGTCCTATAGGTTCTAGACAGAGAACATAAATAAAGCAGGCTAGGTGGGCATTGACAGAAATATGTGCCTGGGCTAAAAGAGCAGTAGCTATTCAGCTCTGGTTCATTACTGCCAAACAAGAATGCAGGCCAAGTGTGACTAGATCTTTTATTTTCCCAAAAGAAACTAGGAAAACTGTAATATTTTTTTGTTATGAAATCTTACATGAATATCTGCAGCTAGCTAAACATTAAAATTTTGTGATGGTCAGATGTACGGGTCAGACAATTAAGTTCGCAAACTCATCCTAGAAAAAGTGCTACATACCTCATTGCTGAATATCACTGTGGTCACCGTTGACATACTCCCCTTGGGAAGCTATACACCGATGTTAGTGCCTAGTCCACCTTTCAAAGCAATTTTGTGACTCTTTCTGGAATGGCCATCAGAGTTGTTGTCATATTACTCTTGATATCCTGAATGTCAGCAAGATGTCTTCCTTGCAATATTTCCTTTATCTTTGCATAAAGAGAGAAGTCATTGGGGGCCAGACCAAGTGAGTAGGGAGGGTGTTCCAATGCAGTTATTTGTTTACTGGCTGAAAACCCTCACAGACAGTGTTGTGTGAGCTGGTGCATTGTCGTGATGTAAGAGCCATGAATTGTTGGTGAAAAGTCCAGGTCATTTAACTTTTTCACGCAGTCTTTTCAAGCACTTCTAAATAGTAAACTTGGTTAACTGTTTGTCCAGTTGGTACAAATTCATAATGAATAATCCCTCTGACATCAAAAAAGGTTAGCAACATTGTTGCAACAAGTTTGCAAACTTAAATGTCAGGGGAGACAAATTCAGCTAGTACAACTTTGAGACCTGTGGATTAGAGTCTTATTGGGAAAAAAAGACATAACATGTTAAACAATTGAAAAGTAGTATGAACCATTTCATAATTAGACCTTAAAGTAAATAAAATGAGGTATCGATTGACAAACTTATATATGTAGAAGGGGAGAGATCAGTGTTGGGTGAGGTTAAACCAGAATAATGTGAAGAAGTGGGTTGTTATCTGAATCTTGAAGAATGGGTAGCTATCAATGGGGGAAAGTAAAGGAGAAAGCATTTCAAATGGGAAAATGTAGCATGAAGTCTAGAGATGATAAGTTGAGAAGACAGTGAATTGTTTATACTAAGTGAGAATAATAACAAAAAAGACGAGAATCATTTCTTATAACTCCTAGTTCATTGTTTTTTCTTTTATGTTCTACCACCTCCTATTGTGACCTATGATAAAATAGAGATATTCATTAATTAAGTCAGTAAATATTTATTGAATACCTGCTATGGACCAAGCACTACTCCAGGCTCTGGACGACAGAGACTGTTAATGTTATATTACAGGCTCTCGTCTACATATGGACACAGGTCAAACCCAACCTTATTATAACTTGATACATGAGTAGTCACACTAGATGTGTTTTTATTATTCTAGAAGGAAGTGGAATTACTTTAGAATTTCCATAATCCTGGGAAAATATAGTTAAAAGATACTATTTGTAATATGGCATTCTATATCAAGTGTTAAATACTCATGTCAAATAATTCCAGTAGTGAATGTGTCTAAAACAATCTCAGGTTCATCAGAAGTTTATGAAAATTAGAAGTGGGTGGCCAAACTAAAGTAACAGTTTGGTCAGTTAATGAATACATTCTATTCAACAACCACTGAATGAAGACTTACCATCAGGACAAATATTAAAGTAAGTATAAGTAATATTTTTATACTTTGCTTTCTTGCCTCTCATACCCTTTGAGAAGGTGGCACATAGATTTGCAAAGAGATAGGTAGAGAGAATAATAGAGAGAAAGAACTATTTTGGTAAGGGCAATACTGATATGTCCCCCAAGAGATTTTTGGTTATATATATTTCATTTTATGAAAAAATAATATATATATATTATATATAATATATATATATAATATATATATATATTATATATATATATAAATTATTTGGCATTTTAGCCTCAGTAAATACCTCTATGCTTGCTAAACTATGGCAATTTGGTTATACAGATTATATATGAAGTATATTATATATCAAAAGACCCATGTTTAACTGTGAAAATGTAATGTGTTTAAAAAATAATTACATGGTTAATCAATGAATATGAGTAAGTTCTGGAGGACAAAAAAAAAAACTTTATTCAAGTGTTCATTGCCCACAGCAAAGTAAATTATAGAACATGAAGCTAACAAAAGTCTACAAAAGTCTATGTTGATGTTTCAAACTCAGTATTACTTTTAAAACACTATCAAACAGTTGAAAGCCATTCCAAAAGCATTAGTTAAAGTCTAAATAGTTTAATATAAAATATGTATGTACAAAGCTTGTATTGCATGGTAACATTCAGTTTAAAAATGCTGCAGTGCTTGTCTAATCTTTCCACCCCTTTCTCAGTCTTATCCTGGCACTTTTCCAAGACACAGGATATTAGCTGTGCACTCTCTAAATTTAACTTCAAAAACTGAGAGAGATCCATATGTACAAGGAAAATAAAGTGGCAGTATGACCATCTTCAATCTGTGTCTTGGATATTATTTCAAAAAGTTACTCCT
This sequence comes from Rhinolophus hipposideros, assembly GCF_964194185.1. Lineage (NCBI taxonomy): Eukaryota > Metazoa > Chordata > Mammalia > Chiroptera > Rhinolophidae > Rhinolophus > Rhinolophus hipposideros. Next base: position 34,594,366 of record NC_138048.1, read on the forward strand.
TCATAGTTGACACACTACATAACAAATACGTAGTTTAACCTTATTTTGTTACACACCTTTCACAAAACCATATTTCAATCATGAAAAGGGATACAAATCAATATCACTTAATACTTTTGATTAAAAAACGATGTGTCCAAGAGGAACATCCCAGTATTTGAATTTCAGTAATATTTCACCTCCCTCAGTCGTATTTCTACTGTGTCAGCTCAACATTATCTCAGGCAGCAGACGTTGGGTTGTTGTCTCTCTAATGTTGGCTCTCTTGCATACATTTTACTGCCTGCTCTGATGGAATTTTTATCTTCACAAATATATTTCCTAATTTGTCTATTTCTATGTCCAGTAAGTCTATATGTGAAGAAGGTAAAGGTGCAGCAATCTTTAAGTTAAATTAACTTTATAAACATAATTTTCCAACAGTGTACAACTTGACACACTTTCTTAAGGCATTTTTATTAAAAAAATAAAATGTTCTTAAGTTTTTTTTTTTGTTTGATTTGCAGTTTACAAGAATTGAGAGTTGTGAAGGTTTTAAGAAAAAGAAGATTACTTAATGGGTACCACCTGCATCACAAGGCTAGACTAATTCTCTTGAAAAGTTTAAAATTGCAATTACCCCCCAAAAAATCCTTTGTTGCTCTTAGAGATAACACAGATGTCTGCTACATTTTTCATAGAAAACGTGTTATAACAAACTGCGGAATATTGAGGGTATGGATTCAGAGATGCAATAAAGCTACTTAGAAATTTAGGAGATTTTGTTTGGTTACTGAAGAATTTTCCATGAAGTCACTTAGTTAATAGAAGGAAAAGCAATTTCCCAGACACTGCAAAAAACTTTATCTGGATGATTGAAAATTCATAAAGTTTGCATCCTTTATAAGAGAGGTTTTCATAATGCATAGATATTTTGTTCACCACAAGCAAGATTAAACTAAGCTAACAAAATGTGCGGCTTGTTTTGTCACATAGTGCCTGTGAAATATCTGCTGCTCTCAAAAAGCCAATCTGTCAACCTCCATATCAATGCAAGGTAGTGCATGGGACAGGGACATTTTTATGTCTTAGACAGCTAGATATATTTTTTCTTGTCTAAGTATATTATTAACAGGTATTGGTAAATTCAGATTTTTTTTTCACAGAAAGCTTCTACTGAGGACAGAGAGATATTTGACTCTAAGAAATGCAATATAATAAAACAATAATTGAAGCACTTAATAAATTAGCATTGTACATATTGTGCATAATCTTGGTTCCAAAATGTAAAATTTCTATATACAGAGCTTTTAGTTGGGGCGGGGGGGAACAAAAAACCAAAAACACAGTGAGTGTTTTAGAAACGAAACTTTTTTCTGTTTAGAAAACATATAGGTGACTTTCGGTTACTCAAGGAAGGCAAATCTCAATCCACAAAGAGATCACAAGTGTCTTTGAGTAAGGAATCTAGTTTTTCTTTGTATTTTCTCCTTTATAACTATAAGCACACTGGGACAAATCATAAATTTTATTGTATTAGATGCCCTAGGAATAATGTAGTATATTTTCTACTTTATAGGAAAGTGTATTTTATCATCAAAAGAAAGAAAGAAAGAAAAATGTCTTATCAAGGAGTAATTATTTGCAGAGGAGGTGACTACATTTGCTAATTAATAGGGTTTTAATATGAGGACTCTTTGGAAAAATAGCTACCTAATAATATTTTGGTGGAGATAGTTAACGAAAGAAGAAAGTATAAGAAAGAAATATCAGAATTCATGCAGTACACTTTCTGAATATTTTTGAGACATAATTTGCATTGAGATCTTAATTATATAGTTCAATAAGTTTTGACAGGTGCATTCAAAAGTGTCACCAACAACCTAATCAATATATACAACGTCTCTATTACCCCAGCCAGCTCCCCATGTCCCTTTACACTCGATCTCCTCTTCCTTCTGCCCAGAGATAATCAGTGTTAATTTTCTATCATCATAAGTTAGTTTTGTTTGTGATCAAGTTTCTTATAAATGCAATAACATGGTATGTTCTTAGAAATTTTGTTAACGAGAAAAAAATGGTAACAGCTAGTAGTTAGAAGAGGCAAGCAAGGTCTGACAGAATAGAAGAGTCTTGTTTATATTGTTGATGGACTCAGGGAAAAGAACCTATATAGAGAAAGAGCTAGAAGATTCAAGAGGGAGGGCATAAGTAATGATATGATTTTGAAAAAGTAGAAACATATCTTTTCTGAGCTGGAGACAAGATGTGTAAACATAGGTGTCAGTTAACACTGTTACATGACTTTTCCAGAAAATTCTGAATGGCTAAGGTACGTTCAAGAGAATCAGAAGACATGATTTAGCCAAGATTGGTTATGGGCAATATAGGCTCAGCATATGATCAAAAGTGTAATTATAATTAGAGCATGGTAAAAATATATATGGAAAAAAAGAAAGAATTGGTAAAGATCAAGAGAATGGCAATTACTATGAGTAAGACATTTATGCCCACTGGTCATGTATGGTTTGAAGAGTTTGTCACCCCTTTTAGCATAATTTTTAGAAGTATCTATCTCCAGTTTATACCTTATTTCTCATTCCAGCTTTAAAGAAGTAGCTTGTTTATCTGAATACAACATCGTTGGTAATCCTTCAGCAAGTTTAAGAATTTTTTTTTATTTTTATTATTTACTGTTATTGTAGATAAGCATTAAAATGTACTTGTTAATAAAATTATAAATGTGGAATTTTTGCAACTTTTAATCTTTCACAAAAATCATCTGTATCTGAGACAAAGCCGGACGAGAGGTCTAGACTACTGTCAAAGAGGTAAATACGTTCTGACTTTAAATGCCAGGAAAATTGTAATAACAAGAAGACAGTGTTTATCATTAAAAACCCAGCCCTCTGATGGTTTCATTGTCAAAGCGATGCCAGTTTCTAAATTGCCATCTACTCCACACAGCACTAATTTTGCATTCCTCTTTTATTGAAAGCAGTCCCTCTACACAGCCCCTACTATAGAATTTTTTAAAATTCTTTCACCATTTATATCTTGAGTCTTAATTTTTAACTCAGAGAATGTGACTAGAGCTGCTTTGTATTCTTGCCTTATGATAAGTCTTTCTTAACTCTTCATTTTGGGGGAGTTCCGGCTCTTGTAGGTCCAGAGTCCCCTAATTTTCCGTGCGCTCTTCATCTAACAAGTGCTTTTCTGGTCATCTTGAATGTCCTCCAAGAAAGGCCAGGGTGACTATGCTCTTAAGTGCAAATCAGAACCGTTTCAGTAATCAGGGGCCAGAGATCAGGTAAAAGCTTTCTTTAATATTGTGCCATTTTCACATTTGTATTTAATGGTTATTCATTTATTAAAGCTTAATATGTGTTCTGAGGAGTCTGCTCTTTGTATAAGAAGTGTTTAAGTGCTCTTCTTATATCTAATTGTTCTTTTTACATTAAAAAAGTCCTCTTTCCAGCTCTAAGAGTTACTAAAGCCATTCTCTTTCATGTGCCAAGATGTAGCTCAAAGGTTAACTTGTCCATTCAGTTTAATCAAGAGGTGACTGTTCTCTGGTATCCCTGAGACATGCAGAATGAAAAGGTTATGGACCCTGAATGTTTAGAACATTGTTTCAGCACACATTAATTAGTGACGAATGACCTGAATTGATTTTGTCTAGATTCAGGTCAAATGAGCAAGCACATATTTGACTTCTAGCCTCACATGCTAGAGGCCTGGCTGTTGGATTTTTTTCTACCAGGAGCCCCAGGGGCTAGTCTCAACAGCTTGGAGTTAGATTTGTGATTTTATCAGCCCCAGGTAGGGTGAGTGAGTAGGCCCTTCAGGATCGCTTATTTACACTAAGCAAGCTTATCAGAAAATGATTTAGAGAGCATAATGGCATTTTATCAATTCATAGTGGAATAAAATGAGCATGGACATTAGAACCATGTAGAATGAAGTTTAATTCCCAACCTCATCATTTAATAGCTGTGTAACTTTGGAAAAATAATTTAATTCCCCTGAATTTAATTTTTCTATTTGTAAAATGAGTATAATATTTATTGAGGACTCTGCTGAGTGTTACATAGACTATATATGAAAAGTGCATAGAAACCTCCCTGGAATGTATTACATACTAAGTAAATACTGCTTTCTTTTTCTTCACTCCTATTGAGAACAGAAATGTTTATCTAATCAAAGCTGGGTGCGCTGTTGGGTAGATTCCCTCAGAAAGTCAATCTACAGATTAAATAGTTATTTCATGAACACAGAATTACACAAAATGTGATATTTTCATCTAGTACTAGCTTTATAAATTGATCTTCAACCCAGGAATATGTTTGGCTAGGTAACCAATGCTATACATTAGCTTTAAAAAGCCACTCCACAGAGATCATGAAAGATACAGGAAAAATTTTCTAAACAGCTCTCCTTTTTTCAATATTTCTTATTAGTTACATACTTCTCATATTACAATCTTTCCTAGAAGATGACATTCTTGGCTAAGTTGGCTCCTAATCGTTTGTGACACATTTTTGATGAGGAAAGTATTTTAGGATCTTCAGTGCGGTTCAGAGATACCTTAAATTTATCTGGAGTGATTAGGTGGGATTTCTAGAGATTCCGGTTGGTTCTTACTTACTTCAATTTCAGATGATTTTAAAACCTTGATTCTGAAGTGAGAAAACTTATTTGGTACCTGCAGTGGACCCAGTAAAAATTACACTTAGGAACCATCCAAATGAGAGATCACGTTTTGTAGAACAGCCTTGAGGCTCTGTGCAATCTTATCAGTTAACACCACTGCCTTAGACATCTTGTAAAACTTCTCTCATCAGTTTCCAACTCTCACTTTCAATCTCTCAGTTTTGTTCAGATCGGGAAATAAGAATCAAGCTTTGGGGATCCTTTCAATGTGGTTGCCTATTGCCCCTTGAGAAAGTAGTTGTAATTCATACCTTCCCTCAAGAAGCTTAAGGATGTGACATGACATGACGTGATGTGATGATGTGATGTGATGTGAGATGTAGGCAATAAAACGGCACTTATAATAGAATGTGCTAATTTTACCACTGAGCTATGTATATGGGATGGTAGGAGAACAAATTGTGGGTTTACAAGGAGAGTCTCTGATTCAGAATAAACAGGTACCTGAAAGGTAAGCCAAGAAATAATGAGAAAACCTTTTATCGAACTGTTGGCTTTACACTCTTTCTCTGGCACCGCTGTTGACCAGGATAACTATAAAACATGTAATAAAACCACCTATTAATTGCCACTTAATAAAGACAAATTAGCAAGAAGTTTGGTTGATCAGTCATGGTTGGGTAGTTAGTAATGCTCGGAGATCACATGGCATTGCTGTGAGCACTCCATACCACTTCCTTCCAAATAATATCATAGAGTGAACTCTCTCTTTTTTTTCATTAAAATTTATTGGGGTGACTAATATATGTGATGGAAGGAGAACTGACTCTGGGTGGTGAACATACAATGTGATATGTAGATGATGTAAAACTCTTGTTTTAATGGTCAGACTGTCTCTATAAACTTGACCAGCATCCGTTCATTTATATTAATTTTTTAAATAAAGGAATAGAAAATACAAATGACTTCTGCATCCTGTCAGCATTGCAGGAAAATCAACCCATCAACAGGCATGTCCCTTGGAAGAAGGCTGTGGTTCTATGCCTGTGGTGGGCAGTGCGTGTGAAAGCTTGTGGATATGATCAACTTTGCCATCTCCATCCCTTTGTGAAAAAAGTATTCCTTACTAACAGTGCTGAATGAAACCATAAACAATGACCCAAAGCACATAAAAATAATATTCATTTCAGTTTTGTAGTGTGTTTATACTTAAAATGTGAAGCTGGCATATATGAAAACAGTGATATTTATCTAAACAAATGCTGTGTACTCATTCAACCTCTTAGTTCAGATGTTGTATTTTTTCAGAATTACAATTCTATTTGCTATTTTTTATTTCTTGACGTAATTTCCTATTTATTGATTTTTAATATAAATGTTTATGTCTTTGAGCATAGTTATAATAAATGCTTTAAAATCCTTGCCTGATGATTTGATCATGTGGGTCTCACATGAGTCAGTTTCCTATGCTTGGATTTTTATTACATGTGAATCACAGTTTCTTCATATGTGTAGGAATTCTGGATTGTATATAGGACATATGAATAATACATTGTAGAAACTGGATTCTTTACATTCTCCCAAAGAATGCTTTTCATTTTTTGTTTTGTTTTGTTTTATGAGGCAATTAATTCCAAACTTCATCTCTATTGCTATGGACAATAGAGAAATTTCTGTTCAGATCTATTAACCTTAATTGGGTTTCTTAGAGTGTCCACTGCTCATGTGTAGTTTGGGGTTCTTCTAAATAGTAGGCAGAGTTTATACACAGCATTTGTATACACAGATTTGTCCCCCAAATCTTTGTTTTCCAAGATTTCCCCCCTGATTCCCCAGATGCTGCGATAGCTCCAAACTCTAGTTCGTTAAGCCCGCAAGGCTGTATGTCTTATTATTTTTTATGTAACTTGAAAGCACTGAAGGGAAACCAAAAGCAAGCTGAAAACAGAAAGGAGTTGACATTTGAATTTAGAAAAGGGGGATGATACTGGGTGAATTTGGGTAAGTTTCCTGGTTATACAGGATTTTGCCTGAGAGCCAAATAAATAAGGTGTGTGCACAAAATATATATTATATATAATTCATTCTACAGTTTGTAGATAATAGTTTTTACATGTAGTAAAGTTGTTCTGTTCAAACCCCAGAAGCAGAATTCTATTCCAAGCTTTTAGCTGCTATTATATTTTTCTAGAATGCCTCCTTTTAATATCCTAATATCCCTCAAATTTATTTCATATTCTTCCAGTTTAGCAACCATTTAGGACCCAATTATAGTCCTGAAGGAATCTTTTCTAACTGTTGCCGCTGACAGTGTGATCTCCATCTCATATTGGAAAATGAACTCTTCGAGTTACTTAACCTCACTGAGCCTTTGTTTTCATATCTATGAATACAGAAATAATAATTCTTACTTCCTAAGGACACTATGAATATTAATAATACTGTCTGTGTGTGTGCGTGTGTGTGCATACGTGTATACGTATATATCTGACATTTGGTAAATACTCAGCAAATGATAGGTTTAATTTCTGCCTACAAGTTTACCTGAATCAAAAGTCATCCATTTTTCAATTGCTCTCTAAAGTCTTAGAAGGCTAGAATCAAGTCCCAAGATTTAAGTGTGCTTTGTACATAGTAGGTTCATAATATTGTTTAATAAATAGATAAACTGAAAATCATTCTAAGAAAAACCAGGATTACTATGTAGCTTTCCTATCTTCTCCTTTGGATAAACATTTCATCTCCTGTGCACTCCAGAATAAGAAGATATGTAACTTCTTTCATCCCTACAGTTCTTCATATCTTCACCAGGATGAGAAAGAACTGACATAATTAATTTATAACTCAAAATAACTCTTCTTCCAGGTTCTTCTGGGCCACAGTAAACAATGAATATATTTATGTCAAGAAATGAAGTAATTAATAGGGTAAGCTACCGTGTTGGTGGAAGTTAGGAAGCAAGTACTTAGAGGTTAAAATATGATTTGAATAGTTCATATTTTTATAATAGGGAATTGTACATATAAAGTCAAAGTTATTATAAATAGGATTAACTATAGTTCTCACTTTCTCAGAATCTTATAACACTCAGTGTTGAAAGAGAAAAGTGAGAAAAAAAAAGCAAATGATAAACAGGATTTATTCAGAAGAGAACTTGCTATGGCATTGCTTGAAGATTATACATAATCAGTCCAAACTCCTACACCATCCCAGAAATATACAATGAGAATTGTTATTCATAATGATGATTCTGAGTTACATGATCTAACTCATCAAATATGTTCATTTTTCTCTATAGATTATATTTCATAAGCCAAAAATGAGATTAAATCATTTTCTAAATTTTTTTTAAGGATAGAAATTATAAAAAATGTTTTCCTCCCAAGTTCACTTCAAGTTCATGAGAAAATTTAATTAGAACATCCTACTTTCTGAGCATTGTACTATTAGTGTGTAGAGTTTTTTAAATCTCAAAGCTGCTCTGTGAAATGTTACATTTACTTTTATGCTAATTTTCTATGCTTCTCAACTTCAACTCCAGAAAACAAATAAAACTTGGGAAAGAACAAGGAAGAAAATAAGAGAGGCATTTATGTAGGTCAATTTATTTGGTTTACCTTCATTTAATTTGAATATTGCTTGGAAGATTTCATTAGTGTGGAACTGATCAAATTTGACACTATTGGGAATAAGATTCTTTATTGTTTAATAATTAAATCGTTCTTTTTTGGAAGCCAGAATTTAAATCCAATCTGGCCAAACTGAGAAAAAGAAAAAGAATCATAAGAAAAAAAATTATGGGAAGGAACAATGTCATTTTTTATGAATATTTTGGCTGTAAAAAGCCTGATTATTATCCTATAAAGAGGTCAGCAAATGGAAAGTGGGTTTAAATAGAAGGAGTCAACATTAGCAAGACAAATCTGGTGATGTGTAGAATTTCTACATAACCGCTACTTATTTTGACTAGTGATGGGGAGAAAGTGTTCCGGTAAGATAACATAAAATTGGCGCTGCATTTGGTCAGCTGAAATGTAAAGTACTGTACTTCTATAATAATAAAAAGTAAACGACTTCTTTTAAGATAAAGCATTTTTATCTTTGGTCTTATACAGGTCAGGAGTTGTTTCCCTCTGATTCCTTTCAAGATTTTTAAAATTAAGTTTCTAAAGTTTGAATATGATATACCTACTTATATATTTTGGAGCATTTATCTAGCTCGGTGTTCTCTGAGTTTCCTTCGTCTGTGTTCTGTCTGTTCAATATCAATTCTGATGAAAATGTCTCCATAATCTAAAGTTACAAAAGCATTCATAACAAAATTTTTATTATAATAGTTTTGATCAATATTTAGTAATGACTGAAAAATACTATTACATTCATTGATTCCATGTCTATTTTCTTTTCTAAACAATGGAGCTTTATCTTGGCACCTTCATGCTAAAATTGGGCTTTCTGATAATAGAAATATTAATATCAATCAACATTTTAAAAATAAATAGTTAATTGTTACATTGTAACGTACATGTGTCTGAAACTAAGGTCCAAGTGGTCGCAACAAAGAATGTAAAATTCATGCGGGAAGGTATATTTATTTGTCTTGCTTAACCTTGTATCTCCATAGTGTAGATCCTGATATATAGGTAGACCCTGTTCTGTGTCATTATTATTAATTGCTGCACATTCAAAATTTTGGGTTTAAACATTCCATTTTCTGACCACAATGACCTCCTAATTTACTTTCTCTACCTTTTACGATTCATCAACCTTCCCCATATTGTTCTTACTTCCTCCTTTCCCAAACTAGATCCCATGATCTTTCATTGTAATGACATCCTTACAAACTATAGCTCTTTTTTCCTTTTCATCTTCCGCTTTCCTTATTTAAGAAACCCCATTAGTCTCATATAAGGTGCATGACCGCAAATCTCAGATGAACATTCGTCATTGCTCAGGAATCTTACAAGATGGCCCTAGCAAGTTCCTTTCTCATATGCTTACGTTTTCTCACTAAAGCACATTTTGACAAAGGAATGTATGTATAATACTCCCATCCACAGATTTTCATGGCACATTTCATCTACACCATCCCATCCCACTGAAGCCCTGGAATGTAACCTAGATTAAGCAATGTGGGCACAACACAGGTTTTTTTAAAGAGTTAAAAATCTGTCATACCCAGTTATTCAAAAGGTTATACTCAAGGTGAAAACAATGTTTATAAGGGTCAGTGACTATTTAATTACCAACTCCATCACTGTGGATATGTTCCTGTGGTTTTATCAGTACCACAGGTAGTGGTTAGGTTTTGTAGCACTGGCTTCACTGACAGTAATTGGGAAAGTATCCTTTGAGGTTTTAGCAATTACCCGAAACATATGCTGTTTTTCCAACAACATCAAGTAGATGATGTAAACTTTGTCACAAGAATGTTGATGCTATTCTGTTACTTGCCCTCCCATAATTTTGAATTACAGATGTAATTAGACACCGAATAGAACTGTTGCTCTGCAGTCTGCCTGTTAACCCCTCTCTGGTGTTCATGAAACAGCTTCATGTGTTTGTGTATGGGTTCCCGATTGCAATTCTTAGATCAGACTGCGGTATTCTATGAGACATTTTATGAGAATGTATTTTCTCTTGTTCTGTGCGAGGGTGTTCAATCTGTTAAATTGTCCCCAGAACAAGAGGTAAATACTTGAGAACAACCATATGTAACTTCATTCACAGTTGGTCTGTTTTGCTTGGTAGCTCTGCTTTCAATGAAAAATGAAAATATTCAGATTTAAGCCTTTTCTTATTTAAAAAAAAGGAAGACAGGAAACTCTATTATCATTTTACATTCAAAAGTTCGTCACTTTTTCTTTTCAGAATTGGGAGTGATGTCTATCTGCTGCCTTGATAATGAAGAACATTGATAACATTGACAGTAGATATACTATAATTTTAAATTATAATATTTCAGTTATTGTTATATTTATAAGAATTATTGTGTGTGTGTTTTTAATTTTCCTTTGACTTTCCAGATCCTTTTATTTTTGTCATACGTAAAATGCTTTTCAAGCTCCAGGTTGTAACTGGCCAGTTGAAGATCATCTTCATAGCAGCCCAATTAAAGCAAATGATATCTGATTAACAACTGTTTGGATGAATGTGGCTGATGGGTTATCTAGTCATTGAGTTAGAATAGGTCTGCCATGTTCTTGTAGATATAGCAGAGTCAACTACTTAGCCCCTTGCTGTGGCTAAAAACCTGGCAATAACCTGCTTTATCCTTGAAGGTGTTTGCTTACGTTGTCAGCAGGTGAAAGAGGGTTTGCTTTGAAGACTGAATTTTGAATTGAAACCATCAAGCGAAGTTTGTTAATGCAGAAGATTTTAAGTTTATAGTTTCCTCAATGAATACATTTTAAAATGGTACAGATAACTGTATATACTATCCTTCATGTGAGGGTGACTCACATGCTAGCAAAATTTAAAATAAGATTTAGAAACCACTCTGGTTGCTCTGAGGAGAAATCACTCAGGTAAATCTACAGAAATAAAACACTTAATTGCAATATGTGTTCTGTTCGTCTGCTTCAGTTGTATACTTGCTTGAAACTAATTTGCTGGTTAAGTTAGCATTTCCCTTTAAAATGGTGTTTGCTGAGTAGATAAAATACATCTATAACTTTTCATTAACTGGGGCATAAGTTTTAACTACAGAAGACTTAATCTCACACACACAAAATTTGGCAGTAAAGTTTTTCAGCATCGAATATAACTACCTTATAAATTTCATGGTCAGCAAAATATCAGGTTATTTGTCTAAGAGAAAAACCTCTTCTAAAATACTGTCTCTGATTATTGGACTAACTGTTAAAACTGAAATAATTCAAACCTGCCATAGCTTCTCCTAGTTCCTCAGGAACTTGACACTCTCTTGTGTCTGTGCTCTCCCTCTGAATGGATCTCGGCCATCATTACCACGCTCAGAATTCTCCCATCTAAAACAGGTATTTTCATAAACCCACTTGCTTCCACTCTTCTAACTACAACCTTCTTCTCTTTCATCCCCTTTTAGCCAAATGTCTTGTAAATAACTATCTACAATTGCTATTTCCATTTCCTCATTTTCTATGTGTCCTTTCTCTTCAAGGTCTAATTTTCCTTCAAGATTCAACCATGCACACACACACAAAAAAAAGACTCCCCCTAAGATCAACAGAGGCATATATTACTAATACAGTGGGATTCTTGAGTCTTCCTTTTACGTGACTCTCTGGTGCATTATAAGCTATTGATAATTGCTTCTTCTAGACGGTCTTTTCTTCCTGCCCCCACACTGCACAACACTCATTCCTGTCCTCCCCTCTGGGTTTCCTTTGCTGACTCATTATCATCTACCTAACCTGAAAATGTTGGAGTTCCTTGAGCTTCATGTTTTTATACCAATTCTCTTTTGTCTCTAAATGTTCTCATTCACAACCATAGCTCCCATTGTCATCTGTGTACTAACGATCTTCAAATTTACACCTTTAAGCCAAAACAATTCTCTGATGCCTACTTCTACTTCAAGCTGTATACCTGAATTCTTCCTCTTGATGTCTCACAGCAGCTCCACTAAAATTCAGTATGTCCCAACAAGTACTCTATGATTCCTCCACAGAGTTCTACCTTTTCCATCTTTCCTTTCTCAGCAAGTGACATCACTATCCACCTAGTTGCTTAAGCTAGAAACCTAGAAATCCTTGTTTACTTGGTCTTTTACTCTCCAAATTCAGAATATCTACTGGTTGTTTTTTTTTTAATTAAAGTTTATCAGGGTAACAATCATTAGGAAAGTTACATATATTTCAGGTGTACAGTTCTGTATTACATCATCTATATATCACTGTGGGGACAGAGCCCCAGAAAGCAGTTTCCAGGCTCTTGGCCTCACTAGAAAAGTGCTGGCTCCTCAGCTGTGGCTAGTTGGCCGTCAGCTGTAACCAGTGAGCCATTGGCCACTAATATAACTGCCGTGGCTATGCTAGCAGGAAAATGGGGGCTAGCAAGGAGATGGTGGCTGAGCTAACAAGAGCGGATTGCAGAGAGGCGGATGCCGCCAGTGAGAATATAGTGGTATGACTCCCCTACTTATGGCTCCGTGGGTGTTCCTGTTTGGCTTCACCATGTCCTGCGTTCTTATGTGGGGAGCGGGAGCAGAGACCCCACAGGAAACCCCGCACGACAATCGCATTGTGTGTTCACCATCCAGAGTCAGTTCTTCTTCCATCACCATGTATTTGATCCCTTTTACCCACATCTACCTCCCCACCACTTACCCTCTGGTAACCACTAAACTATTGTCTGCATCTATGAGTTTTTGTTTCTTTATTTGTTTGCCTTGTTCCTTTGTTGTTTTCAGTTTTATGTCCCACATATGAGTGAAATCATAAGGTTCTCGACTTTTTCTATTTACCATTCTTTTAAATTTTAAATTCCCTGTCTAAAATGCTTCAAATGGTTATCTGTTGTATCTAGGGGGGAAAAAGTCTTTTACTTGGTCTACCAAGCTCAGGTAACCTTGAAAACCTTACCTGGAAACCATACTTTCTTTCTGTGTTTCATTGACAGGCTTCCTAGGTCCTTCAAACACATTTTCCCCTTTCTGATTCACAGCTTCACTTATTCTTACCTATGCAAAACTCCCTCCATTGATTAGTTTTTATTCATCCTCCAAAACTCAGTTCTATTCTCTGTCACTTGAGGATATCAAGTGACATGCTTTAATATCATCATTTACTTTACTTTCAGAACATTGTTATAATTAAATAATTAGCTATTTTTGTATTATGATTTACTTTCTTACTTCCCCATTGGAATATAAACTTTATTAGAACAAAAAATATGATTATATCCTAACTCTTGGAATAATACCTGGCATGTACATAGAGGGCATTTTTTAAATACTTCTCAAATTAATAAATACATGAGCGAAAATTTTCTTCTCTAATTATATACACTAAAAGATAAATGTTTGAAGGATTAAAACAGAATACAAAACTGATTTTTTATTATATATGACTAACAAAAGTAATGTTTAGTACTTTAACTATGAAATTTTTCTTAAAGCTTTCTACAATTTAAAGACTTGAATTAAAAATTTTGGTTTTGATCAGGTAGGAAATTGTTTAGTTACTGTATTTTAAATTTTGGAATCAATATTTTACAAAACCTTTCCCCTTAATTGTCCAATATATTTAACAGAGGTTTCTTTTAAGGTTGAATATTAACAGATTTACAAATAAATAGAATCAATGGAATATACTGACCACCAAAATCTGATTAATGAGTTTTGCAAACTTAAAGTGTTTTCAGAAATTTAGTAAAAATAGATGCCTAATTTCATAATTATTTTTTGTATTCCTATCTCTTTCATTTAAGGTCTTAAAACAAAAACACAAAAATTCTGACAATTCACTAACTAGCTCATTGATCACATATATCTAAATATTTTATCACTTAGAAGTAAAGACCACAGACTTTTGCTTATCTCTGTGCTCTTTTTCTGCTCTTAAGTTCTATGAACATTTGAGTATGCTAGAGTAATACATCATACATATTGTTTGGGAAGGTTATTTTCTTCATAAATATATTTTGTAGGTAATTAAATCTTAGCACTTTAACAAATATTTTTTCTACATATTCTGTTGTTATTGATTCTGATTTAAGTCCATAGTGGTCAGAGAACACATTTTTTATTATTTTAATCATTTTACATTTGAGTCTTGTTTTATAGCCCAACATGTGTCTCTCCTGGCATGTGTACTATGTGTAATTGAAAAGATTGTATTAATATATTTTGCATTTGCTGGATATAGTAGTGTTGTGCGAGGCGGCCTGTGGGCCACAGGATAAGAACGCAGGATATGGTGAGGCCAAAAAGGAACACCCATGGAGCCATAGATAGGGGAGTCATACTACTATAGTCTCATTGGAGGCTGGATCCACACTACCCGCAACCTGCTGTCCACTTCTCTGCTTGCCAACCAACCAACCAACCAACCAACACAGCCGCAGCAGTTATATCAGTGGCTAATTGGCTAAATGGTTACAGCTGATGGTCAATTAGCCACTGATATAACTGCCGGGCTGCGTTGGTTGGTTGGTTGGTTGGTTAGTTGGCAGGCAGAGAAGTGGTCTGCAGGTTGCGGGTCATGTGGATCCAGCCTCCAGTGAGACTATAGTGGTATGACTCCCCTATCTATGGCTCCGTAGGTGTTCCTTTCTGGCCTAGCCATATCCTGTATTCTTATGTGGGGAGCGGGACCAGAGAGCCCGCAGGCTGCCTTGCATGACAAATGTTGCAGTGAGCAGGGTCCCCTGCATGACAAGTAGTATGTAAATATCAAGTAGGTCAAGGTAGTTGATAATGTTTAGATTAGCTACATTGTTACTGTTTTTGTATCTAGTTATTGTCAGTTGCTGAGAGGATGTTAAAAAATCTCCAACTATGATTGTAGAATTCTGTTTTTTTCCCTTTAATTCTTTCTCTTCATGTACTTTGACGCTCTGTTATTATGCTCTTATACATTTATGTTTGCTATGTCTTCTTAACTAATTCTTTTATAATTATGAAATTCCTCTTTTATATTTGTAATACTCTTTGTTCGAGTCTATTTTATCTAATATAAAATAGCCATTGCAGGTTTCTTATGTTTACTACTAGCATGGTGAATCTCTTTTCCATACATCTATTTTGCATCTGTTTCTTTTCATTTGGATTAAATAGCCATTCCTTTTGAACTTGGATGGTATATATCAGTCCCGTAAAATACAATCATACTTAATGTCTATATATGCAAAGGTTCGAACCAGATTGTGTACTATGGGGATTCTACTCAGTTGTGGCTAACCTACTCCTACCTCATACCAGGCACAATCTGAAATAGAGGGTCAGCCTTTATTCATAGCATTTCTACGTTCCTTAGTATCTATCTTAACAATATAAATTCACATATTTTGGCATAATCTGTTAGCAAACAATGATATCTGGAAAACACACACACACACACAGTGAAAGGAAGAATAATTTAAAAGTTCATCCATTCACTGGACTCAAATTTCTGGTTCAGTCAGTGCTTTTTAAAGTTCTTGTTGCTGGTGTGTGTGTGAGTGTGTGTGTGTGTGTGTGTGTGTGTGTGTGTGTGAGTGAGTGTGTGTGCTGTGAGGACTTTGAAATAGTTCCTAAGAGATGGTTTGAAAAGAGAATCTAATTCTGAGACATTGATTTAAGAGAAAATCGTAGAGCTGAGATCCAAATCCCTCCAAACATGACTAGCAATGGCAGGCATGTGGAATTGTAGAAGGGCCATCCAAGGCTAACCAGTAGCAAAAAATGATCTTGTCAGTGTGAGAACGTTTCTCCACATATAGAATAAAATTTGACTTTAGATATTTTAAACTTTTATGCACTGTTACTTTGAAACTCTTGTGTTAAAAATAAAATTTCACATAAAATGTATTTTCTTGGAACAATTTATTCATGTTGGAAGGTGCTTACTAAAGATAGAAGCACTGTCATTTGTTGCTCTGGTCTTACACAGTAATTCCACAGAATTGCTTATTTGGGGATTCTTTCCTTTGTTTCCACTCCAGTGGAAAGAAGGCACCAGAGAATGAAATCCTGTTATCTGATTGATGAGATTTTATTTAGGCTGTGACAGTGCATAGCTCCTTTCATTGCCCTATCTGTTGACCCCCAGAGAGGCTGAGTAGCTTAGCCTTGGGACATAAGAAATTTTTATTTTTTTCCCCCTAACACTGTTTACAAGAATAGGAACCATCAGTAGCCATGATAGTAGAAAGTAGAATATATTTTAGCCAGAGGGTAAGAGAAAATTGGTGACTTCAGATTGCTTAATGGGGCTAATAAAGCAAACAACTGTCAGACTTGGTAATTATGTAAGCTGTAAAACTATTCTGTTTTCCCAAAACAAAACTGGTACCCATAACTAGAGCCCATAGTCCCCTTTTCAATATTACTGATTGCAAGGGGAAGCAGAGCGGACTTAGATAATGTATGTAGCTTAATGCTATTCAAATTCCCATGCTGGGAAGCAGCCGGGATTTCATTGTTCACTGAGGGAAGTGATGGCTTTACCTTCTTTTCTGAAAGATGGAAAATTCATGGCATTGGTTATAGGTCACCTATTTAAAAATGTAAAGTTTGGCCTTAAAAGTACCTAAAAATAACTGAAATGATGACAAAAGGTAGTGTGTAATTCTGAATTGGCAGGTTCTCTTATCTATTTCAAGAAGACTAAGTCTATAAGTAGTTCAGACTAAATACAGATTTTAATATGGCACCTTTACCAAAAGGGACCAAATAAGGGAATATTTTTGTTTATTGAATTTTCCTATATATTTCTTAAAGTGAATTAAGACCTAGAGTGGCATAAATTTAGGGATGAGAAATTTTCTTAATGGAAAAAAAAAATAAAGCTACATTTTCCCTTTGTTGTTTAGGATTTCTTAGTCTCTTCTTAATAAAATCATAAAAGTGTTATCTGAGCTGTTTGACCAACTCATTGAAGATAATTTGTATGTTTCACTTCAAAATGAGAATTAAATTTATTGACTTCTTCACTATTTACTGAATCATCTCTGGTAATTAGAGAATAAACTAGGCTATTACTTTATAGGTTTCATGATTGTAGACTAATTAGCCCTGAAAAGAAAGCTTAATGGAAGATAAATTTTTAAAAAAGAACCAAGAAATACTGCTTCAAACTTGATCATTTCCTATTAATAGTAATTCGTATTATAAAGGAAGAAAGTTCCTAAATTCTTGAGGAGAATTTGTTTATACAGAAAATATATTAGGAAATGTTGAATCATTATTTTTATTACTATAATTATTAGTTCATGGTTTGTCCAATTCAGAACAAATACATCAAGTAACGACCACTAGGAAAACCTGTTCATTTTAAGTGTCATGACGTAGCTGAGACCAGCCCAGAATTGGAGCACATCTCACAAAAAGGCCGTGACTGAGTCAGATCCTACAGCTTTATAAGTGTGTTTGTACAGCCTATACTTTTTTTATTAAATCAGGAGATTCATTTGAATTCATATAAAAGTTTATAGAACAATGTAATCTGCTAGTTAATTGAAGCCTCATGTTTCATGACTTTGACTACAGTTTGGGGCCAAGTCTGTCTCTATAAGCCATTCATATTGCAAGACAGAGATCCGAGGACCTTTCAGAAAAAATTGTACCCAAGAGCATCTAAGCAGTCATGGTTACCTGGGGAGGAGAAAACCCAAACTGACATTTGTAGAAACCACTGTATTTCTTTGTCCTCATTCAATTTTTCCCTGCTACTCAATCTAAATATATTAGTAGAAAACTAAGTAGATTATAAAATGAGTAAATAAATGTCTCCATTACCTAGGGTTTCCTTCTTCAGAAAGACTTCCTTGAGCTCGGATAAATTATCTCTCATATATGACCTCTGTTGGAACATAGCATGCATATTTCTTTGTCTTTCTCCAATTGTTAGACAATATATTAAATGAGGCTACAAACTGTCTTAGTCATCATTCACCTACTCATTCTTGTTGTATTCTTTCATCAATAAATATTTATGGAGCACCTACAATGTGTTAAGCATTACAATGAGCTGAAGTAGAATGGGGAAGGAGAGGAGGGAGACACATGACAGATATCAATATAAAATGTTAGGAGGATTTTGTGACTGATTAGATGTGGGGAACTGAGTGTGGAAGAGAAATCCAGAGGGACATCCAAGTTTCCAATTCAGTTGCCTATATAGATTGTTGAATTAGTAACCAAGTAGAAAATAAAGAAGAGAAGCCTATAGATGATAGAGTGAGGAGAATAGGAAAATAATTGGTTCAAATTAGGCTCCATTGAGTTTGAGATGTCTGTGAAACCTTCAGGTGAAAAGGACTTGTGAGCAATTGCAAATGTGGGTCTAAATCACAGGATCATGGTCAGGGCTGGATATATAGACAGAGAGATCCCCACAACTAGATGCCGTCCATATAACCTAAACAGCCAGGCAGGCAGTGAAAGAGAAGGATCTCTCAGAGAGGAAAGAAGAGTAGCAGGAGAGCAACATGCCATGAAGGTCAAATAAGAAATGTGTATTATTAATAAGAACACATGTGACCACAGGTTATAGTGGAATAAAAGGGGATGAAATGAGCTACATGCAATAATGAACATTTTTTATCAGATTTATAGTTTGCTATTTTCTGAATGCCGAGTTTAGCCTGCCTGGGGTTTTACAAAACCCAATTAAGTTACAAGTACTTTGTGACACATTTCAGTGTTTTTTTATCTTTTTTTCTTTATTTGCAAAATTAACAAATTTCAATGTTTCTTTATCCTTTTCCTTTATTTGTAAAACTAGATATTCAATAAAATGATCCTTCCAGCTCTAATATTTTACATACAGTGTTGGAAATAAACAGGAAGCACTCTTGGTCAAAAGCAATTTCTTAGGAAATAAAAGTAGACAAATATAGCCATCATACAAGTATGTCAAGTTTGTATTATGAATCAGAAAATCAACCATATAAGAAAATGTTGAAATTGTATGGATAGAAAAGTTATTAGAGAGCAACTATTGCCATTTTTGCTCTGTTGCATGGATTATTTTGATTATATATCAATTAGGAAACCAAATCAAGAATATGTGTAATTAGGATATTGGTGATGTTTTCCTTTACAAGCTTTATTCAAATGATATTTATATGATGGCTACACCCAGGTCTCAAGGAAGAAATAGTTAAATCTGAATGATTCCCGATAAACAAAGGTCAGTGAGTCACCTTATTACTAGTCAATATTAGTACATACCCCATGGAGAAAATAAATAAAACATATTTGTTGAGTTATACATAGGTAACTGAAAAACATTTACCAAAACTCAAGCTTTCTTAGCCAAAGTCAATGTGGATGATTTTCAATGTGTTATCTCCATGAAGACAAACGATACAAGTATACAGTAATATCAGACTCAAAACAATCAAGAGAGAAGAGGAATCACTAACATCCAAAGGCATTTGTACATGATGATAATTATCCTAAGGTGTTCAGGTTAATAATGCTTTCAATGGAAACATGTGGAATAAACAGCTGTCATGGATATCAGATACCAAAATGAAAGCTTTGCTCAGCCAAAGAAACAACTGGGCAGCTAGTGAACTGGTACATGCTCATATCTTACGAAAGAAAATACTTTCACTAAGCCCTTAAACAAGTTTAAAATCAGGAAGGTTTTCTTTGGAAAATAAAAGAAATCTCAAAAACCTTCTCACTAATTACTGAATGCCCTATAAATATTTGCTCAAAAATTAACATATGGTAAACTTTTTAAGTCATTGTCCAACTTTTAACTATCAAATCTTGAGTTATGGAAATAAACTCTGATTTACATATGGAGATAAAAATAAAAGGAGGTATTCTGGCGAAACCAAATCTTGCATCTCTAATGCAGCATGAAAAGAAGCCTGTGGATGGTATGTCCAAATTGCTGGCATCAATGCTCACATGCAGACTGCTCCTGGTCAAAAAATGCCCTTGTGTTTTACCTTGAATACTCCATTGATATACAGTGGAAAGAAATCATGCAATTGCAGTCCTGAAAGGAATCCTAGTAAATAATTTAGTTTATTTTTGAGACTCCAGACAGCATTAGCAAACAAGAGAGAGAGAGACAGAGAGACAAAGAGAGAGAGAGACAGAGACAGAGACAGAGACAGAGACAGATGAAAAGAGAGGTAGAGGTAAGACCACTGCATTAATTAAAGATTGCAGAAGAAATCCACCTACTCTATGCTTCCTAGAATGCGGAAGACACACTAAATCTGTACGGTTTAACCCAGAAAGTTGGATTTAAGCATTAAGTCTGTAAGCAGATAGATAGATGAAAGAGTTATGTCAACTATCCACTATTTATTCACTCATTCAATAAACATGTAATGCAGACTATCTCGGTTATTGAATGATAATCATGGTATTAATGAAATCATATATGTATGAAACTTGATTTCAGGTTAAACAAGATGAGATTACCAATATGTGATCATTTTACCTCAAAAAAAGGCTATTTCATGTTTTTGAACCAGGTATTTATCTCTAAGGACTTTAATGATAAAATGATTAAATTTAATGATAAAATGATTTAATGATTAACAGTTTGTAAAGACAATTTAAGAAAAGTGGACATTTATGTAAATAAAAATAATGACGTGATTTAAATTTTGATTTTGCCACACAGACTAACACAAATTAAATCAACTTACCAAAAAAGATGATTTTTAAAATCTGAGTCAAGCAAGGACTTGGTCCTCCTGATGGTTTATTAGCTGCCAAAATAACAGTAAGATCAGATTTCTTATGAGAAGTTTTTGCCTACCAAAATTTTGGATTAACAGTTGTTTCAGTAACTTTTAACTAAAGCATTAAAGGAGTTAATCTATTTGTAGCAACTTTGAACCTTTCTAAATTTAATGTTTTTAGGTGAAAGCATTGATCCTCTCATGCTTCATAAAATAGACTTCTGCTGGGCAGTGTCATTACAGTGATGGTCTTACTGGGAGAGACACCAGCCCAATTTATTGAATGAAGATTTTAATATTGTGATAGATAACTTCTAAATCTCAGCTCGATTTTTTTGAAATGCTTTTATACATAGTGGGTGCTTACTGTACTCAGCTATTTGAGATGTTGTGGCACTTACTGAATTTTCACTTAAATTGTCTTCTCTGAATAAGGCTATTATACCAGTTTGTAAAGCGTGATACATATTTTCTACCTTCCAAATGGGCATTCAACAAACTTCAATTGTGTCTTGATATTATCCTTAACTATAACTCAGCAATTCTTCTTTAAGGGGGAGGGAGTTGAAAGAGCTCAAATTGAATAATGAAGTCTATTAGGGGGAATTAGCATTTGTTTTTAATAAAGGGAGATTGTGTTCTATACAACTTTGAATTTTCATTGTATGCATCTTAGCAAGCATATATCTATTGTAACTGCACTGCTTGTTGACTATGTAATTTACCATAGAACATGATGCGTATACATACAGTTAAATTAATTCACTAGATATGGTGCATTCAGGAAGGTTAGCCTCTGACAATTAACCAATCCAAAGGCTTTCCTAAAAATATAGATGGAAAACCTGCTCCAGGAAATAACTTCCATTTATCTTTCAACATTAATTTTCAAATTGGTTAGCATAAGGTCTAACTTTAAAATGGATGAATTATATTTTGAAAATAAACACTTGCACTAAAAATGAGGTTATTTTTAACAGTGAATTATTCTTATGCTATCTCTCTGAGCAGAGTTCGAGACTTTTTTTTTTTTTTTTTTAGTTGCTGTGCTAGGCTAAGATTCAAAATAGGTTACCAATGAAGGAAGAGGATTATTTTTGCCTAGTTTTGCAAGAGTTTTATCTATAAGCCTTATAAAAAGGAAAGCTTTCATTTAGGGAAACCAGCTAAGATTCAAGTGTCATAAATGTTAGAGGTGGAATAACTTAAAAAAAAAAATCTAACCCTGCAAAATTGGAGCCTATTGACATTTTCAATAAGAAGGTCTTCACCCATTCTATTCTTCCTGTCGTGTCCATTTCCCAGATTCTTAAAAAAAAAAAAAAAAAAAAAAAAAGCTATGCCCAAAGGAGATTCCAGGTAAATTAATACATTTTATTGCTAGTTAGGCTTTAAAGTTAAATCCCTATGTAATCTCTGCTCTTGGCTAGCTGGGCTGAACTTCATCTAATGTAGTGTATGTCTAACATTAGGCCTAGACTAACATCTAATTTGTGGCATCAACTCCTGTTATTTTGGCTTATGTCATAGACTTATGAGAAGGAAATCAAGTTTTTAGTCTTATGTTCCTCTATTAGTGAAACCGGAGGGATAAGAGAAAAACAACGCAAAGACAAGTAATCCAAGCGCTATAACAGATCCCAAGAAAGGGAGATTACAAACAGAAGAGCTCTACATTTTTGTTTCTTTCACCAGAAATCATCACCTCCTACAATTGTGCCTTTGCCATGACTAATATTTAGTACTTACCCTTATGAGTGAAATGTGGGTCACAGAGGGAGGTGCAGTTGAGTTTTTATCCTGAAGACTTATAGTGTAGAGGCAAAAGACTTACAGTGTAGAGAGTAAGACCAGTTTAGATGAGCTAATGATCTAATAGGGAAAGATTTAGTTGCTAGTTTCAGAGTTCCTAGGATGAGCCAGTAAAAGTCACGGAACTTGCATGGAATGTCACCAACTTTAATGTAAATGTCAATCCAGGCAAAAAGGGAGACCAGCAAAACAACAGTGAAACATGAATGAAGCTTTAATTTAGACTCAGGCCCAGTAGCAAAGATGGAACAAACTAATTGTGAGGCATAAAATGGGAACCATAAGTCAAATCTTGATAAAGTTATGTAGAGAAGAATCTAAAGGAGAATAAACCCATTAAACAGCTTTGACACTGATGTGTGGGGGAAAAAGTGAGTTCACAAATTAAAACAAAAAAAAAAAAAGAATTGACTACCCATCAATTAATGTGCAGACTTGTGATTAAGATATCATAAAGCATGTTAATGCATGATTAATGTGGTAAACCAAGTCACTTCACCTCTTTGGGTTTCAGTTTTCTCTTTTGAAAAATAAAGAGAAAAGATTGAACCCGATGGTTTATAATGTTCCTTAAGGATTTAAAAACCAATGGCTCTTAATTTACTTGAATAATGTAATACATTTATCTAACCTGAGAGATTTTTTTTTTCACAAAGATAGCAAAATTTTTGCTAAGGGTATATCATGTAACAAAGATAATCCATGAAGATGGACTAAAAAGTATTATAGGGGAAAGTGGCAATCCAATAAAAGAAAATCCTGAGGACTTCCAGGCATAGGAGGAAAACATTGAGCTCCCCTAATACCACGACCACATCAAAATTACAACCAAACTACAGAAAAACCATTATTGAGAACCATCAGAAGTCTAGCTGAACAGAAATCCTACAACTAAGGATATATAAAAAAAAATCATGTCAAGACTGGTAGGAGATGCAGAGATGCTAGACAGGCAGGTCCCACACCCATGTGTGGCAGTTAAAAATCAGGAGTGGTATTTAGTCCATGGAACAAAACAGAAAGAAACTCATATATACAGAAAACATTTTGATGGTTACAAGATGGGAGGGCGTTTGAGGGGCTGGGAGGAAAAGGGTAAGTAAAAATTGCTAGTTACAAAATAGTCATGGGGATGTGAACTATAGCATAAAGGATATAGTCAACAATATTGTAATAACTGTGTGGTGTCAGATGGGTACCTGATTTGTCCAGGTGATCATTTCGTAAGTTGTACATATGTCTAATTACTATATTTTACACCTGAATCTAGTATAATATTGTATATCAACTGTAATTGAAAAATTGTTGTAAAAAGAGACAGAAAATTCTCATTTTTTGGTGGTAGTAATGAAAGTTCATCATTCGAGAGTATTAAGTTCTAAATCAGTGCGTCTGAATTTTAATGTGCATAAAGATATTGTGGGGATATTATCCAAATTCTGATTCATTGGGTCTTGGGGTGGAGGTGATGCTGAGCTTTTCATATCCAAGTACATATTATATTCTAATGGTGTAGGTTAAAAAAAACAAATCCCTGTATACCATACTTGTTCATAAATCAAACTGGCAGTTTTTACAATACTATTCATCCAGAACTAGCTCTGTATCTATCCTTTATCAAAGAGGAGAAAAATACTGCCAGGACTTAAGTAATGAAAAAAACATATATTAAGAGTCTACTGATTTAAGTTCTTATGTGAACAGTTACGACTGCTGAATTTTAAATCTCAGTTGTGTGATTTTCCCTTCCTCCACTTGCTACTTCTAAACTGGCTTCTACTAAAATGAACTAAATAAGTAACAAGGGGAGGAAGGGAAAATCATTAAACCAGACACCCTAAGAAAATGATGGTTGATAGTGGTGGAGGAGATTGAAGAATCCGAATCTAGAATAATAGAGCAATCCAGAAGGCATTTAGTGGATGGTCCAGCATGCTCAAACAACACACCACCTCTGAGGATTCATTCTCTTGAATACAGGACAGTAGTGATGAGTCGCATATCAGGAAAAAATAGGATCAATTATGACCTACATATTACCAAGTTTGAGGGATGAATCAGTGGAATGTCCAATGCGTTTTAGAAAAATTGCCACCCAAAATATCAAAACATGTTTGTTAATATAATTTTATAATTAAATAGGTACATTTTAGTCATTTTGAAAATTTTCTCATCCAGAACATTTCATCCCCAGGAAAAAAATACAATAAAGACGTGTACATATACACCTTTATACTGCCTTAGGCATAATTCAATCTATTTTATTGAAATGAATATAAACTACATTCTCTGAAGACTGTGTTGACATAAAGAAAAGACTTATTACTGTAAAAAAGTTTATCTGGGTATTTTTTCCCATACATCACTTGAACTCACTCAGCCGGGTCACCATTTAATGATTTTTTTTTTTTTTTTTACCTGTGTTATTTTTCACATTCCTGTCATTGTGCCAATAACACTTTAGAAGTGGAATTAGTGCTGCTGCTTTAGTCCCTCCCACTCATATCTGATTCCAACGTACATTTTAAGATACTGTGTTTTCCTAGCAAGCTGACTAAGAAGTTTGGAGAAGTGATGCTCAAAAATATATTGTACCTTGGGCTATAAGTGACCTCTCCTGTAAATGTTTTCTTTATTGAGAGTTTGAGCTTGCCAGTGTCTTCCATATTTAGGCATTCTAGCCCAGTTTCATTATCTCATATTTTCAAAATACCAAATGTTTGAGCCTCTTCTGACCCTGCCCTTTCACAAACACTCAGTTGATGCCTTATACTAGAAGAGTGATATCAAGTGACCATGCGGGACAAAATTATTTTAACACTTAATGAAAGAATCCGGTAAATAAAGATATCTGTTCAGATTTACTTTGTGATACGGAATCCTCTTAGCCTGTAGTACCTTTGAAAAAGGAGTGAAAGTATTGTTCTTTCTTAAGTACACACTTGTGTCCTGTGATTCTTTTATTTCCTGTATATTTTCTGTTATTGAAATTCTCTCTCTCTCTCTCTCTCTCTCTCTCTCTCTCTCTCTGTCTCTCTCTCTCTCTCTCTCGTTTGGAAGGAATGGTTTAGAAGAAGGTAGCATGTAGATTAGGATTTAGGATTGTGATTTCTAAATGTTTTCTTTACGTAAAATTAAAAATATATTTCGATTGGAGGGTTTCCTTCATCATTTATTGAACTGGACTCAATAAATCTCAAATGTTCTTGACTCTCACCTTTTTAAATAGCCATTATCTTTGACTTTGTGTGAACTCTCATAAATGAAAAATGAATTTCCAATATCTATACTTTCTACCTAATATTACCCTGTAATTTGAATACAAATTAATAGGTAACAATTCTCCAAAGAAACACCGCCTTGTAACAGAATAATACATACTTGGAGCATCGTGTACACTTATGTTTATACTCAGGACACTTGTATATTAAGGGATATAACATTGCCATGAGAAGATAAATTGAGCATGGTTGGGACATTGTGGAAAAATATAATTTCCACTCATCAGTTACATTTAAACCATAAATTCCATCCCCTATCCATATTTCAAATACCTAAATTTATTGCTACATAAGATTTTGTCAGATAATTCCAGTTATTCTGTTAATGAAGTAACCTCTTTCTATGAGGTCCTAAAGAAAAAGAGAAAGAGAGAGAGAGAGAGAAAGAGAGAGAGAGAAAGCAGAAGTTATAAAAGGAGTAATAATTAGGAATGATTTATTTAGATATTGATAGAACCTTTCTACCAATGTTTCTCATTATTCAAGTAAGCTTAATACTGATATTCATTAGATGTCTAGAAATTTGAAGTTTTCCTGGGGAAACTACTAAAAAGTGGAGATGTTCGTTAGTTTATTGGAGGAATAAGAGATATAGTTATGAAATGCCTTATCATAATTTGATTTAAATGGGTTAAAAACAGAAACATACTTTTGCTTGGCTTTATCTATATAAAGTATTTATCTAACCAAAATAGAAGTATTGCCTTATGTTAGATTTGTAAGATATCTTTAGTCTGTGCTTATTTCCCTCCAGCATGGTGATATTTTGAAACTGTAACCTAGCATATTTCAAACAATTTTGGTGAGTAGTCTGTTTGAATCAACATGGAAACTTGTAGAAGAAAAATGAAATAATAGGTAGTGATGTAATGGTGTCATAAATTAGAAATGAAATAAGTTGTTTTCTTCCTAAGTTGTTGATTTTGTCTACCCAAACAGGTTTTACAAAAAGCTTCCCATCCTCCTTAGTCATGTAAGAGGAATATTTATTTTATATCTCCTCATTGTCTTCAGCTTTGTTAGACTTGGCATACCTGTCACCACAGATATCACTCTGCATGTTCTGTCATTCGCCATTCTATATAAGGTCTTTTGAAATTTTTGATGTTAAGCACATTAACAGAATAGAGTAACTAAGGTAAATAAGACTATCTTTAGGTAAAGTTGGAGGTAATTTATTATTAACAGAAGAGGTCCTTTTTTGAAGAGATTATTTCTCACCCTGCTTAGTGAGGTTAGATATTCTGGGTGTCCAATTAAATAAAATGTGTGTGTGTGTGTGTGTGTGTGTGTGTGTGTGTGTGTGTGTGTAGCAGAAGTATAAGAAAAAAGCAAGAAGGACCAACAAAGAAGTGTAGTAAAGATTAGCTCTCAAATATGAAATGAATTCAATAGATTTTTTTCCATCTCCGCTTTCACCCTATTACCTCTTTCTAACTATTCTTAGTCACTAAGGAAAAACTATTTTATTCTATTTGGGGATTGAATCAATAAAGAAAAGAAAGTTGTATAGTATCCTGTAAGGAAAAGAATTCAAATCAAGTGTATTTCCCATCTCAACCCACAATACAATGGGTATGTTTCGTTTATTTTCCTTAAACAACAATGAATCATTTTCACTAGAAAAGTGGGACTTTTAAAAAGTCAGAATATATTGACAATAAGAAATGATTTCCCTCTAGGCACTAAATAGAAGGAGGAGGTAAAGAGGAAAAACAGCATTACCCAGCCATTTCAGATAATAAGGAACTCCCTTTAAGTTCTCTTTGTCTTTCTATTTGAATCTATATATAATATACAAGAATTGGTCACCATACAGTTTACAATAACATGAAAAGTACAATGCAGGTAGCAAGGTATCTTTTTCAGAGAAAATGACTTTCTGAACATGTGTTGTGCTTTAGTTAGCCTCCTTTTTTAAATAGAAAACATTAAAATTTATTAAGTAAAAGTTCTTTAAAAAGGAATCTGCTTGAATGCTTTCCTGATGTCTACATTCCTCATAGCATGATAAATACCCATCATGGTTTTGCAGTGACAGTTCCAGTTTCAAATATTTTGTTTTGCTGTCACCATAAATGGATTCATACGTAGCAGACTGTGTCCCAATTTTTCACTTGGAGGATATGGTCACTAAACTCATGTTTCCAAACAGAAAATATATTCAAGATTATACATCTAGGAAGTCATGGTGCTAGGGTTCAAACCAGAACAGCATAACTGAGAAGTTTTCTAAAAATTAAATATGTGAACACTGTTCTAAGAAATTCAGGAATTCAGGACTTAGAAGAATCACAACGCCGTTTGTCTTAAGTTTGATAACCTTGTTACCATCATGTTATGTTTGTCAGCCTGCCATTTTGTGTGTGTGTGTTTTAATTATTTATTTGTTTATTAGTGTAATATGTGTTTATCCATCTTGCTGTCATCTACTCAGTGTGACATAACATATTAGCTTTGTTCCATTAATGAAGATTCTAGGATATTCCACTTTCTATAATACCTCAAAGTTCTGTTCTTAGAGCTTTTCTCTCTTCAAGAGCAGCAACTGGCTTTGAAGGAATCTGGTAAAGTTCTCCAATGTAAAAATTTTCGAGGCACAGAATGATCCAGTTGTGAAACAAAAGTTAAAATATAAACATTTTAGTTTAACAATTAAAATGACCCCTTGCTAAATCCCTTATTGTATTATTTTTTGTGTGTATAAGAATACAATATGAGTTATGGTATAATGCTTTTAGTTATGTTTTAGTTATGTTTTCACAAACTGCTCTAAAATAGAGTAAAGCAGTTTCTCCAGTACATTATATAAATATTGATGTTTTTCAGAGTTTTCCTAATTGTATTTATATATGGTCAAATGATGTATATGTTCCGCAATAGGAAGGACACAACTTATCTCACCTTTCTTTAGGCAAATAAATCACAATAAATTAAAGTAGTATAATGTCACAAAATTACTTCTGAGTTCATGAAAGAGGTTAAAATGTATCAGCAGAATAGGAATTATATTTATATCACTGTAAAAATCCAAGCAACATAGAATTTTCAAAACTTGTAGGGTAGAGATCTTATATCTTCAATATCCCAAGAGCCAGAAAATAATTTAAAATGTGCATGTATTTCATGCCTTCTAAGAGTAAATGATTTTAGGTAAGAGACCAAAAATTGATATGTGAATTACCAGTTAAGACAAAAGATCAGAATAGAATGTTATTTATAGCTAAAAAACAATGTAGAAATTATGTGGATTATTCTACATAGTATAATATTGTCAGTTTAATAAATGGGCCCAGTTATAAGATATGTTTTATTAATTCTTTCCCAAATTCCCAACTAGAAATCTCACATAACTTTAATGTGGCTTTAATTTGCAACCATGTATAGAAAAGTTCTTTAATTCCATCTTGCTAGACAAAGGAATTTGTTTTTGCCTTAAAAATGTGCTTTATAAATTAGTTCATGTCTGTCCCTCTACATACCAATTAATTTTTGTTTATTGATTAAAATCTGCTGGGGTTGGAGAGGTGGCTACTGTTATTGGCCAATCAAGTTTAAACATAAATGATTAAGGAAGGAAGGTAAACATTAGTAGGGATGGCAGGCAGAAGCAAACACATTTCCTCATGACCTTTGGTGGAAAGCTGATGTGGATTCTAGAGAGAACAATTTACTCAAAATGATCTCCGTTCAAATATGGCTACCCCTCTGTTCTACATTCATCACTACTCCACATCCATTTAATTCTAACAATCTCCAAGGAGAACTACTATTTAAAATTAGACTTTTAGAATTGCTATACAGATGAATACCAGTCCTTTAAATTAATATAATATCTGCTATTTTTTCTTATTTCAAATTACTTTACTGAATGACCATTTTGTTTCAGAGCCTATTTCTATAAGGTCCATGTGCTGTGGACTGGCTTCTCTGACACAGTCTCTTCAGGGTCCTCATTGTAAGTTGTGTTTAGGACCTCTATTGATTAAAATCTCCCAATTTATTTCTTAGACGTTATGCTTGATTTACCAGCAGAGTTTCGACATTAATTGGCAGTAGTATATCTTCTCTAGAATTCACCCAATGGCAAACATGTGAATCATTATGAATATGTCATGAGAACAAATCTGCAAATATTCAAGCCAACTTCTCCTAACCAAGTGAGAAAAGTATACTTCCCTGTGTTTTTGTTATGTATAAACATGATACAACGTTGTTAGCAATAAAGAGCTACTAATCTGACTTTTCTAAAGTGAAATTTATAGACTACTCTTATTTCATTACCTATGTTTATTAAAATGAAATATTATAATCTCAAAGTCCTTGCTCCATTTTCCTTCTATTCCAGTGTGGTCATTTGTCCAACAAAAGAATGAACTAAAAATTGTAATAAGCTACCATTTTCTTTCTATTTCATCATCTACAAAGAATTAAATATCAAGTCAAAATTATCACTCACTTGAACACCAAAATGTTTGGTGTTAATTGTATTGGTTAGTTGACAGTAAAGTATTTAAGGGGAATAGTAATAAGATTACATCATCACTCAGAAGTGACCAAATTAGCCACCCTTGCCCTGATTTCAGAAAGCTGCTCTTGAAATCAAAAACTAATTATAGTTTATATTAGGATGGGAGAAAACTATTGAAACACAAAAATTACCATACTTTAATATTGATATGCAAAGAATGAATAACTTTTGTTCTAGTCTTCTCTTTCTTCCCCCCTTTCTTTCTTTCCTTCCTTCCTTCCTTCCTTCCTTCTCCTTCCTTTCTCCTTCCTTCCCTCCCTTCCATTTCTCCTTTCCTTTTATTTTAGGATTCTGTATTTTCAAGATATAGGGTCTTCTTTTTTTGTTTGCTAGGTAGTCAGATAACCTTTCTTTGCCTTTTTAATTTTTTAATTTATTAAATTTATTGGGGTGACATTGGTCAATAAAATTATATAGGCTTCAAGTGTACATCTCAGTAATGTATCATTTTAAAAACCAGTATCTCTTTTAAAGTGTTTCCTCTCTAACTTTATAAACTATAGAAAAATGCTGATATAAGATTTGCAATTTAATAGTGGGAAAGGTAATTTTTCTATTATATGCCATCGCATGTCATAATACCTACATTCGAAAATACATTATCTTCTTCATATCATTTATGCCAAACTCCCAAAAACGCAGTATTTTAAAAATACCAAGGTGATCTAGAACAAATGCATGGTGTGGTGTTAATAAAGAGAATATTGAATTGAGAGTCAGAAGAGTTGTTGCCTTAAGTCAGTTCTGCCTGTAATACCAAAAATTTCTCTGCTCCTCAGATGAGTGTTCTTCAGTAAACTATCTCTAAGGTTACCTCACATTCTAATGTGCACTGTCTCTAAAACAATAAACATTTCGTTATAAAAGTAGAATAGCAGAACTATTTCATCGAGTCAGAGGCTTCTTATCTTCCAGCCTTGATCATTCAGGGCCCAGCCAAGAACCCATGGGAAACACAAAGGTTCTGAGCAGCCAAAACAAATGTTGATATCCATGAACTAAACTTTATTCTGAAGGAAGCTCCTTGGGGGCCTTCCTCAGAGACTGTTTAGTCTTTAAATAGAATCTCTTTGTAAGTTTGATTGTGATGTTTTCAAAGGCCTGACACTTTGGTGGCAAATTGGAGAGGGACTTCCAAGGCTCCATCCTAAAATGGAGCAATGTAAGGGGAAGTGCTTGGTGGGCTCTGAAGTACTATGTACATGGGAGCTGTTAGCATCAGCAAGAGAGGCAACTGATAGGAAGAGTGGGAGAAGAGAGAAATCATTCCAAACAAAATAGCAATTTCAAAATTCTATTGGGGTGGGGGTGTTTAGCATACTGGCAAAAAGGTTTAATCACTTCAGTAGCTCTGAAGATCCCACTGAGTTATAGCATACTATATGCTTTTAGAAGGAACTGACGGTAGTTGAGGGTAAAAGGGATCCAATATATGGTGATGGAAGGAGAACTGAATCTGGGTGGTGAACACACAATGTGACATACAGATGATGTATTACAGAATTGTATACTTGAAACCCATGTAACTTTATTGACCATTGTCACCCCAATAAACTTTAATTAAAAAAATAGATAAATAAAATAAACAGAAGTAACTGATTTATTACAGAAAAGTTCATTTATAGACCTAATAGATTTGGTTTAAAATATTATATACTTGGGAGTTGCATTTTTATGCACTATAAAATGTTAGCAATAATCATATAATTTGATTTGAAGTCAGGGGAGTATGCAACATGGTACAAATGTTTTCCATCTAAAAGAATTTAAAATTTAAAATCTGTATGGTAAGGGGTTAGATTTTAATTGCCTAGAAATTTATATCCCAATCATCTTAAATACATGAAATATTACTCTAATTTTGAAATGCAATTAAGTTTTTATTATCCATAATGAAAGTATTTAAGATAAAATAATATTAATTCATTTCATTCCATATTTAAACAAAATGATTCTAATTGGTTCAGAATTGTTTGCAACATTGTTTCTACACTAATGCGCTTATTATGATAGTACTATTGGAGAGACATAAAACAAGGTATATGCCAATACTTGAAACGTATTACATACTGAGGTGATATATTAAAATTTTTCAATAATTATTATTTTTTATTTTTTTATATTAGTTCCAGGTGTACAGAACAACATAATGATTACACATTTACACCCCTCACAAAGTGCTAACCCCCCCCAAGTCTACTACCCCTCTGACATTGTATAGAGCTGTTACAATACCATTGACTGTCTTCCCTATGCTGTACTTTACATCCAATCATTATATATATATATATATATATATACACACACACACACACACACACACACACATATATATTTATATATAATTTAGATATATTTAATTATAATTGACATTCAGCATTCAGTATTATTCTACTTCAACTTTAGGTGTACAGCGCAGTGGTCAGGCCCAAACCAAAGTTTGTTCAATGTCAAGTTATTAAAATATTCATTGGACTCCCCAACAGCAAATTGTCATAAAATGACAATAAGAAATTTGAAATTCTCTTTTTCTAAGCTTTTGCCAGTCCAGACAGAAACATAATGTGGTTTCAAATCTCAGCTGAGCATTGACTGTACACTTATCTCCTATTGGGGAATGTGAATCCTAAACTATTTAAGCCTTGTTTTATATCAGATCATCCATGAATAAACTGAGGCCCAGGAACGCAAGTTCATAATGATTTAGAACTAAAGATGAGACAAGTCCTCAGGTCTCTAGATCCTATGCCAGTGTTTTTTCAACTATGAGTTATAGAACTGATATTTTATACTGAATTTTTAATATGTTGTCATCTGCTGCATAACAACAATGGCAGACACTTGAATAATGAATTGCTGGCAGACATGACAATCCATGGTCTTGGGGGCTTGAGGCCATAATTTTGGAAATCATGTCCCTGAGTTGGGGCATTTAAGGAGAGCGCACAAAAGCAACTGAATGGTGAATAGGAGCAAGGCCACGAGCCAGGCAGGTGCAGGTTAGTGGGATGGATTGACTTCCCAGCAGACCAGAGCACAGCTCGCTCAATTACTCTTTTGTACAGCAGGGAAAGAAAGACAAGAACACCAGAGTGTACTAACTCCCAGCTACCAGTGACTTTCGGAAGAGATATCTGAAAGATACATAAGTAATATTTTCCACTCTCTCCCTGTACAGGAGAGGTGTTGTGCAAGTCACAACTGAAATTCACTTGTAACCGAAGTTAGCAGCAATAGTCCTTGGCAACTATCTGTGGCCACATGATCACTTAGGAATTGGAATGTTTAAACAATAACAGCACCATGGCTTTGTACTTCATATCACGGCTGTGCATGAGGTCCTTAACCCACTCATCAGGGCTTTCAGAAACACTTCTGGAGTCCCAAAAGAATTCAGAAATTGCTCCAAAAGAGAAAAATCAGTGGTAACTGAAAAGCACAATCGTGTAGGTCTTTTTTCTTTATGTTTCATTTCTGTGCTTTCTTTATCAAAGCCCTAATTGGTAAACACAAAGCCTTTAAAAAAGGGGGGTGGGGGTTAAGGACAATTTAAGTTCCAGCTTTGGGCTTTTCTCTTTGTGTAGTTTGTAGTGTTTGCTGAAAAGGACTTGCATGTGTTAAAGCCAAAATGCATGTTACGTTAACAATTTGCATTTAGAAATCCCAGGCACCTAACACCAGTAGAATTAATATTTGCTTTGGACTGTTTTGCTTATTTAGTCTCAAGCTTTTCCGAAGAGCTAACACAAAAAGGCAGCTTTCTTATTTGCCTAGCGGGTGTGTGATTTCACACACAGTGTATGATGTGCTTCTGCAGAGACTAAGTATTAGCTGTTCTTCACATGAGCAGTGTACTTAGCTATGTTGGGAAATGCGAACTTTGTAGTTTCACAACGCAGCAAACTTACTGAAGCTCACGTTGATTCAACTTTGGAAATGTCTCCTCTTCA
Organism: Rhinolophus hipposideros; assembly: GCF_964194185.1. Lineage (NCBI taxonomy): Eukaryota > Metazoa > Chordata > Mammalia > Chiroptera > Rhinolophidae > Rhinolophus > Rhinolophus hipposideros. Next base: position 34,628,913 of record NC_138048.1, read on the forward strand.
CCATGTTTCCTCTTCTTCATTCCCCAATTATATTTCACTATAATTATATGACCTTCTTAACATTTGATCTTTCTAACAGTGTTACCTTCCCCTAGTCCCTTCTTCAGCTGGGTATTCTCCACAAGACTGCTAAAGGTAATTTTCAAGAGCGCAAATCTGAACAGAAATCACTGCCATCCTTAAAATGCACTCAAAACCCTTTACTTGTCTCCGCACTCCATATAGAATATAGCCCAAATTATTTCAGCTTTCAGCTTTCATTTAAGGGCTTTCAGAATATCACCGAGAAAGTTCCCATCCCAGCTATATTCCCTGAAGTTTTCTCTTATATGTGTAAGGTCCCTAAACCTTAGCCACACTGGCTGAACAAGATCATGCCTTTTGCTCCCAGCCTTTCTTCTGTGTGGAATTTCTTTCATTCTCCTTTTGACTTGAAGAAATCCTCATCTGTGAAGATTAATATGAATAGCCTTCTTGGGTAAAGCCTTCTCCAATCTATCCCTCAATCTCTCGTCTGCCCCTACAACATTTGGCACATAATCTCTTTTATTCCACTATATAAACGCCGGAGAGAGATAATAGCTAACACTTTTTGATCTTTATTGAGGTATTTTTGATGGATAAACATTGTGTGTATAAGATATACAATGTGATGTTTTGATATACGTATACATTGTGAAATGATTACCACCTTCAAGCTAACACTTCACATAGTTACCGTGTGTGTGTGTGTGTGTGTGTGTGTGTGTGTGTGTGTGTGTGTGTATAGGGGAGATGAGAACCTTGAGACCTACTCTCTTAGCAAATTTCAACTGTATAATAATACATCATTATTAATTACAGTCACCATACTATATATTAGGTCTTAGAAGTGAAAGTTTGTACCCCTTGACCAATGTCTCTTCATTCTCCCCCCAAACACTGGCAACCACCATTCTACTCTCTGTTTCTGTAAGTTTGACTTTTTTTTTTTTTTTTAGATTTCACACATGAGATGCAGTATTTGTCTTTTCTGTGTCCAGCTCATTTCACTCAGCATAATGTCTAGGTTCATGCATGTTGTCATCAATGGAAGGATTTCCTACCTTTTTTTTTAATTGGGGAATATGGGGAACAGTGTGCTTTTCCAGGACCCATCAGTTCCAGATCAAGTTGTTGTCCCCAATCCAGTTGTGGGGGGCACAGCTCAGCTCCAAGTCAAGTCGTTGTGTTCAATCCAGTTGTGGGGGGCACAGCTCAGCTCCAAGTCAAGTCGTTGTGTTCAATCTAGTTGTGGAGGGCGCAGCTCACTGGCCCATGTGGGATTCAAACCGAGGACCTTGGTGTCCTGAGTACTGCACTCCAACCACTGAGCCTACCGGTCACTCTCCTTCCTTTTTAAGGGTGAATAAGATCCAGTGTGTGCGTGTGTGTGTGTGTGTGTGTGTGTGCATGTGTAATTTTTCTTTATCCATTTATTCATTGACAGTTAATGTGTTTGCATATCTTAGCTATTGTGAGTAATGCTGCAATGACCATGGGAATGCAAATATCTTTTCAATATAGTTATTTTATTTCCTTTGGATACATATAGAGAAGTAGTAGCATTAGGATTGCTGGATCATATGGTACTTCTATCTTTAATTTTTTGAAAACCTCTATGCAGTTTTCCATGATGGCTGTACCAACTTACATTCCCACCAACAGTGTATAAGGGTTCCCTTTTCTCCACATCTTGGACAATACTTGTCTTTTGAATTTTCAGTAATAGCCATTCTCACAAGTGTGAGGTGGATATCTCGTTGTGATTTTGATTTGTAGTTCCCTGATGATTAATGATGTTGAGCAACTTACGAGCACTTCTTGTATGAAAAGCACTCTTAAGCAACTTGCATATATTAATTTATTTAATATTCAGAATAACTCTATGGGTTTCATACTGTTATGTCTCTCATTTAATAGGAGCACATATAGGTTAAGTAACTGTCTGGAAGTCACCTACCTTACAATTAGCAGGGCTTGAGTCACACCCATGCAGTATGGCTTCAGTGACCAGGCCTTAACTGCCATGTTGTTCTGCTAGCCGTTTCATTTGCCTCTTCTAAATTTTAATCTCCTGGAATAGATAACTGATTTACGTTTGTATGCCCAACAGGAATATAACATCTGATATATTGTAGCCAATCAATAGCTTTATGTCCAATGCCTTTGAATGAATATGAACTAGAATCTTTGAATTAAGGTAAATTTGATTTTCAAAAGTTTATAGAATATATTCTTAGGAAAAATTAAAGACTGTTTGGCACAGGTCAATAATGCAAAAACTTATTTGATACCAATGGCATGCACCCTGTGGCTCTTGGTGGTTAGCATATATCTTTTAGAGTTTTTAGATTACATCAACAATATTGGATAAATGTTTAACCTATATTTATGCTATCGCCTATTCTTCACGCATTTGACATTTTCCTTTTTCAGTAGATTGCAATGGCTTTCACATATACACCATCATAAGCTGCCTTATAGCTACACAAGTTTTGAAATGAATAGCACACTTCCATAATGATATGTTTCTGAAGTACATGTGTATCAGTTATTTTCATTGACCATATATGTTTACCTTGAGAGACTGTTAGGTAAGGTGGTGTGTTGGAAATTTCCTTTGTAACTTCCAGTTTTTAAAATTAGCAGTAAGAATAAATAGTCTTTTGAATAACAAGCAAAAGTCATCACCTAGAAGATATTTAATATCACCTAGGAGATATTTAATATGTACTTACTAATACATATTAATATGAATCAGGTGCATATTAATATGAATCAGATACAATTAATATGAATCATATTAATATGAATCAACATACAAATATGATTCGTATGTATGTTGAAGCTGCCTGCAATTCATAAAAGGTAGAGAAGAAATATTGCAAGGTTGAGGTCAGAGCCGTTCTTTATCTTCTGTTCTACATAGGCAGAGAGGTAGAACTGTGGTTGAAAAACATTCACATCTTGCATATTTTTGTAGGTCTCTTAAAAGGGAACTAACCGGAAAATTAACCACAGGATTTCAGACACAGTGACACAGCCTAAGCATTTTAGTCTTTTTTATTTTGTTTGTTTTCTTAATTAATTACTACAGGGGGAGCTTTAGGCCTACTTTCGTAAACAAAAGTAGTGACACAATCTAAAACCCTGCTGACACTCTTCCAGCTCATCTCTGTAAACTGGTAGTCTATTTTAATGTGTAGGAACAGTGAACTTTTTTTAACCTTAACGACACCATTGTCTTTAAAAGCTGTTAAAAATAGCGGAGCCAAAGAGGTAATATTATAATATTCAGTTTAGGGGAATTTTGAGTGTCATAATCTCCCTGAGCAATAACCATGAACAAAGTATCCAAGTCATTGTCTTTTTTAAATGGAAAGATGAACCAAATGTATTAGCACCTCAGTGGGACTGGGAATACGTGGGAAACAGAATCATAAAAGAGCAGTTGCTGGGCTGCAGCACAGCACCGCTAGGACACTGTCGGGCAGAGGTCGTGGTGTTGTCAGCACCTTCTGAGTTCTGCCTGGGAATTCAGCTGCCTGGACTGAGATCACCTTTGCTACTATGCAAAAATTGCCCTCAAAGATTTTTATGTTCTCCCCTCCGGTGTAACCAAGGGGAGTTAGGTGACATTGTCTAAAAATAGAATGTATTCTATACACTAAGTAACTAGTGGCATCAATATTTTTAAATTAGTGGAACATTTTATCTGTTTTAGGTTTACAGGAAAATTGAACAGAAAATAGAGTTCCCATATAGTCCTTCAACAACTCCCACCCCCCGTTTCCCTATTATTAATATCTTGCTTTAGTGTGGTACAATTATTAGAATCATTGAGTCAATATTGATACATTATTATTTTTAACTTAAGTCTATAATTTATATTAGGTTTTCCTCTTTGTGTTGTACATTTTATGGGTTTTGACAAATGTATGACTTGTGTCCACCATTATAGTATCAGAGTATTTCACTGCCCTAAACATTCCCTGTACTCCAGCTATCCATCACTCCCTCCCTTGAAACCCTGGCAACCTCGGATCTTTTTTACTATCCCCATAGTCTTGCCTTTTCTATAATGGCATATAATTGGAACCATACAGTATGTAGCCTTTTCAGGTTAGCTATTTTTCGCTTTGCTATATACATTTAAGGTTCCCTGTGTCTTTTCATGGCTTGATAGCTCATTCCTTTTTACTGTTGAATAATATTCTGTCGTATGGCTATACCACAGTTGGTTTATCCAGTCATCTACTAAAAGACATCTCAATTGCTTCCCAACTTTGGCGATTATGAATAAAGTTGTTTTTTGTGTGAAGTTCAACTTTTAACTCACTTAAAAGTTATAATTTTGAAAAGTATTTTTGATGGAGAAGAAAAACATGTATTTTGAAGTTAGAAAGACTGGATTTGAATCCCAGCCTTTTCATTTTATTCATCCAATATATTTTTTTTCCCGGTAGTCTATTATCTCTACTGTCCTAGGTATGTGAAATGCATAGTAAAGTGCTACCATGCCTGTTACCTGAGTGCCTTATCCTTTTTAAAGAGCTTTATTATACCTCTGGTTCCTTATCTGAAAGACACCTACATCCTCAGTAATTTACAGCTTCCTTTGTTATTTTGAAAATTTGATGAGCTATCATGGACAGGATTTAGTACATTTTTTGGCAATAAATGCCAGTTGCCACATAGCTTCCCACTGAGAGACAGATGATCGGATATGTTAGTGTATTTTCTTTCTAGTACCTCCAATCTATACGTTTTTTAAAAATATTTAAGTCTAAACATGGAAAGTATTTTAACATTTTTTTCAAACAATATTTTTAAATTAGTCATCATATAAAAGGAAACAAGAACATGTAGTCATTTTCTGTATCTAGAATAGTGATGAGACTTGGACAAGAGTTGAGAATTAATTTTGAGCTCTGGCTCCATCACATGCTATCTTGATAATGTTGGAATATTCCCTTGGCTTTGCAGGGCAAACAGTGTCATATCAATCAAATGAAGTATCATAATATTTGCCCACTATAGAGGACTTTTGTGAGACCCAAAGCAAAAATGTACAATGTATATGTGAGAATATTGCATACTATAAAGCACCATAAAAGTTTATTATTGCTATTATTGCTCTAATGTATTACTTATTTTTAATTTAGTTAACCCCTTACTAAATCAAAGTGATTTTTCCCCACTACGTTCGTATTGAAATTCTAATTTTCTAGAATTCAGTAGTCTACTAATGTCAGTGTATCAATATAGTTATGATCTTCCTCATTTCCCCCATGTATTTGTTAGTCAGGAGCCTCTAAGAGTGAATGCCAAAGAAGATTAAACATGCAAGGATTATACTAGGGGAAACATCTATGTTAGAAAAAAAGAGGAGGGAGCTGGTGAGCTGCGAGAATCATCAGACTGCAATGTAAATCCAACCCTGAGGGATAGAAAGTTGGGTGAAAGTGTCCTAGATTGTCATGCGGTCCAAGAATTGTTTGTCAGGGAGTCCGTGACCATAGTCAACCCTCACAAGTGTCCCTGGTCTTCCAGAACCTTGCCTGCCTTTGTATCCTTTCTGTGCTCAGCCATAAGCTGGGAACAGCCAGTGGAAAATGTGGCCTTAAGCACAAACTTGGTGATGAATGGAGTGCTGCACTCAGAGTCCTTGGAAAGTTACAGTCCCTGCAGTTAGGGGCTATGAGGTACATTTTCATGTCCATTAAACCTCACAAACATTGTGTTTCCTTGAATAACAAAGAAGAGGAAGCATGCATTTAGTCAGCGCTTAAATGAGGATGTGAAGATGTGAAGCAGAAGCATGTGAGATATGATGCGAACTTTAGCAAACACGGAAAACTAACTGAATGCAGATACTTTTCTCAAGAGAGGGGTGCCCTGCCCGAGCAGAGTTTAATAACACTGTCCACATTCTCATGTTCCTGCAATCAGAGTCTATAGAAGAACCATTGTTATGTTCCTGCTGGAAGAACTTGTTTTCCTTATCTAGTTTTTTTCCCCCCACCTTGTCCATGATAACTAGTTTTCCAAAAATTCTTCTGTGGTGCATTAAACCATTTCCTAAATTAAAGCATAAATAAGGCACATTTTAAAGTTATGATTGGCCTCTGGAACAGTAAGATGAAGATTTCAGAGTTACAATCTTTGGGAGTAAGGGAAAGTTTCAAACCTGGAGGCAACTTCCGGTCCAAGATCTTTAAAACATTCCTCTATTCTGAGGCTTAGGAATGATAAAGCTACCTTTCAATACAGCTTCTTGTATTTCTCATCTTTACTCATTGCCTTCTTAAATTATCTTGTCCTCTTTCCCACTTTTCCTCCCACTCACCAATTAAGAATAATGACTGTCAGGGAAAATGGAATATATGAAAACTTATTGTCAATATTAAAAAATGACGGAATTGTCTAAGTTTATGCATTCCATAGTTACTTCATTGAGCTCTGACTGTGGACAAGCTACGATGGGTATTGTTCTTCATACTGAATTGGTCTTTGGGGTGACCCAAGACCTCTAAAGGCTAGAAGATGATTTCAATTTCATACAACTGATTATGCTGATTTCCTAAGTGTATGTAAGTTTTACTTTAAAATTATATCTTTTCTGTGGTTTTAATCTCTTTCAAAAAATTATGTTGGACAAATATTTCTATTTCTCTTTCTTCCTCAAAACTATAGGAAAGTCAGTTTAGTTCTCAGAGAAAGGGAAAATGCCATAGACAGCCATCATTTTCTTACTATGACCTTAAATTATATTACAATGCCTCTGGGGAACTGTCAATTAAAAGCATGGAATTTACACAAATCTCGGTCTCGGAAACCAGCCAGCAATCTGTACTGAATATAGCAGAAAACCTATTAAATAGCTTTTTAACCTTTATTACTTACCATGTTTGATTGAAATCTATATCCTCAGGAGATCTAGCCAATGCTAATTGGGATTCATGTAAAGAAAAGAAGAAAAACCTATTTCAACTGATGTAAATATTTCTTGGTACCTAGTTAGATACTTCATATGGAATATACCAGAGTGAACATATTGGACAAGATCGCCGAACCAATCCAGAAGTGAGAGGTCACTACTCTGCTTATTTAGTAGCCTTAACAATTCATTTGCTCTCACCGGTTATTCACGGTCTCAATTATAAATTAAAATTCTCTAATGCTATTGAATATTACTTTAAATGGTACAGTAATGCGATTAGCACACACTGTTATTAACTGAAACTCTCTGTGAAAACAATGATGATCTTATTAGCGAAAAGTCTTTATGATATATTTTTTTCCCTCAGATGTTTTGAGGAATATTAAAACTATTAGGAATTTGTTGTTTGGGAATTTGAGAGTGCTATCCAGGACAGCTTTGATTTTTTTCAAACCAAAAGGTCGTCTTGTTGTCATGGATTTAAATTATTTTCAGAAAACAAATTTAATAAAGTCACAATAACTATGAACTCTTTCTGAAGGCAGACTCTACTCTCAATTCCAAAAGTTTCCATTGCTTCAGATGATGCAATTAAAGGCTTTTGTGAAGTGTTGTGCCTACTTTCCTGTTGATGGTGCTTTGGTGAATACAGTATGGTTATTGTTCTTCCTAAAATAATTGAACTGTATTCACAATTTCAATACAACTTCTGGCAAAATACACAAGAAAACGTAATTTTTACCATTCACACACAACTGGTATTCTTACGCCTGGACTTGCATGTGAAGAAATTATTCAGAACACTGGAGCATAAATGTATTTGTCTTTCCTTTGCATTATTTTAACCCAAGGGAGTATTCAAATATTGGTTTTTTCCATCTACCTCTTTAGTTAAGCTCGTTCCCAATTGAAGTTCTCAGAATCTGAATACAGTCAATATAAGAACTAATGCAGTAAATTGAATTGGGAGAAGAGAGAGGAAAATAATATTGTATTTGTTATTTTCATTGTATTACATTGTATTGACTAATTGGAGGACTCTCCTTATATGAGCATTTTAAAATACAGCATCAACTCGTAGATAAGTAGAAGTGTGATATAAGTAGAAGTGTGATAGTAGAAAATAGTCAGTTTTATGAACTTCAATTAATAAATGATGAATTGCATAAATGCTTTTAAATTTTTATAATGAACTAACCATACAATATAAAGGAAAATGTGCTTAAACAATTTCCATTTTAGTCTCCTTCACTATGATCTATTTTAAAATAAAAATAGGATATTGTTCTTTGTATATACAAAATTTAAAATTTTGGGTTTAAAGGGTTCTCTGTCTCCTTCCTAGTCCCCCTAAACAGACGCGCGCGTGCACACACACACACACACACACACACACAGCATCAAGTGTTTTTAAGTGACTTTATTTAAGTTTGTCCCCACAAAGGGACCAGTGTTTTAGTCTGTTGGCATATACCCCACAGCCTAGTCAAAAGCTCATCACTAAGGAATGATGACATGGTAAACACAGAGGTCGGTTTTGGGACAAATGTGTGGGAATCTCAGTCTCATCATTAGGACAAAGAATGTGAGAAGAGTTGCCAAAGAAACCTTAAAGTCTGGTGCTTTTAGTGATGTTTCTATTTAAGTCTAGATCTGTGCACTGTTTTGCATGTAAGTTATATTCCATTTAAAGGTATTTTAAATCAAAAGTAGCTGTTTTTGAACAATTTTAAGATCCTGACTTCTAATCATCATAGTGCCTATTGTTTCCTAGAATATTAAGTGCAGAGAAAGGAATATGGGCTATAAGAATACGATCTCAGAGAGTTCCTTTCAAGATGGTACAATGGGGTTTAATTTTACCTATTATTATTGAGCTCCTGCAATCTTCACGGTGCTGTAACAAATTTCAACATGAGTAAAATGTAGGCTTTTCCTTTAAATAGCTTGAAATATAGTAGAGGAATTATAAACTGATCATTTTTCCCCTTTTTGAAAAGAAATTAAGCTTTTAAATACATGAATAAATATATATGTCTAGAATTTAAACTTCATGAAAGCAGGTTTGTTTGCTTGTTTGTTTGTTTGTTTATTTTTGTTTTTTATCACTGCTGGATTCCCTACCCTGGAACAGTGATTGACATAGAGTAGACATTCAGTAGTCAATGAATGAATGAGTGATAAAAAAATTATAAATAATTATATATAGACGAAAAAGAAATACAGTATATTTGGCTCTTCGTTTCAATGGGTTCATGTAGAACATTGTGTGGATATGCACTTTATCTTATTATTCCCATATGAATAAACATTTTGTTATGCTAGTTTTTAGTATTCAAAATAATGGTGTATTATCTTTGAATACAATTGTGCACTTGTGCAAAAACTTTTGGAGGGTAGATTCTCAGTGGTAGAATTATTAGATCAAAGGGTATTAGCATTTCAAAATTTGATGGATACCATCAAATTGTGCTCCCATAAATTGTATTCAATTTAGAATGAACCTTAAGCATTTTATTTTTTATTCAATCTCTTTGACAACCTGATGAAAGCTTTGCATTCTCTTTCTATTAAAACAAGTGTTTCACAGTTCGGGGGCTTTTAAAGTTAATTTAGAGGAATCATAGATGGTCTAGAGTTCATTCATGGACCCCAAGTTAAGAAACTCAAACAAGCACAGTAGAATCTGCACATTTGATGATTTAAAATTCATGAGACATCTCTCAAAAAAATAAAAATAATAATCTACAACTTAAATCAATTATGTTGCTTTTAAAAATTTTCTAAATAGAATTTTTCCTTATACATTAAAAGTAGCCCCGAAAAGAATCCAAATGCTAGTGTTGATGAGGAAAGTAAAGAGAAACTGAAAAGATCTGTTTATTACATTTTGTGAGGGAAATTTTATGTGCATTTGAGAATTTGGGAAAACTGCCAGTTAGGACATGTTCCTTATGAAAACCAAAGATTTACTCTATAGAAATTACTATAATAAAAAAAATAAAAAATGGAATTCGCCATAGGAGAAAAGACCAAGTGTCACTCCATGCCTCTACATTGTACCTGGCTAGAACATTCCAGTAAAATATCTTTCCATCTATAGAAACCTTTATTCAGTGTTCAAGACAAATGAAATTTTCTCCAAGAAGCCTTTACCAGTATCCTCAAGCTCATTGTTAGGATTCCTTTCTCTGCATTCCCACAACACTTAGTTAAGCTATCAAGCAACTCATAGAATTCCATCGTGTTCCTTGAGGAATAGGCTTCAATATTCTTTTTATGTGTTTTCCCCACAAATAACATCTAGCACTGTGCCTGTAGCAGTTGCTCAATAAATACTCAATGTATGATTGAATGTATAAATAGATACCTTTGAGATAGGCCTTTAAGGACATACAGGAATTCAGCCAGAGGCTGGTTAACAACGATAAAAATAAAGGAGAGATGGGGCAAAGCCTATATTAAAAGGGGAGAATTATGACTTTGTAGCTTTATAGTTCATTCCATGCTTATGGTATAATGAGCTGTCGGGAAATAGTAAATTGAGAACATAGTTTTTAGCACAGTAGTGCAAACGCTGATATTCTATTTTAAAATTTGTATTGTTTTATAGATCTCCTTTCTAAGACATAATATGGATTATTACATTGACCTATACTTTTCAAAGAAGATAAATATTTTGAACATTATAATATACCAAACTTGGAAGGCAGTAAAGACCACATATCTTAAAACATATTTTGGGGTACCAACAGTATTTTATAATTTATTAAGATGGTCCTTTTCCCTGTAAATATTATTCCATAATGTTCTCACCATTGTATCTAAAGATACAATGTAATGCATTTATAGAATTATGGAAACTGACAGGAGAAAGAGAAAGGAAGAATTACTGTTTTTATTATTTGTAGGGAGTTACACAATCATACTACTTTATAATATATGACCATTTGAAAGGCAGTGCAGAAAGTGAATGTTAAACAAATGTATTCCTACTTCAGATTCAGCAAAGACCCTACATGACCCCCAACTACCCAAATGTATTGAGGAGAAATTGAAAAAGAAAAAGAGAGGAGAAAAACCTATTTCTCAAAATAACATTAGATTTCATCAGTTGTCTTCTCCCATCTGCCACCCACTCCAGATTATTTGGGAATTATAGGCCCTTGTAACACACACACACACACACACACACACACACACACACACACACGCACACACAATCTTACTTGCTATATACCACATGACCTTGACAAAAATCTTAAACTTTTGTTAATGTAATAAAGCATGAGAAGAATTGTGAGATAACTTTGTGTCATTGAATGATAAAATCACAGGTTTGGAAGACACTTTAAAGGTACCTACTTCACCCTCTCTATCAAAAGGACTATGATATTTTATATTAAATAAAAGATATGCCACATGTATAGGTTAGAAAGGACACATAGCATCTATAATTTGTAATTGATTGTGGCACATGTGGTAGATTTGCTCAGAAAGAATATATTTTTTAATTTATTTATTAAATTTATTGGTGTGACATTGGTTAGTAAAATTATATGGGCTTCAAGTATATATCTCTATCATATATCATCTGTATATCACATTGTGTGCTCACCGCCCAGAGCCAGTTCTCTTTCCATCACTACATATTTGACCCCCTTTACCGTCGTCTATCATCCCCGCCACCTCTTACCTTCTGGTAACCACTGAACTGTTGTCTGTGTCTACGCGTTTTCGTTTCTTTGTTTGTTTGCCTTATTCTTTTGTTGCTTTCAGTTTTATATCCTACATATGAGTGAAGTCATGTGGTCCTTCATTTTTTCTGTCTGACTTATTTTGTTTAGCACGATAATCTCAAGATCTATCCATATTCAATATATGCAAATCAATCAATGTAATATACCATATTAACAAAATAAAAGATAAAATCATACAATTATATCAATAAGCGCAGAAAAAGCATTTGACAAGATACAGTATCCATTTATGATTAAAACACTTAATAAAATGGGTATAGAAGGAAAGTACCTCAACATAATAAAGACCATATATGACAAAACCTCAACTAATAACATACTTGATGGAAAAAAACTGAAAGTTTTTCGTTTAAAATCAGGAAGAAGCTGATTTGCCTCCCGTACATAGTATTGGAAGTCCCAGCCAGAGCTGTCAGGCAAGAGAAAGAAACCAAAGGCATCCAAATTGAGAATGAAGAAGTTAAATTGTCACTTTTTGCAGATGACATAATTCTTTATAAAGAAAGCCCTAAAGATGCCACCAAAAAAAAACAACAAAAAAAAACTATAAAAACAATAAATGAATTTCATGAATACAGTAAAGTTGCAGGTTGCAAAACTGATGCACAAAAATCCATTGCATTCCTGTATACTAAAAATGAAATTTCAGGGGGAAAAATTCCTTTTGCAATTGCAACAAAAAGAATAAAATACCTAAGAATAAACTTGGCAAAGGATGTGAAGGACCTACACACTGAAAACTATATTATTACAAAAAATTGAATAAGACTCAAAGAAATAGATATTCCATGTTCTTGGATTGGAAGAATCAGCATAGTTAAAATGGCCATATTACCCAAAGTAATACACAGATTTAATGCAATTCCCATCAAAATCCCAAGGATTTTTTTCAAGAAATAGAACAAAAAAAATCATCAGGTATCTATGGAATCACAAAAGACCCTGAATAGCAAAAGCAATCCTCCAAGAAAACAAGGATGAAGGTATCACACTCCCTGACTTCAATTTGTACTAGAAGCAACAATAATCAAAACAGCACGGCACTGGCTGAAAAACAGGCACACAGACCAATGGAATAGAATTGAAAACCCAGAAATAAACCCATGCATATATGAGCAGATAATTTTCGACTAAAGAGCCAAAAACATATAATGAAGAATAGAAAGCCTCTTTAATAAATGGTGCTGGGAAAATTGGAAAGGCAGGTGCAAAAGAATAAAACTAGACTGCTATCTGTCACCACGTTCCAAAATTAACTCAAAATGGATCAAAGACCTAAACATAAGACCTGAAACAATAAATTGCATAGAGGAAAGCATAGATACTAAACTAATGGACATTGGGTTCAGAGAGGATTCTATGAATTTAACCTCAAAGATAAGGGAAGTAAAAGCAAAGACAGAATATTTTTTGAAATTTCTGTAAAGATATTGGATCTCATTTCTATGGTCAGTAATCAATGCCCATGTATAGGTTAATATACAACATGAACTATACTTTTTTTATAGTTACTTTTTTTATAGTTTATAGTATAAAATATATAGTATTTATAGTATAGTTTATATATAGTATAGTCTATAGTATAAAAAACTATACTTTTTTATAGTTCATGCAATATTAACTATACTTTTGTGAGGAAAACTAATTTGAATTTGATAACAACCAGGTGTTATTATGTGCCATTTCTGCCTCCATCCCTTTATTCATATTCAGTCCTACTGACTATTATTTAGTCCCACATTAAAATTATATTTTGTAACGTAGATCCCTTCATTGGAAACCACAGTTTTCCTGAATGAAAGAAGCCAAGATTTGAAGTCCTACACCAGTGGTTCTCAACTAGATAGGAGTTTGGGGGCCATTTTCTTCCCAGGGGACATTTGTCATGTCTGTTAATTTTCTTGTTGTCGTAACTGGGGAAGGGTGCCATTGGCGTCTAATGGGCAGAGGCAGGGGTGCTGCACAGCATGCACAGGAGAGTCCCCCACGATAAAGATTTGTTCAGCCCCAATGTCAGTAGTGATGAGGTTGAGAAACTTCATCCGGTTTACAACCAACTCTAGACCGGTTACAAAATATTTACATGTCTTAGTTAGAGTCGTACATATCTTAATTCACGATTAAAGCAAATAGGGAACTAGTGTGTTTACCTGTCAAATTCAATCACATAAATATGAAAGTAACCTCTTAGGATAACTTTCTTATTTCTACCTACTTCCTCCCCAACAATTCATTTGCACAAATAATTTTTTTCTAGAATTCCTGTAGAACTGGGAGTTAGTTCTTATAAGCTCTGAGCCAACTGTAATTGTGAGTAAACCTTCTATGGCTCCTAACAGAGCTGCAGAGCTAAGAAAAAATAAAAGCATGCTTTTAAGAATGATGATGCTATTAAAATATCAGTGCGCTAAAAAATAATTAACCATGCTAAATTACAGCATGTAAAAATAGACTCTGTTGAATTCTCATCCTATTTTCTATATTATTTGCTGTTTTTCTACTTGAAATGTGGCAGATTCTGAATTTTAAGCTACCTTAGCGCAAATGTCTATATGTTAGCAAAGCAAAAGGATGATTACTCTGAAGTTGATAGTCCTTAAGAATTAGCTTATACAGAAAAAGTGTTTCTCACCAATATAGCCTAAATTATTACATTTTTTTATTATTTTAATTAGAAGTAAGAAGTGTTACCTAACTTCAAAATTTTACCAGAGTCTGTTTCAGAACCTCTTTAAATTATTTGCTATACAATATGCCTAACTATAACTACCTTGTGCTTTATGATCACTTGCCTGAGATTCTATATGTCAGAATTATTTGGTCAAGAGATTTTCTTATGCTGTGCTTTTCCCATTGTATTTTCAGTGAATTTTCCTGTATAGCCTTTCTAGTTCTACTGTCCTTTATCTCTAGTTAATAACTATTCATAAAAAAAAAAAAATGCTGAAGTAGTTACATACTGCTTCTCACGTATAACATGTTTTTATATTTTTTTATTTTAGTTTATTTTGGTAGCAATAATAATATTAATAACTCATAACAATACCTTAAATTTATATAACACATTTAATACAGAAAGTTTCTAGCCCAATTTAAAGTATGGTATGACATACACGTGTACATGTAGATATACCATGTACCACATAGAAATGCACACACTTGTGCACACATATGTTTCTTCTATATTTTCTATGTAACATTTTTGAAGAAGGACATCATAGCATCACAGCATCCTATACTTGCAGTAGAATCCAAAAATCTCTTGGCTGTTAAACCATGAGTAATTTAAGCAACTAACACTACAGGGAGACAATTGCAGGGAAATTTTAGTAAGCCAAATTTGATTCAGACTTGGCAATTCAAAGAAAAAAAATCTTTCGCTTGTATGAAAAGTATAAACACAATCATTTGTGCTGACAGGTACTTTGGGTCTCATTGGAACTTCATCTCTAGAGACATCTAGAAATCAGGAGGCAAAGTCATCCCCACATCACAGTTGTTCTTGTAGCCACTTCAGCCCTGGGAGCTTAGAGATACTAGCTCTCCCACAGATTCAAGCATTTACTCTTTCTGTCAGAGAAAACTGGGGGTCGGTTTACTCTTACCAGAAGGGGAAAGTTGATTATAGAAAACTTGAAAATTATTTCTAAAATCCTCATGATTGTGGGTCCTAATGCTGCCATCTGGTTATCATTCATTCTGCCCTAAGTCTACAGACCAGTGCTTCTGTCTGTAACTGTTGGCCTTTTAACTACTGGCCTCATTTTGTTCACATGTTGTATTTTCCTTATGTTTGTTATGCTTTAAAGAGTTCTGTCCTGGTTAATTTTGGATATCAACCTGTCATTAAGAACCAATGCAAGAATTTTCAAATACTTTTAAAAACAACTCTGTGCCTTTATGGTCTTCACAAGCAAGAAAAAGGCATTTCATGGTATCATTTACAAATCACAGAGCTCAAATAATCTTTAATTTCTCTTGAAAGGGAAAAGAGGAATGTTCTGTCCTGTAGTTTCATACATGAACTCTTATAAAAAGGTTTGCTTTATGTTGTTTCTCTTCAAAAACAAGAGTGCCATCCAAGCACAAATCCATGTTTTCTACACATCAAAGACAATATATGACAGCCTCTAGAGTATATGGTGGGAATAAGAATTCTCAAAGTCCCAGTGTTATTAACTCCTTCCTGATTTTCAAATGTTAATTTGATAACCCAAATGGAAAGGATTCTACAACATTCAAGTGAGGAATCGTCTTACTAGATGCCCATTCGACACCAGGCTTTGCTCCTGGGGATGCAGAGATTAAAAATACATGGGCCCTTCCCTGTTGTAATTTCACTTGCATCTCGTTAATACACTATGTATTTGAAATTCATATATATGTGTGTATATATATATATATAGTTCTATAGGGAAGATAAAATAAAAATGGCCTGAAAGAGAAAGGAAAGCATTACATTTTTAGAAGAGTAATTTTCTTATTTCTCTGTATACCTGGCAAGGGATTCACGTCATTGGTACCTAAGCTCTCTAAATTGTTTTCACTCCTTGACCAACCATGTAAGCATTGTCATTATCAAAAGAAGGTATACTTTTATAATGATAAGAGATCTAGAGATATGTATGCCTGCCATAATTTAAGGTTAGATCCAAATTATCTTAGAGTTATTATATACTCAAGCACCTTGCTATCCTGATGAAAAAACAAAACACTAAATCACAAAATGGTTTCCTTGGCTTGGCATAACTGCCCCTATGTTGTACATGAACAGACCTTAAAATTACACAATAGAAGTTACACACTTAAAAGCCAAATTATTATAGAAAATAAGTACTATATTGTGAAATAAAGCAATTTCTTAACTCTAGTTAATTTGAATGTCTGCAACCATATATCTAAATTCTTACAATTTTTATTTTAATAAGGCTGAAGAGATCATTTCTTAATTTACAGGATTATACTCTTCAATGGTTTGAAGTTATAAAGAATTAAAGTTACAGTGTGGGGAACTCTAAACAACTTAAAAATTACTAACGTAATGTTTAATTATAACACTGAACATATAATAAATAATTTTGTAAATATCTTCTCTCCAATAGCAAGTGAAAAACACATTCTTGTGATTTATACTTTGTATTGTTTATTTTGACAATGTTAACAATGCTGGAAACTAGTTGTTTTGTGACATAAATGCATAAAAATCTGTGTTCTTCATAATGTTGTTCACCGGGACAAAACTGCTTTAAAGTGAAGTAGCTTCCTCAATTGACAGAATTTTAAAATAGGAATCTTATTACGTTTTTTCTTTACGAAGGTTACTGATTTTTCATCCCTACATGAAATTTTTGTATACGTTGTGAGTGATGAGTAACAGTAAAATATGCTATTCATTGTGTCCTGTGTTCTTCAGAAAGTTCTAAGATGGTCTGATTTCTGCGTTGCAAATTGCCTTAGCTTTGCACTTTTGCACCACCTGGTGGACAAAATATCATTTTCTCTACAAAATTAGCCTCCTGACAATCTATATCCAATTAGGACATATCTTAATTATAAAAATATTTAATCTAAAAGATTATTGTAACCAAAATGAGGTTAAAAAACCTGAGATGTTTCCTAAGTCTTATTGCCAGGTTAAATGTCTGAGTTTTTATTAAACCTCATGAATATATACAGATTTGAATAGTATGTTATATACATAGACAACAATTCTGGGTTTTTTTAACAATCTAATTTTTTATCATTTACATTTTTTCTTAATAAAAAATTACATGAGACCAGGAAGTTCTCTGTACTTTAGTAGCAATTGAGGTTTAGTTAGATTGTCTACCAAAAATGCAGGACAATCATTTTGTAAATACTTTATGAAGATTTTTCATACAACACAGTTTTATCATGATATTTTATGTAGAATCAAAATTAAAACTAGTATTTTAACCATTACTACTATAAAATAAACCATTTCCATGCTTGTTTTCCCACTTATAATTAAAATTCAGTATTGCCTTATATGTATTAGTTCTTAGTTTTTAATACTTTTAAAATTTTTCTATAAAATAAATTTGACAGTATTATCAAATAAGAAACACAAATATATTTAAAGCTAGCTTTGAGAATGTAATGCATGTTAATCTTTGTACACTTCCATGTTTCTGTGCAACATAGTGAATGCTTTTCCTATGAAACACAAAGAAAATACACCCACAGATTCCACTGTGTTCCCTTGGAACACACACTTATCTCTTCCCTGATAATATTGGGGCCAGTCTATAAATTTGAACTGTGTGACATTGAATAGCTTAGTAGCTAAATCAGAGTTGTTGGTAAATAGTAAATATATTTTAGTAGCTTTATAGTTTTAGTATGCCATTTAAGATAAAATTATAATAGGTAACCTTCATTAAGACATGCGTCTTGAACTGGTTATAGTAGCTCCCCTTTATCTGAAGTTTTGTTTTCTGAGGTTTCAGATATCCATGGTTAACTGCCATCTGAAAATATTAAATGGAAAATTCCAGAAATAAACAATTCATAAGTTTAAATGAGCACCATTCTGAGTAGTGTGATGAAATCTTGCACACACATCCTGCTGTGTTCTATTTTATTATTAGTTATCGTTGTTAATCTCTTACTGTGCCTTAATTTATAAATTAAACTTTATCATAGGTATGTATGTGTAGGAAAAAACTTAATAAATATAGGGTTTGGTACTATCTGCAGTTTCAGGCATCCACTGGGAGTCTTGGAATGTATGCCCCATAGGTAAGGGGGACTACTATACTTTGCTACTTCAGGAAAACATTTAAAATCTTCTCTCTTTATCCCCCCTTTTTGTCCTAAAGGCCTTGGATTATACACTGTAAATTCAGCATATGGCGATACCGTTATCATGCCTTGCCGACTCGATGTACCTCAGAATCTCATGTTTGGCAAATGGAAATATGTAAGTGTGACCTACCTTGGATTTGGTTAATTGCCTCTAATTTTTGAAACAAAATTCCTTCTGTGAGTGAATGTGAATTTAAAATGAACATAATGGCAATGTTCAACTGTGTTACAAATGTAGGAAGGTAGAATTCACGTGTTGAATATGTCGAAAGAATAATTCCTAACTCTTACATAGCAAATGCTATTTTAAAATAATGCCAGTAAACACCTAATTCTTAGGTCACAGTAGTCTATAAAACTCAACCTTCAATTTTGGAAGCAGAGGAAAAGGCTGAGTTCCAGAGTAATGTGAGTGGAGCATGGGACAGAGCTCAGTGGAGGACAGCTGCTACGTACTTATGTTCTGCTTGGTGTAGCTATTGCAAAAGCAAGACACACCAGTAGCCAGAGTACCCAAATATTTATTGGGAATTATTCATCAGCATTTGAAGCTCATTTCTGGTATTTACCTTAGAACTGTGTTGATGTGGTAGGTCCTTTATGCATTTAACATTGCTGATTTTATCCATCTCTTACAAATAGCAAAATCATATTTTCTCAAGTATCAAGGTATAGGTGGGTCTGGAAATGGAGAGTAGATATCCCGGTAGGTGTATGTGGAGTGGCTAAGTGACATCTGATAAAACTGATAAAATTTCTCAATTTAATTACCAAAACCAACAAAAGGTATCCTATGGGGCATGATTTCCCAAGGCTGGATCACATGAAACTTACGATAGTAGCAAGCTTAACGTAGGCATATGTTTATTTAAACACAATGGCACATTTTCCCTAGCTACTTGAAATGTTAAAAGGTATTTGAAGAGGAAAAGGATTTGATGGTCAAATGATTTTTGAAGTTTCTTTACTACAAAGCTTCTCAGAGCCTTTCATATATTAAGATGCATTATGAATTGTCTGAGTTTGATTCATTTCTTAGGTTTATTTAACCACACGACCTTTTTTCCTCAGATATCTGCAAGAACAAACATTCTGCAGAACACACTTTGGGATACGTGCTTAAGTTTCCTTCCAAAGGGTGGTATAACATGGTCTTTTAAAATATGGGTTCTGAAGTCAGACCAATATGTTCTACCACATACTCACTGTGCAACTCTGAATGAGTTCATTAATTCCCATTTTCTCATCAAAATGAGATAAGAATTATCTTCCTTGTAGTGTTGTGAGGGTTACATGAAGTAACTCATCAGAATATTGACATAGTGCTTGACACATGATAATTGTATGAAAAATATAAGCTGCTATGGCTGTGGGGCTGCCAAGATGAAAGCATGCTGTGTGTGAGGGGCATGTGAAAGGAGGACCAAGAGGTGAGGGGACGTGTAACACTCCCCGTACTCTCCTCCTGTTACCCAGCTCACGTTGTGAATCCAGCTCACGTTGAACTATTTCCGATTTCCTCTAAAAGTGGAAATATGAAGTTAGGGCCTATGAGGACGAGGTCTATTCGCACCCCTAAAATTCCTCTGGTCTAGGAAGCTACTACATCATTCACCTGTTAAGTCCAGCCTCCTGCCAAATCAATGGAACACAGATGGTGAAAACTTCTGTGAGCACAGACATTTTTGACAATAATGCAGGGAATAATTTTCACCTAAACTGAACTGGCACAATGGTTGCGGAAACAAACAATTATGGCAGTTTTAAAATTGTTAATTAAGCAAAATGCTTCAGCAGTAAACCGAAGAGATACATTGGAGTATCATGGGCTCTAAAAACAGTGTTGACTTGCAGACCAAGTATACAAGCTCTAATTCAATGTAACCTGAAAGACAGATGGCAGGTTTGGAAAGAGTGAAAGGGAGCAAGCATAGAGGAAGGATGGTTGCCTTCTCCCCTACTGCAGGGTAGTCTCCCAGTGAATAAGGCCCTAGCTCCCTGTGCACCCCTCTGTGACCACCTATCCCCCACCCCCCAATGTCTTCACTAGCATCTGCCTCAGTTCTGCTACAGAAACAACATCTGACAGCTATTGACAGTGGTACATGGTAGTCATCATGGAGCCAGGCTGCTGAGCTCCGATCTCGGCTCTGCTGAGATACAGCAGCTCGGCCCTGGGACAAGTTATTTAACCAAACTGTCTCTATTGTCTAATCTGTAAATGGCACTAATATCATATCTCCAACATACAGGATTGTTATGGGTATTAAATCAATTAATGCGTGGAAAGCCCAAAGAAAGTATCTGTCATATAGTTAAGTGCTCAAAATTTAGTAACTGTTATTTATTGCGTAAGTGAATGAACACAGAAATTTAAGGTACTGGTCGAACGTATTTCTCTTAAGGAGGAAGGATTTAGAGCAAGGATTTACATTGCGGACCTGTGACGAAAAGAGATTTAAAATGAATATTATTAATGTATTCAGATATTCAACCAACTAGAACTTTTGAACTCCAAGATTAGCTTAGTAATTGTCTTAGCATGGGCTGCTATAGCAACATACCACAGACTGAGGATTTAAACAACAGGTACTTATTTCTCACAGCTCTGGAGGCTGAGAAGTTCAAGATCAAGGTGCTGGCAGATTCAGCTCTTGGTGAGGGTCCTCCCCTGATTTGTAGACAGCTGGCATTTTGCTACGTGCTCACGTGGCCTCTTCTTTGTGTTTTCATGGAGTGGGAGAGAACTCTCGTGTCTCCTCCCCTTCTTATCAGGGCACTAATTCTATTGTGAGGTCCCCGTTACCATGACCTCATCTAAACCTAATTCCCCCTCAAAGGTTCCACCTCCAAATACCATTTCAGAGGAGGCTAGGGCTTCTACCTATGGATTTGGTGGGGACATAAACATTTAGTGCAGAACATTCATAATATTAATAATTTTTAAAATGTAACTTGAAATTTGCCATGCACTTTAAAATGTTTTGTCATATTTTATTTTCTCAAAGGTCTTGTGAGGCAAATAGAAGAGAGATTGGTCCCTATTTTCGATTAAATTCCTTATTAGGTCATAGAATTTTTGTAGGAGCAGAGGAAGACATGAATTTGTATGTTTCAGTGCTTTGGGCTTAATTGTGTATGCCAAGATTATATTTTATTTTGATAATAAGTTTTTATATGGCAGCCCTTGGAGCTAAGTTTATGACTCAGAGAACAAAACTATGGGTTTTAGTGATTAATCTGATTCTATTGTTTAATGGGCATGATTGTTTCACAGGGGCAGCAAATACTGTTCCTCCATGAAGACTCTTTAAATTGTGCTAATGTGTAAAGGTTAGCTGTGTCAGTTTAGGCTGAAACTGAAAGGTGTAGACATTGAAAGTGTGTGGATTAAAGTAATGAATATGCAAAATATTGCCCAGGATTGCTAAATGAGTATTTGCAGCTCAAGTGTATGCTTGCATGATGGTTAGCTGAATATCATTTTGTACATTTTGAAATGAATTCATGTATCATTTTTAAATATGAGGTATTTGTATGTTTGTTTGCATCTGTTTTTTCTTTTATATTAGACAGAAGGCTAGCCCTTGTCAGTTTTAAAACAGTCACTAATTCTGTCCTCCAGATGCAAGAAAATCTTCAATTCCTAGAGCTCTGCCCTTTCTTTTTCACGTATTTAAGCTGATGCCTATAAAAGAACTTACAGCTTCTCTTGTGAAGAGTGATTTTCGGTAACTGAAGATTTATACAAGGCTCATATCCAAAATTATTCTTCTTGGATACAATTATAAATATTGGTGGAAAAATATGGCCAAAGAAATGTTGTTTTTCTAGATGTGATCTGAAACATCTGAATGTGCCTGTTTTTTAAATGTATTATTATTTTGATTTTTAGGAAAAGCTCGATGGCTCCCCTGTATTTATTGCCTTCCGGTCCTCTACAAAGAAAAGTGTGCATTACGACGATGTACCAGAATACAAAGACAGATTGAGCCTCTCAGAAAACTACACCTTGTCTATCAGTAATGCAAGGATCAGTGATGAAAAGAGATTTGTGTGCATGCTAGTAACTGAGGACAATGTGTTTGAGGCACCTACCATAGTCAAGGTGTTCAGTAAGTAGTCTGCAGTATAACTGCTAAGTGGGATTGATGGCTGGTACTAGAAAATGTTCTTTAGAAAGAAGACTGAACTCTTTGTAGTGTCTCCACAGCAGGCATCTATATAAAAGGATTTCTAGCGATCTTTATTCTGCTCATGCATGCTGTCAGTGAGGAAAACAAAAAATCCTGAAATTCAAATAGGACTTTGCAGTGAGGAGCTAAACCGTTCTCTGTTGCTTTGTCGGGTAAAATTTCCTGTGATATGAAGTACTACTAAGTGAAAACTGGCATGTGATGTTTAACTTTCACTGACATGTACAAATAAGTGTTCTATGATACATGTGTAGATACATGATACGTACACATCATCATGCATGTCATGCATACATACTCGTATATATGTATTAAGAACCATATAAAATTGACATTTTGATATATAAAAAATAAAATAAGGCAACTCCAAGCTATCTTGTGATTTAGAGACCTAAGCTTTATGTGTATGTGTGTGTGTGTATAACACACATCCTTACCTTCAGTGCCTGTTGATTTATTTCTCCAAAGTTCAGGTGGTTTATAAAATTGCCTTAAAATAAAAAAGTTCACCAAATCCTGAATGTGTATGTGGAATACAACAAAGGAAAAAAGTAGAGTAGGATCAGGAGAAAAGTGTGGAAGAAACTTGGGGTAATTACTGTAGTCATTATGGTACAGTTACTTTGCTTAACAATAATATACAGTTAATGTTAGTGTGCAAACATCTATGTAAATGAGGGGCTTGACAAGTTTTAATTAAAGCATTTTATCTTTTAATATTCAAATAAAAATCCCACCTCACTTCCATTATAATATATTAGAAATTACAAGAAAAAAAAATAGTCTCAATAGTTTCAGAATGCCAGTATTTTTTAGGTAGGGAAGAAGGTCTCATGTTTCATTTTTTCCCCTCTGCTTTCTGATGATTTGACAGCACCTAGAAATTATTAAAATAAATAGGGAAAAAAGAAACCCAGAGGACCTTGCTACTAAAGCAAGTTACTGTGGATTTTTCCTGTTTCTCTTGTAATAGCCTATGCAACTAAGTAGTACTGTCCCTTAAGTATTTATATGGACTTCAAAGCTCCTATGGGCTTATTACATAGATTCAGAGAGCGCTTATACTATCAAAGGAAACCTTTCTTCTCCAGAAGAACCTTGTAAAAGCATATTACATGTTTCAGTTGCTTCCCTTTCGGCTTAGAAGGCACCTTCCAGAAACCATACAGGCTTCTCAATTATTTTAGGAATCAAACCAAATACTAAGTGTTTGTCAGTCATGCCCTCTTCTACTAAACACCCCCAATAATCTGCATCCTGTATTTGGCAATGTCCTGTGTATTTATTTTCTATCTTTATTTCACTTTGATGTTATTAGGAAGATGGATGGTGCCCTACTAGGGACACTTTTTCTAAAGAAAGCAACCTTTTTTTTTTTTTTATTAGGCCATGATATAATGAATATAAACACAAGTGAAGAAGGTACCACACTAGGTACAGAGGTTAACTCACAGCACTCTAAATGGTATATGCATTGATTTGTCATTGCCGGGTTTCTTTTTTACTGTGTTAAATTACCAAATATCAAGATAGTATACAAAAACATTGAAAAAAAGCCAGGTTGTTCCATTTGTGACAATTTTCAGAATATATTTTTTTGAAATGCCGTATAGCAATCTGAAAAAAAAAATACAATTGTTCTAATAAGATAAAATTTGTAAGCCATTCTGGAATACAAAGGATTTCTATGATTGTGAAAACAAACTCACACCCACATACCATAGTAGCCCCTACCCCCTTCTCTTTTGAATGTTGTTGAAACAAAGTGATTCTCAGAAAAAGAATTTGCATTCCAGGCTCCAGGCCAGGGAGAATTTAAATAGGCAAGTTGCACACTCTGGAAAATGGAGTTTTATACTAGAAACCGTGGGACACTCCACGTCTAATCAAATGAACAGTACAGCTCATGGTAAAGAAAGTGTTTACAAGAGCATATAGGGGCTTCGCTTTTTTAAAAATAATGAATTTACTTTGGGTCGCTTTTTAATGAAGCAAACAGCAGCTGTGACAGGGAGGCTTTCATTCTATGCATGTGTATATTGCAGTCACTTAAGAGTTACTAGACTCATCAATCAGTCCTCTGTTTCCTTCTGTCCAATCACCTAGCAACATGCACTGTGTACCACAGAACTGAGTATGCTTGATGTAAACTAATCCCAGATCAGCTTGTTGCAGAGTGTCATCCTCATGGGCAAAGTCAACTTGGTTTTCTTCAAACTGGAAGCCCTGACTGACAGCTTTGTTACCTCTGATGTAAGGTTGTTTGCTCAGTTTTAACCTACAGCTCAGATGCAAGAAATCATACCCATAAAGCAACCCAGATCCAAATAAATCACATGTTTTATTAGCACTAATACAGCTTTTTAAAATTTTTTTGGTAGTTGAATGGCATCAAAATCAAACTATGTTTGCATTTAATGCACTTCCAAAGTTAACATAACCATTCAAAAGTAAGAATAGACCTTGAAAAATTCCCGAAGTTTTATTCCAGTCATTGTGCAAAAGGCTTCGAGGTCATATGGGAGCCCAGATTGCCACATGGCTGTCACTGGTGTAATGGAAAAATCACTCCACTGGTTATCCCGAGACCTAGCTTTGTTAGGCTGCAAATTTCTGACCTTAGACAAGTCACTTCACCAATCTGGGGCTACATATCCCTCCTCATTAGTAAAATGAGTTCTTTGAATTGGATGGCAGTTTTCCCACTGTGTTTCTAGAATCCTTTTGAGGAACTAATGAAGAGGGCTGAGGAGGTGAGGAGCTGTTTCTGCTCCATTAGCTAGAATTCCACCTACTCAATATATCAAAGTCTTTTCATGATAATTTTTCAGGGGAAAAGATGGGATGTGGGCAGAAGAACTCCAGCTCTACAAAAGCATTTGAAAGCTACCAATCCAGGCTAATCTGTCTACCCTCTTGGATTCTGGTGTCTGTGGTGTCAAAAGGAAGACTGATCCCATGACAGATTCTGGCTTACACCTCGACCAGCTCTTCTCATCATGATGGGCAGTGCTGGTTGGCTTCACGCAGTCATTTTGGAGCTTTCATTTGTATACTGTTTTCAATGCTTTATCAGAATCCAACATCCTTTCTCCTACTCTCCCCATGAAAGTTAATAAATATGCAAGTAATTTTTTTTGGAATGAAGGAAGCAGCAAATGACCTATTGAACAAATGAGACCTACACCATATATTTCATTTTGATTCTTTAAATATTAAAAAAGTACCATTTGCACCTCATGAGGAAAACAAACTGATGCCATGCTCAGAATGGTTTACTTAAAGTTCATCATGATTTATTAAGGATGATTGCTGACAAAGTACTGAGAGAAGCACTTTTGACTCAATATAACAGTACACGTGCCTTATTCTGCTCTCCTCCCATATCAAATTGAGCTAACCTGTGTGTGGCTTTCAATTACACTGTACGTTATGGGTGATAAAGAGCAGTTTTGTATTCCTCACTCCATTATCACCTGGCTGAGGGAGACCCTTGACCAAATGATTTTAATAATGCAAATAAATTTGGGGCATGCCTTTTCCTTTCACCTCTGTACTTGGTTATGAATCCTTGAATCATATTAAGACAATTCATATAAAGATTTTTTTAAAACACTTGGGAATCAATATGCAATTTTGCTAAAATAGTACATGTCCTCTTGTGTGGTCCTCCAACTAATCCTCATCGATTGTTACCAGCTAATAGAAGACCAAATTACATGCAGAATATATAGTTAATATAGAGGGTTGGAAACAAAAGTTTAAAGAGAAAATAACTCAAGGAAATGCAATGGGTATTGCCATTACTTCCACAATACCCACTGAGACTCTCTCTCTTCCAAATAGAAAGATGAATAACAGTGTAAAGAGGACTAAACTTTAAGCATCCTTTCATCAGTTTTCCCTGGATTTGCTACAGTGTCATTTTATTGAAATAAGAATAAATTTCAGAAAATATTTACGGAAACAAAGTTACACCTGCCCATGTGTAAAGGATCAGCAATTATAACACAGCAAATGCTTATGCTCTTATGTGCATTGATAAAACATCACAGGGTTTACAAGCAAAGGAGAGAAATATATTCTACATAGGAGGCAGTATGTGCCCAGCTGTTTAACTAGATGATTTTAGTGAACTAGAAAGTAATGCAGCTTAGCCAAACTGCCAACACACATTTTGTATGTAGAGCCTCGGTTTTTTCAAAGGATTTTTCAAATCTCTCCATGTATTTCAGGCATAGATGCTACTGAAGGAGACAGAAAAAAAAAAGTATACCTTTTTTCTTGTTAATTTTGAGTCTTGATTCACCACAAAAATAAATTTAATATCTTACCTCTCTTTAGCTCTCAGAGAGGTGTTACTACATACTAACTGATTTTAGTTCCCAGAGGATTTTGGCTCACTGACTTAAGCCCCAAGAATTTTTAGTATGTTTAAATATTTTGATTGCAGCCCTCTCTCAAATGAGTTAGACATGTGCTTTAAATACTAAATTCTGTTTAGAATTTAATGTTTTAAGGCACATGTTTTAGTAATAACTCAGAGTTGTGATTATGAACATTAATGACATTACATTGAAATAATGATAACATTAAGGCTTACTAATGTATGGAAGACTTTAATCCCCCACAATATGTTTCTCAGAAATTGCTGTTTACTTTGAGATTTTTGTCAGTTTTTTATAAGTATTTTAGTCACATTCATAAAAATCAGGTGATGAGGTGTCACTTCTTGTTTGGGCTAATGTAATTGTCTCTGTTATGCCTTTCTATTCTTCTGTATATTTTTTTTCTATTTTTCTATCCTTTTTATGATTTGTTTCCAATCTACCATGTTTCCCCAAAAATAAGACCTAGCTGGACAATCAGCTCTAATGTCTTTTGGAACAAAAATTAATATAAGACCTGGTCTTATTTTACTATAATATAATACCAGGAATATAATATAATATAATATAATATAATATAATATAATATAATATAATACCTGGTCTGATATTAATTTTTGCTCTAAAAGATGCATTAGAGCTGATTGTCCAGCTAGGTCTTATTTTTGGGGAAATATGGTACATATTTAGAAAATAGATAATCACTCTTATAAAAATTATATTAGGAGAATTATATTTCTAGAATTAATAATAAATAGGCCCTCCTATAATTAAAGCACATGAATTCCACACATAGGCAGATTTATTATTATTCATTATTCTAATTTGTAATATAAAACATAATAGCAAAGGGGAAATTAACTCTCAATATTAATCTGAAGAAGGTTACATTTTTTCATATAGTTTTGGTAATAATTCATTTTGCTTCTCCTAAGATCTTTTGTCTTCATCCTTGTTTTCTGTAATGGTCTGGGTAGGTAACATTTCTAATAACTGAATTCAAAGTTGAGTGATAAATATACAAAAGCCAATTTACTTTACTTTGGTAATCAAAATTATAAGTATTAGAGATGGTAAACAGTAAGACTGTGAAAGAAAGAATAGCTAGTTTTTAATTGCCTCTTTATTTAAGAATAGAATAATTCTGATCCATGAAACTCACAAAAATCAATACCAGTGAGACAATATCATTTTCTGTAGAATAATTGTTAAAGATAACTAAAAAAATTTTTAAATCCATCAATGATAGAAAACTAGCAGCGAAGAATTAAATAACTTAAGTTTAAATGATAGCTTGTTGCTGAATTTTTAATCAATTCTTTCTGAAGCCTCTGTAAGAATTTATGCTTACAAAAATTCCTATATTTAAAATGCTTCTGTCCATCTCAACTTCCAACTCTGAAAAAACTTCCCCCACATTGATAATTTCATGATGTGACATCACTTAAAGATAAGGTCTGAGATGTACAGGAAACTTGGGCTCTGCATCCCTGAACTAGCTTAGTATTTCTCATGATTTTAGAGCAATGATTCTTAAACGTCATTGTGCCTAAGAATCCCTAAGGAACGTGTTAAAAATATAGACTTGTAGGAATTTCCCCCAGAGATTCTGATTCAGTCAGCAAGGTAGGGCTCAGAAATCTGCATTTAAAAAAATTACCCCTGTGATTTTGATTAATGTGTACTGATGTCTTCACCTAAAGAAAGGGGAAGTTGTTGATAAGTGGACATGGTCATCAATAGGAGATAATGCACCCTATTTCGTACATTAACCTCTATTTCACTATCAAATCCATAGTCAGTTTATGAAGCATCCAAACATTATTGATATCTTAGTCAAAGGAGTTATAAGCATTTAAAATAATATTTAAGATAATAAAGCAAATATTCAAAGGGGGTGGACTAACTAGGTGTCTTAATTAGGTATTATATGGTAAATCTATTCTATATGTTATTCTTTGATTTTCTACTTTGAGTAAATGAATTATTTTTCTAAAAGCTAAATCATGTCCTTTCATTCTTCCACACGTACTTAAAAACCTTTTTCTACTTGACTTTAGAGGAACCATCTAAACCTGAAATTGTAAGCAAGGCACCATTTCTTGAAACTCAGCAGCTAAAAAAGGTAAGAACTTGTTTTTGACTCATTTCTTTTATTTAGCTTATTATTCAACTGCCTTCTCGTAGCCTCAGATGCCAGGACAAATAACATGTACTTTGCCTCTTGTGTAGTTGACAGCATTGCAAGTGCCAATCAGAACATCTGCACAAGGTAGAGTGGGGACACAGAGGAAGGTGATGCCATTTCCGAAGGGAGGAGACTGAGAGAAAAAAAAAAAAGCATAATTCTTTCTTGTTTGAATGAGCTGAATGTTTAACAGAATCATGAAAGATGAGTAGATTTTCTCCAGACCAAAGGTGGAAAGGGCTTCCCAATAATTTGAAGTAATATGGTGTGAAAAAGAATGACATCTTTGGAGAACATCAAGTTATTGGCATTGCTAGAAATTTGAGTGCTAAGACAGAGGGCAATCGAGTGCAGAAAAATATAAATCCGGAGAGATAAAGAGAGGATGGATCATGACAAGCCTTATATGTTATGGAGGAATTTTGGACTTTATTCTATTGACAAATTAAACTATTGAAGAGTTGAAGTAAAGATGTGAGAAGATCAGATTTGAAATATTACATTAGCAGAGATTTGAAGGAAGGCTGTATTGAAGGAAGGACAAATATGGAGTTCCATATTTGGGCACATCAGTTGACTAATAACCCCACTTTCACTAGCTAAAATGCCTCAATTTTCCTTTTGGGGGGGAAAGCAAGTCTGGGGTTATTTGAATCAGATTAAGTTTTCCTGAACATTACTTGATAAACACTAAATGTTAAAGTTTGAAGAAAAATGGTGGGGATTATAGATCATGCTAAGTATACATACTGTAGTCTGAAATATATGTAGTGTGAAACTGGAGCTGCAACCCTACACTAACACTGTTAGTGATTCTTGCATACCTAGTTCTATGAATCACGGTAATAGCCAATGTTAACGTAATTATGTTATTCAGTTAATGTTAAAAATGAATAATGTCAAAGTGAATTTAGTAATGCTTTTAAATGAATGAGGATTTATTTATAGTTGCAGCATCTGTTGCATATTTTAAAATGGACAAGACCATAATTCTAACTGGAAGACATTGTTTCTATATAAGAGAGCGTTTTTTTTCAGTTCTTAGTGCTTGGAAAATGAATGGGTCAGGAATTCTTTGAGGAAACTCTAAAATCCCCTGAGCATTCTGGGCTCCCAAATTGACAGCCACTGATGAAACCAAGGTAGTAACATTTTCTCTTCGTTTTTCAGTTGGGTGACTGCATTTCAAAAGACAGTTATCCAGATGGCAACATCACATGGTACAGGGGTGGAAAGGTGTTGCAACACCTTGAAGGAGGTGGGTATAAATAGGCAATAAATTCAGATGACCTGTTTTGACTTTCTCTTGTCTAGGGATTCCTTAGACTGTCCTACATCTAAATGCCCTCTTTTGATCTATGACTTTATGCTTTGTTAAAGTATCCATGCTTTGTTAAAGTATCCATTAAATCATTAAGTGATCTTTAAAAACGTCATTTCAGCCCTTGTACAGAAGAATCAAGAGCAGAAAAAATCATTTCTGTATACAGCATGTTCTAGAAGTTAATTAAAGTGAGTGGGAAATAAGATTCCAGGGTTCTATTTCTGTCTATGTCTCTGATTCATGGTTTGGAAGACATCCTACCTCCATACATGTCAATTTCCCCTCCTGTTAAATACAGAGAGAAGGGCAAAACCACTTCTCAAAGGCATGTGACATATAATTAAGAACTGTGAGTTTTCCGATGAAAAAATCCTATCACTAGTGTTCTTTATTTTCTTCAGTGGTGGTCATAATTTTTACAAAGCAAATGGACCCGGTAACTCAACTCTATACGATGACTTCATCCCTGGAGTACAAAACAACCAAGGCTGACATACAAATGCCATTCACCTGCTCTGTGACATATTATGGACCATCTGGCCAGAAAACAGTTCATTCTGAGCAAGTAGTCTTTGATATTTACTGTAAGTATCTCAACATATAATTGCGGGATTTGAATGCATTAGAAAGAATATTCAAATGCTTATTAATGTTTTAAGTTCCAGTCCAAATACTCATTGGATTCTACTTCCAAATCCCCACCCTACTCCATAGCACCCAAATAATCTCTTCCTCACGGAAAGGCCTATGCAATAAAGGTTTACAATTCTTGTGATATCTTTCACTCTCTACTTTGTTATTTATGAGCCGTTTTTCTGTATTGTGCTAGATGCTAAGTCCCTTAAAGACAAGATTTCTGACAGTCTTATCCCTTCTGGGAGTCCTCAGCCCTGGCACATAGCCATGATTTTTATAGGAGTTCAAAATGCTAACTGCTGGTTTTCTGAATGAATGACAAATGAATAGAGGCTTATGTCTTCTAGATAAGGGATTTCCATTTTAATGAAGAGATTTATTTTATTAATGAGATCAATTGCATAAGTTAAATAGGATGTTGTATTCCAACATGTTTTGGTTAACTTTATTTCATAGATTTCAAACAGAATAATAGACTATCAAGGAATCTTCTTGATCATCTGGTCTAACTCCATTATTTTACCCAGCAATAAAGGGTGACCCTGAGATTTGCCCTAAATTAGTGGTAGAGACTGGATTAGAACCCTTTTCTCTAATGCTGTGCTCTTTCCAGTAAGACAGGTGCCAAGATTATATCATTATTAAGAGCCAACATGCTGGCAATCCAGTCTCAGCACTGTCAATTACTGTGTGTTTCTAGAAGAGTAGTTTAAATATTCTAGGTCTCAGTTTTCTAATCTGAAAATAAGAAAAATATAATACTTAACTCACAGTGTCATTACGGAGATTAAGTGAAATCACAGATCTAAAATAGCACACTAGACAACACATTAAATGCTCGTTATTAAGTAGTATTGTCATTATTATTAAACGGTCATTAGAACTACATAAGCATAGGGTAGAGATATCTTTTGGGAAAAATACAAGAAAGAATTTTATTATTTAAAAGAAATGAATAAAAAAATTCTAGTAATACTGCCAAATGTTGCAGAATCACCTAGTACTTTTACATCTATTCTGCAGAAAGGGCATAAATTCCAGTTAAGCCTTCAGAGAGTTTTATCTCATCCACATTTCTATTTTGGTTCCATAAAGTGTGGAACCTTATATAGTAACAAAACTGAAATTGTCCTTCCCCTAATAATAAAGGGTCGTTTTACGTTTAACTTTGTAAATACTTTTCAACTTGATTCAAAAGCGAAGATTGAGAAGATTTCATCACACACAGCTAGCTCATCTAAAATCAAAGTATTATTTCTGTAAGTGAAGGGAGAATTTTGTCTGTTCAAAAATATTCAATTGGAAATAAACTATCTTGCTTTAAGTGCAGGAGTAGAAGAAACAACATCAAGATCATGATAAAGAATGGGAGTTTGGCTTAAGAAAGAACAGGAATTATATGGATGTCAGGCATGGAGGTTTGGATGTGCAGGAAAGTCCCTGGTCTTATTGAAAGAAATGATTTTACTCTGACTGGCTATGTGGGACATATTGGGCATAGCTTTTGAGAAGGTACAATATATGCAGTGCTGAGCTTCACGGTAAAAACCCAAAAGTATTTAAGACCTAGTCCTGACATATAAGGAATCTGCTAGTCCAACAAAGAAATGAGACACCTACATCAGAAGGAAATTGTCAGTGCAAGGTTGCATATGAGAAGTGCCACAGGAACTTGGTGAACAGTCCTAAAAGCTCTGGCACTCAGGGACAGCGATTGTCAGATTTTAGTGCACTTCAGAATCACCCGGAGGACTTGTTAGAACACAAGTGGCTGCACCCTGCTCTAGTTTCCTATCCAGTAGGTGTAGAGAGGGCCCCAACACTTTGCATTTATAACAAATTCCCTGGGAAAACTAAGCTGCTGATCAGAGGACCATGCTTGGAGAACCACTGCTGTAGGATGACTTCAGAGAAGAGAAGGAGGGAGCTAAATGGGAAAGACAGAGTACATTCAAGCAAAATAAATATGTTAAGTCCATCTTGAGAGAACTTGTGAAAGATGCATTAGGGCACTCCTTTCTTGCCCTATTAGTTAGTTATGCTAGTTAGTCATGAATTTTTATAGAAGCCAGCTCTTTATTCTTTGTTTATCTGATTTCTGCCTTCTGACAATGCCTAAGATTATGCCGCCATTTTTCATTGCCTATATTTCTGTGATGATTTCCTAAATCATATTCCTTCAATATATTCATCCCAAACTGCCCTCCAAGATGCTACCAAAAATGTCTTTCTTAAACACAAATGTGACCAAGTCACTGCTGTGATTAAAATTCTTCAATGACACCTCAGATCTCTGACATCAATCTTCCCACTCCCTATTAATTTCAATATGCCTTGAATTCCCTGTAGATGTGCTTCTGCACTGTTTCAACCTTCATCACATCACTGTACCTTCCATAGTCTGTTCTGTCTTCCAGATTCCACCTGTCAAATGCCACTTATATGCCTAGCCTTATGCTGTTACTACCTCACCTTTGTCATCTAGCAAACATCTATCTAGTCTTCAGAACCCAGCTCCAGGGTCAATTCCTACTGGAAACTTCCCAATCTCATGCATCTATATGCTACCACTGGTCACTATGCTTATATCATATGCAGTTTTTACATTGTTGTAGTCTTAAATGTTAAGTTTGCTGTCACCATAAATAGATTGGAAGTTCATTGAAGGCAAGGAATATGCTGTTTATAACTTTATAACTCCAGCACTTAGTACCTGCAAAGAATAAATATTAGCTAACCAATGAATAAATGACTGGCCAGAAGGATAAATGGAGAGATGGGAGGAAGAAAATTTGAGTAGACTCTTTTGTTTATGATGTAAGGGTATATAGAGAGCAGTGAGGTGGAAAATTCTCAGCTGACCTAGATTCAAACCAATTGTAGATACCAGGTTAAGAAACATTTATCTCAATCTTTCCATATTGGGAATATGTGAAGGGGTTTGAATATTATTGTACTACTCAAAGCATTACTGCAAAATTTATTTAGAGGAAATACATAAGAAGGAGTAAAAAAGACAAAGAATGAAATGTGATGGCAGTGTTTCAAGTGCAGGTTACTTAGAGCCTCAACAAGGGAAGTGTTCGTTGGAATAGAAGGAGAGAATCAGATGCCAAATATAGTCAGTATTAATCATTAAGACTGGCCGATTGAGTGGGTAAGAGACGACAAAGGGGAAAGCCAGAGTAACTGGCAGAATGATGATTTACTAATAAAGTAAAATTCAAAGTCAGGGGCAAGAGGTGAGCAAAGGGTCATTAGTTTTGTTTCAGGACCGGTAGTGGACATCGAGAAAGTTACTGTGAAAAATCAGACATTAACCTTCTGATCTCAGTTTAGTTCTTCAGCCCTCCAAAACAGAGCAGAGCCTTTTGAAGAAAGGACACAGAGGAGGGGATTTTTGAAATAGAGCAGGAAGTCAGACGTGATCGCTAGCTGTTCTGGTGTCAGCTTCGACTGGAGAGATGTAACGCAGTGACATGTGGCAGGCCAAAACTCGTCAGAGGACGGCCACGCAAAAGAGTGAGGGAGGCCTAGAAATGGAAGGTCAGTGGAGGACCAAAACCAAACTTCATTCGCTTCACAACTTTACTGGAAACTGCTGGTGGGGGAACTATCTCAGGCAAGTTTAGAAAAAATAAAGAATATTAAACCAACACTTTATCCTCACAGAACATTTTGGACAAACAGATATTCAGAGATGCAAAGAAGCAATCTATAACAATCCTTCTAAGTTTCCTTTTCTGCACTTTAATCTTGGAAATATGAATAAATGATTGCAAGAAATAGAAAAAAGCGTCCAAATCTAGCACTTTTTCATCTTGCTTTATTAGCCAATAGCAAAATAAGTCTTCACAGATATTTTTTAGTGCAACCAGTTTGGAAATACAGATACGTGCCTCAATAGTTACTAAGCCTTGTGGAAAGGTGCTCTAAAATAAACCTTTGCATTATATGATTTCAAATTCATTGTTTGTTGTATTTATCCAGCTACATCACAAATGGATATGTTAGAAAGTGGGTGATTTATAACTGCCTACACCACCTCCTTTCATTTCCCATTTACTAGATATGGTCCTCTGTATCCAGCCTTTAATTTCTTTAGCATTCTACTGTTGAGCAGTATTCTTTCTGTTGAAAGAATACCCTTTGGCCTTATTTTCTTGATAAAAATGACCAAAATGGAATGAAAGTTACATCTTGGCTCCAATGAACAGAACAAAATTACAATACACTTAGAGCCCTGTTGATTGTGTTAGGGTCTCTCTCAGTTCACAGTACTCATCTTTTTGAAAGCAGATCTATGCTCCTACATGCCAAAAATCTTGCTGGTGTTATTTAGTTCATATCTCTTTTTTAAAAAATGTAAGATATTATGTAATATGAGTGCAGGGGTGCCTAATAGCTTTAGCTACTTTGCCAGCCGACCCAGTCTTTCCAAGTTTTAAGATTCACATAATATAGTTAAATTGTCGTTATATTGAAATCATATAGTGAGATTGTTCCTACTAGTCGTTTACCTGTAAAATAATTATGGTCATTCCTACCTCAGTTAAAGATATTTTCCTGGGAAGAAATTGATTTTTATGTAAGAGGGTCTCTTTGTAGTTTGCTCTAACCAAGATTAGTACTTGCTATAGCAAGTAGCTATTAACTTTAAGTCTTCTATAAAAAGCTATAGTTAAGTAATTATTACCATTGCTAGCTTCTTGAGAAAATTGTATATAATTTAGTCATTTACATTGTACATTTACAGTGTAATTGGATACTTAACGAAAATGGTTAACTTGTATCTATGACTCTTGCAGATCCTACAGAGCAGGTGACAATACAAGTACTGCCACCAAAAAATGCCATCAAAGAAGGGGACAACATGACTCTTAAGTGCTTGGGAAATGGTAACCCTCCTCCTGAGGAGTTTATGTTTTACTTACCAGTAAGTGTTTACAGCTTACTACTTGAGCTAGACTGCTGTCATTTTGTCCTGTTGTTTGGCAGCGGCCTCACATTAAGGATTGGATGTACTTGGGCAGCTTAAGTGACACAGAATGTTATTCTTGGGGACAATGGACACCAGTAGAATGTCCTTTGAAAGCTTTTTCAGCATCTGCCAATGCTCTTGCCTTTTTCCTCAATGTTAAGAGATTTCAAGGACAAAGAGAAAAAAAGCTGATCACGGGAAACCATAATTACAAAAACTCAAGGTTTCATCATCTAAATAAACTATAAGAATCTGGTCCTCAGAAGCACAGATAACTAACATGAAAAGTGATGGCAGCAAGTGGTCTAATGTGGATTCCCAATCTACCCATTTTACCTTCGTGGACACATTTGTAAACCTCTGATATAGGGACAGTTGTGTGGCACATTGTATTTAGCTTAATAGACTAAAGCGGTGGCTATACCTTACCATTGTATAGTCTTCAACTTTTATCAGTACCATAGCTGAAAGAAATGATATGTATAGAGAAAGGATAATTTGGAATATTTCTCTAGGATATGTTCTAGATGCCATAGATATGGAGCCAGACTAGTAGAGAGCTCATCTTAGGACACATGCCTGCTCTCCCACAGCTCTTCTCTATTTCTGTTTGACATTACCTTCCATTGAGAGAAGCCATGTATGACTCTATATGCATTTACTGCAGGGATATGCTTACAAATGTCATCCGCTGTATTACTCAGTAGCATTTAAGAATATCACCCACTACAGTACTCAGAAAACTAACATAAGTCATTCCTTTTAGAGTCTGTTTCTCCTAATAAATTGATGTATTGCTTTTGTCTCATTCAGAAGAGAAATTTTGAAACTAGTTGTTTACACCTTGGCTATCAGGGATAAAGAACCAAATGTGTTTCGTAATTTTAGCAACAATATCTAGTGATTATCATTTTTTGTTAACATATATTCCTAGTTCATCTATATTTTTGTATTTTTAGTTTGTTTTAGTTTATTTTCTTTCCTCTTTTTCTTTATTTCTTTTCCCCTCTTACTTTCTTTCCCTTTCTTCCTTCCGTCTTTCCTTCCCTCCTCCCTTCTTTCCTTCCTTCCTTCCTGTTCTTTTTAATTGGATATATAGCGTGTTTTCTTTTAAGTTGCCTTGAATCTTCCTGTCAAATTAAGCAAGGCATAAATATAAAAATAAAATATTGGAAATTAAAAAATAAAACATAACCTATGCTGTCAATCAAATGGATGTCATCAATACAATGTAAATTAACTCATCAATATTAATTATTTTCTAGGAATCAGGTAATACAAACTGTACTCTCATTTGTCCAATCAAAGAAACACATTCTCTTTTTTGTTCTTATTTGAGAAAGTTCCATTTTCATCAAGAAATACAACTGTTCTTATTGTAGCTACCAAGTGTAATCATCTGACATTTTGTCTCTATCAAAAGGGACAGCTCGAAGGAATAAGGAGCTCAAATACTTACACACTGACAGATGTGAGGCGCAATGCAACAGGAGACTATAAATGCTCCCTGATAGACAAAAAAAGCATGATTGCTTCAACATCCATCACAGTTCACTGTAAGTCACCTTATTCTTCATTACCAACTTCACTTCAAGACCTCTAATAGTCTAACTGGCTATCTTTTCCAATGAATTGCAGTTGTGTTTTTGTTAAATGATGTGCTTTCAACTGACTTAATGAAGTGCATAAAAGCAAGCTCCCCTTTGGTCGAGATTTGTACTGCAATTGTGAAATCTTGCACAGATCCGAAAACTGCAACTTTTGGTAGTGGTAAACCATCTTTTTTTCTGAATATCTTCAATTTGTGGCATCTACAATAATATACACATGGATCTGAAAGAAAGAACTCATTTTATCTTTTAAGAAAATATTTGGGGGATGGCCGGTTAGTTCAGCTGGTTGGAGCATGGTGTTGATAACACCAAGGTGGCGGGGTTTGATCCCCACATGGGCCGCTTTGAGTTGCGCCGTCCTTAAAAAAAAAAAAAAAATCAAACAAAAATTAGATATTCTTGAAGTTCACAACGTTTGCATTTGGCCCATAAAAGTATAGATTAAGTATCTTTTTCATTACAGAATAGTATTAACACCAAAACCCAGGCAACACAAAGTAACTATAGACCCAAATTTGGGAAAGGAGGTAAAGACCACTAAAAGCCATTTATTGGCTTCTCTAGAGAAGATACAAAAATTTTGGAAAGAGAACCTCTTCAAAATCACCTTGAAATGCGTTTTTTTGTGTGTTGATAACTTTTAACCTACTTCTGAACTTCAGGTACTCCAAAAGTCGTATTTACTCCAGCACGATTGAAAAGTTTTTCTATCTTTCTCTATAGAAGGCAATCAATGACTTTTAGTGGTCTCTGTCTCTGTTTTCAAAGTTGGGTCTGCAGTATACTTTTATGGGCCAAATGCAAACCTTGTAAACTTCAGGGATATCTAAATATTTTCTTAAAAGATAAAATGAGTTCTTTCTTTCATATCCAAGTGTATATTTTTGTAGATGCCACGAATTGAAGACATTCAGAAAAACAGTTTGCTACTGCCAAAAGTTGCAGTTGTTGGATACACATAGACAAGTTTAATTGTTGTGTTCTTTATTTTGTAATTCCTGACAGTCTATATTATTGATGTACTGTATGCATCATGGAAATTGGGCACTAATTTGAACTGCTCTCTGGTGGCACTACTATTTACAGAGTGCTTTGGGCAAATGTCGGTCTTGCTTGGAGGCCTAGGCCAAACTTTCTCATGCATCTTTTGCACCCAACAGCACCATCAATAAGGTTTCCTGTAGACATGAACCACTAAAGTCCCATTGAGTATGAGGGGTTTCTTTATTTTAAAATTGAAACAAACTTTAGAAATTGCTCTAAGGAAATGATTTGAATCTTTCACTCTCCCATAATGCTTGGAAAACATGTAGGACAGGAGCTAACACTTCAGGGAGATACAAGGAGGTACATTTGGGAGTAGAGTAACCAGATGGTTGCTTTTGAGTGTCTGATGTTGGAAGCACACTCTGGGGAGACCTATAAAGACAGTGAACTGTTAAGAAATATTTATGGCCAGGCCATCTCTCTGCTCCATATTCATGTTGCACAGATCTGACTGTGTCTGTCACTAGGGATTATTTAGACAAAAAGCGGTGACCTCTGTGGATACCAACGGTGCTAATTTTTCTCTGAAGACTTGTCAGTCATGGGACAATCTATCCAGCCTGTCCCATGGGGGGCGGGGGCGTGAAGTGAAAGACTATAACCAGCATATAGAATTGCCTATGAAATAACCCTTTGATATTGTTCATGAGATCTGTGGGCCAATAACCAATAATCCAGTGTGGAGAGATGGTATGATTTGTTTATGTTTAAGAGATGTTAGCTGTTCAGAACCTGAAAAGAGAGGGCTTCTATTTGTATTGCATGTACATTAGGAAGGGAGGGATAGATAGCAGACTGATAAAGCAAAAGACTTGACTGCAGCTACATAGTACCTCCATGATCAGCTGTGATAAGAAAACAAAATTAAACAAAGCGTGTAACCCTTTAATTAGAGTACAGTGCATTTCATTGGATTTAAATGCCTTTTAGTTTTGACAGGTAGGCTGTTAACATTAGGTTTTAAATCCTATATTGCTCCTTAAAAGCTGAAAAGGTATTGCAAATAAATAAAGATTTTACTCTAAATTACATGAAATGAAAAGATAAGAATCCTATTTTTGCCCACTTATTTTTGATTGCTTGTTTGTTTTCCAAAACCAAGGTGTGTGGTTTTTCCCATTGACGATGAAAGGGAGTGTGGCAAGAGAAGCTCCATCCCACACTTGCTCATGTTTGCATAGCATCCCTCTTCTCAGGGCTTTCAGCCACTGACGCTTAGTTGCTGATGAAACGTCTACTGTTCCTCTGCCAATTCATGCACATGTCGATTCTTCATCAGAACTTCCAAAGTGCACCAACATCCTTTAAAATCTCTTACCACTGGCAGCTTAACTGTCCAGCAAAGAAAAACTTCTAACTCTCTCTGAATAGAACTCTCATTTAAATATAATCCATCCACATATTCTGAGGAAACTCCACTCTTCTCTGTGATAATGCATATTTTAATATTAATGAGAAATGAGAAAGCATGCTTCTTCCCTTCATTCATTCAACAATAGTTTTTGAGAGCTGACCCAAAAACTATGAGTACACAGTGACAACTCAAGTCATCGTCCCTACCCTCATGGTGCTTACAGCCTAGCCTGAGAAACAAGTATTAAAAAGGATGTACAAACAATCAGCAAATTGCAATCACAACATGCAAAACCAAGGAAAAGCACAGGTTGTCCTAGCAAATTCCCACTGCTATAAGAATGAAGCCCTAACTCTTCATATGGCAAGCACAATCCTTTACAATCTGGCCTCAATTAGTTTATCTTCCGTGTGCTGTAACCATTCATACCAAATTAATCACTGTTGTGAATTCTGTCAAGCTCTCTCACCTCTTTGCCTTTGATTATGTGGTAGAAGTTTTTCCTGTATCTCCACTTACATAGCCCTTCTCAGCTATCAGGGGCCCCAAAGAGAAACCGCCGCCTATACAAAACCTTTATTACTGCGTTAAAACCCGGGTTGGCTCTAGCCTCTAAATTCTCATAAGTCTTTGCTTTTATTTGTAGCCCTTACTTTAGTTTTTCAACACATATTTATTGAGCTCCTAAATATTTGCTACAAAGTGCTGATTTCATGCTGCTGTGTATTATAGTCGCATAATTGAGTGCATATTACCTCTGCCTCAAAAGTTGTAAATTGTAAGCTCATTATTCATCTCTGTATCTCCCATCAGTGCTTGGAATGTAGTAGCTGTACAATAAATGTCTGTTCTATTGAATTGAATTTTCCTCATACAGCTTATACTATAGCAGTAAGGTTTTTATAGAAAATACTTTCTATCTGAAAGATTATACATCCTTAGATGTGTATATACTCTATTTTTGAAAGATGATATCTGCTAACAGTGTACCTAACAATAGATCTTGTTTAAAATTTCAACTATATGAAAAGTTGAGTAGAATTTTTAAAAAGTATTTAGCTGCTATAGTCAATTCTCTCTGAAAAAACTACATGAACTACATGACTTTTCAGTATACTACCTGCTGGCTAAATATACATGATTTTACTCACGGTATGCTTCATTCTTTTAATAATATTTACCTAGTCATCATTTTTATTTTACTCCAGAAATTATTTAAGAATATTTTTCTTAAGGTGATAAACCCCAGGGTAGTACTTACATGCAGTGAAAACATCAATCATGTTAACTGCAAATAAATGCATAATCAACTCGATTGGCCAGTCACTTGTCTAAACTGGTCTCAAAGCTGACTTGAAAAAACGACTGATGATGCCACCGTTCAGTTATTTCAGTCACATAAATCAATTCTGAGTTTTCCATGCAGTTAGAGGGTTTTTTGTGTGTTTCTTCTCTAAAATATTTTGACTATCTTACTTTACTGGCATTTGCATTTCAAGCAGATTTTTTTGCTTCCCAGATTTGGATTTGTCCTTAAATCCAAGTGGGGAAGTGACCAAGCAGATTGGTGACGCCCTGCCTGTGTCGTGCACAATATCTGCTAGTAGGAATGCGACTGTGGTGTGGATGAAAGTAAGTAATACTCCTTGGTGATACTTTGCTGTTTGAATTGATTCCTTCTTAGGCTTCTTCTGCATGTTGTATTATAGCCAAATATGTATATTCACGGATAATGTGTTTATACACCCACACTCATACTTTCTTTCTGTATATACATAATAATGCAAATCATGTCACAATAAAATTTTAGAGGTACTCAACAATAGCATGGCATTTATAATTGATGCTCTTAAACTTAGTTTGGTGAGGTATTAATTTAATTATGTGTGTATACTAAGTAGTTATACACATATATCCATGCGCATGGGCACACACAATACAAGACTTTGGGGCTTAGCAATTTACGATGTGTTTTAACCCACATTATTCTCACATGACAGTTACAACAAGCCTGTGAAATGTGCAGGCTATTTATTATTTCCCGACGCTATTCATAAAGAGGTTGAGGTGAGAGAAATCAGAAAGCTCATAAGTAACAGAGTAGAAACTTGAGCTCAGGCCTTACTGAGTGTAAATACTGGGTTCTGGTCAAATAACTTTCTGCTTCTCTGCCGAAACTAACCTTAAGTGTCTGAATGTGGGTTCCACTGAATTAGTAGCTCCTTGAAGGTACATTTTCACCTGTGGGCCGTAGTCAAACATCTGGAACATTTTAGGAGCTTAGGTAGGACCTCCTTCCTGAGTGCTGATATATTCTTGTAATGGTCTAAATGTGGGCGATTACCTGGGGATCCCAATCACTGCTGCTTTTCTTTAGAGTGAGAAAGTAGGATTGGTAATTTGTGATTTGAGACAAACTTGCCGCCAAAGCAAATGGTTGTAACTATGACCCCTCCCCTCAAATCTTGGCTAGTATTTCTAAGCACTCAGTGCATTTTTTACTGGAACGTGACATGTAACAGGAGCATTTAACCAGTAAAGTATTGACAAAACACATACAAACCATTGGAAATAGGAATTGACAAGTATTATCTTTATAAAACATTGTGAAGAAATGTAGTGCTAGAGTTTCTTCTTCATGAAAATATATATTATTTTGTATTGCTATTTGATCTCTTTTAATGCTAGATCCCGTTATTTGTTCTCTTACTCTTAAAGCTTACTCTTAAAGCTTAGTTTCATTTGTCACTTTGCTTTAACGACAACCTCACGCAACTTCTTGTTCACTCAACTAATTAAAGTGTTGCTCCATAGACTGCATATTTAACGTAATATATTTATAGCAGTTGGTGGTGAAAGGGCTAGACAAGTTCTAGACTAATCAGTAATATTGTGAACACTCATAATGTTTTTACTACTGGACTGGAGAAAGTAGTTTACTTGGCTAAACCAGTTTCTACCTCAACTGCAGTCACTGTTGTTAATTAAATACCTAATGTCAGTGATGCTGATCAATATTTCCCAGCCACTGCTTAGTTGATGGGAGTAGAAAACAATTCTTAGTGGACAAAAACCACATAATCTTAGGATTATGTTTAGTTGTCTGCTTAGGAGCATTTCAATTCCTGGTAAAATAGTATCATTTTCTGTATATCGTGTTTTTTTTTTTTTTTCAATTTAATGTTGTATTTTCTTTATTCATAGAAATTAGGATAGCAAGCTGTTATTAAGGGTTTCTTTAAAAAGCATTTTGTGATAATGGCCAAGGTTCTCTAAGGATTCCCTGTCTTGCTAACTGTATCCTATAAAATGACTTTCATTTTATAGAATGAAATTGATTACATAGCTCAGTGTCTGTTAATCCTAGTTCAGCTACGTTTACTACAAGGGATAGTTACTATGAATTGAGAACTTTCCTTAGTGTAAACACATTATATTATTCATATAATTAAGTCATCAAAACAATTCAGTATGGCAAGATTATTATCCCATTTGACAAATAAGGGAACTGAGTGTCAGAGGCTTAGGAACCTGATCCAAATTATAAATTCAGTAAACAGATAACTCTTAAATAAAACTCTGGCATGTCTAACTCTAAAACAACCAAGGAAAAAGGAAATCTAGTTTTGAAAGTATGTAGTTAAGAAGAAGCTTGCATTTTCATTAAACTGAAAGAATAATTTTTGGCTTAATTATTATCTAATACATATATCAAGAGTTATTACTGTGCCATGTGAAGTAATTAACTTTTTTATTTAATCAGGA
Organism: Rhinolophus hipposideros; assembly: GCF_964194185.1. Taxonomy (NCBI): domain Eukaryota; kingdom Metazoa; phylum Chordata; class Mammalia; order Chiroptera; family Rhinolophidae; genus Rhinolophus; species Rhinolophus hipposideros. Next base: position 34,672,957 of record NC_138048.1, read on the forward strand.
TAATACCAGGCTTAAAGCTAGCCCATCATTTCCTAGTCTCCACTATCAGGATGCTGGAAATTATGTCTGTGAAACTTCTCTACAAGAAGTAGAAGGACTAAAGAAAAGAGAGTCATTGACGCTTATTGTGGAAGGTAATACAATATGTGAGCTCAAATTCAAATTTTTCTTTGAGAATTTGATATATGGTTACTTTTATTACCTCAGTTCAACATCTTATTTTAATTTTAATGATACTTTAGGAAAACCTCAAATCAAAATGACAAAGAAAACTGATCCCAGTGGATTATCTAAGACCATAATCTGCCATGTGGAAGGATTTCCGAAGCCAGCTATACAGTGGACAATTACTGGTAGCGGAAGTGTCATAAATCAAGCAAGTATTGGTCTTCTTGTTATATGCTGCACTTGGCCCAATGTGGCATTTTATTTAGATGCCTAAACTGTGGGCTACCTTCCTACCAACATGAAATTTGCAGTATGTTCTCAGAGGAAGAGCTTGTGAGATTCTTAACTTTCCCAAAAGCAGGACATGGCTCAAAGAGAAATATAAAAACCCAGGGCCATGGAGAAGGGAAGAATCATTACCTTGTAGTCAGTATCTGTTTTTAAAAGAATGTAATTTGGGTGTTCTTCCATGGTCATTAATTCCTGAAACTTGGGTGATTAAAACTTGAAGGTATGCACTTTTCTGCATCATAAACTTACACATCAGAGTATAAGTGGCCTCCATTACTTTGCTTACTTATGCACATTAAGGGATATTTCTTTTTAAAATTGGGCCCTAGAGTGTGGTGAAGAACACATTCGCTGTTTCTGAACATATGGTCTGATTTGTGTATGCCTGGGCTAGGACCAGAATAAGGCTAGGTAAACATGCAGTGTCTAGGATGTTGCCTTGTGAACAAAAATAGACATAAACCAAACCTTGATATTTGTACTGTGCCAGGATATTTTAATAATAATAAAGGGCTAAGAACTTAAGAACACTACCAGTAATTTTCTCTTTTCTTTAACCAAAAAAAGAAACAAAGAGAAAATCTGGCCCATCACTAGGGGTTCAAAGCTATAATCCCATTGCATTGACAGTCTGCTTGAGTTACTGACATTCTTGTTAATTCAATTTTCTCTACAACAGTCTATGTCCCTCTTCTCAATGGAGCCCGTTAAACACTCTTCAGCAACACCCAGAGGTACCATTTGATTATCTGCATCTTCTGTGCTGCCTTCTTCTCAGCTTTGGACTTGAAATCTGAGAAGACATGCATAAAGCAGAGTTGCATTTGAGTTTTAAGTTAAACTTTCTATCGTTTTTCTGTGCAGGAAAGTTGGGCTGCTGGTTCAGATTATATAATGTGGTTTTGCAAAGCGAGATGAAGTTTGGCTGTTTTATGGGTGATGCAAATATATTTAACTCCAAGTATGGAAGGTCCCCAAAAGAGTGGTCACACTTGAAGCAAATGACTCCTGATTTGGTTAGGTGTAATGGGGACACCCAGGAGAGCATGCAAGAGGAGGACAAGAGGCTCTGGGCCCTCTCCCTGGAAGGAAATGCTATTGTTTTGTTTCAAATAAAGGCCTCAACCACCTGAACCGTTGACAAATGTACAGATTTATGTTTTTAGCATTAAAAATGATCGTTTCTTTTCTGCTGTGTTCTTTTTGCTCTCTAGTTCAATTCAGTAATAATTAAAGGTTCTTTTTACCTATAGTACTAGTAATGCGAGCATAGGAAATACAAAAAATAAGCACACAATAAATATTTGATGAACATAAAGATACAAAGATTTAAAAGGCCATCCTAGAAATGAGTACATACATTTTGTAGAGATAAAAATAACAAAACCAAAGGCTCAGCGAGAAAGTCATATGAAAAATGCGAGTGGAGAGTGGTAAAATATCAGGTGAACTTACTACGAGGATAAAAATAATAATGCTATTCTTCATTGTCAAGGAGAAGAACTGATTCTGGCCCACTAGGCAATATGTTATATTTCTTGTTCTAGGTGTGTGCTGATCCATCCATAATCTTTTATTTGTTCCCTCCACAATCACATGGTGAATCTATCATTTTACAGCTCCTGAAACATCTGTCCCACCCCTGACCCAGGGACTAGATGATATCCCTAAGTATGAAATTAGCTCCTGTTCTCAAAGTCCTTACATTACAGATGAGGAGAAAGCAAATAGAAACCCATACATGGTGTGTGTATTGTAACTGAGAAAAGAGCACAAATGCGTATTTGCTTTAGTGGTATTGGATTTAGGGGTCAAGTCCTGGGGAAGAGAGTCAAGGGAATTGTCTCTTATGTTTGGAGGAATTCAATGCAGTGATTGTCCTCATTAACACCTCACAACAACCAAATGAATTTACCAGTCGCTAAAAAGAACCCATCCTCTGTAGTTAGCTCCCAAACATTGAGAAAAAATAGTTTGATTTCCCACGAGTACATCATACATAAATATGCCCTTAGATGTAATGGTTTAAGATAAAGGAATTAACCCCTGTAGTGAAGAACAGGGTCATAATTTACAAACAAGAATTAAATTCATAAGTTTATTAGGGGAAAGTTGGTGATTAATCATTAATTATTTTGAGGCAAGTCCTATCATGCCAGAATATTAACTAACCTGAGCTTCTATTGAAAAAGATGATTTTAATTAATTTAGAATTTACAATATTAGAATTTACAATAGTAGCAAAAACAGAAATCCAGTTGTGGATTCACTACTCTTTTTCCCCTCTGCTATAGCTGTAAATCCGAAGTGTCTGTGACTATGACCTTGCATATGCCCTTGAAGACCAGATAGCACGCCGAGCACCACATCTATCCTATTTCACTCAGTATTACTCTTTCCCATGTTTTTAATCTTTTTCCATTTCTAAATCTACATTCCTTATTTCTTTTCCAGACAGAGGAATCTCCTTATATCAATGGCAGGTATTATAGTAAAATTATCATTTCCCCTGAAGAGAATGTTACATTAACTTGCACAGCAGAAAACCAGCTGGAGAGAACAGTAAACTCCTTGAATGTCTCTGCTAGTGAGTATTTCATTTCTGACATTAAAAAAGTAAGAAAATTTGAAGTTATTCTTCATTAGTTTAAAATCTTCAATTCCATCTTCCTATACTGCATTATGGTAAGTTTTATTTATTTATTTTGCATTTGGTATCATCATCATAAGTTGTTTTTTTTTTTCTTTTTTTCTGGTATCCATTCGTGTACAATCCTTGTCTTGACAGCTAAATCATTTTATGTTTTATGGGTCAGAGACCTTATCTTGTACAGGAATGTTTCCCAAGACCAACAGAAGATATGAATTGAGTTGCTATTATTTAATCTATGCTTTGTGTTCAAAGTACAGATAATTGATTCAAACATTATCTTAAAACATTTCTGTAACAGTTTTAATGTTGGTAAAATTTTAATTCCTTTTAATCTATTATTTTGCATTCCAATTCTTTGTGGTATTTATCCTACCCTTATTTTTAACAGGAATGCCACGTGCTTCAAGTCATTCAGCAAATTGGTAGTGAAACTGGTATTAGAATTCATGAAATCTAGTTTTAAAAAATAATGCTTTTGAATATCATATTTGAATCACAGCTTAAAATCTGATATATGAGATTATGTCAAAAAAAGTGCAAAATAATCTGGCAATGCTGAAATCAGGGTAATACATATATACCAAAAACAGCTTCTTCTGAAAACAATTGTCATTTATTTGATATTATCCATCATCTTCAATTCTGTCATTGTTCCTATTACTATGTCAACCTTAAGCCAGGACTGGCATAGAATGAGGCTCGGTTCTGGACAGAAGGCTTAATTAACCCTCCAAACTTTTATTCTTCAGTCAGTTGGAATTGTGTATGTGACCTTAGCAGGATAGGAATATACCGGATAGGAATTAGCTGGAGCTAGGAGAAAATAATTGTCTGAAGATAACCATTCTTAGCAGATTATGACTAGACTATAAAAGCCTGCTGAATTGACAAGAAAAGAACCAAACAAATTTAACTCTAAAATTGGAGCATTGACTTCTTCTCAGAATCTAATTCAACGAGTATTGATTTGTCCTACCTAGAAAGAGAACTTATCCTTTCTTCCTGAACACAAGTCCCTCTCTTTATTCTAACCCATTGAATAGTGGTTTTCTAGGCCTTGCAGTGGTTTGATCCACATTTAATACAGACGTTTTCCAATTCAGTGAGCACCTCCTGAGATTCCACTTTAGTATGTATGAGGAAGGGTCTAGGAATCTGCACTTTAACAAACATCGCTGGAAATTCTAATGCAGACCCTTGCACATAGAAAAATATTTATGTAGTTTAATACTAGCTGGTAATCCACCACAGCAGCAGTTCTTAAAATGAACCAGGAGCATGGCACTAGCAGTTGTTTGGAGGGCTTTTGCAAATATCACATAAGTTGCCTCTTAACCTCAGAGACATCCCCAGTTGTAACCTTGACCCCCACCACTTTGAGAAAGTCTCTAGTGATAAGTCCCTGACATTGAAGAGGAAAATTGTTTCTCCGCTTTTGAGGCAGGAAAAATTGAGAAACACTGCATTGTAGAATTCATATGTGGCAAATTGTTTCTCTTACAAGAAAAAAAAAACTATTAAAAGGTGGTAGATAGTGGGAAAATTACTATGGATTTCAGATGAATACTATAGCTTGTCAGTTGCAAAATTTTCTATAGTAGATTAATGCCTTTGCAGTTTTAACTACTTTCCTTTCCTTAAAGCAAGATTAATTTCTTTGTAGGAAAGTTCATGCTCTATTAAATGTAAATTTTTTTTCTACCCTTAGTTGTAGAATAGATTTTTTTACCTTTGAGTATTATTACATCATACTATAATAGTAAAGGTGACTTTCATTAATCAACAAATTTTGTTTTTAATTTCATATTAACATTTTTCATTTCAGTAAGTATTCCAGAACACGATGAGGCAGACGAGATAAGTGGTAGGTACTATGCTGCCGACTCTTCTTCCTTGACTATCAGCTCAATATTCATGAAGTGTCACTGTTTTGAGTAATTTTCTTCACTGCTACAATTTTGACTTGAATTAAAGTAGTGAGTGAGACAAGATAGTAAGAATGCTAAGATTTTAACCTTTAAATTCACAAGTTTGCATGTTACTAATGCTAGTGAGCTTTAACCCTCTTTAATAAGAAATAATAACTAGATTTACTTCTTTTCAAAAATTGTTGGCATTGTCTGTAATCGCGTGGGCTTTTCTTCTTTGTTGTAGATGAAAACAGAGAAAAGGTGAATGACCAGGCAAAGCTAATTGTGGGAATCGTCGTTGGTCTTCTCCTGGCCGCCCTCGTGGCTGGTGTTGTCTACTGGCTGTACATGAAGAAATCAAAGTAAGTCATGGGAGAGAGATCTTCATCGTTCATTGCCTTTCACTGAGAGAAAATACAATGTGTTAATTATGCTCACTCCAGCTGGGCATGTAATTTCTATAATGGGAAAGACGTATACCCCACATCAGGCTAATTGTGTTTTGCTTTTAGCTCATAGTAATGACATTGCCTACATTGGGGATATGGCTTGGGCTGTGATTTCACATGTGTCTCCTTGTTTTTGTCAGCCCAGAGTCTGAATTCAAATATTTGAATTTTTCAATGCCTAGGTGGATTTTTAAAAAACATATACAGCCTAAAGTTTTACCATTCTAACGTTTGCCTGAGGTTGGCAGAGATTAATTGAAAGTGGCTAGTACATCGTACATGCATGGCGAGGTGTCCTGTCAGTGACAGGTCTAGCCAGCAGTGAAACTGCCAGGAAACTAGAATTATCTTGTTGTCATTACTCGTTTATTCTATTTAGGTCACTTTGCTCCATAGAAGGATCTAATTCAGAGGAGGAAAAATATCATCATTATTTTGTCTTGAAAAAAAAATTGATTAAGGAACTAGGTACTTTAAAAATGATTTAGAAGGTGCTTAAATTTAAAATTATTAGAGTCGCAAAATAATACAGATAGTAATCTTATGAATCATCTAACAGTGGTTTATAATGAAAATCCAATTTACAAATGAAGATTCTTAACGTACACATGTGCCTGGTACTTAACTCCTCATTTCTCCAGCCCTGACCCTATATTCAGACACGACTGGGCAGAGGTGAGATTGTAGCATTTGTATTTTTTAAAAGTTTCATTGGTGATTCTGTGGTACAACCCTGGTTTCAAAGATGGGATTTAAATCCTCTTATCTTATAAATGAGCACATTGATTTTTGCAAGGGGATGTGTGTAGCTAGTGGCAACTTTGTACTTAATTTTATATTTTCTTGTTGTCTAATATAACACCTTTTAACAACTCAGGTACCTAAAATAACTTAAAAGAAAATCAACAAAAGAGCAGACTCAGGTTCCATGATCTTGCCCTGTAAAGATATTAGCAATTTCAATGGAGCAATATTCAAATTTAGCTGCCATCAAAGGGAAGCAGTAGCTCAGAAACTCTGAAGTGACATAATATGAGCATGTATTGAGCTCTGTCTTGTTCTCACAACTCATCTTTGAAGTAGATACTGTTATTATTCATGTTTTACATTTAAAAAAGCTAATGACTTGCACAGTTGTTAAGGGACAGAATGGTATTTGATTTAAGGCAGTGATGTTTTAGGAACTTGGTGTTTAATCGCTAAACTTGACTTTCTCTCACTAGGCTTCCCTTTTTCCCATTTTTGTTCACATAAGGCAGAAACATTTTCCTCTTGTGTGTTGTGGTTGATGTACACATCCACTCTCATGCTGGGGCCTGGTCATTTCTGATCTTAGCACTTCTCAATCTTAAGCAGTCCTCACTGTCACTTGGTAACAAATGTGTTCTTTTTCTCAGTGAACATTTGCCTAAAAGTTCATATGGGTTTGTGTCCATGGTTTCCATGAAAAATTTAGAAAACTGTCTGTCCCATGGAAGTGAAAGGGAATGTAAAAAGAGGTGCCCAGAGGCAGTATCTATCTTATAGAAATTCTCTATGTGTTATAAGTATCCTAATGATTAAGATCTTACCATTCCTTTGAAACCCACAATAAGGTGTTCACAAATCTAATAGCCTGGGCTAGAGGATATTTTAGTTTTACTTACTAAGGATTTCTGGTGCACTCCAAAGTAATTCCATTTCCTACAAAAATGAAAATTAAATTTCTCTGTGTCCTGAAATTGAGCTGAATGATAAATGTCAGCCCTCTACATTATGATTAAATGAATGTTACAATAAATTCTTGGAGTATCACCGATGTCCTTAATTACCCTATTCTAACTGCTAGTGTCTCATCAGACACCATTTGTCCATCTAGGAATAGAATACATTTATGTGTGTATGTGTGTGTGTGGGAGGGGTGTTACTTCATTGGTTATTACCATATGGTAACCTAAATATAAAATCATGAATAAATAACTGCTAGACACTTGGCTTTATATTATCTATAGGTTAATAATTAAGGCTTTATGAATTTCCTTTAAAGTACCTCATCACTGTGCAGTGTTTACCATCTAACTTGAACATTTGTTTAAATAACTGTTATTTAATTGAAAAGTGTACCAACTTTTCTAGAGTCAATACTATTGGTAATCGAAGTAATAAATTGCATTTCTCATCCCAAGCATCAGAGTTTTTCTTAAGAATTTGCAGCACTTTTCAGATTCGCTGAGTGCTTTGCATTCCTGATTATTCTTAGTAACTTATTCCTTGCTAGAGCCCTCTGAGATAAGCCAGCATTTTTGCAGTATGAGTTATTGTTAATCCCTTCGTCCAGAGTAAGTTCAGATTCAGAATAAGAGCCTTCAAGTTCAGAATTGCAAAGGTCATTTTTAGCTTTAGTATATTCTCTTTCTTCTCTTCTAGATAATTCTTTCAACTTTACAAATTAATATGAGGGTTACATTTCTACCTGTAGCTAATTTATCATCATTTTACATGCATACAAAAGATTTTAAATAAGATTTAAATAAGATTTTAAAAGTATGGTCCATACTTTTCCCTAGGTACCTAATGAAATACAGCCTTGTATTTACCATCCTACAAAATAATGCCATCAATAATCTTAGTGAGAAACCCATTGTTGCAAACAACTTTGAGCACCAATTAAATTATGAGTCAAACATTTGATTTAAAAGCCTCAGTGATACAGAGAGCAAAGTGGGGAAGTTCGAGCAACATTTCGAAGTCCTTTGCATTGGCAATTTATAAATCATTGGAGAGAGATGAGAGAAACGAATCTTTTATGTCCAAGTAGAATTTAAGAGTATATTTAACATACCTAGTGGCTACTCAGCTAACACGCACTCCCCATTCCATTAATATGAGCTATATATTTTATATCTATTTTAAAAATGGAGACTTGTAGCACGAAGTGCTTAGCAATGGTGCTTAGCCTTGTGAGATTGTGTGTTCATAGCAGAGTAAGGACTTCTGATTTCTCTACTTCTTTGATTCGTATCACTTCTCAGTGGAAGTAAAATTCGAGATTTTTTGATAATGAGAATGGATGACTGATCATTTCCCATGTATGTAGAGTATTAACTGACAATTCCAGGCAAAAGGCATTAACTGACTAAGCCCATTCCATGTCTAATTGTTTAACAGGCAGGAAAACATTCAAGAACCAGAGATAACTTAATAATTACTTTTTTTCTCTTCATCCTCTACTCTGAACATGGTTTTCAGCTCTGAGGAAGTTAAATGTTACTATTTGAGTTCCAAATCCTCTCCTGTATATCTTATAGTACAAGAACTAATGAAAAATTAAAAGAGCAAAAGAGAAAGGAAAAATGTAAAGGCAGCATGATGTAGCCACAGACTTATTCAGAGGTTTATTAAAACCATAATTTCCAGGTTTGTTGTATTTAAGAGACCCCTGGCCACCATTCTTCTTCTCGCCAAACTGGGAGTAAGCATTAACCAGACTTTTGTAATCGCAAAACGCACATTGTCTGAATATTGGAAACTTACCAAAAGATTTATCTGTTGCAACTATGGAACTCATAACTATTTTCATGAAAATTATTGTGTAATATATAGGCAATCTGGAAATCTAAAAATCACAAATACCCTATTAGTTCTGTTTTTATGTGATGCCACGTTATTTCAATAATGGCTCAGGAAAAAAAAAAACAGACAGTTCTAAATTTGGTGGAAGGACAGAAGAGGACTTGCCTATTCTAACATTGACACCTCAAGACACAATGTTGTATGAAGCCTTTCTGGAACCCTTCTCATCAGTATCTCTTGATATATGGAACAGGGTCATGCAAGAAGGTTGATTTTAACTGAATTCTATTTCCAATCAATACTCACTCTAAAATCAAATATGTACTCCGACTGCATTAATGGAACAGATAGTGCTGGAGGATCCTTCATAGCACATTTTGAATGACTTTCCTCATACATCGCTACACAAGCCCCAGCGAGTCCTCCTCTATTTTTCTCTTTTTTGTTCTTTTACTGAAATCCTTAACAATTTAATGGGGTACATGCAATTAACCCTGTTTCATAGCATCTAAGCCTCAGTGAGATTACCCTGCCCAAGATAATACAGGTAGTAGGTATTCCATATTTCATATATTTTCAAATATATTGTGCTGCCTCACCAGGATTTCTTTGGAATTAAAATTTCATCTCTGACTTTGGTGTCCTGCTGGTATTTAATATAGTGCTAGGGATGGAACGGTGTGCCCCAAAGTTCAGGGCTGATGTGGTCTCTCCCCTTTATAAGAAGTCAGGCTAATCCAAGCTTTGGGTCCTTTCTCTTTACCTGCCCATAGCCTGGCAGGTAGCCAGAAGAAAGAAGAAAATAAAATTTCCTATTATTCTCTCAAACCATAAATGATAGAGTGGACTAGAGGGGAAATTAGATAATGTAGAAATGGTGGGGTCCCATCCATTCAACCACAAGGTCGTTTGCCACTCAGAGGGAAGAACCACCACAGCTCCCCCCTCTCCTACCAAGTGTGACCTGACACATTTCCAGAGGAAAATGCTTGTATCAGAATATAATGTTTTCAATTTTTTTAATCTCTTCCAGCCACCTGTATATAGGCATTTCATTTTTTTTTTTTTTAATGTCGAGTGTTCGTTTTAATTATCTCTTCAAAGTTGAAGGGAAATCCTGTTCCCTGAGCACTTGCCCATGGGCCAGGCTGTGTGCTGTCTCAACATTACCCATTTTATGGATACACTCCCCACCATGGTGCTGAAGCATGCAGGTGATATCCTGTTTTCACACATATTCAATATCGTTATGTTTATTTTGATCTCTCGGTCTTTTAAATGGATGGTCCCCAGATTTGTTTTTGGCCTAGATGAAAAGGCCATTTTCTGTTTCTTACAGAGGAAAGAAGGATTCCCTAATTAAGAGGAGAGTTTCTTTGGAGAACCTTAGAAATTCTAAGGCTATAAATGTGAAAGTTGTAATAAGATCAACTATTTCTTCTTGTTCATTTCCTTTTTTAAATCCAGAAATTGCAGACATCGGTCTTCCTGAAATGCAGGGAAGTGCCCTCCTCTCTTCTCTAACTCTTTATTACGCTTGGCCCAAGAGGAAACTCATTCTACAGATAGTTGTGACCAGGGAAGAAGAAAAATAACTATTCTCTTGGATGTGACACTAATTCTCTGTACAGGAATCAGTGTCCAGTTTGCTGGAAGTGGCAATGCCAGGGTCCCAGTCTTAAATCCCCATAGTTATGGCGACCTTCCGTGGTGTGTCCGAGGCACACTGTAAATTAAAAATCACAGAAAATGCACCTCAAACTAGAAAGTATTAATGATTTCTAATGCAGCCTCTGAGTATTCAAATTTGTTTTACAAATTCCTGCATTTGGAATACCTAAAACCTATGATTTCTTTCATGTGTGAATTATTTTGAGTATTATTTTTGTTTTTTAAATACTTAATTCTAATATTTCATATATCTTTTCAAATGGTAATACATCCCAAGACTGTGATATATTGGTTATGCCTGTCACTCTTATCCCCTTCACTTTTCCTACCTCCTTTGTCCCCCACTAAGTTTTTGTTTGTTTGTTTGTTTTTCAACTATATGGTGATGGAAATAGAACTGAATCTGTGTGGTGAACACACAATGTGATACATAGATAATGTATTACAGAATTGTACACCTGAAATCTGTGTAACTTTTCTAACAATTGCCACCCCCATAAACTTTAAAAATAAATAAATACACAAATAAATAATTTTTAATTGAGAAATAATGAACATACAACATTGAATAAGTTTAAGGTGTACACCAATGGGTTGATTCGACAGATTTATATATTGCAATATGATCACCACTGCATCGTTAGCTAACACCTCCATCACGTGAAGTAATTTCATTTCATTTTGTGGTAAGAACATTTAAAATCTAGTCTCTTAGCAACTTTGAAGTGTTAAAAATAAAAGCACACTAAAGAGATGCCACCAGATTAGTTCCCTGACTCCTTGGAAGGAGATCTCGAAATAACTTTATAATATTTGGGGAAATCTCACAATAAAAGTTAAAGAATATTCCAAAAAGTTACTTAAAAGTACCTTGAGCCCTTAATAGGCACTGCATTTATAGAAATAACACAGATGAGGAGTTGAGACGAGGTTTAACTTCTTTGTGCTACTTCATAGCTACCTGGTTTTGAACAGCTCCATGCCTCACCTTTGAGTTGGTGAGTCCCTGTTGCATGCTATGAACTTTCCCTTATACTGTTACACGTATCCTCACACCAGCCCTGTGAATACATCCTGTTACTCCCCGTTTGTAGATAAGCAAGCATGATTCAGAGGAGGCGTTTGGCCAGGGCCTTTCCACTCAGACTTGACACGTGAGAATGTGGCCCACTGACCTTTTCTCTCTACCTCATTTAGAGCTTAGACTAGAGTCACCCCTAGTCTGGGGCTACTCCCACCATTAATTTACTGTGATTCTCTGAATTAAATTTTCTCTCATATTTAAGGTTACAAAATGTTGACTGCTAAAGAAAGGTTAAGACCAATAACCTTCGTGACAAAAACCAGTATGCTGATTTTTATCACCAAGATAAAATATAATACATAATAATTTGTATTTTTACCTAAGCACTCATTTGTTATAAATGCCTAAGCTTGTTCCTCAAACCACTTGACTGAAAACATTTTGCTAAGAAAAATGACTTACATAAGTTTTTGTTTTCTTCCAGTCATCGATGGATTCCTAACCTCTGTAATTCACGTATATGAATCTTTCCAAAATTAAAAAAGACATATCCATAAAATTATATTTATTTTTACCACACCACGTCAAAAGTAATCAGAATAGTATTAAAGGTGTTTGTTTGTTTGTTTGTTTGTTTGTTTGTTTGCTTGTTTTACCTGCTAGGGAGAGCAGATTCTCAGTAACCAAAATGGAGAAATTCATAATAAAATGTATTTAAGTCACATATATATACACTCAATGAATGTCCCCACCTCCACCAGCAACACTATTTTTATTTCTGTTTAGTACATTTCACAGTGATTAACGTTTAGCATATTTGTATAACTGAGTAACTTAGTGCATGGATGCTGGAGCCACGCTGCTGAAATTTCATTCCTGGCTTTGCTCCTTACTAACTGTGTGAGACTGCAAATAAGTTTATTAGTCTCAATGTAGAATAGAGATATCCTAAGGCTACAATAATTTAATATCTGTACAGTACTTAGAACAGTGCTTGACACCTTGAGGCATTTTAAGTGTGTTAGCAGTTATTATTCTGGAGAGTGAGATTCAAAAAGAGTTTTGCTTTTCATTTACCATTTCTTATGGTTTGGTTTTGTAAACTTTAAAATAAGAAATATAATTGGCTTGAAGTGACCCACCTCTTATTCTACAAGTATATTCTACAAATATATTTAATGTTGCTCTTAATGACCTCTGTTTTGTAATTCAGATTGTGAGCAGTAATAGTTTTCACCCTTACTGATATGCGGGAAGATAGGTGATTTACCCGAGTACCACTACTTCCAGAGAGAATTCTCATCACTCCCGCCCTCTCAATTCCTCCTTCTTCTATTTGACACAACTTGATGAAATCACAGAAACTACTCACCATTCCTAGACACATAAATCCAACTAGGAAGTACTTATAATGAGCAATGGAAATGGTATCCATTTTTTCGTTGCACTTTTTGCCTGATTCTTTCAATCCCTGGCCAAGAGGACCATGCTTATCTCTGTATAATGCTTTTATAGTATTCAGATCATATTTGTTTATGTTAAATGTGCAATTACATCTGTTTTGATAAATGCAGATTCGTTTGTAACCATTACTTCAAATCGTAACATAGAGCATTCCCTCCCCCCAGAAACTTCCCTTGGGCTCCCTTCCTGCCTAAACTCACCAACCCTGTTCTCAAAGGCAGCCAGTGTGCTGATTTTTATCACCAAGATTTGCCTAAATCTTGAGCCTCATGTAAGTTGAATTACACAGAATGTACTCCTTTGTGTCTGGCTTCTTTCATTTAACATAATATTTCTGAGGTACATGTATTAATAATTTCATTATTTTTAATTGCTGTGTAGGGTTCTATTTTTAGACTATATCACAATCTATTCTATTGTTTATAGACATTTGCATGGTTTCCAGTTTAAGTTATTATACGGCTAAAATCAACATTCTTATGCAAATATTTTGGTGGGCATATGTTTTCATTCTCTTAGGTAAATACCTTAGAAATGGAATTGCTGGGTCATAGGGTAGGTATTTATTCATGAGAAATTGCCAGACAGCTTTCCAAAGTATGTGTCCTATTTGCAATTCCCACCAGCAGTGTTATGAGAGTTTCAGTTCTTCCAGATCCTTGCCTAAATTTGGTGTTGTCATTCTGTTTAATTTTAGTCGTCCTAGGAGGTGTGAAATAGATCTAATTTTGGTTTTACCTCGCATTTCCCTGAGACCTAATGTTTTTAAGGTCCATCTTTTTCTGTGCAATGACTATTCACATCTTTGCCTATGATTTTATTGGTATTTGTTCTTTTGTAATTGATTTGTAACAGTTCTTTGCATGTTCCACATAAAATTCTTTATCACAGATATATTGTCAATTTGTCCTAGACTGTGGTTTGATTTTTCCTTTTCTTAGTGCTCTTTCGATGAGCAGGTTTTCATTTTGATGAAAACAACTTACAACTTTTTCCTACAATGTTTAGTGCCTTTTATGTCCACTCTACAAAATCTTTGCTTATCCCAAAGTGACAAATATGTTTGTCTGTGTCTTTTTCTAGGAAATACATAGTTTTAACTTTTATACTTAAGGATTCGATACATATAAGATTTTGTGTGTGGTCCATGACAAAGGTGGTTTGTTTGTTTGTTTTTGCTTTAGCACCATTTGCTCAAAAGACTCTTTTGGCCTTGGCACATTTTTAATAATAATAATAATAATAAAATAATAATAATAATAATAATGTGAGTCCTTCAACTTTGATATTCTGCTTGTGTTAGCAGTCTTGTTTCTTTGTATTTCCAAATAAATTCTAGCAACTTTTTAATTTCTACCATTTTTTAAAAAGCTTTGGGGATTATGATTAGTTTAAATTTATAGATAACTTGGGTAGATTTGAAATCTTAAAAATGTTTAGTCTTCCCATCCATGATTATCATATATTTCTCCATTTACTTAATTTTTTTCTTAGTAGTATTTTGTAACTTTTAATGCAGATATTTGACGTCTTATAGTTTATTATTTTGCAGCTGTTAAAAATCAATTGTTTTGTAATTTTTATTTTTCAATTGTTATAGTAGTATGTGAAAATGATTGTTTTTTTTGAAATGTATACAACATCTTCCAAAATATCTTAGTTCTATTAGTTGTTTTGTGAATTCCTTACTATTTCTATATAAATAGTTATTTCATCTGCAAATAGAAATAATTTTACATCTTCCCTTCCATTCTAGATGCCTTTTATTTCTTTTTCTTGCTTTATTACACTCATAGAGACTTACAATACAATGTTGAAAAGAAATGTTGAGAGCAGACATCTTTACATGTTCCCAATCTTAGAGAAGGAATTATTCAGTATTTCACATTATATTTGATGTTAACTTTATATATATATATATATATGTGTGTGTGTGTGTGTGTGTGTGTGTGCCTACCTGGGGTTAGTCAAACTATAAGGTTAAGGGCACAGTCCTCCAGGCTTCCAAGTCTGTCCAAGATTTCTGACCCCAAAGGAGTTAGGGTCCAAATACAAAGTTAGAGTGAAGAATCCACATAAGAACACCCTCACCTCTGTTACAATGATACAAACTCAAGTTCGGGGATTTCTCAAAACTACCTTCAGTTTTGATAATTTTCTAGAAATGTAGAACTCACTGAAAACTTATACTCACAGTTATTTCATTATAATGAAAGGATACATTAAATTAGTCAAGGGAAAAGAAGTGTAGGGCAGAGTCTGGGAAGGTTCCAAATGTGAAGTTTCCTTTGTCCTCAGGGATATGTCACTCTATTTGTATTGATGTGTGGCCAAACCATGTAGTATTGACAATCTGAGAAGCTTACCTGAGCTTTGGTGTCCAGAGTTTTTATTGGGCCTTCATTATATGATTGATTAATTGTCCATGTGTTTGAACTCAGTCTTCAGTTTTTCCCTTCCCCAGAGGACAGATATCACATGGCCAAAAGCACCCTAAATCATATGGTTGTTCTTTCTGGTGGGGCCACCAGACTAAGACTATTGGTTGTTGATGGCCCTAAACTGAGACATGTCCACAACCTAAACTGTCAAGTGTGATCCAAGAGGCCACCATGAATAAGATGGCCACTTCTATCACTCAGAAAATCCTATTTAAAGGTTATCTCCCAGGAGGACAAAAGCCAGACCTATTTTTAAGCAAGGCCAAATTCTTTACCACACAATGTCCTTTAACAGGTGAAAGAAATTTATAATATTCCTAGCTTACTAAGAGTTTTTATCACAAATCATTGTTGAATTTTCTCAAATGCTCTTTATACATTACATTACATTTCATCTACATCTACATTTTTTCTACAGATAATCATATTGTTTTCTCATATTCTTTATTCTTAAAAAATGGTAAATGACATTAATTGATTATTAAATGTTAAATCAGTCTTGTTTTCCTGGAATTTCACTCTATTAGGATGTATCATAATTTTTATATATTGATGGATACAATTTGCAACATTTTATTAAGAATTTTCTTTTGGACTGAATTCATGACAACTATTGGTGTATAATTTTTTTGTAATATCTCTGTCAAGTTTTGGCATTTGAGTAATGTGGACTTAATAAAATGGATGGGAAAGAGTCCCATTCTTCTCTTTTACTGAAAGAGTTCATTACTTTCTTAAATGTTTGGTATAATTTGGTGATGAAACCACATGGGCCTGGAGTATTCTTTATGAGAACTTGCTTTAAAACAAAAATTATTTAAAATAAAATTCAGTTTACTCATTTATTTTGTATTTTAATTGTTTAATAGATATAAGGTTGCTTCTTCTTAAATAAATTTTGGTAAGTATTTCAAGGAAATTATCCATTTCACTTAAGTTGTTGAGATTTTGCAGAAAGGAAAAGTTATTCATAGGAATCTCTTATCTTTTTTGTCTGTGGGTTCTATAGTGATAACACTCTTTATTTTCTCATATTGTTATTTCGTATTTTGTTCTTTTATGTTGCTCAGTCTTTTTAGAGAGTTGTCAATTTTCTTAATATTTTAAAAACTATTGCTTATTTTCAATTTTATTATTTTTGCTCTTATCATTTCTATTTTCTTGTAGTTATTTGAAGTTTAACTTGCTCTTACTTCTCTAATTTCATAAAGTAAATGAAAATTTTAGATCATGGATGTTAGCCTTTCTTTTATAACACGAGCATTTAATTTCAATCTCAGCACTATGTTAACATAAATTTCAGAATGTTGTATTTTTATATTTCTTCAGTTCAAAGTATTTTTAAATCTCCTTTGTGGTTTCTTATTTGGAGTTATGTAACTAAAACTGTATTAAATTCCAAACATTTCTTATTTTCTTCTGTTTTGTTAATACAACATACTCTGTGTGCTTTACTCTTTTGAAATGCATTGAGATTTTATTTATTTATTTATTTATTTACCTAACATACAGTCATACAGTATTTCCTAGTGGATGCTATATGAGCACTTAAAAAATATATATATGTATTTATATATATTTATATATATTTATACATATTTATAGATATTTATACATATTTATAGATATATTTATATATATATTTAGTGGTTGATGGGTACACTGTTCTATAGCTGTATATTAGGTCAAGTTACATTATAGTTTGTTTATAAATCTTTTCATCTTTAATTTTATTTTCAAATTATATAAAATCACTTCACATATAATTAAAAAGGTTATAAACATACACATCCAGTACTAGAGCTATCTAGTTCTAGCTACTTCCTCATGATCATGCATACTGAATTTTGGTTCATTTATCCTATTAGCTACTGAGAAAGGGTTATTAAATTCTCTAAGAATGTGTATCTGTATTTCTCCCTTTAGTTCTGTCAGTTTTTGCTTTATTCTTTCTTTAGATGTATACAGTTACAATTATTATAACTTTTTTAGGTCTTGAACCTATTCTATTAATAATTACGAAATGTCTCTCATTATCGCTGTCATATTACTTGTGTTGAATTTTATATTGCCTGATATTAATATAACCACACTGCTTTCATATGCTTACTGCTTACATATATACCTTTTTCTATCCTTTTATTTACAATTATCTAGCTCTTTATTTTTAAAGTGTATCTCATGTCGCAAGGCTGACCAAACTATGTCTTCCAGTCTCTGCCTCATTTTATAAATAAAGCTTATGGGACCACAGACATACGCATTTCTTTACATATTGTTTGTGTTGTTTCACACTATAATGTCAGAGTTGAAGAATTGGAACAAAAACCATATGGGCTGCAAGCCTAAAATATTTACTATCTGGAACTCTCAGATAAAATCTAACTCCTACTATAGAGTTAAGTCGTCTTGTTTAGTGTAGTCTAACAATCTTTAACTTTATTTGGAGAATTTAGCCAACTTACATTTAACCTAATTATTAAATAATTAACGTTTAAGACTGCCATCTTCCTATTTGTTTTCTAGTTGTCTTCTCTTCCTCTTTTCCTGCTTTCAAGTAACTCAAATAAGTTGTAGTATTACATTTTAATTTCTATACTGGCTTCTTTGTATTATTTTATTGTGGTTGTTCCAGGATTACGATAAGAACTCTTAATTTATAGCATCTACTTGTGTAATAATCTAAAACTTTTGAACCATTATAATTTCATCTAACCTCCTCCATAACATTGTAGTGTAAGGTTTATAATATGTGCAGTTGTAGTGGCTATGTCAACAATAGCAAAGAGGATGTAGGAGGCTACATTAAATAATGTTTCTTTCATATAATACTTTATGAACATATAGTATTAAATGGTTGGTTTTGTAAAAAAGAAATTTAAATAGAATTTATATTTTACTACATAAATATAAGCTTTCTTGAACATCGGAGTTTCCATCTAGTGTAATTTCCCTTCAACCAAAAAACTTCCTGTAATCCTTCTTTTAGCACAGGTATGCTAGTGATGATTTCTTTCAGTTTTCTTTTATTCAATTTAATATGTCTTTATTTTGCCTTTAATGAAAGGGTCTTTTTGTTGGATATAAAATTCTGGCTTGAGAGATTTTTCTTTCAGCATTTTAAAGATCTTGAATTATCTCTCAATAATTATCTGAATGTTTCTCTATACATTTTTTTCCTAATGAGACACCAGTTGTTATCTATGTCATTGTTCCCCTGAACAAGTTTTCTGTGGCTATTTCATGTCCTTCTCTTAATATTTGCTTTTCATTAGTTTGATTATTATGTACTTTGGTGTGTTTTTCTTTTTATCATTCCTGCTTCGAAGTTGCTGAGCATTTTGGATCTGCAAGTTAATGGAGATCAATAAATCTGAGAATATTGTTATTTCTTCTTTAAATATATTTTCTGTCCCATTCTCTTTGGCTTCTTCTACTTGGATTCCAATTATACATACATTAGACTGCTCAATATTGTCCCACAGATCACTGAGAATCTGCATTTTTTCCTACTGTCTTTCTTTTTTGCAGAATGTATAATTTGTCATATTATTGTCCTTAAGTTTACTGAGGCTTTTTTTCTCTCATTTCCAATCTGATGATAAGACAATTTAATGAATTGTTCATTTCTAATATTGTAGTTTTAAGTTGGAGAATTGTTTATGTTTTTTGTGCTGAGATTTCTATCTGTTCTCTCATTGTTACCAAATTTTCCTCTAAGTCTTTGAACATGTGATGTCATAACTGATTTAAAGTTCTTGCCTTCTACTTAGAAAGTCTGTGTCATCCAAGGACATTCTCTGTAGTTTGTGTTACATTTTTCTATTCTTCACATGTATGGTAACTTTCTTATTGTATACTAGTCTTTTGATGGTGATATATTGTAGAGATTCTAATTTCTGTTATTTTCTTCTAAAGGATATGGATTATTTTTTGTAGCAGACAAGTATATTACTAGTTGAATTTTCTTGATCTTGTGAAGTTACTTTTATATTTTATGTGACACATCTGTTTTAGGGGGAATGCTGCGAATCAATACATAGTCTTTACTTGGCTTTTCTGGGATTTTCATAGAAAGACTGATGTATTTGACAAGAACTTCTGGCATGATGACCTGAACTCCAAACTTTGTTTGCCTGTGTGGGTAGTAGCTAAAATCTATGCAAAGTTCTTAGGTTTCCCAGCTGCTGCTTTCTGCTAGGCTATGTGAAATTTCTCGTACACATCCAGTTTAGGGAAGTTATTATATTTTACTCGCAAATTTGGGGTCCTCACCACTTTATGGCCCTCTCCTTTATGAGATTTTCCCCCCTTGATTTCCAGCTTTTGTTCTAGCTAGCCTACGTCTCTGGGAAGTGCTCTCAGAGGAAAAGTTACGTAAAAATAGAGCTCACTCAGTATAAAGGTCAAATTCCCTTCATTTCCTACTTTCTTTTTGTCACTCTCAAGTACAAATAGTTTATTATGTATTTTTCTGAGAGTTTATAATGGTCACAAAAGTAAGGATTAACAAAATAAAGTTTTAAGAAATCATTACACATACCAGAACTTCTAATAATCCATGCTTTATTTCAAAGTTATGAAATCATTATGTCCTCAACCTTAATATACCTTCCTCCTTCCCATGAAGGTCAAAGCAGGTTGAAAAAAATCAAAATTGCAAAATTTATTTATTACATTACTAAATTATTTTTTTACTATTTTTTAGAATATGCCTAAAAAACATTGACACTTTTATTTGTCACTCTCTCCAGTGGCTCCAAACAAGTTGCAATTTTCACTTTAGAGGCAAAGAATAGTAGGTAATGAAGTGAGTTTGAAAGCAAAAAGAGATAGAGAGAGACAGTGACAGGATCAGCAGAGAGAAAAGCAATGGAGGAAAAATCAGAGGGGTGAGAGAAGGCAAGGAGATTAAAAGAAAGAAAATAAGTGAAGAGGCTTTGAGAATCATGTGGCTTTCCTTGATTACCACAATAACTTACTGATTATAGAAATTATAGTTTATAATTTATTAAAATGTAGTTTATGTTGGAATATAAAGTTAGGAGCTATTGGAATAATCAAGGTGCATGTTTATGCGTATAATTTTGTGCAGTTTTGTCTGAAAAGATTGGAGTAAGACATAACTCAGGTTCTGTCATTCAGTGTAGTATCCTCTCTATCTACCGGCCTGTAAGAAAGCAGCTGGGTAGTACAGACCTCATATTGGTGAACACCAATATCATAAAGAACAGTAGAAGGAAATAGATATGAACATAAACAGCCGATAACACATATTTTGTATGTTATGTGTAATATATACTATAGATTTTTACAATAAACTAAGCTAGAGAAAAGAAAGTGTTATTGAGAAAATCATAATGAAGAGAAAATACCTTTATAGTAGGTCAGTCAGTTCAATTCAGTAAAAGAATTATCTTCTGGATGCCTACCATATTCAGTCAATGTATTATGTGCTGTGGATGAAACAGAAAGAAAACATGGTCCTTATTCTCACAGAGCTTATACTCAAGTCAAGAGTACAAAAGAGATTGGCCACATCTTGAAGTGTCATGAGACAGATGGGTGGGGGACTCTGTGAAGAAAAGAGCTGGATCTCTCTTTTTAATGGCTGAAGAAAATGAGACATGCCAGAATCTTAATCAGAACTTTAGAGGGCCATGTCTTAGGTATAGGAGCAAACCAGAAGAAGACTGAGTCTTACTAAAACTTCACCTGAGCCTGAACCTAGCTCAAGCCCTGGTGGAATTGGAGTCATCAGCTCTTCACCTTTATCTGCTTAAGAAGGAATAGTGGGAAGCTTATCTGATGGAAAATAACATTATATGGAGTCTCTACAGTTCCTTTATACATGGTGTCATGCAAAATAAAAAGGACTAACTATGCAAAGAGTCAAGAAAATGCAATCAGTTATCAACAGAAAAAGTAGACAAGAGGATCCATGCATGATTTAGCTATTGCAGTTAACAGACAAGGACATTAAAATAACTATAAATAATATATTGAAAGTGGAGGAAAAGACATCAAGGGAATAGAGAACTGAAATGTATTTCAAATATTTTAAAATCAAATCGACATTTTAGACCTGAAAAATATAATGTTAAAAAAAAAATAAGTCTTTGATGGATGAATTTAAAAACAGATTGGCCACAGCAGAACACAAGAGAAGAGATCTGGAATGCAGATCTATGGAAAGCATCCAGATTGAGGCGCAGAGGGAAAAAAGAATAGATAAGACATGTAAGAGCATAAGAGACATAGGACACACACACAAGATCTAACTTATATAATTGGAATCCCAGAAAGAACAAAGAGCAAGAATGTCCATCACCAGTAAAATAGATAAATAAATCATGATTTATTCACCCAATAATTCCCCCGACTATACAGCAATGAGAATAGAAAACCTACAACTACCTGCAACCTTATACACGAATGTCACAAACATAAGGTTGAGTTTAAATAAAAGGCAGGCAAAAATGAATGCATGTGGTATATATAAATTTATATACAAATTACAAGAACAGGTAAAACTATTCTGTTAAAATTTAGGATTGGGTAACCTTTGTGAGGTGGTGGAGACGGGACAGAAACACACTGTGGCACTTCTGCGTCTGCAACTGTTCTGTTTCTTGATCTGGGTACAGGTTACATTCATTGAAAATTCATTGAATTGTACTTTTATGATAAGTACATTATATTGAATGGATATTACTTTTCAACAAAACAAATTTTAAAAGGATTCATTGATTTATGGAAAGTTCAAGCTTTAAAGAAAGTTCTTAGAGAGCGTCCTATTCCACCGCCTCACATTACACTGTTGAGTTTACTAAGACTTTATTAGCTATTAGTTAAGTAACTTATTAAAGAGACTAGCCCTTAAATCATCTGTGATATATAATGTAATGTATAATGTAGATGGTGTGTGTGTGTGTGTGTGTGTGTGTGTATGTGTATTGGGAGAGAGAGAAATACCATCTATATTATTATATTTGCCTGGAAAATGTATATGTTAAAAGATGTCATTCACTGTGATGTACCATTTTAGTACAAGATAGAAAATATTTATATGATAATATTTTATAACTCAAGACATAGATTCAAACTTACAACGTGGTCTCATTTACATTTTTGAATATCTTCCTTTAAAATGCTATCACATATGATAGGACTTAATCATGTTGGCAAAGTTTGAGGTTGCTCTCCTGCCTTATGCATGAATTTAGAAGGCTATAGTTTAAGCTAAATTAACAATTTTTGAATTACAAATTAAATGTATGCTAAAAATAATGAATGTCCTAGTTTGAATGAACTGTATGTCTTCATTTCACTTGGATATGTGCCATACACCATCACAACCTTCTTTCTAGTAAAGTTGTGATTCTTAGCAAATGAGTTAAAGAATTCTATTTAAAGCATGGAAATACGTTCAGGGAAAATGGGGCTTTCTACCCCTTCTTCCTTAACCAAGAGACACATCTGGGATTATACACTTTCTTAAAACTAGAAGAATTACTAGGAATTATATGGAAATAATAATTTGAAGTACCATATCGCTGTGGTTACCCTGATGTGCTTACAACAGGGATGAATAGGTGAGTTAGTTAGGGAAGGAAGGAAAGAAGGAAGGAAAGAAAGGATATACTTTCGGCAATGCAGTTATGATTTCTCCTGAGTGGTCACAAAACGAAGAAATTTAGCTGTGTGCTTAAGAAAATCTGATTTCAGCTCTTAAAGGACAGAGCCTAGTGTAACCATAAAACCATGTGTAACCATGTCAGCCACTGGGGCAGTGATTTTCTAACTTTAGCATGCAGCAGAACCACTAGGAGGTCTTGTTTATCAAACACTGCATACCCTATCCCCCGAGTTTCTGTTTCCATAGTTCTATTGCTGGACCTCAGAATTTGCACTTCTGTCAAGGGTTTGCTGATACTGCTGATCTGGGTCCACGATTTGAGAACCAAAATATTAGAGCTGCTTTAGCTTCTGCTGCCAATCTTCTGTCATTAACCTTGCTTTTGATTTATTCAATAAAACAGAATCCGCAAACAAAGATACAGGGGATTGGCTCAACCTGGATGAGTAATAGGGAATGCCAAAAAGGAAAAGGCCCTAATGAAACTCCCTCAGAAATTTTTTGCAGAAAGTATTTGCCCAGAATGAAAATTTTGACTATCAAATGATAATAATTACTTTCCAGAAAGTGAAGCGGAAAACAACCCAGATCAAAACATGATGCAATTAAGTATGTATAGTCTGTGTTCCAAACAATGGATTTCTTTTTCTCTTAGCATATATTTACTACAGCCCCACTCACTACCAAGGTGATTTCATTGGAATGCGTTCTGTAACCAATCAAGGCTCACAGATGTACAGTTGTTCACCCTAGTGGTTTGCCTGTATTAGATGTAAAACATCTGCTTTACGAGAATACATTACTGTGAACCCTAAATTTAAAAAAGAACAGTGTGTGTGTGTGTGTGTGTGCCCGCGCGCGCGCGCGCACGTTTTTTTGTGTGTAATAATGTTTATTTCATTCCTTTATAGGACTGCATCAAAACACGTAAACAAGGACCTTGGTAATCTGGAAGAAAATAAAAAGTTAGAAGAAAACAATCACAAAACAGAAGCCTAAGAGAGAAACTGTTCTACTTATTGTCCAGGTGAGCAGACTGTGTGAAGTTTATAGGAATAATTCCCAGGAAAATATGAAACATCCTAGGCAATGAAAGGGAAAGCTTTGACATTAAGATGCTTCATAATAGCAGCTTTTAAAACAAGAAGAGAGCTTTTTGAAAGCAACTTTGTTAACTCAGAAAAGGTGTTTTCAGAAGAATGGAATCTTGACAGTTTCCTTATCTTCCAAAAAATAATTATTGTCTGAATAATTAAAATCAATTTTGAGATCTTAACATTCAATTAGCATTTTCTATTTTAATGCCAAGAATTTTCCTGAGTGCAGAGAAGCTTAATTTTATAAGTTAATAGTTTGGTTTGATGAGAGCTGATTCTAAAACTTCGAATTTATTTTTAAAAGCAATTATAAGAATAATTTTAAAATATAAAAATTTTAGTCCAAGGATTTAAGATACTTAAAAGTGTCACAGTATTTATATAGCCATCTCCCAAATCATTTTAATGAACTGGCTAACAAATTTGTGTGTGTACACACACACACACACACACACACACACACTTTGGCAGATAGTGTGTATATTATATAGTATATGTGTAAGTATATATGTATCTGTACATGCACATATATGTATGCATATAATGTATATGTCAATGTTACATATATTGCATATGTGTATATATAATAACAATATAAGTGATTTTTAAGACAATCTTCAAAAGAGGTAGTCTGTTTCCATGGTATTGCCACTTATAATTGGAGCTTTTACTTTTATTTATGTTTTCATGAGCCAACTAGAGAAGCCATTTGGACAAATTAATTTGTGTGTCCTTGAGAATAACTGTTACTGTGGCTTCCTCATCTAAAGTTATAATCCCCAACAACCACAGTAAAACTTTGATTCATTATAAGTAAATTACAAGTCACAATTTGTGTAGGTCACCAGAGTTAATCCCACAGAGAAGATACGGAGCATGGGAAAGAATTGTAATTGGAAGGATGCACACAGGAAAGAAAAATAGAATATTTTTAAATAAGACATTTTTAAAACCTGTAAATCAGGATCTCAAATTGGGTAAAAGAAGTAAGAACTGGATTTTTTTCCTCTATCCTATCTTCCATTGGAAGCCAAGTAGGCAGCATTTCCACCTGTTTTTTTTTTGTTGTTGTTGTTTTTGTGTGGTGTGTTTTTTCCTGCTTCTCTAGGGTTTATTTCACAATCTTTCATAAACATAGATTTTATGTTCTGTTTTCTTTAAAATCGGATAGAATAAATCCTCGAACAAAAATTGAGCTTGAAGACAAAGCCCACAAAAGAGTGTGATTTGAAGGGATAAGTGCATTTTTTTAACCTGAAGAGAAACAGAATGAGGTATTTTCCCAAAACAACTTATAATATTCATATGAATTAAGGAATTTTCATAAAAATAAAGACTCACCAATTTCAAAAAATTATTTGTAGAAGGGCCATAGCAATGCCTGGGATTACAGATGGGTTCAGGGACAATGGAGGTTTATGAAAGGCTCCTATAATGTAACTCCTGTCACTTTGAGTACAAAGCATCTATTGATGGTGAGAAATTATTGCTATGGTAACTTACCAAATTATGTTTTTTTTTCATCATTTCAGAGAAAAAACTATATAGGCCAATTGAAGCATGAACGTGGATTGTATTTAAGACATATACAAAGATATTGACAGCAATTCATGGTTCAAGTACTAAGCAGATCATTCTACCAAGCTGTCACGGGATTTTAGAGAATTATCTCAAGTCAAACAGTGAAATGAAATTACAAACAATAACAACAAGTTTTGGCAGCCATGATGATAGTTCATATGTTGTGTTTGGTTTGATTTTTTTTTCTTTCTGTAAAATGTCTGCACTGAGGATTTCCTTTTGGTTTGCTTTTATGTAAATTTTTTACGTAGCTATTTTTATACACTGTAAGCTTTGTTCTGGGAGTTGCTGTTAATCTGATGTATAATGTAATGTTTTTATTTCAGTTGTTTATATGGATAATCTGAGCAGGTATATTTCTGACTGATTGCTATCAGTAATGCCCTCAAACTTTCTTACAAGCACCTAAATCCCAAAGGTGGCAGCTTGTGAAGATTGGGGACACACACATTGCCCTATGAAAAGTGTGATTTTTTATTTTTTATCACAAGAGGGGGAGGCAGAGAGTCAGACTGATAAGCACCAGAGGAGCTGATTCTGTGTATGGGCCACGAGCTGACTCTCAGAAGTAAACCACACACGCATATGGACACACATACATAAAAATGGTACTCCCAAACTGACAATTTTGCCTGTGCTGTAAAAAAAGTAACAGAATTTGGGTAGCACTTACCTTTAGAGACACCTGCTAGTAAATTATTTTTTGTCAAAGGAAAAAAAAAATCAATGTGTGAGAGACAGTTTGGAAAAATCATGGATAACATTTCCATTTTCATAGACTACAATGTAAATCACTGTAATTAAAAATTGGTGTTAAATCCTTTGGGTTATCCACTGCCTTAAAATTATAATATTTCCTTTAAAAAAAGATATCAGTCAGAATTGGAGATTTTTAACAGTGGTCATTATCAAAGCTGTGTTATTTTCCACAGAATATAGAATATATATTTTTTTTGGTGTGTGTTTTTGTTAACTACGCTAAGATATTGAATGCACCTTGAGATAATTTAGTGTTTTTAACTGGTACATAATTTATCAAACAGTACATAAAAGTGTAATAATAAAATGTCTATGTATCTTTAGTTACATTTAAATTTGTAACTTTATAAACATGTTTTATGCTTGAGGGACTTTTTAGGGTGGTAGTATAAATGGGAACTTTTTGAAGTAGACTGGATATGAGCCAATAGCTACTTGTGACTAGACTTTTAAACTTTGCTCTTTTAAGCAGAAGCCTCGTTTCTGGGAGAAAACTGCACAGCCATTCTTGTCCCAGGATTTACATAACTTTATAGGGGGAAAAAATGAACATCAGATTTCCTAGTATAGAACACGTGTTCTTTGGGAAGAAAAGGAAAACTGGTGTTTGTTTTTTTTAGATTGATGGAATGAAAAATTATGAAAGCAATGAAAAATAAAGATTAAAATCAGATGGAGATTAGGAATAATATTTTGCCACTTCTGCATTATTTAGAAACATATTATTGTACATTTGTAAACCATTTACTGTCTGGGCAATAGTGACTCAGTTTAATAAAAGCTTCCTGTAGTGATTGGTATGAATTAAATACATAAAATATCCTATTAGACTCGATGCTGTGTAAAATATTACGGGGAAAAGAAAATATGTTATTTTTGCCTCTAAACTTTGATTTATTGAAGTTTTATTTGGCAAGAAAAAAATTGAATCTTGGTCAATATTTAAACCAAAGTGAAAGGGGAGAAACCAAAGTTATTTGTTTTGCATGGCTAAGCCATTCTGTTATCTCTGTAAATACTGTGATTTCTTTTTTTTTTTCTTTTCTCTTTAGAATTTTGTTAAAGAAATTCTAAAATTTTTAAACACCTGCTTTCCACAATAAACCACGAACACTAAAATGAAATCACTTCCATATAAACACTTTTCCTTTTTTTCTTTTGGTGTAGGACAAAGGTTCAAAGTCTAACTCCTAAGATATATTTGCAGAAAGAAGCAGTGACAATAGAGAGGGATATACTACAATGATTTCTTGGCTTCCACTTGAAATGGTTAACTAAGTCCAAAAACAGCTGTCAGAACCTAGAGAGCAGAACATTAAAAACTCAGAGCTCTGGACAGAAAGCAGAAAGTTGGCCAGGGTTAAGGGTATGCATTATTACTATTGAATGAATGCCTGGGTAAAAAAAGAAAGCTCATTTGTGTAATGGCAGAGATATGTACAGCGAGGCTGGGAAGGAAAACCATGCACAATCCTTAACTTCTGAGGTTGCGTCTCTCCGGTTTGACTCTTTGGCAACTGAAGGCAAGTTTTTCCAGTTCAAGTTTCACTTCCAATCTGTGATTACAGGAATTGTATGTGGAAATGGATTAACATACCCGTCTATGGCTAAAAGATAATAAAACTGAAATATGTCTTCACATATCTCTCACAGCTGTCTGCCTCTTGTCTAAACTAGGATGTTTACATATAGAAAGTAGTTGTTTTTATGAAAGAGTAGAAAACTCATTGTGACTCTCCATCTCTCTGGAGAGAATGCGGCAAAATAAAATTGTCCCTGCCTTCCTATTATGTCAGCTGGGCCACCTTAGCTAGTCCTAGATTTCACCTGTGATTGGTTCTGTGATGTGTGTGTTTCTGTCTTCAGTGATAGGATGATACTTATTGTGGGTGTCCCATGTGGCTGTCCTAGGAAGTTAATTAAGAGGACCCTCTCCTATTTCTTCACTTCCACCATTAACAAGGCACCATTCAGTTTATCATTTGGAAATACCTAGGCATGAACTTTCATAGAAATGCTTTCCCTTCAAAATAAGGTAAAGCCAGCTGTGTACATCAGAGAAAGAAATTAATATTTATCGAGCCCATATTATGTACTAAGGCCATCCACACATTATCTTATTTAATCCTTAAAAGTTATAAATAGTATTAAATATTCCCCATTAATAGCTGAAGACTAAGGTTTAGCGATGTTCCAAAACTCCCAAGTGCATTTTGCCTCTAAGTTGGTAAGTTGGGTATCAAACCATCTGATTCTAAAGGCCATCTTGCCCCAGTCTACTATAGTTTCCAGACTTCTTTAATAAAGAAAGCCTCCTTTTCATAATATGTAAAATTGGGAAATATTAACTGACACATGAACTGGTTATACCATCCATAAAAGATTATTCTAAGATGTTCAAATCACATAATAGACCAATATTATATATAATTTTTCAGCTGTATGTGGATGATTAGATATTTTATTAAACATTAAATATATAATTATATGTGTGTAGGTTTAAAACACATGTGTTTAAAAATGTGATGTGACATACATATGATACTTTGTGTGACTTTGTGTGATTTTTAAACATAACATATATTGCTATCATACACTAAGTGCCTATTATGAGACAGGCACCATATTGATGTGCTACTTACACTATTTCATTTGAATCCACTCAACATCATTGTCGCGTCCAGCACGACAAGAGTTGTGGGGAGCAAGGAGGGTTAAGAAAGGTTTCTTAACCTATTGCACAAGGTTAAGAAAGACAGTAGACAAGAATAGAGTGCAAGTAGGGCCAAGGGACTGCAGTCTCAAGGACTGAGCACTGAATCAGGCCAATGCATGGCTTTCATTAGTTAGATGTGGAAGTAAAAGAAGTAAAGCTTGTCAATCTCAAGATCTGTGAATCCCATACATTACAAAAGGAAACTGATTTAAGCCAATCACCCTTGCCTGCAAGCAGCTGAATGATAAGTCCCAGAATAAGTGCTTCACCAAGGGATAAAACCTTTATGCATATGAACAGATGGAGAGCACATCATTGAGTCACTTCCCCTGCAGGTTGTGGGAAGGAATGCAGCCACAGAGGCAGAGGCTCTTCCTAGCAGGGGGATGGTAGGGGGCTGTGCGCCGCAGGTCTATGGACCCCGCGAGTTCCCCAGATTGTCCCCACATCGGCTTGGTCTGGCTTGGTTTGTCCCCTCCCCGCCCCGGTGGGGAGTTGTACCTGTCTTTGACTAGCCAGCCATCTTTTTGGGGCCAAACAGGGAGACATAAGGTGTAAGCACAAAAGTGAAGCAAAGTCCCTGAAAGGATCCGTCTCACAGACTCTCCTTTCTTTATGGGCAGGTAAGAGGAGACAGATGGGTAGGCTGCTGTGTGGCAACGCATCCGGTTACAGGAGGTGTTATCTCCATTTTACAGATGAAGGCAATGTAAATAACTATCTACAATCACAGACACAGGGGGTGGTTAAGCTGGGACCTATGCTCAAGATGCCAAAGTCCAAGTTCTATTCACTATTTTGTTTACCACCCCTCCTCCCGCTATAAGAATATACTTCTATCTATGCTTGGAGAAGCTACCAAAAAGATTTGCATTGAATAATTTGTTTGATCATCTTAGTAACTAATGTGATTCATGTTCAAAGAAATATGTGAAACTACTTTGAAAACATTATTGTATGAGTATAATTTTTTTATTATATGTCTAAGGAATCAAATGGAATAACTGTTATTAAAAAAATCAGTGCAGTAGATTTGTCTCTAGAAGTATCATACTTTAACTATAAAACTACTTCAGTTACACATAGAAAGTATATTTCTCCTTTGAGCTTCTTAATAAAAAGCGATTTTAATATGCACTGTATTTGGGAAACATGAAGTCAGAAAACTGGAGTTCATTATTTCCCAGCATGCTTTCTTCACCTATTCATTATTCTTATTCTAATCCAATTTCTCCTCCCCAAATTTGTCCTTCTCTCATGTTTCCTTGTAAATACTTCTCAAATGTACAAATATTCATTGAAAACTGAACACACACGCATACAACTCTGAGAGCTAATTCCATTCTCAAATTTTCTGTCTTGTCCCTTTTCACTAGCTAGGTCTGGAAGAAGTTTTACCTTGTGACGGCCAAGCAGCTGAATGAAATAGAGAAAAGATATTCACATATAGGTATATATAGGTGTGTGCATGTGTACATGCAGGCGTGCAGAATCTCATGGGCGCTCTCATGCGCGCGCACACACACATACACACACACACACACATTGTGGGCTATTTTACCCCACTTTCCTTATCAGAAAGGAATTGCTTGAAGAACTACAAAATATTTGTGAAATAGGAAGCAGCTCTGGGGTGAAAATGTTCATGGTACTTTGACATGAGGCATTCATAAGTGTAACAAACAGGTACCATAGCACATACTAGATTCAATAGTTGCAATGAAATTTGTGTGAGTAAACCTAATTCTTTAAACTGTAATCGGCCAGGGGAAAAATGAGGGCCTCAACATTGTAGAAGCTCAAAATAAATTATTAGATCTTTTGAGAAACGTGTATTATCAGAGAGCAAAGGCTGTGGTCTCCAGATGGTATAGCATTTGATAAAACGTGCCTTTGCAAGCTGACAGCAACTCAGTTTAGACTATTTGTAAGACAATCAAAATTAAAGATCAACATTTCCCATACATATTTTCTTTCTGGTTATACTTTTCCAGGTACGCCCCCAAGATAAATTGAGCTTCAATTAATAGTTTAAATTGATGGCTTGATTTAGATACCATCTGCTTGTTCACTTCAACAGAAATAATAGTTGAAATTTGGACCACCCTATACAATTCTTTGAATTCTCATCAGTAAGAAATTAGATGTAGTGAAATATTATTGAAATAAGATATAGTGACTGTTTGAAAATTGATTCACAGTCTATCTCTGGAATGGCTTATTAAGGAAATGGAATATTTCTGTTAAGAAAAGGTTTATGTCTAATCGTTAGAATAATTCCTTGGATACTAAATTGCTACTAAAAACGCTTATAATGCTAAGCAAAATAAGGCAGACAGAAAAAGTAGAGAACCATATGATTTCACTGACATGTGGTATATAAACCAAAAATAACAAAAGAACAAGGCAAACAAATGCGAAACAAAAACTCATAAACACAGACAATAGTTTAGTGGTTACAGGGGTGGTAGATGAGGGTAAACAGGATCAAATATATGGTGATGAAAAGAGAACTGACTCTGGGTGGTGAACACACAATGAGATTTATAGAGGATGTAATACAGAATTGTACACCTGAAATCTATGTAACTTTACTAACAATTGTCACCCCAATAAACTGTAATAAAAAAAAATCTACCCAGGAATTGTGGGCATCTACATTGTTGGCAATAATTAAGTTCCTTTTTCTTACTTGATTAGAAATGTCCACCAAAAGCTCTAAAATAATCTCTGTATTGAGTGATAGAGACATTACTTATCATTGAGTCTGATTCCAAAAGGAAAGATTACATTTTTTTTAAACTGTTGCACATTCATTTATAGGAGTAATCTTCTGTGACTTTTCTTAATTCAGAGAGGTTTGTTTTTTATATATAATAGTTACATACAAGCTGTTTAAAAGACGATGGATTTTTGGTCACACTGGCAATACCACAAAAACAACAGATAGACCTTCCCCCATATTCCTAACTGATAATCTGTTTTCACGGTACTATACTACAATTTAAAAGTTGCCTGTAGTGATTTTTATTCTTTCAGTCTTTGGTGTTTAATTTTTCTTGAATGTAATATAATAAAATCATTAACTACCAAATGTATACTTCATCATTATCACACGGCTCATTATATTTTTTTGTTGTCCAGATGATAATGACAACGTATGGCATCAGTGTTCAATTCAAAGGGTGGCAGAGATTTATAAATATTAATGCTGTTGCTTTTATGGGGTTTCTGCAAGGTAGATGGAGTTAAATTTACATTTATCCCCTCAGCATCATTGCCCAGTGGCTCTTGGCATTGCACTGAAGAGAAACTGCCAGTGAGGCAGTTTTTGTGGGTTCGTCTTCATTATTCCTCACTCTTACTATAGAAAATGGGGTATATATATATATATATATATATATATATATATATATATATATATACATTGGGGATGGGAAATCTGCTTCTCATTTTCTTTTTTAAAATTATTTTTCCAAGCTTTTGATCCAATGAGGAAATCATATGGTTGGGAGCAAAGTCAAATGGGCTTTACCAAAACTGTTTACATTCCAATGTAGAAATGAAAGACCAGAATGGAGCAGCAGAGTTTTAGAAAATTGGATGAGCATAGGGAGCTGTGCAGTGATGATTTGGTTCTGCACATGAGCTCGGATTCCTAGATTTAAAACATATATATTTATAATTGCAGTTAACTGTGCTTTTGCTAAAAGATGACTTTGTGTGATGAAGCATGTCTGCAACAGTTTGCACAGTCTTTGATTTTTGTCCTTGGCTCCTGTTTTCGTCTTAGAAGAAGCTACTACAGCTGTACCACAATATAGGCCCTTTCCTTCCACCCCCCTCTTTATATGTTTCAGAAGTTGCTTCCTAAAGTTAAATGCTTTTGGAAACAGTGTCTGTTTCTAGTTCTCTCACGGACCATTTGGTGCATGAGAGGCCCTAACTCTTTACCTGTTTCAGCACCCTTTGCATCTGATTTTACAGTTCTTCCCACAAAAGGGTCAGAGC
This sequence comes from Rhinolophus hipposideros, assembly GCF_964194185.1. Classification (NCBI taxonomy): domain Eukaryota; kingdom Metazoa; phylum Chordata; class Mammalia; order Chiroptera; family Rhinolophidae; genus Rhinolophus; species Rhinolophus hipposideros. Next base: position 34,706,383 of record NC_138048.1, read on the forward strand.
GTATTATTCCACTCCTTGACACTAGGCTCATCCATATGATTTGCTTTAACCCATAAAATCATGTGGAAGTGACAGTTTTCCAGTTCTGAGTCTAGGCTTCGAGAAGCCAACCATGAGTCTTCTTGCCCACTTGTACTTCAGTATCACGATGGGAAGGACAAGCCGAGGCAAGCTTGCTCATGCCAGAAGGTGGCTGAAGATGCACAGCACAGACCTGCACCAGGTAAAGTGCCTCAGACAAGCCCAGGCTAGAGCAGTGTTCCTAGTCAACGCATGGCCACACACAAACAAGCCCAGCCAAGGTCACCTGAGCCCAATCTACATCAGCTGTCAATCAGATAATCCAGAGATAGATGGGCTACGATAATAAACAAGTATAGTTTGAAACCACTAAGTTTTGAGATTGTTCTTAGCAACCAAACTAACAAAGTACACCTCTTCAGGAGCCGCTGAGTTCCTGGTTGGCCAATTAGGTCAGGATAATATCAAGAACATTCCTTCCTCAGAAAAATCAGACATACTTTATTAAAGCTGTAATGATTAGACTTTCATGCTTTTGAAATGCTTCCCTCTTCCCTGACCTTTCTGGGATCAACATTCACTACCCCTGGCCCCCAACCTCTCTATATGCTATTAAATATACTTTGGCATCAACATATAAGAATCATTTCTAGTAATGCCAGGTAGCTCTTTAGAGATCTTTCTTAAGTATATAAATCATGTACAAGTCTCTTGACAGACTGGGCACATTGTATTCTGTCTGGCACTGGTCCACGTTTGTCCTTTCTCATTGTTCTAAAAGTTTAGCGTTCAAGACGAGTTCATATAATTGCTCTGTCTGTATGCCCACATAATTACATGCCAATACTTTTCCTCAAATCAGACGTTATATTCAGGCTAGATATTCTGCTGACACCACATTTCTCACCAAATGTCAGAGGCCCTTAAAAATGTTCTCATCTCAAAAGGCCTAATTAGGTTTTCAGTTCTTCATGTCATTGGTCGTTAGGACAATCATGCAAATCAGCAAGCACTCAGGTGTCCAGGCACTAAATCAGAACATGAATCTAAATGATCACAGGCAATACCCTAAAATAAATCAAAATTTTTGTAACTTTTTTTGTTATCCTATTCCTTATGTTTCACATTTCAGGAATACGTTGTCTAGATTTGCAAAACTGGAAGTTTCAGTGTAAGGAGAGGGAAGTATGTACTGCAGTATTTAAATATGAAACAATTGGGAAGGAATTATTTAACACACCTACACATACATACACCCTCAGCAAATTTTCCTGCAAGCTATTCTGAATCTCACTGTCTACTACCTCCTGAATGAAGTGAGTGTGGCGGCAGAGGGGACTACTTTTTTTTTTCCTTTGTGCCCCAAATGGCACAGAGCATTGTTGAGGGACACATATACTTACTGGCTTAATGGAAAAATTATAGTCTTTAGAAACAAACAGACTTTGAATGAACTTCTAAATGGATGGAGATTCTGTAATTCATTAGCAGTGAGGCCTTGAGCGTAACACTAAAACCCCTGAGCCTCTGTTACCTCATATGTAAAATGGCAGCAACAATAATTACATCAGAGCTGGTCCTTTACAGGGTAAAATGCACATGGTAAAGAGAAAACGACTGGCTCCCACTATGAAGTGCAGATTAGAGGTTACTGCAGGATGGGGAAACCCAACTCAACAGAGTGTAGGTAGCAAAGGTGGAGGCAGGAAGCAAAGAAATAGATATGTTTTTTAAATATGAAAACTATAAGCAGTATCTTTTCCCACACTGGGAAAGCGAAGTCTCTGAGAATTGCTAATTTCCTGGTGGTATCTGCTCAAACAGATTAGTCCTTGGGCAAATGCTGGCCTAGCTGTTTGTGGTTATTCCTGAAAACGGTCTCCACATATATGAAAGGGTTCTCCTTTGTGGCTGATGTCAGATCTGTGCTGCCCTCAGCAGGACAGCTGATATATGTGTGTTTACTTTACTTTGTTCTTTTCTACTGCAAATAGCAGCAATGTGGACATAGGTGACCCCAAAATTGATGCAGTGATGTTTGGTATGACATCACCTCTTCCAATTCAATTAGTTTAATTACCCACTTCCTTTGCATCTTAGCCTATTGCAACTATGTGACTTGGTATGCTATGTTGGAGAAAAAAAATAAATACTACTACTCATAATAATAATAAGATATTCAAACAGACAGCTTTAAATATCCTCCAGTGCCAGGGACTTTGAAGCCATCAGCAAATAAAAACCTTCCTACCTCCCTAGCCTTTTCCCTCCTCCTTTTCCATGCTCCAAGTCCCGAGAGTTGCAACCTGCAGATACGAAGCAAGGATGGAGTGTGAATGAAGGAAAAAGAAGCAGTCCCAGCTCATTCCTCTGCCCATGTCTTAGAAACAAATGGAAAAAGAAAATCCTTGTTTTACAATGAAGATTGAATTATTGATTAATATCTTAGACTGGACACTCGTACTGAATTGAGACTACATTTTGTGACTTCAAGTGACAATAGAACTGTCCATTACCTCTCAGTGAACCCAGAAATTCATGAGTCCTGCCCAAGTTTCCATGCAGGGTCAGGGAAGTTAAAAACACGGCTCTTTTCTGGTTCTTTGGACTGAGAGTCATTGAGTAAACAATAGAGCAACCAAAACAAGTGCTAATTTTGCCTCCTTATTGCTGGTATACCTAGGCTTAACAAAGGAAAAATGGTCATTTGCCCTATGGAATCCACAAGTGACATCAGTTAGGCAGCTGGAAAAATTAGGTGATTGTAGATAACAACTATGTTACTGGTAATTTCTTTCTTACCATTACCTTCCACATTTCTCCTCTTTTGCAAGTCCTACACACACACATCAAATACAGGGTGACACAAATTATCTCATCACTATTACAACTAATGAGATGAGCTTTCTATTGTACATAGTTACAAATTCAATTTTGTTAACAAATCCATCTTTCATTGTGTCCTGTTAGAAAACATTGTGAACAGCCTTGTAGAATCCTTGGAATTACTGCCAGTGATTGTGGATTTAGAGGATTTGGGGTCATCGATCTAAATGAATGCATGCTCTGATTAGAAAGCACATTGCAATGTAACTCATCCTTTAAAGGATCTTTTCCAAAATTAAAATAACACATGTTGAGAGTATAATTTTCTTGAACTTCCTCTGTATCTCAGGCAGCTAATAATTAACATGCAAGGACAGTCATTTCAAAAATAATATGTAATACCACTGACAAGTCCCTTTTTTAGAAGCTAGCAATTTTAATCCCTTTATTATTAATTTAATGCAAACTACAATATGTGGCTGCAAAGGAACAGAGGCAAATCAAAGTTAGCACGTTGATTTATTTCTATTTAAATTGCTGAAAATGATACGCTCTTTAGCTTGTGATGTTAAGTAAAGGAAAAAATTATTCCCTACACAAAATAATAGATTTGGCCCTATATGAAGAATTCAGGGAAATATTTCAAATTCAAAATGACTGTGTGCATTCAGGAAGGATATATATTCTCTGTGGATAAAACCCACAACACACATGAATGACAGCAAAGTAACTCCAAAGGCAACTTAGTTAACCAAGAACTCATGTGCTAAATGAGAGGGTCATCTGCACTGCAGGAAATACCTTAGAGAAATATAACCAAGATAATTTTATAAACCTCATTTATGTTTCATTTTCCATGCTGTTGCCCTTTCTGCATTTCACTGATCACCGTTTTTGGCAGCAGTTATTCTTCTTCACCTTGAAGAATACATGATGTTCTGTGGAAGATAGCTCCATATGTACTTTCATTTTAAAGTGGCATACACACGTACAAACATTCACACACAAAATTGATTCATGGAATATGCAAATAAAAATGTGAAGGTCAGAAAATAATTTCTGAAGAGTCTAAATAGAACGTAGAGAAAAATACATTTCAATTTCAACTTTGTTGACTTACTAGTGATATTCCACTTATCTAAAATGTCTTTCTTTTTCTCTACAATTATCAAATGCCTGTTTTTCTTCAAGACTCAAATCAAGCCATGTAAAACTGTGATCCTTATTCTATTTTCTAATGACTTCCGAGAATCTATACTAATGTCCAGTTCATGGAAGACACTTAATAAATATATATTGGAAAGAAGGCAGGGAAGACAGGAAGCAGGTAGGGAAAGCTGGAAAGATATTGCCACCGGACACACAGTAAGTAATTGAAGAGAAGATTTAAACCCACGCAGTACACTAGCGAGCTAGTCTAATTAGATTCTGTCTCCACATGCTCATGATTTTTAAGCAAATCTTTTATTTTTAACTACCATCTTCATCAGCTAGCCTAAGCTCTGCATTTTTCTTGTTCCCATTTTAACATCTCTGTAATTGAGATACAAGTTATGCCTACGGACACCTTACTTTGCCTGGCAGCAATCAGGATGTAGTTGTCATTTTATAAGAAAATATGAAAAGCTCCAGCATTGAAACTTGCAAAATTAAATTTCAATATGTTGGAGGAAAATCAGACACTCTTTCAACCTGTAAGATATAAACAATTGCAGGAGGAAGTGGGGAGCACGTAGATCAAATTGACAAGTTCCAAATGAAACTCAAAGTTAGACTACATCTAAATTCTTGTGAAACTGACTTAAGATCCCCGCACCAGTGGACTTTAATTATTTTTTTGGTTCTCGATAGTACAAAGGTTTATGTTTGTGACAAATCATAGACCTGGATGATTGATTTGAAAAGTAATGTGGAAAAGTTATACTCTGAATGATAAGAAATTTTAGGAATTCTTAGCCAAATTAGTTTTCTGATTGTTGATTTTATGTATGATAACAATGATATATAATTCAAAATGAATGTCTACATGTTAAAATCAATGACCTATAGGAATTCCCTCAATAGATAGTATAATGAATAAAAATTCAAAGGATAAAACATCGTGCTATAGTTTGACAGCATTTTTCTTTCTTAATACATAAAAAAATGGTGTGTCTTGCAATTGTTGGCATTTTGAATGAATACAATGTAGTATATGATAAATAAATAAGCCACAGACAAATGCTACAGAAGTGTAAGCAATTTTCTCTTCAATGGATTTGTTATTCCACACAGTCAAAAAATCAGTGACATTGAACCTTTGAAACCTTTTCTGTTTGAATGTGTCTGGTGTCCTTGGGGAAGTTATTTAAACTTTCTTAAGCCCCAGGTTCTTCATCTGTAAAACAATGAAAATAATGCCTCCCACAAAAAATTGTTGTGAGAAGTAAATGAGTATGAGAAACCCAGTGCCTGGTCCCTAGCAAGTATTCATAAGTGATTGTCATTATTTTTGTTTGTGTCTACAGACTTCTAAGCCAGAGGGTCAAGGCCTTCCAGAAAATAGCACAATGTCTATTATTTCCCACAGAACTACCTGCTCCTCCTTTGCTCCTGTAGTTTTATTTCTGCTTCTAATGCTTCCTCCTACCTCTCCTTCCTCCTGTCAAACTTTAAAATCCTGCTTATCATTCCAAATTCAATTCATTGGTCACCTGTACTTGTAAACTGGTAGTTTAATTACTGGATGCTAGAGTGGATTTAGGATTGAATTATTTAGGCAAACATTTCTTATAAGTCATAATATGTCGGTCCTATTGTACCACATCAGGAGGCATGTGTCTGATAGTCTTACTTTGTTTTTAATCTTGTAAATATACGCATACATAACATAAAATTTACCATCTTAACCATTTTCAGTGTACAGTTCAGTGGTATTAAATATATTCACATTGTTATTCAACCATCACCATTATCCATCCCCACAACTCTTTTCATCTTGTAAAACTAAAATACCGATTAAACAGTAATTTCCCATTCTCTCCTCCCCTTAGCCCCTAGCAACCACCATTCTATTTTCTGTCTTTCTGATTTTTACTATTCCAAGTACCTAATATAAGAGGAATCATACACTATTTGTCTTTATGTAACTGGCTTTTTTCACTTAGCATAATGTCCTTAAGGCTCTTTCATGTTGTAGTATTCTGAAGAAATGTCTTTTTAAGGCTGAATAATATTCCGTTGTATATTTAGACCACATTTGCTTATCCATTCATTTTTCAATGGACACTTGGGTTGCTTCCACATTTTAGTTATTGTGAAAAATGCTGCTATGAACATGTATGTACAAATAGCTCTTTAAGACCCTGATTTCAGTTATTTTGAATATACAACCAGAAGTGGAATTGCTGAATTATATGATAATTCTATTTTTATTTTTTGAGGGAACTGCCATATTGTTTTCCACAGTGGTTTTTCCATTTTACATTCCCACCAACAGTGCACAAAAGTAGCAATTTTTCCATTCCTTGTCAACAGTTGTTAAGTGGTAGTCCCACTTTTAGTTATGATTACATTTGAAGTTCAAGGTGCTCATAATGAAGTTTCCTATCAACTTTTATCAAAGGGTTGAACATCCATTGATGATCTTTTCCCAGTTCCATTCATAATTTAGGGGTTGCAAAAAAAATGATTTTTGTAATTCTATAATTCTGTATGCATGTCTTAGAGGAGATTCTTCTGTAATACATTAATTACTTGGCTGTCCTAAAATAAAGTTTGCACTGGAAAGAAAGCATAGATGTCTGGTTCTTCTTTGATCAGTTTTGAGAAAAATGACATTGAATCGAATGAGTTCCAAATGGTGACCAAGCATATTTTTTTCCTTAAGAATCTTAATGAACTAAAGGATTTTTACATAGTTTGTGTGTTTCAATCCATGGTAGTCATTATTCCTTTTGATGCTTACGTTTTCTTATTTTGGCCAATGGGAGAGAGCCCTTTCCATGTAGTTTCTGTTTTCTTTTAATAGGCGGCCATTGGTCTTGAAAAATTCCTATTTCCTGTTAAAATAAAATGTCCCAGGTTCACCTTCCCATTTTCTGCCCCAGGTCTGGCTAGAATCAGCTATTTCACCAAGAGTCGTAGAATATTTTAGTGAAAAATCACATTTACAAATCACAAGTACTCAATGCTACTAAGCCTTTTCTATGGACAGAGTTAGGAAGTATATATGTATATTTTTTTATGAGTTAAAAATGAGTTTGCAATTCAAATTTAAGATCTCAGGTTGTTATTAACTTGCTTTACTTTACACACTCGTAGGTCTCTTTGCTCTGTTTGCTCATAATGAAAATCATTTTCGTTAACTACATTAATGTAGCTACTTATTTTTTTATCCTAAATATACCTATTTTTGTTTTAAAATAACATATCTACTACTAAAGGTAGTTACTTAAGTTTTTTAACCTGAAGTAACTTTTGTCTTTGGATTGTTATACAATAACAGTTAAGTTCATTTATTTCAGTTGTTTTTTTGTTTCTTTGTTTTACTTCAAAATTTTTATTCCTATTTAATATATTTTTTACAATTACATAAAACATTTACATGGTTCCTGTGTCAAAGGTGTAACACAAGTTCATACTTCAATCTCTCTTTCTCTTCCGTATATGCTTCCTTCCTGATAGGTAATTATGATTATTGTATTGTTTTAGTTATCCTTCCATTGTTTCTTTTTGAAAATATTATAAATAAATATTTGTATGTATATATCATATACAGACACATACACATATATATTCATCTTACACAAAAGGTAGCATATTATAAATGCTATTTTGTTCTTTGCCTTTTTCACCTGACAATATACCCTGGCAATCACTCCATATAAGTAGAGACCAGATTAATCCTTTTTTACACCTGCATGGTGCTCTATTCTATCATTGCACTGTGGTTGATTTAGTCTCCTATTGAATATTTTGATGTTCACAATTTTCAGTATTACTAATAAAACTTCCATGAATCGTTTTGTGCACGCTTTATAATTTTACAAGAGTACATTTGGAATATATTTCTACAAGTAGGATTGCTGAGTCAACTGTAAATCTGTATGCAGTTTTCCTGGATATTACCAGATGCCTGACCATATTTTTGTACCTTTTTTTTTTTTTTTTTCCGGCAACAACATAAGAGAATCCTGTTTTCCCACAACCAACGAGTGTGACCAAACATTTCATTTTTTGTCATTGTGATGTGTAAGGAACATGTCTTAATTTACAGTGGTACCTCGGTTTGCGAACGTAATCCATTCTGGAAGACCATTCAAGTTCTGAAACGTTCAAAAACCGAGGCACAGTTTCCCCAGAGAAAGCAATACAAAATGTATTAATCTGTTCCAAATTTTTAAAATCAATCCCTAATACTGCAAATGTAGCATGAATTTTACTATCTAATGATACCATCGATCCATAAAATTTACAGCGTTCGTAAACTGAAATGTTCGTCAACCAAGAGTTCAAAAACCGAGGTAGCTCTGTAGTTTTATTGCGAATCTTTTATTTTGAGCAACATTAAATATCTTTTATATTTCTTTTTATATATGAACAGTTACAGAGGAGTCCCTTTCTTTTTATTGAGAAGTCTGTGCCTTCATTGGTGGAGCAGGCTACTTGAGGTGAAGTGGGGGGGTTGGAAAGGGGATGAAGCAGGAGAAGTGGGTGGCCCCGTGTCCTTGCCAGACCTACCTTGCTTCACAGAATTATACGGTAGGTGATGGAGTAGTGGCCAATCATCTCATACTTGATTTCCACCTGGTTGAAGGTCTTGCCGTTGTAGATGCCTACCACGTTGCCCACCATCTGGGGCAGGATGATAATGCCCCACAGGTTTGTCTTTAACCTCAGATATTTCCACCAGCGGTGCCTCCTTCTTGGAGGTGTGCATGCACTGCCGGGAGGGCTCCCTCCCCCGCAGGGGGTGCGTGGAGATGCCTCTGTGGCTGGTGGTGTGCACCTGCAACGGTGTTCCTAGGACAGGTCCAGCGTCTGGTCGAGGTCTGCAACACGGTAGGTGAACATGAGGAACATCTGCCTCTTCTTCTGTTTCACTTCCACTCAATTTATTCTTGGGTTGTTGGTTTCTTTCCCTCAATTTTGGATACTTTATCTTACAAAGAGGTATTGTGTTAGTCAAGATTCTCCAGAGAAACAAAACCAATAAAGAGAGGCAGAGACAGACTTATTGGGATAAATTGGCTGATGTGATTTTGGAGGCTTGCAAGTCTGAAATCGGTAGAGAAGTCTGGAGAATCAGGGAAGAGCTGATGCCGGTCGTCAGTCCAACACCTGCAGTCTGCAAACTTAGGCTGGATTTTCTATGTGGCAATGTTGAGGCAGAATTGCTTCCTTGAGAAATGTGTTTTTGCTCTTAAAGGCTTCAACTGATTGGATGAGTCCAGCCACATTATGGAGAGTAATCTGCTTTACTCAGGCCACTGATATAAATGTTAATCACATTGAAAAAGTATTTTCATCACAAGACTGGCTGGTGTTTGACAACTGTAACCATTGCCTAGCCAAGTTGACACATAAAATTAACCATCACAAACACTAAGGATGTTTGCCGCAAGTTGTCAACTATCTTTTAACATTGTCTAACTCAAATCTCATACATAGTAAATATTCAAATATGTGTTGAGTTAAATTGACATCTATTTATGTATATTAGACATTTTTACAAAGCCTAAGATGTCCATTGTGAATTATTGAATCTTAGTCTTCTGCACACTTCAGTTGAAATATTAATAATGTCTTTATGTGATGGTTATTAATAAATAATGCTTTGCATTAATTTTTTAATCATCGGACTAAAGTTAAATGAAAACTTTTTTACGTATTCACAGAAACATTGGGTTTCTTTAAAAAATATCTGTCACAAGATATTTCCACAAGAGGAAACATTCTTTTAATTTTCAAATCTACAGATACATGGTTCTTCTGTGGAAAATGAAACAGTTGGAAATCTAAAAAAGAATTCTCACAAAATTGTCTATATATGTGAATTTTGTCTCCTCAGAACCATACTTGAGCCCCCTTTTTCCCTTGGAAGTGTTGTTTTTTGTTTTTGTTTTTTGTTTGTTGTTGTTTTTTTACTTGATACCATGCAAGGGTTTTTACCAACATCATAAATGCCCTCCCTCCTAGCCACAGTGATTGGTTGTGATCAAGACAGGATGATCAGTGTCCTTTCCTGGGGCTCATTTTGGGAAGAGAGAAAAATAGTTTCAGTTCCTCTCTAACGTGAATGATGTAATTCAGAATCCGTGCCCCACAATGTGTTTCGAAGAAGCTGGTCAGCTGTGTAAAAGTGAATAACACTCACCCGAGGAAGAAATATCCACTAGGTGGAGTAAGCATCTTGGCTCTATTCCAAGCCTTGGTTCCACCTGTTCCCAAGGTACCCAGGCTCCATCTGTACTTTATTAAGCTTCATTTTGAATAAGCTGTTAGGTTGGTGCAAAAGTAATTATGGTTTACAAGGTTAAAAATAATTGCAAAAACCACAGTTACTTTTGCACCCACCTAATATATGGGTTTGGTTTCCTACAACTGAGAGAGTCCTAACATAGGTAGATGCCTAGACATTTCACACATTGTTTTAGGGGATTCATGGACTTCCTGAAGAAGCCTGTCTTTGTCTCTGAATCCATAGTCCTCAAATGTGAACCTCTGTTTAAAACTCTCCTTCAATTCCGTGAGCGTTATTCTCGATATGCTATTTTTCCAGAAAAACACTAATTATCATAAACTCACCCGGTAGCGTTCTTGCATTTGATCACATTCAATTCTTATAACTACAAATCAGTCAAGCAGACATCTTCATTAAACAATATTAAACAATATTTTCTAGTGATACAGCTAAACCAAACCTAGTGTTTTTGTCTTCAATCTGGAATTCTTTTCCCTATACTAAAGTTGCTTGTAAGCATTATTGACTTTGTTGGTTATTTTTAATCATTGCTTGAAATTACGACTTTGAAATTTCCCCTTAAAAATAATAATTTATTCAAAACAGGAAAGTACGCACTGTTGGCAATATAAAAATGTGACAATGGAAACCTGTATAAAATGTCACTTTAAAAGAAAGTTTTATATTACTTATTTGCATATCACCTCACTCCAATTTTTAAATAAGCTGTGATGAATAGCAGTAGCCTTCTAAAGCATGCTGAAATCAGAAAATCCTTAAAAGAGCCATAGAAATGAAAGTGTCATTATAAATAATTAGAAATGCCTGTCACACATCCACCTTCAAAGGTTGTATAAAATGACTGACATGCAACCCAGCTGGATTAATCTCCCCCCTTCTGTTTAGTTTCTACAGGAATCTAGTCATCTTGGGGAGAGTGAAACCCACAGAATCCAACCATGAGCACAAAGCCCAGGACTGTGTGGGAGGGCTTGGGTTTTTTTCTTAAACACAAGCACGTGAATCAGCCCTTGCAAGTTTGCATTTCGGAAATAATTGAGACAGCAGGGGAAATCATGCTCCACATTATCCGAGAGTGGAACAATCTGCTCTTCAGAGTGCTGCTCAGACCAGGCAGAAGGATGACACCACAGCAGAGCTAAACAAGCCCGTGCTGGGCCTGGGCACACCTCTCCTGCCAACCCCAGCCCCTCTCAGGGGAAACGAGATTTTCCTTTTGATCAGGCAATATCCACAAATGACAAGTCAAAAATTTTTTAAGTGACTTAGTACATAAAGACAACAGGAAGACTTTGGCTTAGCTGGGCTTTATTGTACGTGCTGTCCTAGATTTTGCCCTCTCTGTGAAGCAATTGCACAGCATCTGCCTTCACTCAGTTGACAAAAGGCTTCTGTGCTTCTTTGTGACTGGAATACGTACTCTCACTGTTCTCAGCAGAGTTTTTAGGTTGTTCGGTAGCTCTGTGATTTACAAGGCTCCCTGGGTGCTCTGGATCTGGTTATCTCCCAATTCCCTTACTCCAGAAATGCATATTTTCTGTGCTAACATATAGAATACTTGCCAGCTTAAAATTAGCTCCTCTTGAGTAGAATGCATTGTGGTGTGACATCCTTCCAGCTAATTTTGACTCTAGGGCTTCACTCAGGCTTTTAAGCAGTTGGCAGACAGAAGAGCCAGGCAGGAGGCCCATCTTCTTCGTTTGTCATCCCTCACTGAGCCTAATCAGGTGCTTTGAGCTCAGTGGGTGCCCTGAAAATGTTCTTGTTGGTCAGGCCGCCTGTGGCTTCCCAGAAGGTGGGAACACAGTGTCACCTCTCCTTCCCAGGAAGTCTCCATTCTTCCCATCCCCAGTACCAAGCACTGATGTTTTGGATTATACAGCTGGAGGCATTTCCACAGTCAGATGCTCCTTTGAAGCTGGGACAGGGTTAGTGGAAATGGACAATAGATTCAGAATAAGAGTTTTTTTAAAAGTAGGTGAATCAAGAAGATAGACTGAGTAAGTCTGTGTGTCAAAAAAAAAGCATTGAAAAGTTAAGCATCACCTATGTGATAGGCATTTCCCATTCATGCATTCACTTAAGCATCAATAATTCTTTACCAGAATGCACTATGGTCTCCATTTCAGTTGAGAAAATTGAGGCTTAACTGATGTAGGTTCCATACAGGGAGACAATAAGGACTATTTTGTACTGTAAAACCCGTGCCCTTGCCTCCAGGATCACTCTGCCTCTTTGAAGAAAGACAAGTACAAGGTTTACATGTTATAGCCATTTCAAATCTTACGGGTCAACTTCTGGGTGGGAAATAGAGCAGGGAAGGATTGTGGAAGGAGATAAAAAGACACACAATAGCTTAAGTCCAGAGAGTGGCTAGAAATATCCTGGAAGAAAACTTGCAAAACAAATTTAGGAATATGATTGCCTTTAGGGATTCACATAAAAATGGGGCAACTTAAGGGTGCAATTACAATGAATGGGCATTTCAGTGCTATGTAAGCATGTAGATAGAGTCGCTGGAAATTGGGTAGTTAAGGATGTCATCACTCTTGTATCCATCCAGGACCATGTTCTGAATCCATCAACAGCACTGGTTCACACATTTTATTTGGGTTTCTCACTCCTCCAGAGAAATGGTCACCTGACCACGAGCAATAAATAAAGCATCACTATCTCCTAACAGCACGTTCCAGGGAACACTTGTGTAGCAGTCAACAGCTGCTGCTGCTCAGAAAGAGATAACCGGTTTCCATCAATCACTCAGAGTAGGAAGGAATGTGCAGGGCTACAACCCACTCATTCAAGAGTGGCATCCTCTTGTCTGGAGTGGAGACTCTTCTAAAGAAGGTTTAGGAGGAAACGGCAACAATCGTTGACATTTATCAATTTCTTTCTACTTCCTACTTACTTTACATTAATTCCTCATAGAAATCCTGAGGTAAATGTTACTGCCCCATTTTACAGAGGAAGAATTGGAGATTTAGGGAGGTTAATAAGTTAGCCGAAGCCTTTCAGTTGTCAGTAAGTGGTTTCAAAGCTTGGGTGATGTGATTCCAAGATCAGCACTTTACATGATACTACAACTGAGTCATTGTGCATAATTGTTAATACCTGGATTTTATGTTGATTGCTTTGGAGACAGACAGTGGAGACAGCAATTTTTATGAGATTTTTATGTCCTAGACACTTTATAAAGATTGGCTCATTTAATAAGCAAAACAACTACGTGAGGCAATTTTTTTTTATTATGATTCAAGACATGAAGAACTTTATCTTGCCTCCGCTTGAGTCTGGTGTTTGTGTGTGTGTGTGTGTGTATGTGTGTGTGTGTGTGTGTGTGTGTGTGTGTGTATAGGAGGGGGGAGGGATACAGATGACTGCTTATGCTGGTGTCTATAACAGTGAAATGTATCTGATTAGGTCTAGGCTCCATCATTGAAAATTAAACAACCGGAGGTTACCTTTTTAACCAAAATTTGGTCTGTCAATGATTTTATGGAGTTTTTCCAAGTTGGCGTGTTGCTTGTCATGTAGCACATTGGTAGTCAATTGGGTGTATACATATCATGGTCTTGCTCACTTTTTCCTACATTCTGGGCTATGTTCATTAACCTAAAACTCTTATTACTCCAGATTGTTTCTTCTGGTGTTACCTTAGTCCTATGAACCAGGTCTGACGATTAAGTTCGCAAACTTGTTGCAATGGTGTTGCTAACCTATTTTGATATCAAAGGGATTATTCATTATGAATTTGTACCAACTGGACAGTTCACCAAGTTTACTATTTGCAAGTGCTGAAAAGGCTGTGTGAAAAAGTTAGACGACCTGAACTTTTCGCCAACAATTCATGGCGCTTGCATCAGGACAATGCACCAGCTCACAAGGCATTGTCTGTGAGGGAGTTTTTAGGCAGTAAACAAATAACTGTATTGGAACACCCTTCCTACTCACCTGATCTGGACCTCAATGACTTCTTTACCTGAAGATAAAGGAAATATTGAAAGGAAGACATTCTGGTGACATTCAGGATATCAAGGGTAATACAATGACAGCTCTGATGGCCATTCCAGAAAAACAGTTCCAAAATTGCTTTAAAGGATAGACTAGGCGCTAGAGTCGGTGCATAGCTTCCTAAGGGGGGTACTTTGAAGGTGACCATAGTGATATTCAACAATGAGTTATGCAGCACTTTTTTTAGGACGAGTTCACAAACTTAGCTGTCGGACTGTGTAAACACTTTAAAATACATATATTTCTGAGGACCATTTTCTAAAGAAACAGTAATCACTAAGCACATCCCTACAAGCATTTGCATCAACAATTATATATGACAAAATCCAGGAGATTATATGAAGCTATTCCCTAGTTTGAGAGAGAGTAGAGTTTCCCATTAATAGAGATTCTTCCTCCTTAGTTCCTATCACAGCCCAGCTCATCCCTCATAGTGGTAACATTAGCTCCCGTGTACAGTTAGGGTCCTGGCTTTGTTCCTTTCCAGGTATGTATGACTGAGTAGATATCACTCTCTTTAGGTCATTTGTGTTTTTCTCAGTTAATGCATCATGAGATCCTCACTCAGTTATGTCAATTGTTACCAGTTTAAAACTTTACATAGGTCCTGTACTAAATTTACCCTTCTGCCCTAATTCTAGCAGCCGCCTTCTGCTTAGAGATAGGCACTTTTCTAAAGGGAAAAAGTCAGTACCCCTGTGAGACTCATCACAAAATGATTTTTACTTCCATTCTCAACTTGCCCTCGAGACACTGATGCTGTGCTTAAAAAATTAATTGATCATTTTATTTCAATTGCACAGAAATAATGTTGAAAAAGTAAGCAGACCTTAGGCCATTAGAGCTCAATACTCGGCAAATAGCAATTTGCTTATTTATTAAAAATTAGAAACTCAAATGCCCACTGTTTCCATTTGTCATGGTAATAAAGAAAAATGTACCCCCTAATGGGACAGTATTGACTACTAATTTCATTCCTAGGAAACTATATCCAATGCAATTTTTATAATATTAGTATTGTCAATTACAGTAGGAATCTGCTGGCTCTAATAGCTAATAATTTATATGTCTTCTCCTTCTCCACAGTCCATAAGTTAAATGTAGTTTTCGTTATTTGCAATACATCTGATTCCCCTTTCTACTATATACTTTACATGAAACCATTTGCTATTGTTATCATTTGTGTAATTTAATAACCTCTTCCCCATGCCTTTCTTTATATTTTACAAATGAAATGGCTTTTGGGTCATTAGCAGTGAAAAAAGACTAGGAAATCCAAATTACTTAAGAAAAAAGGCAAGAAACCAAGACTTTCATGACTAAATTATCACGTCTCTTCTGTACTTAATTACTGTTTCCAATCAACATTCACTTGGTTCCAATTATGTGCCTTGTACTGTGCTTAGCAAAGAAAATAAAGACAAGGGACTGGCTGGCCCTCAAGGAGAACAGATAGAAACAGATGTGAAAACTGAGCATAATAAAAAGCCAACCGGGATCAATAATAAGGGACTTGTCCTTGAAAATAATGTATATTCTATTATTTGGGGGTAAAATGTCCTAAAAATGTCAATAAAGTCCATCTGGTCTCATGTGTCATTGAAGACAACTGTTTCCTTGTTGATTGTCTGTCTCGATGATCTATCCATTGATGTCAATGATGTGTTAGAGTCCTCTACTATGACTGTATTTCTGTCAGTCTCTTCCTTTGTGTCCATCAGAATTTGCTTTATATATTTAGGTGCTCTTACGTTGAGTACGTGGATGTTTAAAAGACTTATATCCTCTAGTTGGAATGATCCCTTTATCATTATGAAATACCCTTCTTTGTTTCTTATTACAGCTCTTGTTTTGAAGTATTTTGTCTGATATAAGTATTGCTACTTGGCAGAGTGGATGGAGGTTGTTAGGAGGATGAGTGAAAAAGATGAAAGGGGTTAAGAAGTACAAATTGGCAGTTAGAAAAATAAGAATGGGGATGTAAAGTACAGCACAGGGAATATAGTCAATAATATTATAAGAGCTATTACGTTTCCCCAAAAATAAGACCTAGCCGGACCATCAGGTCTAATGTATTTTGGAGTAAAAATCAATACCAGACCCCGTATTATATTATATTGTATTATATTATATTATATTATATTATATTATATTATATTATATTATATTATATTATATTATACCTGGTATTATACTACATTACATTATGTTATATTATGTAAGACCTGATCTTATTTTACTATAAGACCGGGTCTTATATTAATTTTTTGCTCCAAAAGACGCATTAGAGCTGATGGTCTGGCTAGGTCTTATTTTTGAGGAAACACAGTATGTATGGTGTCAGATGGGCACTAGATTTAGCAGGGAGATCATTTTCTAAGTTATATGAATATTTAACCACTATGTTGTACACCTGAAACTAATGTAATAATATATATCAACTGTAATTGAAAAATCAAAACAAATAAATAAGGTACTTGCAGGGTGTGATTGGAATGCAGAGGAAGAAGGGATTGTTTTCGACTGAAGGAAACTGACAGGATTCATGGAGAAAGTAATAGAGTCTGGTTAAATAAATGGAGCTTTAATACAGAGATTGGGAGTTCAGAGCCCCCTAACTAAGGGAAGAACATGCAGAAAATGCAGCAGGGTGTAGAAATGCCGTTGTATTTAGGAAATGGTTACGGGTTTCTAGGTCATTAGCCCAGGTGGTCTGGGAGATGAATTAGGAGATGAATCTGGAGGGTAAGGTTTGGCAGATATTGAATGGCAAATTTTGAATTGCATTAGATGCTGCAGTAGATTCCAAAAACAGTCACAAATTCTCTCCTTTTACACACACTCTACTTTTAAAAATAAACTACTTTTTGAGCATTTTAGGTTTACAGAAAAAATTGCAGAATAAAACAGATTTCCCATATGCTCCCTTGCCCCCACACCCACATGCACACACACAGTTTTGCCTATAATTAATAATAACTTGCACTACTGCGGTACATGTGTTACAATTGATGAATTGATATTCACATATTACCTGAAGTCCATAGTTCACATTAATGTTCATTCTCTATTATATATTCAATGGGTTTTGATAAATGCTTAATGCCATATGTCCTCCATATCATACAGAATGGTTCAGTGTCCTAAAAATCCTCTTTGTGCCACTCATTCATTCGCCCTTCCTCACAAACCCCTGGTATCCATTGACCTTTTACTGTCTGTATAGTTTTGCCTTTTTAAGAATGTCGTATATTAAAATCATATAGTATATAGCCTTGTCAGGCTGGCTTCTCTCATTTAGCTGTATGCATTTACGTTTCCGCCATATATTTTCATGGTTTGATAGTTCATTATTTTTTATCACTAAATAACACTTCACTGTGTGGATGTACCAGTTTGTTTATCCATTCACTTATTGAAGGACACCTTGTTTGCTTCCAGGTTTGGGCAGTTATGATAAAGCTGCTATTCATACATAGCCCTTTTTAATGTGACTGCAGCTCTGCCCAGCAAGACATGATAGCCATTCATCCCATCCAGGCTTGACCATTGACTAGTTTGGGCTTATGGCCTTTAGGAAAACTGACACACATATGTTGGAACTTGCCGACTTGCTAATCTTAGAACCCTGCATCTGCCATTTGCTTCATGATGAGACGTGAAGCTCAACTGGCCCTGGTAGTCCTGGTTGACAGCCAGTGAATCCACCCTAAGTCATTCAGCCACAGGCTGATCTGCCAGCCGACTTCAAAGACATGAGAGACCAACAGAGATCAGCAAGGTTGGTTCAGTCCAGAGGAGCCACTCAGCTGAGCCAAGAATCTTTTAACTAAATAAATAGTTGTATTTTAAATCACTACATGTTTGTTATGGTGGCCTATTGTGAAAGTTAACATACCAATGCCATGCTAAACATGAACTAGTTTGTGTTTTATGATAAATAAGAAATATTGGACACTGGGAACAATGAGGTTGTTTAAGAAGCTATTGCTGTTAGTCTACAGGAGAGATTATGAGGATCAAAACTTTCGGACAGTCATCAGAAAAATGGTTTTAAAGACACTGTAGCAGAGAATACTATAGAAACAAAAACATTTATGCATCATGGAGTTTGAAATCATCATTCATAAATACGAAAATCTGCAAATATCAATCTATTATATCGATGTGAATCCAATTTTTATTCAAGAAGAAACAAAGAACTATGATAAGAGCATTTCCATGGGACTTCTTTAATCATAATGACCAATTTTTTGGCGTACACATAGCTCCTTGTGTTAAAGGATCTCTGCCTGTCTGGAAATAAACATTTTGAGGCAAGTAAAGGGTATTATCTAAGAAAGTACAGATGCAAGAAAGCTTGAAATGTTTACTGTGTTTTACCTCAGAGGCCAACCTTAGGACAAAATCAGGAGATCAGTGTTTAACAATTGGTATAGAGAGATTTATAATTAGCAAATTAACAGATAGTTGGGGCAGGCACAGATTCATGGGAGTAGACTCAGCCGCAGGATGAGGGAGACCAATAAGGCAGATGGGTCATGGTAACACAGGAGCATAGTAAAAGATGGAAGTTGACTACTGGTGTTCCACAAAGGTGGCTTTTGAAATGTCAATTCCAGCAAGGACAAATTTGTTATCTTGGCCAGTGCACTGAGCCTGGCCACAGAGAAGCTTGTAGACATTTAACAGGCAGATAAACAGAATTGTGTTGGTGATAAGGTGACCTAGTTACTGAAAGCCCACCTCCTAAATCCCTGGATCAGATATTGGGTCTGAGATAGTAGCCTTATCCTAAATCCCACACTGCCTGAAATATCCTTCCTCCATGTATGCATGTGGGTACTTGTGTTTCAATTAAGTAGCCTTCAAATGTCACTTATCACAGAGGCTTTCTTTGACTATCGAGTCTAAAATGTTCCCCACTCCCACAGACACCTCATTTACCCCATACCCTGCTCTATTTTCCTTTACACTTATCACTTCTGGTTAATTTTTTTTAAATAATTTGTTGTAATAACTAATACTCGTATATCTGGCTTTAAGATTTATAACAAATAGATTAGTAGTAGAAAAAAATTTATTGAATTTATATTCAGAAAACATGAGTTTCTGTTGCAGGTTTTCCTGACAACTGTTGTCACTTACAACTGGAAAGTGATTTAATCTTTTTAGAATCTGTTCCTCCACTTTAAAATTTAGGAAAATAATACATACTGGTAAAGTTGTTGAGAGAATGAAGTATAAAACTGTATAACGTGTTTTAGATACTTTACAGTATAAACAGTAGTTATAAATAAATAAGGAGTCTTTGCAAAAAAAAAGTAAAAGAGGCCTTGCTTCTTCTGGTTTATTTAAACATTTCTAAGAAGAAATGAATATCAGTGTCTCAGCATGTGATTTAACTGATAATTAGAAACAGCCTATGTGCAAATCAGTATTGGATGCTCTGTTAAAAAAAAGTATATATATAATATATATATGTACTATGTTATATATATTATATATATAATATTATATACACATATATTATATATTATATATTATGTATTGTATATTGTATAGTATATAGTATATAGTATATAGTATATAGTATATAGTATATAGTATATAGTATATAGTATATATATACATATATATATATACATATATATATACATATATATATGTTTACTGTTGTTTGTTTTCCAGAAATCTTTCACTCTGTTAGGTGAAAGAAAGTATATGTATATATATATATATCAGCTACCAATCTAAATAGAAAGGAGAAAAAAATTTTAAATCAGCTATAACCCAGTCATGAATTACTACCTCTCACAAATAGACTAAATCATACAAGTGACAAAAATTAATTCTGATTTCTATCTACCATAAATCTATATCTGGCTAGCCCTTGTTATTCCTTGGAATAACTGACTGGAACAGGCTGTGAATCTACTGATTCTTTTCTGGCAGTTCTC
Organism: Rhinolophus hipposideros; assembly: GCF_964194185.1. Taxonomy (NCBI): domain Eukaryota; kingdom Metazoa; phylum Chordata; class Mammalia; order Chiroptera; family Rhinolophidae; genus Rhinolophus; species Rhinolophus hipposideros. The sequence goes on from NC_138048.1 coordinate 34,726,666, forward strand.
ATGCAGGAAAACTTTGAAACCACGTTTTAGAGTGAATTTGGCCTACTTCCGTATCTCAACCTCAGGCACCTCTACAGCATGGATGAAATATTTTGTTGGTAATACTCAGAAAAAGGAAATGAGATTAAGAAAAGAAAAAAGGGGTCCTATAGATGGTATAGTAGAACGCGCTGTTTTTACAATGCATTTTTGCAAGAAATAAAACAAGTGGACAAGTGATAAATAGTGCCAAAATGTTAGAGCTACACTTCTGCATTTTGTGGAGGAGAAAAATGAAAGGTGTGTTGAGAAGTTACTAACACAATGTGATAAATCATTAGTGATGTTTACATGTATTTCTGTCTTCCTATACCCTCTGGGCACATGGAATAATGTACTTTTTGATCCTTTCACGGATGGGTGATGAGGTATAAGAAGACGATATATAAACTTTTGGAGGTAGGACTATCTAATGGGGAAATATGTTAAGTATTTTTGTGTGGCATGCAAATGTAACCCTCTTCTTCTACAAAAATTTACTAATCCTCCAAAGCAAATGTAATTTCATGAAGTCTTAGAACTACTATAGGTTTTACACAAATGTTGATTCCTCCTTCAAAGTAGGTGTAGGGTAAGAGTATTAAATCCCCATGGGGCCCAGGCATAATTGATAAACAAAGAGTTTGTCCTTATTTCAAGAATTTACCTTACTCTGTGCTTCTAGAATCACACTGAGACATTTTTGAGAGTGAAAAAGAAAAAGAAAAAGTCAAGAGACTTATAACTACAAAGTTGTCAAAGCTATAGGAGAATTTGTAAATACCATTTTTATAGTTTTCAAATGTATTTTTTAGAGAAAACTTAGGTTGTCTTCCCTTTTAAGTCAATATTATTTTTTTAATGCAGCAGTGATCTTGCTTTCAATAAAAACTTGGAAAAGCATGGATAGTTTTCAAACCAGTAGCAGCTTAAGGGTAGAGAGGAGACCAAGACAAGAGAGCTCTCAACTTTCATTCTCCCATTTAATCAGAGTGTCTTTGCTTTTACATACTTTCAATATTAAAATTCCAGACAAGAACTCATTGTTTTGTAAAGATAATGTTCAAAAGTTTAGTTCTTTGGGAAGATACAAATGCATCTGTGTGTATTCTCTTTATTAGATAAGACATAGTCAATAATATCCAACCTCACCCTCAATTTCAAATATTAATGTTTGTTTGCGTTGTCTCTTCTGAAAAATCTCCCTGGTAAGTTCTTTCTCTACTTTTCCTCCCCAATCAACTCTACTTTACCTGTTATGAAGCTCCCGTTATTGTACTCTCAAGACAACTGCAAATCTGCCACACTGACCTTATGTACTTAGAACATCTGTGGCATTTACCTTGACTTGTGCCTCCCTCTCTATTTTCTAACAGTTTTTTGTTTCACATTTTGATTTTAGACTTTTATTCCAAGCCTGATATTCTCCCATGTGTCTGATTCCTTCAGCCTTGTGAGCGGTCTGTGAATTTTTCAGAATCAAATTCTACAACTTCAGCTACCCCATCTTTAATCATAGAAGCAAACAAAATCAAAATATGATCTTTAAAGCAGAAATTAATTACCAGTTGGTTTGTATGTGTTCTTATAGCTTTGAGAAGGGATTCTATTGTATGCAAAACATAAGCAATTCCCATCCAGGGACAACTCTGACAGGAGAAATAGCAATAAATTGACAAATCTAACAGGGCAATAGTAAAGCAGATTGTCAATTTTTATTCTTCAGTCAACCTGTCATAGGGAACTCCCTCATGTTACCAAAAATGTGGGTTGAGAGAGAATCAGTGTAGCAGTCTGCACTGTGAATATCAGTCACCTGCTTATGCAGATTTCTGTGCCATTAGAAACTACTCAAGCCCGATCTCATGTATACCACTTCCACTGGATAATGGACTGCTACTACACATGCCCAGATATGGCTTAGCGGAATAGCGGACACTTAGTTTAAGACAGGTAGTTCAAGTTCCTTGTTATTCGTCCTATGGTGACTGACTTTAGTGTCTACCAGGACCAGCAACAATCCAGAGCTCTCTCTCAAAAGGACACTAGTTGCTGACTAGAGCATTCTGCTTAGAACTCTGAAACACATAAATGAATGTTTGTGGCAGACTCCATTTAGCATTCCAATGGCCCACAGGAAATTTAAGCACCATTAGATCAGCTGGGTGTTAAGGCTTAAGCAACAGAGTGCTTGTAAAGCAACCTGGGACAGCGGAGGAACCTTTTCTAGGCCATATTTAAAGTTGGTAACTGGTCAGAGCAGCACATTCAAATATGATTTATGTTGCCTCCAAAATCAAAGAGGCTGGTTAAATGTTTAACCATTTTTCTCTGAGGTCGGTAGGACCAAATGTAGCAGTAGTCATTCCTTTGAAAGATATAACATGACTGAAAACTGGACATTTAGACATTTCACTGAACTGGGGTGTCCTTGAATTTTCTTAGGGTTTATCTCACATTGCTTTGTATTCATTTTGATTCCCAAGATATTATGTGCATTATGCTCACCAGATCCAATATGCATGATGTTTAATGTAACAGACATGTAATGTTCTGTGGAACTGTGAGATACTCCGTATCCCTGTGGACTTAATTATGACAGAGAACTAGAATGCTAATACAGAGATGAACTAAGATTGTGAAACATACTTTTGGCTCTGTTAGGTGAAAGAAAATTGATTCTGATAGTCTTGGTTTATTATTATTTAAAAAATCATTTGCCATCTCAAAAGCTTCATATCAATTATTAGGGCACCAGTCAAGTGCCCATATGGTAAGTCTCCTCCCATTGAAGTTACCACATGGTCCGTTGAGCTATTCCAATGGCATTCTCCAAAACCCATCTAAATTTATTCAGTGATGAAACGGGGAAGGAATACCACCTGTATTAGTTTCCTTGGGCTGCTTTAACAAAGTACCATAAACTGGGTGGCTAAAAACAACAGCAATTTATCGTTTCACAGTCTTGGAGGCTAGAAGTCCAAAATCAAGATGTTGATAGGGTGATGCTTCCTCTGAAATCTGCCAAGGAGAATCTTCTTTGCCTCTTCCTAGCTTCTGGTGGTGGTCGTCAATCCTAGACATTCCTTAGCTTGCAGCTGCATCACTCCAATCTCTGCCTACATTGTCACACGGCCTTCTCCCTCTGTGTCTCTCTCCTCTTCTGACTGGATGATTAGTTCAGTCATCTTGAACTAATGACCCATCCTACACAAGTATGGCCTCATCTTAATTTAACTAATTATATTTGTAACAACCTCATATCCAAATAAGGTCACATTCTGAAGTCCGGGGGTTGGGACATCAACATATCCTTTGGGGGGACACCATCCTTATGTCTTCTCAAAACTAATGTTGCTACTCAGTTTTCCCAAGAATTCAATGTTGTGTTTTGTGGATAAGGATTACCTCAGCGACTTCAAATATGTTCTTTTTATTTTAATAGCCTTTATTCCATTGGTCAGGGAACTACTAGTATGGTTTATTTATATGCCAACTATGCATTCAGAAACAAGGAAAAAATCACCTCAGGGTGTATCTGCAAACTCATTAAGTCTGTTCTGGTACAGACTCAGGCTGAAATCCCATTTATCACCTGACCCCATAACCTGCGCTCAGTCTGACTTCTCTCATGGTGCCGTTCTGATGTCCCGAGCCAGCTCTTTGAGTATTGCCCTTTCCTAGTGGATGGTAACTCTGCTAAGGAGATGCAGGACCTTTGGGGAAGGCCATAAAGAAACTTCACATTATATGTTGTCACAATGTCAAAGGGACATGTTATCTCTTGACTTGAAAATCTCTAGATAAACCAGTCTAGATAAAACAGGTCTTGGAAGTGGGTGAGAGGCAATGACACTTCATTATAGTGATAGTGATTCCAGTTAGGGGGACTGTTGGGAGCTTGGGAGCTTCCTGAGTGTAATCTGAAATTGGTCCCCACACACAGAGAGCAGGGAAAGACCCAGGAAAGAAGAAGAGCATTCTCGATTGGTAGGCAGCAAGTTTTACAAGCAAGGGAACTTACCTACGAGGGTTGTCTTGGGTGGTTATAAAATGAGTAGATCTCCGCATCGCACCTGGCAGAATATTAAAAGTTTGTATAAAGGCCTCACCTGGATTCAATCATGCATACAGCCCAGATGATGTTAACACCCATTACTATCACAAAACTGTCCTTGGGCAGCTTCTAGCATGGGGAAGGCAAGTGGAGCGCACATACCAAGGACAGGGGAGGGAGGTAAGAGCCTCAAGTTGCCTTGATAATCACATCCTCTTTTTTTTTTAAACACTTTATGTATTCATTTTGACATTCAATATTATTTTATATTAATTTCAGGTGTACAGCATGGTGGTTAGACATTTATATAATTTAAGAAATGATCCCCCTGACTAGTCTAGTACCCACCTGGCACTGTGCTGATCACTTCCTTTCGTGACCTCTTCCAACATGGATATAGGTCAAACCTACAGTTTTATAGGTTTTTTGTTTGTTTGTTTGTTTTTCCAAAAATCTATATGGCAACAGTCTCACCCAAATATGTTAAGCCACTGCCAATGATTCCTAATTATCAAAGCATTTTGATTAACAATCTGGACTAGATTGCTATTACAGCAGCCGTGCTTCTTGATTCTGGTGCTGTCATTTGTCTTCTTTCTGCCAGAACCAGTGAGAGAGCGAGAGAGGAAGAGGGGAGATATTGATTGATTGATTTCAAGGAATTGGCTTCCATGATTGTGAGGGCTGGAAAGTCTGAAATCTTCAGGGCAGGTCAGGCTGGCAACTCTCAAGCAGGAGCTAACTGCAATCTATAGGTGGAATGCCTTCTCACACAGGGACACCTCAGCTTTGCTCTAATTTTTTTTTTTTCAGGTTCATTGAGAAAATCGACATACGTCACTGTATAAGTTTAAGGCGTACAGCATAATGGTTTGATTTACATATCTTGTGAAATTACTACCACAATAAGTTCAGCTAATATCCATCATCTCATATAGATACAATATAAAGAAAAGAAACAAGAAAGGAAAAAATGATTTCTCCTTGTAATGAGAATTCTTAGGATTCCCTCTCCTAATTTTCCTATCATACAGCAGTGCTGCTATAGTCAGTATGTGCTACATTATATCCCTGTTACTTATTTATCTTAAAACTAGAAATTTGTGCAGTTTGATCACCTTCCTTCGATTCCCCTCCCCTCACTCCTCAGGTAAGCCCTCACTCCACAAGTCCAACCTCTTTTTCTACTTGGGTTTGTTGTTGTTTCCACATATGAGTGAGATCATACAACATTTGTCTTTGTCTGACTTATTTTATTTAGTATAATGCCTTCAAGGTTCACTCATGTTATCGCAAATGGGAGGGATGCCTCATTTTTTATGGCTGGATAACGTTCCATAGTATATACGCACTACCACTTCTTTATCCATGCATTGTTTTCCTAATTTTTCAGTTGTCTGAGTGTTCTTGTAGTTCACCAAACTTCTTTAAGAGGATTATTCTGAATTCTTTGCCTGATAGTTCATAGATCTCCATTTCTTCCAGATCAGTTATTAGAGCTTTATTAATTTCCTTTGGTGATATCATATTTACCTGTTTTTTTTTGTGGCCTTGATTTTTTTACGTTGGTGTCTCTGTATTTGAGTAATTGGAGTCCTCTTCCAGACTTTACAGATTTGCTTTGGCAGAGACAGATCATCATCAGTCAGCTCAGTTTAAGTTCCTGGTGGTATCTGCTGATAATGTCCTTGGGCAGGTGGGACCAGCTATTATGGCCTATTTTGGAGGCAAGGCAATTGTTCAAGCTCTAGGGTTGGGGGTGAGGGCAGCTCTACCTTCTCTTCTCTTATCTTGAGTGTCACTGGGCCACACAACTTCCAGGTTTTCTGGCCAGTCTTGCTGCTCAGATGTGGAGAGGAGCCACAGCAAGTAGGGTTATACTCAGCTCCCTTGACTGTGGAAAGGGGAGGGGTCATTCCCGGCAACTCTCAATTTCCCTAACAGGCAATCTGGTGTGGGAGACTGGGCATTACTCTCAGCCTCGGCTATAAGTAATTCCCCTGCCTATGTGTAGCAGGGGAGCTCTCCACACCTGGTACTGGCTTTGCTCTGGGGGTGACCAACTCTACCTGTCAGTCTCTTGGCATGAGCATTCCTGGGCTACACCATTTTCAGAAGTTGTCATCAGCCCGTCTAGTCAGATATGGCTGGGAGATACTCTCCACAGCAAGTGGGGCTGTGACTCAACTCCTTGCCTGGGTATGGGCAAACCAAGTTCAAAGGCTAGCAGAGCTCCTCATTTGAAGATCTCAGTAAGGCAGATCTGTACCCCAACTGAGTTTCCTGATCAGAATCCCTGTCTTGGTTCTGCAGATGAGCAAAGCCATTGGTTGGGATTATTACTCGGGCACTGCAGGTTTATACTTGGTCTGCCAAGATCCATGTCCTGGTTGTTGTAAGACCCTTCCCTCTTCTCCACCACAGTCAGATTCCCAGTGGTTGAGCCCAGCAGGTTCCCATGCAATCCCCATGGGGATCCCTCAAAGTGACCCACAGTGCAGAGGGAACTGGTTGCCCCCATCCCCACCCCAGGGGTATATTTTTACCACTGGAGGAACCAGAGGCTCAGGGGAGACCTATATGTGGTGCTGTGCTAGCCTGGGGGAGGGGCAATGTAGGCAACATGTGGTTGCTTCTCTAATTTAGTGTGTCTTGGTCTCTGTAATGCAGGAGGTCCCTTCCACTTCACCTCTGTGTTTTAATGTTCACTCAGGGGTGCCTTGTTCTTCAACAGTTGTTAGTTCATTTTGTGAGGGTGAGCAAAGTCAGGAACTACCTATGTTGTCATCTAGATGACATCATTCTCCTCCAGTTGTGCTCTTAAAGCTTTCAGTTGATTGAGTGAGACTTATGCATCAATCAAGGACAATCTCCTTCACTTAACATCAACTGATTACAGATGATAACTTCATTTACTAAATACTTCTATAGCAACATAAGATTAATGTTTAATTGAATAACTGACCACTGTATCTTAGTGAACCTGACACATAAAATTAACCATCACATTTCTTTTTCCAGGATCCATCATTCAGTGAAATGAGTCACACCATTTAAATGGCGGGATTTCTCATTTCAGTGCTGGCCTATAAGGACAAACTCTATAGAGCTTTATAATAATCTGATGCTTTTCTCACATATGCATTTCTCAGTGCTTTTGTGAAAAGTGTTCTCTGAGTCCTCCTACAAACATATTTACAGTTTGGATGAGTAAGCTATATGTAATAAATGTCCATCCTTCCTATCTTCCTAAGTCTTTCTATAATATACTAAGGATTTTCTGGAATGTTTACATCCATGTAAGCCAATCTTGAGTGGGAAACATCCCCAGACATTTGTGCTGGCACATTGAATTACATATCTCTGGAAAATGTATACATGTTGATAAATTTGACCTAACCGAAATTTGGTCCTTCTTTCCTCTTAAGAAATAGGAATCCCTTTCCACACATATTTTTCAGTTTGATGTCAAATAAATTAGCTAAATCTTGAAAATTATTGCTATAAAGCTATCCTATCCCACCTTGGATTTTGTTTTTGGTCCCTGGGCGTGTCGGGTCTGACTCTGTTCTAAATCAAAAAGCAATAAGTTTGGGGCAGTGTCATGAGGAGAGTTGTTTTTTGCTTACTAGGGAACTACATGATGTAAGGACTTACAGGATCTCCAAACTACATAGAATTAGCTTTATAAGACAGGGATGAGGGGCTACTTCTGCCAACATAGGAGGATTAGTAAATTTGAAGGACCAGAAAACTCAGATTCCTTTGAAGCTACCTCAATATATTCATTCCAATTGTCAAAACCTATATTTTTTCCTGAAAGTGGCCCTAAAATACATGAGACTTGATAACACGATACCTCCATCTACATTTTAATTTGGTAGTCCACATGATCAGATTGTGCCTTTGATTTTAGCTATATAGTCCCGCTACGAGATCGTTTTAGGGCAATCACAAGGCTCCTGGTCCTTGACAATACATCTCGCTGAAGATTTAATGATTTCATTATTTTTATTTATGCTCCTTTGTTCGATCTCCCCACTTCTCTCCTTTCTTTTCATTTCCTTTCCTCCTTCCTTTCTATTCTCCTCCTCTTTCCCTTCCTCCTCTTCCCCCTTCTTTGTTTACATGTCGTATAATTACAAGCTGCCAGTCTAATATATTGTCTCTGTATTGCTCTTGGTCTATATCAAGGCCCATTTTAGAAACCTATTGTTCTAGCAAAGCCTAGCCTTTATTTCAGGTGCTATTGGATGATAATTTAAGTAACATTTTTGTCATTTGCTGTAATCTATTTTGTATATTCTATTTTCTAATAGTATGACACCATTATGACTGCCTTTAATCCCAACCAGGTAAGACAATAGCACATGTTCATCCTTAAGTGTTAACTTCTTGCTTCAAATACTTTATTAGTGTTGGAAACAGAAAACACTTATATTCACAAGATAAAGTTTAAAATGGAAAGTTAGGTGGCTGGAACATCATATGAAGGGTTTGAGAAAAATGTTCTAGGTTTGGTCTATAGGAATGATTTCCAGATATATCCACAACTAACTCACAAGAGCATTATTTCACTGAAGGCCAATACTAGAGTTATGAGTTCAAGAACCCCCCTGGGACTCTGATTCAGGCTTCATAAAACTGGAAGTAAAAAGCTGTCATGGAAACTGTCTCATAACACAGGGGAAGAAAGAGAATAAACATTTAAACACTGCTTCTTAACACTGCCTCTCTTATGCCTTCCAGATCTTAAACCAGTCCATATAACAGGTAGAATCTAATTCTAAAGAATCTGTTTTAAAGTGGTCTAGAAAATAGAGTTTTCACCTTTCCAATATTGCTATTAGGATGATGAATTGGAGGTTGAGCAAGCCCTTTCTTAATGGTTATCAGAAATGGAAATATGAATGTCACCAAGATGGCAACAGGAATGGCTCCTGACTTTCCCTCCTCTCACAGACACACCAAATATACAGCTACACACAGTAATTACATTGAGGGATAAATCTAGAATCTAGCTAAGTGACTTCTACACTTCAAGCAACTAAGAAAAACACACATCAAAATAGGCAGGAAAGGCTGGGACACACTCTTGCCCAAAACCCCATAAAATCAGAAGAGAACCCGCAAATCCCAGCTTCTCCTTGAGGAGCAATGGATTTGGACCACACATCTAAAGCTCCAACTTTTAAGGCTGCCATCTAAGAGATGGACCCCCAAATTACCTAGCTCTGGAAACCAGTGGAGCCCAACAAACAGTGGAGGAACATAGCAAACAAAGGAACCGTTGTTAATGGGCACCTGAACACTGGCTGTGGTTACCCATCCCCACTCCCCCACCTGCCGGGCTCAGTGCACAGGGAGCAGGCAAAAACACCAATCTCTCAGTCTTTTCCTGGAAGGGATTTGCTGCATACTTTATCAGATGCTACCTTAGGGATCGGCTTCTAATCAGACGACATCTGGATGCTGACTGATCCTCCCAGGAGCCTGAAAGAGCCAATGTGCACTTCCATGACTTCCCCTCCTGAATCACTCCAGCAATAAAACCAAGATTCCACTTTTTCCCTGGAAGGAGCTTGTCCACACATCTGGTGTTCCAACTTTTGAGGCAGTGATCTGAAGGACAGGCCTTCAAGTCACCTAGTTGTGATAGCTAACAGGGTTTGGCCTTCACAAGTCCTACAGAACCATATTACATTTTTAAAAATTAGTTTTCAAGTGGGTAAACAAACACTTCATGCACCTATCCTCCCTTACCCTCCAGAGTTAAACATAGAAGGAGCAGGCAAATAAACAGCCATCTCCCAGTTTCTCCCTGTAAGAAATTGGCATATTTTCCCAGCTGCTGTCTGAGAGTGTGACTTCTAATCATATCATGTGCTGAGTGTGATCCTCCCAGGAGCCTAATAGAGCTGGTGGGCACATCCCTCACTGTTTACTCCCAGCTTGTTCCAACAATAAAACCAAGTGTCCAATTTCTTCCTGGAAGGAGCTTGTTAACATACCTAGCGCACCAACTTTTATGGCTGGCATCCAACTGTTATTAGTTCCCAAATCACCTAGTGCCAGGAGCTGATAAGGGATTGGCATTCATGAGTCCCCAGGGGCCACACAAAACAAAGAGGCAGTTCTGTTTGGGTGCATAAGCAATTCCAGAGAGTATTCCTTTTGGCTCAACACAGTGAATAGGCAAAAACACCCAGTTCCCAGTTTCTCCCTGAGAGGGTCTAGACTGCATATCTAACGTCCTGACTTTCCCAGCTGCTGCCTATAAGTTGAGCTTCCCATTATCCTGCATTTGGGGACTGAATGGGAAAGCAATTAGTAGTCATCCTGAAGCCTGAACGGGCATAAGCATTTCCCATGCCTTTGGGAAACTGACAGGTCTTGGCTCATCCTCAACTTCTGGGAGCTAGTAATAACAAGACAGCTGCTTGGAAAATTACATAGGTTTGAGAGGCACCTGAGAGCTTGGGCTGGGGTGACTGACAAGGTTCCTATACCTGAGGTCAGTCTGACAAGTTAGAGAGATGTGCAGAAACATATACAGAGAATAAGGAAAATAAATGTTAAATAAATGTTAAATGTTAAATGAAAATAAACTAGATGTTACTCACAAGAGGGAAACTGGAAAATTCACAAACATATGGAGATGAAACGATGTGCTCTTTGAACAACTGATTGGTCAAAGAAGAAATCAAAAGGGAAATCTAAAATATCTTGAAATTAATGAAAATGGACACACAACATGCCAAACTTATGGGATGAAGTAAAAACAGTTCTAAAAGGGAAGTTTATAGTACTACATGCCTACATATTTTAAAAAATCATAAATAAACAATCTTACTTTAAACATCAAGAAACTAGAAAAAGAACAAACTAAGCCCAAAGTTAGTAGCAGGAAGGAAATAACAAAGATCAGTAGAAATAAATAAGTAGACTAAAAAAAAAAAAAAATAGAAGAAATCAATAAAACTAAAAACTGTGTTTTGAGAAGATAAAATTGATAAAAAAAATTTTTTTAGCTGGACAAACTAAGAAAAAAAGAAAAGACAAATATCAGAAATGAAAGAGGAGTTGTAACTGATAACAAGAAATAGTAACGATCATAAGAAAGTATTATGAATAACTATATGCCAACAAATTAGATGATCTAGAAGAAATTGATAAATTCCTAGAAACATATCAGCTACCAAAACTGAATCATGAAGAAATAGAAAATCTGAACAGATCAATTACTAGTAAGGAGATTGAATTAGTAATTAAAAAAACTCCCAACAAACAAAAGTCCAGGACAGGATTGCTTCACTGATGAATTCTACAAAACATTTCAAGAAGAATTAATACCAATATTTCTGAAACTCTTCCAGAAAAACAGAAAAGGAGAGAACACTTCCTAACACATAAGTTCATTTCCATTATACCAAAGCCAGACTAAGACACTACAAGGAAAGAAAATCACAGGCCAATATCCTTGATGAACATAAATTTTAAAATATCAATAAAATATTAGGAAACAAAATTAAACAGTACATTAAAATAATCATACGCCATCATCAAATGAGATTCATCACTGTGATGCCAGTATGATTCAACATATGCAAATAAAGGTCATGCACCACATCAACCAAATGAAGGATAAGAATGATATGATCATCTGAATAGACTCAGAAAAGGCTCCTGACAACATTCAACATTCTTTCATGACAAAAACTCCTAATAAACTAGATATAGATGGAAGGTAACTTAACATAATAAAAACCATATATGATAATCCCGCAGCTAACATTATACTCAAAGGTGAAAAACTGATTTTTTTTTTTTTAAGATCAGGGACAAGACAAAAATATCCACTCTTGCCATGTTTCTTCAACATAGTAATGGAAGTCCTAGCCAGAGCATTTCGGCAAGAAAAAGAAATACAAGGCATCCAAATTAGAAAAGAAGACGTAGAATTGTCTCTGCGGATGACATTATATGTAGAAAAATACAAAAGACTACACACACACACACACACACACACAAATAAAACAAACAAACAAAAAGAAAACTTTTAGAGCTAATAAACAAATTCAGTAAAGTTGCAGGATACAAAATTCATAGATTTTGTATAGAAAACATCAGTTGTGTTTCTATGTACCAATAATTAATATCATAAAAGCAAATTAAGGAAACAGTCCCTTTTATAGTAGCATAAAAAATATTTAGTAATAAATTTAAACAACTATAAAATATTGATGAAAGTAAAATGAAGAAGACAGAAAAGATAATCGGTGTTTACGGGTTGAAAGAATTAATATTGCTTAAATGTCCATGCTACCCAAAGTGATCTACACATTCAATGCCTATCAAAGTTCCAGTGGAATTTTTCACAGAAGTAGAAAAAACATTTGTAACATTTGAATGGAACCAAAAAGACCCTAAACAGTCAAAGCAATCTTGAGAAAGAACAAAGCCGGACTCTTCCTGATTTCAAACTATGTTATTAGGTTGGTACAAAAGTAATTGGAGTTTTTGCAATTATTTTTAACCTTTTAAACTGCAATTACTTTTGCACCAACCTAACACAAAGGTATAGTAATGAAAATAATATAGTATTCGTATAAAAACACGCATAGATCAGTGGAACAGAACAGGGAACCCATATATAAACTCGTATATAGTCAATTAATTATTGACAAAGTCACCAAGAAAATACAATGGGGAAAGCGTAGCCTCTTCAATAGATGATCTGGACAAAAGATCATTTGGATATCCAAATGAAAAAGAATGAAACTGGACCTGTATCTTATACCATACACAAAAATCAATTCAGAATGGATAAAAACTTGAACATAAGACCTGTAACTGTAAAACTCCTAAAGGAAAACAATGGTGGTAAAATCCTTGTCGCTTGTCTTGACAGTGACTTTTTGGATTTGACACTAAAAGCAAAGGCAACAAAAGTAAAATCAATATAAAAAGCTTCTGCACAGTGAAGGAAAACATCAACAAAGTGAAAAGGCTACCTACCTACCCACTTGTAGAAAATATTTGCAAACTACATTACTGGTAAGGGTTAATATCTAAAATGTACAAGGAACTCATATACGTCAGTAGCAAGAAAACAAATAATCCAATTTAAAAATGGGCAAAGGACCTGATTAAACGTTTTTCCAAAGAAGACATACAAATGGCCAACAGATATATGAAAAAAATGCTCAACTTCACTAGCTATTAGGGAAATGTAAATCAAAACCACAATGAGATACCACCTCTCACACCTCTCAGAATGGCCATTATCAACAAGACAAGGAATAACAAGTATTGGAGAGGTTGTGGAGAAAAAGGAACCCTCATGGACTGCTGGTGGGTATGTAAATTGGTACAGCCACTATGGAAAACAGTATGAAATTTCCTTTAAAAATTAAGAATAGAATTACCATATGACCCAGTAATCCCTCTTCTGGGTATCTACCCCCCAAATCTGAAAATATTTATCCATAAAGATACATCTGCCCCTATGTTCATTGCAGCATTATTTACAGTGGCCGAGACATGGAAACAACCAGTGTCCTTCGGTAGATGATTGGATAAAGAAGCTGTGATACATATATACAGTGAAATATTACTTGGCCATAAGTGAAATAAGTCAGACAGAAAAATTGAGAACCATATGACTTCATTGATATGTGGGATATAAAACTGAAAGCAACAAATGAACAAGACAAAACAAAAACTCATAGACACAGACAACAGCTTAGTATTACCAAAGGGGAAGGGAGTCAACTATATGATGATGAAAGAAGACCTGACTCTGGATGGTGAAGACTCAGAGCAATATCTAGATGATGGATTATAGAACTGTACCCTTGGAACCTATATAATTTTACTAACCAATGTCACCATAATAAATTTAATAAAAATTAAAAATAAATCAGCCAGACAGAGAAACACCAGTACTGAATGGTAGGACTTACATGTTAGAATCCAAAAAAGTCACACATAGAAACAAAGAGTAGAATTGTGGTTGCTGGGGACTGGTGTGGGGTCATGGAAGAAATAGCGAGATGTTGATAAAAGGATACAAACTTTAAGTTATGAGATGAGATTCTGAGGATCTAATGTATAACATGGTGATTATAGTTGATAATATTGTATTGCATAATTGAAATTTGCTGAGAGAGTAGAACTTGTGTTCTCAAAAAAAAGAAAAAAAAAAAAAAAGGCAGAGATTCATAGAGTGGATGACCCGCCTTGTGAAGTTGTTTTTGCTCAAACCCAATCCTGTAGCCTTAAGTCATATGGGGAATCTTGTGTTGTTAAAATCTTCCAGTTTATATTATAGATTATAGATTACAGGTGTCTGGCCCTTATGCTGATAGTGATCGCAATTCTATCTATGCCCAGGAAGTACAAGGCCAGTAGACTGGTGGGGAAACCCTGATTTGTAGTGTTTATTGTTTTCAGAGTGTAAATTACCCTTCTGACATCATTGCTGAAGTCAAGGTACCCATCTGATGCTATTGCACATGGGAACAGTTGTGCATAATCAGCTCCTGAGACCTTCCAGAGGGGTTCCAGCACTTCCCTGGGCCTCTGGCTTCCTAGCAGAGTAGAGGAAGTGTTCACTTAGGTTCAGTGTCAGCTCGCCCTGGAGGCAGACTGAGGCATGTTAGTATACCTGCTCAGTGTAGTTCTGAAGCTGTTGCTACTACCTCATAGCTCGGAAGTGCAGTAGAGTTCCGAAGTGAAGAGCGAGCATTAGAAGGCTTGGCAGTGGTGCTTGATTTAAGGCCTTTGATCTAATCCCTGTGACTTCTGTCCAAGGAGGAATAAAGTGATGTGTCAGTCTGGGATTCCCAAACTGGCTAATTGGGAAAGCTACTGAGTACATACATACCTGATTATCCTTAATCTAGAACTATGTTTCCTTCTCAGAACTTGTATCAGTTTGTTATAGATATTAGCATAAATATTAATATCGTGTTTTTCCAGGAAAGAGCCGTGAAAGTTTGAAACCTATATGCTTTTGCTCATTATTGTATTTTCTTTTCAGTATCTAGTGATGGCATCCACACTGCCATTTTGAAATAAATATTTGGGAATTTTAAAATAAATATTTGTTAAATTAATGAATGAAAAAGTAAAGTTGTACATATTTTTTTAATACAAATAAAATGATGTTTGGCTCTTTGAAAAGTAGTGTGCCCAGAGCAGTTTGGTTCTTTCTTAAAGGTAATCTATCAATTCTGTGATTCTCCTATGTGCCCATGAACTGATCTCAGGTGGTTCTGAATGATATTATAATAACTAAATTATATTTCTTGATTTCTGTGAGCAGTATTCAAATACAGGTATGCTTTTCATTAGCTTTGTTAAATAAATAATGTGTACCTTTTAAATATTCTTTATAAGTGTCACTCCTTTAGATATTATGCAACCAAATAATGAATGTAAATAAATCTATCCTGAGTCTCAATAAAGTAATATTTCTTTTTTTATTTATGACAAATACTTCATACTACTTACATCTAAGAATACAATAAAACCCCAAAGAATGGACGGATGAATCATACTGGGTTTATTATTATGATGATAAATGAGACGTATTTGGGGGTAATTCTTCAATTGTAGAAAGATTCAGATGCTTACTAGTGAGACACTGAGCTTAAGAAGATGAAATTGTCCACTTCAATGACTTTATGTCCCCATTTCTAAATCAACTTGCCGATTTCATATTTACAACTGAGATCATTCATTGGTTCAAAAATGCAGTATATAAGTACAGTCTCTAAAGTTCTCTTTGCCCACCTTTAAATTGCTATGATGCATAGAGGGCTATGAATTTATTCAAAGGAGGTTTAAAAAAAACCTGAAAATTAATTTCAAAAACATTTAGTGCAAAGAGCCAAAAGTAACGAAGAACAATTGGAACAGTGGATGACAATAACTTTTTGATTGTCGATTTCAAGATTTCATCACAATTTAAAGATTCTAAGAAAAATTTAGTACACTTTTTGGGGAAAAATATTAGTTTTGCACACTAAATTCAAGCAACTTTGTTTGTGAACTAAACAGTCTCTTGTGCCATGTCCCTTAACAAAGACAACAATAATTAAGAAACTTTCCAATTGTAGAAAAACTGTTAACCCAGCTAAAAATCCTACAGTAAGGGTTGACCTAAAATAGAAGCCAAGTTAAACTGAGGCTGGATCTCTTCCAGATGGGAATACAGGGGGAAATATTTAAGTATTAGATGAGGGATTGACCTAAATGTTTTATAAAGCACTCTTCTACCCTAAAATTCTATCTCCACACACATGAAAAATATGGATATTTCAGTTTGTGGACTGTATAGTAATATCCACCCAAATGCACCAAAAAGTTACCTGATTGTCTATATATCTTGATGTCAATTTATAAGTTTTACAGAGTCATGGAATGTCCAACCCGCTTATTTAACAGATGAAGAAACTGTACTTACTACTGCTTCGTATTACCACATTGATGGTTTCTCAGAATGCTTAGGTGCTTTGCTCAGGGCTATAGAACCATATACAATTACAATAGTAGATACAGACCAGATCTTCTGATTCTCATATAAGAAGAGAGATTTTTCTACTATTTTGCCTTGCATGTTAAGTTATGGCCCCTTAAGGAAAAGAGACCACATTTATTTAACTTTCCGTGCTTTCAGAAAATAAATACACTTAAAATATGTTTGCTACTCCTGCTGCTGCAGATAAACCATAAGTGTTTTTAAATTACAGAGGTAGGAATTTTGATGAAGGCAAACACACTCCTCTAAATATCTAACCTTAAAGTACCTTGCTGAAAGGTTGTTTTACTGCCCAACAATTTGAAGGACAGGGCTAGCAAAAGAGTATAAATATCAAGCACAAATAAGTACAGAGATAAGAAGTGGTTATTTGTGAAAATTTCCCCTTTGTTTTGAAAACTTCTGCAAGCACAGTTTAGAAAGTTTGCTTCTAGATAAAAGATGCTCTTTCAATACGCTTTTAAAAATACAGTGCACTGAGAATTAAATCACCAGACAGTTCCAAACTATAGGGCAAATGAAACTACAAATTACATTTATAGGATGCATTTTATCTGGAGGAATCTCGGAGCACTTTATAACCTGATTAGAAAACACACATCTAGGAATCAGCACACCTGAAATATTGCTGCCTAGGGGGCCCATCCGGCAGCTCTTTAGGAAAAGACAGCCATGCCACACTCAGAAGGGACAGAGACCCCAGCCTAACCAATGACATGTCAGCTCCTGATTCAATGCCATGGAGCTGTGTATTACAAAGCATGGTCTCAAAATAAGAATGTCTAGGAAATTACATTGGGACCAGCCATCTGGGAATGATGGTGTTTCTCATAGCGTAGTGAATAGAGCACGGGCTTTGGAGTCAGACTGTCCTTGAGGGCAAAACCCAGTTTGACCGTTTACTAGCTGTGTGATCGTGGGTAAGCTCTCTAACTGCTCAAAGTCACAGTCTCCTTTTATGCATTACTTTTCGTGGTAAATCAGATGATGTAAGACCTGAAGGCCCAGTGTTCAG
Organism: Rhinolophus hipposideros; assembly: GCF_964194185.1. Classification (NCBI taxonomy): domain Eukaryota; kingdom Metazoa; phylum Chordata; class Mammalia; order Chiroptera; family Rhinolophidae; genus Rhinolophus; species Rhinolophus hipposideros. Next base: position 34,744,303 of record NC_138048.1, read on the forward strand.
GGCCTACCAGATGTTCAGTATGTTTTTGTTTTCATCATTTGCTTATTGATTAGAGAAATTCTTTTTATTTTTAAACATTATTATATACCTAAAGTTACTTATTCATATTGGTGTCATTGTCACCACCATTTTAGATATACACACACCATACAATGTATGATATATATGTCAATAAAATGTTTTACTATATATGAATTCATATTTATATAGAAAGAGTGGGCTTTATTTTGTGCTCATGCCCTGCATTCCACCATTGTTAGAGAAAGGCCTAGAAAGAGGCTGAAATCTAGCGTACCTATAGAGATATTGACTTTACCGAGGAACAAATGTTGCTCTTCTGTGTGTTGTCAGGTCGGGGAGCAAAGTCTAAGTAAGAATATAGATGCTCATAGGTATGTAGACATAGTAGTGGGAATCGTAGGGAGTTTTTACTGATTTCTTCACTTTTCACATTTTTATCAGTGAAATGGAAACAAAATCATCAGCTGAGAGTGAAAGGAGGGCAGAAGGTTTGGATGTCTGAGGAGAGAAAACGGTGTGTAAAACAACCATCTAGACCACGGTGAGAACAAATGGGCAGGGTAAAGTTGCAGGATTTCGGCCAGCATGAAGCACCCTCTTGAGGTTTGGGGTCAGGATTTTAAAGTGAGACCAGTCAGCATGTTTGTATTTTTCTTTTGCCATGTTCAGCTGCATAACTGCAAGCATGCAGTAGGAAGAAAATTTTATTTAACCAGAATTTAAATTTAATTTAATCGAGCTTTAGTATGGCCAAGAAAATATGATGACAAGCGGGGTAAAAGAATGAAAGTGTGTGCATTGAAACGATTGTAATGGTTGGCCGAGAATTTAAGCTGTGACAGGAGGGGAAAGAGGACACCAGGCTGTAGGAAGCATGCCAAGGCGGTAGGATCAATAGATTGGAAGTACTGGTAGGTTAAGGGATCAGGAGTCAGGACACTAGATGGACATAATGGTCAGAGAACTGGCTGCATGAAACGGAGATTGTGGAGAGAGCTAATTATTAGCAACGACAAGGTCTAAGATGTGACCTTAGGAGTGAGTGGCTGAGGTAGGATAAAAGACAAGATAATTGGAGTAGAGAAGGTCAAAGTGCTAGGAGGCCACTGTGTTGGAAGGATCATCAACTTCTATATTAAAATCACTAAGATTTACAACAGTAATAGTGTGAGAGAGACTTTTATTCATCCAGGACTTCACATATTGAGAAATGAAGGGGAATGACCCAGGAGTTGGTAAAAGACTGCAACAATAAGGGAAGTTGGTGATTTAATATGACTCCATGAGATTCAGAGCTAATGGGATCTCAGAGTCTCCCTTGACCTCTGTTGCTGAAAATAGATCTGGGGGAAAATTAAGAATACAACATTATCTTGCCAACCAAAGATGGATGGTATTTTAGAATGCGTTTTTGCAGATTTTTAAAGATACTTATCCGTACTGAATGCAAAAAGTGGTAGAGTCAGTAACAAAAATATATGTGTGTCTGCTGCCCTCTTTACCTCCCTGGATAACTCAGGGCAGCTACTAGTGACCTGAGAAAACAATTTCGAAATGAGGAGATGGAAGAGGAGCTGGGAAGACAGTGTAGGCTACTCTCTTTCTCAAGGAGTCACGCTTCGAGCCTCCAGAGAAGTTCAGCCACTTTTTTGCCCCAGATTCAAGATTTATAATCTGAATCCAATTAAATTAGAGTATATATGTGTGGAAACTTGGGAGTATGTCCCTGGTGATCTACACTGAATATATACTTCCCAGTCTGTGATTGTTTATGTTATTCTATGTAATTGGGTTTATGAATTTTATCCGTTAAGGAAAACTTCATTCCTCTTGCACCAAGTTTCCACCAGAGACACTTTTCACACCAGTATCTCACATGGTGGAGAGCAAACTGGCTGGGGAATGAAGTCATGTTCCCCAGCCAACTCTATCAGGAATAAATCTGATCTTTTGATCTCTATCTCATGAGCCTTATTCCTCCAATAGTTCTGAAAGTGGGAAGAAAAAATAGTGGAGTTATGTATTTGTCCATCTATCACACACACATATATAACCTTTATGTTTTCTGACTTTAATGTCCTGTTTCAAAAGGTCCTCCCCACAACAAGGTAATGTATTTCCCCACATTGTATTCTAGCATACTTATGGTTCCATCTTTGATATTTAAGTCTCTACTCCTATTCAAATTTATTGTTGTATGAAATAACAATTTACATTTACATTTTACAAATTCTTGGTTGTCCCAAAGCCAATTATTGAATAGCTTAGATTACCCCCCACTGACCTGAAATTAAAATATGTATAGCCCAGATATCAGAAAAGGTCACCTTAGTTTTGGGACATCAAATGAAATGGTCTGGAACTGGAAACCGAGAATTCCTTCTACCCTCTGGATATTGTGGAAGTTTGTGTTTTTTTAGTCATTTTTGGCTTAAATTGCATGATCTCAGCTTTTGTTTGTCTGAAAGAACATTCTTTTCAGGTTTTTGTTTTGTTTTAGGTATGTAGATGCTAGATAGAGAGTTTATTTCTTTTACCACTTTAAAAATGTTATTTCTCTGTATGCAATATTTCTTTTTGGAGGGGGAAGGAGCTGCTTGTAAGATTTTTTTAGTATTTGTTTTTCAGAATTGAAAATTGTGTGACTTGGTGGTTTTCTTAGAGTTTATCTTATTTAGGATTTGTTGAGCTTCCATCAGTGTCTATAATTTCCATCAAATTTCATAATTTTCAAACAATATATCTTCACATATTTTTCTATGACCTCTCTCCTCTCCTCATGGGTCTCCAATTATATGCATGTTAGAACATTCGGAATTAGATCACAGATCACTGAGGCTCTTTTTGAAGTCTTCCTGTGCTTCCTTTAGATGTATGTTTTTGATATATCTTTAAATACTATGTTTAAGTTCCTGTTAAGCCAATCCAGTAAAATTTTTACTTCAGATATTGTGTTTCTCATCTTCAGAAGTTCCATTTGTCTTGTATTTTTTATATCTTACAATTTTCTAATATTCATATTTCTCTTTAAATACAAAAATAATACATACAAAGTTATGATAGCAATTGTGATATACTTGTATGCTTGCTCGAGCATCTCTGCATTTGTTTCCATTGAGTTTTCTCCTGGTTATGAGTTACATTTTCTTGCTTCTTGGCATGTTTGGTAAAATGGAGACGGAGCTGGATATTATGATGATCACTTTGTTGAAGTTGTGGACTTTGTTGTCTAACTTTTAAGACTGTTTACTTTTAACATTAGTTATTTACAGATCAATTTGGTGCCTTTGATCTTGCCTTAAGGTTTCTTAAGGTGGGTCTAAGTAGCCTACACTCGAGGGATAATTCCGCCCCACTGCTAAGATATTATGCAGCTAGATCTCCATTGAGTGACCTGATGACCGCAGAGGACTTTCCACTCTGGTTGGAACTGAAAGAAACCACTACCCAGTATGAGCTCTGGGACTTGCTCTCCTTGCAACTTCCTGATCATTCCTCATTCTGGTTGGTGGAGTTTGACTCTATGCATATGTGGTACAGTCCTTAGCAAAGACTCAAGGAGAAGCCAAGGCAGGTATCTGGGGCACTTTTCTGCATCACTCTCTCCTTTTCTGGAACTCTACCCACAACTTTCATCTGTGTTGGTCTCCTGTAACACTGATCTCCAATTTCTCATCTCCATAAGACTGCCACAGACGGTTTAGTTTCCACTGCTCTCTGTCCCTGGTCAAAAACTGCCTTTGGCCCAGTGTCTGAAAACAGTTGTTTTCACATATGCAGGCTTAGTTTTCTGGTTATTGAAGTCAGGAGGTTAAATCTTGCTGTCTCCATTGCTGACAGCAGAAGTAAAAATTTTTCTATCAATCTACTATTCCATTTGCATGGGATCTATCTTTCTACAGCATTTGCTTTTAAGCTCTCTTCCATGGACCCTAAGAATATCACTATAACATACCAGATCCATCTTCCAGTTATTCTGTTTCTAGATGTTCTAATTAGTCCTTATTCAAAAATGTTATTGTTCCTTTTTCACCCTTATGTTTTTTTGGTTTTTTTTCTAACAAGTATTCTCTATATTTATTTTGTGCTATTTTTCAGATTATACTCTATCATTTCAAAGGTATTATTATTTCAAGATCTAAATATGCAGGATTTTCAAAACTCAGTTCTTCACACTTTCAAGGTTTACTTGTTTTCTATCTAGAGTCTAGGTCAAGACAGGTAAGCCTTCCCTTTCACTGCTCTGTGTGTATGTGTACACTTTTCCATAATCTGCCTTTTGCTGACTTTTTAGCCTTTGAGGTCCTATAATAATTTTATGTAGGAGTCTCAGTTTTAGCTCCTACTTTGCATGGACCCACAGTCCTATCGACTCTTCTTGTGCGAGGTTTATAAAACAAGCCCCTCCATAACTCAGAACAATAACAGCCCCTTGGGGGTCAGTACACATATATACTCAGTATGAACGTATGTGTGTGTGTATATATATATATATATATATATATATATATATATATATATATACTGAGTTCTACTTTGTACTTCTTTCAGAAATCTTATTGCTATTCTAAACTGCTATATAGTGCTTAAATTTTTATCTGCAATTTTCATTTAATATTTTTAATTTATTTCTTTGACCTGTAAGTACTTTTTTCTTTTATAAAAGTATAGTTAGCATATCAGCACTATATTACATTGGTTTCACATGTACAACATAATGATTCAACATTTATATACTTTATGAAGTGATGACCATGATAAGTCTAGTAACCATCTGCCATTTAATTTGTGTTTTTCCTCAGAAATATTAGTAACTTCTTGGGGGAAAATACCCCCAAATAAATAGCCTTCTGTTCTACTAGCACTAAATACCCACGCACTTCAGAAATGTTTATTTGACTCCATGGTTTTTATTTGACATGCATTTTCCATATAATTACTAATTTGCTGCTGTCTTCCCAGTTAATTTATTCATCCTTTTTCTCACTGTACACTGTCTCAAAGCCCTAAGTGCATGGTTATCAAGAGACTATTTCATATGTGTCTCACCTGGACACTATCCTTATAGACATAACTATCTATAATATTCCCATCAGCACCACTAATTTCCCTGAGGAGTGCCGTACTAGAAACTCACACTCATTAGCACTATTTGATCAAGGCAATAAAGTCTACTGACTGTTTAACTTCAAATTTAATCTAGGGGCAACCACATTAATATTTTAAAAACAGTAGCCCAGAAGTAAGTATCTGTTCTGTTCATGAGAGAGTAACTGCTACTGGATTAACCCACTGGCAATAAAAAACACACAAGAACTGGCACGTGTGTGTGCATGTCTCTGTGTGTGTGTGTGTGTGTGTGTGTGTGTGTGTGTGTGATAATACTGGAGAGGAATGAGGCAGAGGAATAGAGCACAAACAAAAATCATTCATTGTACCTGGCCTGAGGATACAGACATCAGAGAGGTAAAATTTCAGAAAGAACAAAGCCATAAAGAAGGGAGGATAAAAATCCATGAGTGATTTCTTCTAAAGTTATTGACTCCTAAACTGCACAAAGATTTCACAAAACCAAGAGGTTAGCAGCAGCTGGAGGTTGAAGAGCTGAGTTGAGATTGCTGTACTAAGTGGGAGACTTGCAAATGGATTTTGAAATTTTGTCAGTTCGGAGGGTCCCTATAAAACACTTAGGCATTCCCTTGACACCCTGAAAGATAATAGCCCAGAACTAAGATCAAAACCCAGCTGGCCAGACCTATCAAAGATTAAACCTTCTATTCAACAGAATAAGTGATTGACCTGAATTCTGAATACCATTAAAAAACATTTTCATCCTTTTGTAGAAAGAAAATATTAACAACTTGTACAATTTCTCATCCACAGTGTCTGGCTTCCAGTGAGAATTATAAGGTAAATCAAAAAAAAAGAAAAAAGAAAAAGACTGGATACTAAGAAAAACAGCAGGTAGTGGGAATAGACACATAGGTGATTTAGATATTTATATTTTCAGAAAAGACTTTTAAAGTGAATAGAGTTAACATGTTCAAGAACATAGAGGACTGTATTTGTAGTTTCAGAAGATACTTGGAATTTATAAAAACAAGTCAAAGAGAAATTCAGTTCTAAAACAGAAAAATATAATATTTGTAACTAGCAAAAAAATGAAAGACTGTATTATTTAAAAACTGATAATGGGAGAAAATGAATAATTTTTAAAAGCTTGGTTTATACAAAAGAAGGCAAGAAAACAAGAAACAACAGTCATGAAAACAAATAACAGAAGAGTAGACTTAACTCCAAGTATATGAGTAATTAATTGAAATTCATCTGCATTAAATATTCCAAAGATGATCATGCTAATAAGACAATTATGCATATATATAGGAAATATACTTTAAATATGTGGAGAAAGATCAAAAGTAAAAGTACTGAATAAATGTATCATGAATATATTAACCAAAATAACATAGGTGTGAATTTATTAATGTAAGAAAAATAGTTTTAAAGGAAAATATTACCAGAGATACTGAGGGACATTTTATAATAATAAAAGTCAATTCATAGGAATATGTAAAAGTCCCAATTTACATGCACCTAAATCCACAGTTTCAAAATATATAAATAAGAATAATAAAACAAAAGAGAAAAATAAAAAAACAACAATTAGCTAGAGGCTTTAATAATCAGAAAATGAGTAAATGCATATAAGATATAAAAAAAAGAACATGAGTAGTCAACCTAACTTAATTGGTACCAACTACATTTATGGAACATTGTACTATACAATTGCAAAATAGACATTCTTTATCAGTTCATGTGGAATATTTATACAAATAGACCATACATGGACATCAAAGCAACTATCAACAAATTTCAAAGGATTGAAATAATTTAGCATGTTTTCTAACTATACTGGAATTAAACTAGAAATAAAAAGATACCAAGAAAATTTCACCTGTAAATTAAGAAATATACCTCTCAATAACTAATTCCATTCAAGAGAAATGAATGGATGTGTTCACCAAGGGAATGTATAAGAGTGTGCGTAGCAGTTTTACTAATAGTACCCCCCAAAACAGAAAACAATCCAAATGCCCTCATTGGATGAATAAACAAACAAATTATGGTATATTCAAACATAGTAATTAAAAAGAGCAAACTGCTGCAGCATGGAACCACACAGATGGATTGTATAGATATAGTGTTGACTAAAAGAAACCAGACACAAAAGAATATACACTGTATGATTTCATTTATATGAAGTTCAAGGACAGGCAAGATTTATCTATTATGATAGACATCAAAATGGTGGTTATTTTTGGAAGAGGAAATGGTAATGATTGGGATGGCATATGAGAATGCGTTTGGGGTGATGGAAAAATTTCTATATTTTCTAGGAGGCAGTCACACTCATTGTGTGTGTGTGTGTGTGTGTGTGTGTGTGTGTGTGTGTGTGAGTAAATTTACTGTAAGCATGTTGGACCTCCTGTTAGGGACTGAATTGTGTCCTTCCCAAAATGCATATGTTGAAGTCATAATTAACCTCTGTTACCTCAGAGTGTGACTGTATTTGGAGACAGGGCTTTTAAGGACGTAACTAAGGTTATGTGAGGTCATATGTGTAGGCCTTAATCCAATCTGACTAATGCCCTTTTTAGAAGAGGAAACCTGGACTCAGAGAAACACCAGACCCGTGTGTGTACAGAAAAGCCCCTGTGAACAGGTGACACCAGGGTGGCCATAAAGCCAAGGCAGGCCTTAGGAGCAACCAAACCCAATGGTACCTTGACCTTGTTAATTTCAGCCTCTAGGACTGTGAGAAAATTAGTTTCTGTTGTTTAAGCCACTTGGTCTGTGATATTTTGTTATGACAACCCTGGAAAACTATACAACCCCCAAAACAGAAAATAATAGCTAATATTTTAAGTGTTTATTCTATGCTTATTTAATCCTTTCAACCGCATTATGAAGTCATTACAATTATTAACTCTTATTTTATAGATAATACTTAGAAAGGATGAGTAACAAGTCAAAAATTATGAAGGTAGTAAGACGCAGTCCAGTCATTTGACTATAAGCTGCCTGAGTCCAAAATCCATATGTTTAATTCTCAGATTCTATGTTTAATTTCTAGATTATATTCCTAAATTATAATACTGAGTTTCTTTTCCATAGTCAGCTAGCAGGCAGCAATGGTTCTGCAGAAATTACCAGGAATGTTCTTTGACACAGTCACTGAGAAAGTGAAAATTCCAGAGCTTGGGGCATTGTAAAAAGAGTACAGATAAAAGGACCTTCGGCAGTGAGAGTGGGCTTGAGGCTATGTACCCTGAGAGTATTATCGGCTAAATTAAGTGTCAGCAGCAGCAACGAGGCTGTCACACTTGTAAGTAGATACTTGATGCATTCTAACTACTTTTGAATGTTTCCCATCATCTCCCCAGACCCTGAACTCCTTGAGGTAAGGAATGTGTCTAATTTCTGTTATTTTATATAATGTGGGTCCCTGAATGGACACTCAATGAATATGTGTTGAAGTAAATGGACAGGACTGACAGATCCTCCCAAATGACTTTGCCCTACTTACCACTTTTTCCTTAAAACTAGTTCTACTCTCATCTTAAATCTCGAATGGTGGAAAATAAATTGCAGGCTCGCATCCCACTTCCCAAGTTCTGTTAGGTTTTATTTATTAATGCTCATCACATATGCTCAAACTGCTAAATGTGTCTGTTGAAAATAAAATGAGTCAGCAGTGAATTTTTGGTCCCATATTTTCTGTCCTTTTAATATCTTTATTCTCCTCTAGAGCCTTGTTTTATCTGTTTTTTCCATTCCCTTGCTCTGTTCCTCTCTGTACAGTTGTCTCCCTGTCGTTTTTGTTCCATTTTCTCTGATTTACTCCCTTTTTGGGGGGCTGTCACTGGAACAGCATCTTGAGATTGATAATAATGTCTTCTTCTTGCACTGTAATTGCTGTGTCAGGCTGACAGGCACAGCAGGCCACAATTTTAACACTGACTAAAGAGCAGATTTGCTACATGCTGATTAATTTCTGGGCGGGATGGGGTTGGGGGGCTCAAATGAGGATGTGACTGTCTCTCAAAAGTGCCCCCTTTCTCACTTCAAAGACAGAATCACTAACCATACACTAGCACACTCATTTGCAGTGGTCAAAACAATGTATCTTTCAATATATTGTTAATTGGTTTTAAATCATCTTTTCAGAACTTTTCAAGATATTGCTTATTTAATTTTTCCCAAGTTCTTTTAAATAAATGAGAGGCTGTACTACCATTTTTTTCCTTATAGCTAAGGAAACTAGTCTGTCAGTAAAAATCTTTAGTGGGGAATGTTGGGGGCTAATGCACGCATTCCATTCCATTGGACATTGAGTCCTTAAGGTGGATAATTTTGAGTGAAGTAATTTCCTTTGTGTTCCTCATCAGTAAAAGTTGCATTTGCAAAAATGAAGCATGGGATTGTAACTGGCACCATGTGGTACTCATAGCTTGAGCTAAAGTTTGAACAATGTTCACTGATAATATTTGAATTATAGGTAGCCAGAGTATACAAACCTAAGGGAAACTTAATTGTGTTTAAATATATGTTAAAAATGTGCACACGACCAGAATGTTGAATAGTCTTGCAATGTCAAGAATATATCTTTGCTTTCAATTTACATAACTAAGCAAAATATTGTGCATGCTGTGAACTCCCCTTTAGAGTTGGAAGGAATGTTATGAAATGACAAAGAATAACAAACAGCTCTTAGTCAGAAATCGAGCAAAGACTGGGTCTGATTGCACCTGGTGTGGATATCTATTAAGATAACAAGCAATGAGATTGGGAAGCTGAACAGGATGAGCTCTTGAGGGCCCTTCCAGGTCTATTCATCTATGAAAATAGCTCATCTGTAATGCCCCAAATAAGTTCACATTTAGCACACGGGCTTTAAAGATTTCTTCAAGTGGGGAGGTTTTGCAGGATGTGCTGTGGGCATCTTCAGGTAACAGGAGAGAATGCAATGCTCTCAGCAGCTGCTTATCTCTAGGTCCCCAGAATTTAACATTTAGGGATTTATTGCAAACCCACTACCCTAATGGAAACAAAATGTCACTCACCTTGCTCAGAACTAAACCACTAAGTGCTTAAAGTTAATCTCCCTAATAATACACCAAAGACAGCAGTGTAGTCAGCAGAAAGCTAGTGCAGAAGTCTTCCTGCAGTGCTGCCTGAAATTGTGTTGGCTTCCAAATCCGGGCATTGCTGAAGTTCAGCTGAAAGTACACCCTTGTCTGTAAAGCTTTACACATATTGCTTCTAGATTATTATTCATGGGGGAAGCAACAAGCAGAATTAGGTGTACATGACTCATGTGTCATTAATCTAACTCTGCGCGTCCTCTAATGAAAAGGAAATACAAATTTTAACCTCAAAGAAATGTAAGGTTTGAATGTCTTCACAGTCATTACCAAGAGATTAAGTAGTGTATATAGAATATTTTCCCATATCAATTTAGTTTTCCATGCCTAATTTATTTTTCAGCTTTATTGGGGATATAATTGAAAAATGTAATACACTTAAAGTGTATAATGTGATGATATGATATACATAGACATTGTGAAAGGGTTTCCACAGCTGAGTTATGTAACACATTATACCTCACATTATTTACTTTTTTGTGAGAACACTTAAGTATTACTCTGTCAGCAAATTTCAGTTATACCATACAGTATTATCAATTATAGTTACATTGTTATATATTAGATCTTCAGACCATAGTCATCTTATAACTGAAAAATTGGACCCTTTTACCAACCCCTTCCCTCCTGAGGGAGAAGCTAGGAGTTGGGGGTTCCCTCCAGATTGAATTGTGCTTTGGGATGTATGGTAAGAGTGCATCTTAGTCTTTCCTACCTGTTTCGATGTGGGTATTTCCTCAATTGCCTGATGTAGGAGCCACTTAACTAGTTTCTGGATTTCTGTCAGAGAAAATTGTTCCATGTGTAGGTGTATATTCAGTGCATCTTCAGGAGGAGGAAAATTCATGGGTCTCTTATGTCGTCATCTTGGTTACACCCGCCCCACCATACAGATTGGGATTTGAAAGAATCTATAGAAAAACGTTATTCTAAACTTGATATGTTGTAGACGAGGAAATGGGCATAGAGAATTGACATGACTTGCTTATGTAGTTCAAAAACAAAAATGGCAGTCACCTATCTGATCTCATTGAGTGTATTTCTCCTGTGTCTTGCTATGCCAAGAAAGTTAAGAGTAGAATGAGATTGTAGACTGACTTCTGAAGTTATGGGTGAACAATGTTAGATGCCAGAACTCTTTCTGGGGCTTTTTTCCCTGAGATGAACAACTTTCTAGAATGTCCTTCTAAGAATTTGGATGAGATGCAATTACATGTGGAAGCAGTGTGTTAGGACAATTGGGAAAAAATAATCTGTAAACAGTCAATGAAAGAGAGTTCTGGTTCCTGATTGTAAAAGAAATGTAAAGAATTTTGAATATATTCTTTTAAAAATGTAGAGAACATCATTGAAGCCATTTAAAGTCTTTTAAACTCATCTGTGGATTTTCACACAATCTGTGTCATATATTCTTATTTCTAGGTGAAGAAATTGGGGCATGAAGTAAAATGTGAGGATCCCAGAGTTCAATGTAGCTGAAGAACACAAAATTAAATAGAGCATGAGCACTGCTTAAACCTCTGCTGTGATTTCACATTTTCTCTGTAATGTTAGTTCACATCCCTGATTTTTTTTTAAAGAAAGTGAAGCTTGAATCTCCTTATTGATAGCTGAACAGATTTTAATTAATGTGGAGAGTTTGAAAAGTTTTGAATTTTCCAGGTGGGATGATGGTGTGTGATCTCTAAAGTGAAGCAGAGCTCTTGTTCCCATTTTCAACTCACTGTGAGTTTAATTGAAGGGATTAATACCACAAAAGATTTGACAAGTCATATACTGAAGTGGTAGTGGTCCTCTGAGAGAAGAACAAGAACGTTGGTCTTCTCAAGGCGCTGAAGTGATGATGAGAAGCATAAGTGTCCTTACATGCCATTAACGTGAAAAGCAAAGCATATTCAAGCTGAATTTGCGGTGTCCTTAACATGACAAGTTTATAGCCTCTTAGAGATTAATAGCATTGTGGCCAAAAGTGCTTGTGTGTTACACATCAGAGCTTCACAAATCAAACAGATGTATTTTTTTTTAATTTAACCTGCGAGAATATTTCTTTGTTCTCCTTCCCTATTTGTTGGCTTTTCACTGAATCAAGCAATTATCAGCTTTTCTTTTGCTGAGAAATGGCACCCTGTATTTTTTTTTTTCTTTTTTGCCTTTTAATATACACAGTAAATTAATAACAAAGTAGGTATTTAGACACATTGAAAATAGCTAGCTGGAATGACCTGTAGTGCTAAGCCACTTCAGAATACAGATTGATTAACTCCTGGACATTTTCAATTTGCTAATCACATCGTAGAATTTGCTGTGTGTGGTTCAGGTTCAACTACATGATTCTGTTTATTTTGCAGGACAATGTTGGCCAATTAAACTATTCTTAATAAATAAACTACCAGTCAGTAACTAAGCATATTTATCTTTCTGGCCCCCACTTGCTGCAATATGCAATAACAGTAATAGGTGAAAGTCACTTGTTCGTTTTCAATTCCGTTTCTTGCCCACAAAAGGATTGCATAGATCTTGCCTGATTGTTTTTAGGTCTATTTTTTTTTTATATCTAACATTCAGTCTGAAACTAATTGATGGATTATGATTCTAGCTCTTGTGAATTCTTGAGTGACCCAGGGAAAGTTAATTTTGTTTTCTGGCTCATAAATTCTCTTTACGTGCAAAGAGAAGATGCCAACTGTAATGTACCTATTCAAAAGAGTTTTGAGAAATATAACTTTGAAAAGGAAATATAAAACTTTCTCAAACCCCAAGTGCTATATAAATGTTTAATTATGTTAGCACTGATTAAAAAGCCCAGTAGAGATACATTAGTCTTGCTTTCTACCATCTATTCTCCCTTATTTTGCAAGAAATTCCAGATAAATAACATTGCACATTGCTCCTGATTAAACATTTATACAAATAAGCGCCTTGGTACCACTGTTTTTGATTCATGTCTGAATAGCCTAGGGCCTCGGTACTTGTGGGTGAGTTTAATTTTCTGCAAAGATAATTTGCATTTTACGTTGGAACATTTCTTCAGGGAAACGTGTAGTTCCTTTTGAGAATAATTTCAGCACAGTCACTGATATTCTAGGTAAGTTGCTGCCAGATGTTTTATTTCATGGCCCCATATTTACTTCATAAACAAACTAACAAAAGAGGTTTGAATATTTTAGTGGAAGAGAAGGAGGGTCTGCAGGGAAGGGAGAGTCGGGGATGAGACTGGACTCTACACTGTTGAGTGACAAAGAGAAGAGGGTCTCTGCTGAAGAGACTGTGGGTGAGTGAGTCAGCTTGAGAGTTAGACGGGACTGAGCTTGCCAGTCCGGGGGTTTTCCCCGAGAAACAAACTGGATCTGCGCAGCTCACAGCATCTTCCAGATAAGGACCCTCTAGGGATGACCATCTGACTTTGAATTCTATTTTTTTAAGCTAAGGAAACCATTGAAGTCCATTTGAAATGAAATGATTTGTTTTCCTTTTAGTAACCAATTTACTGAACAATTCAATCTAAAGGCTGCCAACATGGTAAGGTGTGATGTTTTTTTCTCTCATTATTACTGTTCAATATTAAGTCACTCTTTTCTTGTCTGGTCACCAACATTCTAATCCAGTCTAGTCAGTCCATACTCTCCCAGCCCTGGCCAGGCTTCAACCTCAGGGCTAGAAGAAAAGGAGAAAGATCGACTCTGCTCCACCATTGCTCTTCACTCTTATATTTCTGCTTCTTCCGGATTGGGAGAGGGGAGAGAGAGTTAAAGAAAGGGGGTCAATATTCTTTATACGTGAGAGGTGCACTTGTAGTACGTCCTTGATTTTTTTTTTTTTCATCTGTGTGGTAAGACTCTAAATGTGGACTCTGTCATTGACCATGTACGAGTTCTTTAGGAGATCACTTGCTGACATTATTGTCTGACATGCAAGATAAGTGATATCCACTGGCTAGACTCCCTCGTGCCTGATCCAGTCCTATACACCTCAGAGTCTCTTGATGCTTCACTTACAGTACCTGGCAGGCGGGCTTCTTGGGTCCTGTGGCAATGGTTCAAGCTCACCTGCCTTGACAGGGATCCCCTTATCCCGTGTAATTGTGATGTATCTTTGCCCTCTCAATGGTGGGCTGCTTGTCACGTGATTCACTGCAGACTCCTCTTGACCATTTCGTTTTCACTCTATTCAATTATTCACAGATGGCAGATCAGTTAAATCTATGGCATAAGTGGACATCCAATAGAATCAAGTGACAGTTTCCTAATCTCTAACTGGCTGTCTTTTGGAGGTACCATTACGTGAATTGGGAGAGGTGGTTTCAATGCATAACGTTCTCACCCATCACTCACTTCCAGATCAGCCATCGAATCCATCATTATCTTCTTATTTGCTTTGGGGGTTGTGGAAGAGAATTTTACCATCAACTTCTTCGTGGGTCCTGCAGAGATTTGCTAGGTGGGATTTTAGAATATGGAGGCACTTAGTTTGCACCTTTCATTTTCAGCTATGGAGCTGAGAGTTATTATCATACATGGATATTGGATTTTGTTAAATGTATTTCCACGTCTGTTTAAATGATCATGATTTTTATTCTTCATTTTGTTCATGTGGTGTGTCATGTAGATTGATTTGCAAACTTGCATCCCACTTGATCATGTACATATTTTAATATATTGCTGAATTCAGTTTGTTAATATTTTGTTGAAGATTTCTTCATCAATATTCATTAGGGATATTGACCTGTAATTTTCTTTCCTTGTAGTGTCTTTGGTTTTGTTATCAGGGTACTGATGGTTTTGTAGAATGAGTTTAGAAACCTTCCCTGCTCTTCAAATTTTGTGAATAGTTTGAGAAGGAAAGGTATTAACTATTCCTTGAATGTTTGGTGGAATTCACCTGCAAAGCTGTTTGGTCCAGAACTTTTGTTTGATGGGAATTTTTTGATTACTGATTTAATTTCCTAAAAATACGTGTTTCCTAAAAATACGACCTAGCCGGACAATCAGCTCTAATGCATCTTTTGGAGCAAAAATTGATATGAAACCCAGTCTTATTTTACTATAAGACCGGGTCTTCTATAATACAATATAACATAAGACTGGATCTTATATTAATTTTTGCTCCAAAAGACATATTTGAGCTGATTGTCTGGCTAGGTCTTATTTTCAGGGAAACACGGTAGAACTTGGTCCCTTCGGATTTTCTGTTTCTTCTTGATTCAGTCTTAGAAGATTGTATGTGTCTAGGAATTCCTCCATTTCTTCCAGGTTGTCCAATTTTTTGGCACATGATTGTTTGTAGTATTTTCTTATAATCTTTTGTATTTCTGTGGTGCTGGTTGTCATTTTTCCTCTTTTATTTCTGATTTTACTTATTTGGGCTCTCCCTCTTTTTTTTTTCTTGAGGAGTCTTGCTAAACGTTCATCAACTGTGTTTATCAAACCAGCTCTCTGTTTCATTGATCTTTCCTGTTTTGTTTTAGTCTCTATTTCATTTAGTTCGCTTCTGATCTTTATTATATCCTTCCTTCTACTCACTTTGAACTTGGTTTTTCTTTTTCTAGATTTTTTTTTTTTAAGCTGTAAGTTAGATTGTTCATTTGAGGTTTTTTGTTTGTTTTTTCTGTTTATTGAGGTAGGCCTGTATCACTATGAATTTCTCTCTTAGAACTACTTTTGCTGTGTCCCATAGATTTTTGACATTTGTATTTCCATTTTTATTTGTTTCAAGATAACTTTTGATTTCCACATTAGCACATTGATTGTTTAGTAGCATGTTGTTAAGCCTCTATGAGTTCATGTTTTCTTTTCAGTTTTCTTCTGGTAGTTGATTTCATACGATTGTGATTGGAGAATACAGTTGATATGATTTCAGTCTTGTCAAATTTATTGAGACTTGTTCTGTGGCCTAACATGTGGTCTATACTGGAAAAGGGTCCATGTGCACTGAAAAGAATGTGTATTCTGCTTTTTTGGTTCAAATGTTCTATAAATATCAATTAAGTGCATCTGAAATGTGTCATGTAAAGCTACTATTTTCCTGTTTAGAGGATCTGTTAATGTAAGTGGGTTGTTAAGTTTCTGCAGTTATTGTACTTTTTTTGATCTCCCTTTATGTCTGTTAATATTTGCTTTATGTATTTAGGTGCTTCAATGTTGGGTGCATAGATGTTTATAATAGTTATATCCTCTTGTTAAATTGATCCCTTTATCACTATGAAATGCCCTTCCTTGTCTCTTGATACAGCCTTTATTTTAGTCTATTTTGTCTGACATAAGTACTGCTACCCCAGAGTTTTCTTGTTTCCATTTGTATGAAATTAGTTATTCCATCCCTTAACTTTCAGTCTGTGTGTGTCTTTTGATCTAAAGTCTGTCTTTTGTATGCAGCATATGTATAGTTTCTGTCCTTTATCAATTCAGCCATCCTGTCTTTTGATTGTAGTATTTAGTCCATTTACGTTTAAGTACTTATTGATAGTTATATAGTTATAACCATTTTATTAATTCTTTTCTGATTCTTGTGGTTCTTCTCTGTTCTTTTCTTCTTCTCTTGCTCTCATCTATTGTACATGATAACTTTTTATAGGAGTTTGTTTGAATTCCTTTTTATTTATTTTTTTGTGTATTACAAAAAACCTATTACAGGTTTTTAGTTTGTGGTTACCATGAGATTCACATAGCTATGTTTATAGCAGACTATTTTAAGTTTATGGTCACTTAAGTTCAAACATCTAAGAACACTACATTTTTGACTCATCCCTGCTATGTTTATAGTTTTGTAATCATATTTTACATCTTGTATGTGTGTGTATCCCTCAATTTAATATTGTATTTACACATGATCTTACTACTTTTCTTCTAACCCTCATACTAGGTTTATAATTGCTTAATCCATTACTTTTACTAAGTATTGCCTTTATCAGTGAGTTTTTGTTTTCCTTTCCTTTATTTTCTTACTTTTACTTTTGGCCTTTTCTTTTCCACTTAAAGAAGTCTCTTTATAATTTCTTGTAACACTGGTTTAGTTGTGATGAACTCCTTTCGTTTTCACTTGTCTGCGAGACTCTTTATGTCTCCCTCAATTCTAAATGGTAACCTTGCTGGTAACCTAACTTAATGGCTTCAGCAAGTAGGCTAATATATCTAGAACATTCTTGGTTGTAGGTTTTCTCTTTTATCACTTTGAATATATTGTGCCATTCCCTTCTGGCCTGAAAAGTTTCTATTGAAAAATCAGCTGGAAATTTTATGGGAGCTCCCTTGTACATAATTAGTTGCTTTTCTCCTGCTACTATTGAGATTCTCTCTTTGTCTTTTACTTTTAGCATTTTAATTATGTTGTGTCTTGGTGTGGGCCTGTTTGAGTTCATCTTGTTACAGATTCTGTGCTTCCTGGACTTGTATGTTTATTTCATAGGAACATTTTCAGTTATTATTTCTTCAAATGGGTTTTCTAGCCTTTTCTCTCTCTCTCATCCTTTTGTGACACCTCTGATGCATGTGTTGGTACTCTTGATGTTATCCCAGAGGTGCCTTATACATCCTCATTAAAAAAAAAAAACTTATTATATATTTTGACTGTTCTGATTGGGTGATTTCTACTACCTTATCTTCCATTCTTCTGTATAATGTAATCTGCTATTGGTTTCCTCTAGTGTGTTTTTAGTTTGTTATTGTATTCTTCAGCTATTAGATAGATAGATAGATAGATAGATAGATAGATAGATCTATATTTGTTGAAATTCTCACTGAGTCATCTATCCTCCCAAGTTTGTTGAGCATGTTTATAACCATTGTTCTGAACTCTATCTGATAAATTTCTTATGTCCGTTTCATTGAATTATTTTTCTAAAGTTTTGTCCTTAGCTTTCATTTGGAACATATTTCTCTGTCTCCTCATTTTGGCTGTCTCTCTGTGTTCGTTTCTATGTATTAGGTAGATCTGCTGTATCTCCCAGACTTCAAAGAATGGCCTTATGTAAAGGGTGTACTGTGTGGCCCAATAGCACAGTCCTCCCTGGTCACAAGAGCCATGTGCTTCACATGTGTCCACTATGTGGGTTGCATGTGCCCACCTGTTGTAGTTGGGCTGTGATTGCAGTGGACATGTCAGTGGGTGTGGTTGCCCCTCAGGCTGATTGTAAGAACTGATCAAGAGTACATGGATGAGCTTTTGTTTGGGGTCTGGTCCCATGGAACAGAAGTTGCTTTAGCAGGGCTCTGGTGCCAGCTGATGCCACTATCAATTGTGTAGGTTCTGGAGCCTTTTGGGAGGGGCTCTGGTGCAGGCCAAGGCAGGCCATTGATTGTGTTAGGCCTGGGACCATTTGGTGGAAGCTATGATGCAAGCTGAGGTTGATTGCCTGTTGTGCCAGGCTTGGGGCCTCTTATTGGGCGCTTCAATGTCAACCGAAGTCAGTGTCACTTGCGGCAGGCTTGGGGCTGCTTAACAGGAGCTACAGTGCAAGCCAAGTGAGCCGAGGCTGACTGCCATTTGTGTTGAAGCTGAGGACATCCAGGAGAGACTGAGGTGCATTTCGAGGCTGGCTGCTGCTTGTGTGGAGGGTCTGGAGTCACTGGAAATGGCTCTGACCACGGCAACTAGGTTGGGTGGGGTGAATGGTATTAACAGAGAGCTACATTTTAATGGAGAGCTATAGATTTTGTCTCTACCTGCACTGGGCTAGCTGGGTGGGAGGAAATCTCAATAAAGATACAGTGGAGCCCCCAGTGCTCTGTGCCCTGAAAGAGTTCTCACCACTCCTCGTCCCGACAGCCCCCGCCCTGAAGTTAGTCAATGTAGTTTTTCACCATGTGATCCAGGCTCTGCTGGAACTTCTTTCTGCCTTATGCTGGAGCTTGGAGCAAGTCATTTTGTGCACACATCTTTTTATCTCAATCTCACTGCCCTTCAATGCTCTAGGAAGTAATCCCTGCTAGAGTTCAATGCCAGATGTGATCAGGCTCCTGGGCTGGGGAGCCTGCTGTGGGGCACAGACCTCTTGTTCCACAGGGGGGACCTCTGCAGCCAAGACTCCCCTCCCATTTATTATTCATTCACTACACTGTGGGTGTGGGACTGGTCCTGACCATATCTCTGTCCCTCCTACCCCTCTCCACGCGCTTCTTTATATCCCTAGTTACAGGAACTCCGTTCGTCTAGACTTCAGGTGGTTCTCAGTGTTCCTAATTAATTGTCATTTTAATGTGTTCATGGTTGGAGGTGAGTTCAGGGTTTGCCTACATTGCTATCGTGACTAGAGCCTGCACTCTTAACCATTATTGTTATGGGAATCTGAGTAGTATTCTTTTGAATAGACATGGTTGTCATAACCTCATTATGAAGAATTAAGTACTCTTAGTTTCACCAATTACTAAAAAAACAGGTTTGAGCTTTACCAAATTTTTAAATCTCCTAGCCTTTCCTTTATGAATCTGATATTTTTTACTACTAAATAATTTTGCTCCTCATCCAAACAGTGAACAACGACAACAAAAATCTTAGGTATCTACTGTAATGGCATTAGTGAGTAGGCTTATCTTCTCATCCCTGTGTGAAAAAAGAAGGGTCAAAGAAAAGATGCCGTTCCACACAGGTAGCTAGTGGCAGAGCTGAAACCAGAACTCAGGACTGTTTCCACTACTTGCTACTTAAATGTGCAATTTTTATTTATTTGAAACACTTTATTGTGACAATGTGCTGGGCTCAGTATGAAGAGCTCGGGATACAGGCATAAGTTAGGCATGCTTCCTCTACTAAAGTTCAGTGTAGTTGGGGCCATCTACGGATTGAAGTAATTGTAAAACCACGTTAAGTATTATGATATTGGTGCTGTGTGAGACATAAAAGATACCTTTCTCAGCTCAACCTGTGGGACAAGATAGGAAATGATTCATGAGCTGGCTTTAAAGAGTTGGCCAGGCTGGCAAAAGAGAAAGGAGTATGCAGAAAGACTAGCATGTACAAAGATAGAGCACATTTGGACAATTGCAAGCTCAACAGAAGTGAAGAGGGGCTGAGCTGGGAAGTATAAAGAATGCAGAAAAGGAATCTCTACCATAAAAAGCCATAAGGGATTTTAGATCAAGGATTAACATTGGATTTGAATTTCAGGAACTTCATTCTGTTTTGCACTAGAGCCATGAAGGTCAGTTAGAGGGTATTCAAAATTCTAGGGAGTCATAATTCAGATCCAAAAGAGGGTAGTCAGTAGGGATCAAAAGAAGATAGATAATTAAGAGTACTGCCCAAGTTTCCCTTGAAAATCAAACAGTTGGCAGACATGAAGAGGCATGCAAATTAAATTTCCCACAGCCTGTTGTCTAATTGTCATTTGACATGGCAACTCTTCCTGCTAGGCACACCCTAATTCCTGAGTATTGTCAGTTATTGTCATCTCTGACCTCCAGCCAGTGACTCTTGAGTTCTATGGTTCCTAGGATCTTTGAGTGGCTTGCACTGTACTTTCCCTTTGGGCACCGACAGGCCCTCTCTAGTCTCTTCTGTGTTCTTCCAGCCCCACTACTTCTTGCCTTTGCCTAAATAACAGTGTGTTAGCGTGTGTGCTGTTCCTGATTGAAAAGCTTTACCTGCCCAAGTTCTTTCTTAACAAGAAAAAAATCCTTGCTCCTCTTTTAGGCTGACAAAATACTCTACTCACCCTATCATTTGTCAAACTTTCCAGAAGGAATGCATCAACCCTACTTTCCTTCCATAGTCCTAGAAGAGGCATGATGGTTGTTGAAAGATTAAATGCTTTAATACTAAGTTCCTTGAATATAGTTTTCCCAAAAATAAGACCTAGCTCGACGATCAGCTCTAATGCATCGTTTGGAGCAAAAATTAACATAAGACCTGGTCTTATAATAAGACCGGATATAATGTAATAATGTAATATAAAATACCAGGTCTTATATTACTTTTTGCTCCAAAAGACGCACTAGAGCTGATTTTCCGGCTAGGTCTTATTTTCTGGGAAATAGTGTATCAAGGGCCCAATAAAAGTTACTTCTTAAACACATACCATAAGCACATAATAACATTACAGTGTGATAAATTATGTACAGCATTTATTGTATTGGAATTACTAATGTGTATCTCCCATTTAATTGTATGTGCTTTAAGGGTAAAATTTTACTAAGCATGGGATTTTGCATGTACCAATTACTTTCACAACATTCTGTTATGGTTCTTGATATAAAAGTAGTTCTTCACATTTTTTTTTTCCATTGTTCTCTCCCCATTACATACTGGCCAGTAACAAATGATTAGAAAAATCAATTTAGAGAACAGATGTTACTGTTGATTAGGAGTTATCAATTATATGGTATGTCATCATTCAGCCTTTCCCAGATACGGTATTTCCTACTTGGAACCTTAATGTAACTTAGACTTTCAATTCTAACACATGGGAGTATCTTGTCTATGCAAATATCTTCAAATGATACGATTTTGGTATTTGATAAATCATTTGGGGTGGGTACTTTGCATTATTTGGTCCAGTTAACTCTTAAATGTCTTTTGCTTAACATAAAGAAAAATTACAACATAGAAATGCTCTGAAAGAAATGTTGTGTCCATTTGAAAAATAAAATACCAAATCTGCATTTAGTTAATTCATTTTATAAAATACCTTAAAAGAACAGATAAAGTACTTGAATTTACATAATAACCAGAATTGAAAAAGGATGAATAAAATATAAATTAATTGAACACATAACTATTTTGCCACATTAGACAAGTTTTAAAAAGGCATTTAAAAAAATAAAATAGTAATGGGGAAGAAAACCCTTCACTCTATTGCTGTCTTTTTCTGGAAACTTTTGCTAGAAGCACTACAATTCCAGGTTAACAGGCAGTACCTGTATTGTTGAAAACATACTGCAATTTGCTTCCAAATCTGTCAGCTTAAGAGAAATAATCAAAATTTTAACCAGGTTAGATAGTTCAGTGCAAATTAAAGCTTCAAGTTGAAAATCTGAGAGAAAAAATAATGTCCAAACTGTAGGAAATGCTTCTGGAACTGAAAAGAAAAAAATTCACATTATGAAATCTTTGCAAGTATTCTTTTGTGTGAAATGTTAGTAAATGGGCCGTTGGAAGTTGCAATTAGGGCTCTATTATTATTTGCAATGTGGGCAAGGGAAATGGATAGGGTCATCTTTGTAGAAAGAGTTCAAGTTAACCATGAGCACTGCTCTGATTCAATTCCAGAAAATTTGGCTGGGATCTTATAGACAACATCAAGGGGGGAAAAGTTTATGGAGATTCACTTACGACTGTCATTGAGGATAAGTACTTCTACTCCCAGGACATGTTGCGGGATGGGGGAGGTTAATGTTAGCCATGATTTGTTTTAATTATTAGGGATTATATAGCATACTGGCTTAAAAAATAATTATATTACCCAGTCTTGAGAAATGCGAGGAATGTCTAACTTTTTGGA
This sequence comes from Rhinolophus hipposideros, assembly GCF_964194185.1. NCBI lineage: Eukaryota > Metazoa > Chordata > Mammalia > Chiroptera > Rhinolophidae > Rhinolophus > Rhinolophus hipposideros. The sequence continues at coordinate 34,766,959 of NC_138048.1, forward strand.
TTACAGTGAAACCAAGTCTGTATCATTTCCAACCATTAATGGGCAGTCACTGTTATAATTAAAAATATTTTATTTCCTTAAATTTTTTTCTTTGAGTTTGGTAAGTCATAGGTAATGGGTTGCAATGGTTTTTTTCATGACAGTTTGATAGAGACTTTCCCTCTTTCCGTTTCATTCTGTACAAGTGTTTGATTCATTGTTTTTTATGATAAACTAATGGTTGCCATTGAGTACAAGATGCAGAGAGATTTTGGTGGAGGCTAGTAGGTGTTCTTTGCAAAATAGATTTAAAAATGTTTTTTAGGTCTAAATTTATTGTATCATCCTTCTAATTCTCACTGGAGAATTTTCACACATTATTTGAAAACTGTTTGAATAAGAGTGTACTGTTTTCTAACATTTGCATTTTACATCATTCCCTAATATATTAAGTCTATCATAACAATGTTACCACAATGAAGTGGCAACTTTTGGCTTTTAGACTGTACCTGTGATCAGCAAGTCATAAAAAAGCCAAAATATACAGTGCTATTCCAACGTGACATCAGAAACTGATAAAACAAGTGAAAAACCATGATGATATAACATGGAGTTCATAAAGCAATGGAGAATTAGCCAATATAATTTTAAAATGTGTGAAAAAAAAACCAAACAAAACTGCACTCATATCTCTAACTCACAGGGAGAACATCTAAGGCAAATTAAAAATTCCCTTCCAGGGACATTAATCAGCTCAGAATCACCTGAAGAAATTAAAACACAAGCACAAACTACCCAAGGCTTGACTCTTCAAGTACCTTGTATCATTATAGCAAAACTGTCAAGGGCATGTGTAGCTTTGCAAAGGAATGCATCGGTTCCCCTCCCAGGTCAACGTGGCAACTACACAAGTCTTGAACAGCATTACTTTTCGTGGGATCTGATGGATGTTTGGTCATGTCCTTTGAAGTCCTGAAGAGAGGCTCACTATCAGATGTATCTTTTTATATCACACTGTGTGTGAAGGAAGGAGTGGCAGAAACATGCACAACCCTGCAATTAGTCCATATTTAGAACACCTTCTGTGGGTGCAGACATTTTATACAGACCTGGTTTTGTCTCATTCCTCCACTAACTTCTCACTAGAAAAGCAAAAACAGCCTGAAAATTCTGAAGCTTTGGTGGAAACCTTCCAGGTGTTGTTCATCAGAGACTTTTACCATTGAAAGTGCAGATAAAGAATTACAAAACATTATATTGAAATCAGCTTGCGACAGTTTGTGCTTTAAAAACAGCGCCGAGCACATCATAGATGCTCAATAAATATTCGTAGATTTATTAAAAGTATTAACACGGTTTCTGAAGAACCAACCTCCATTTTGCAAAAAAGGCAAAACTATATAAATTTCTTTCACCTGACTAGATGGAGCTATGTGAAGCAATGAGAGAATCTAAAAATTAAATAGGAACTGTAACTTGATGGCAGAGAGAAAATTAAGAATTTCACAAAACAAACATTGCCACAGTAGCGTTAGCACTTAACAGTGCATCGAAGATTTAAGGTTTCTGCTGCAATACGAACTGGTTCCTAAACCTGTTAGGGACCCGAGTAATCACTCAAATAGGAAATGAACTCTATTCTACTTTGGAAGAGGTCTGACCATAATTTTCTTTGAAAATTATTAATATACTTCAGGGAGACGGCCCTCTTATTCACTATCCTTAAAAGTAATGCAGGCACACGGGACCTCATTATATAACTTTAAAAGGCATTGTCATGTGCAAGTGTATTTCTCCCACACCTGCAGTAGTTGCTTTCTAATATTTTAGGTTTTTACAGTCGTGACACTCCTGGGATGACAAAGATGAGAACATGGAAAATTAAAGATCCCCAAACTTACACTAAAAAGGGAAGCTCCTCTATATTATATGAAAACCCCTTACAAAAGGCAGTTCACTGACAAAAAAAATGCTTTATACATTCAGATTTTCCCCATCTCTCAAAAGCAATGGTTTCCAAAAAAGACTCAGTAGTGAAGGCCACACATTTTTTTTTTTTTTTGCATTAGTTTGATCCGTTGAAAATCAGAATCCTTAAAGCATCTTGTAAATGGGAGAAATGGAATTGGACCTGGGTGGCAGGGTTGGGGTGTGACGGGCGAGATCAAAATGAAATGAATGTGATTCAGCTGTTGACGTGGACAGCAAGGGAGTTGGTGGGAAATGTTACAGCAGACCTGACCACTCTACAAAGGGTCTGTCAAGAACACAGTACAGGTATCAAAAAAAAAAAAAAAAAACAACAACAACAAACAGAAAAACCACCCAAAAAACCAAAAACAAAACTCAAAACAAACTGCAACTTTGTCAACTTGTAAACAAGGAAAAGCATTTCACAGATTCAAAGTTCAAGGGAAGTAAACGTCTTTAAATTATTTTTGTCAGTTCGACCCTGATTTAAACGTATGGCTAGCAAAAGTAAGGAAGCCGCTGACATCCTGAGCAAGCAGCTGTCTTCTGAGAAGCAGCCTTTCCAAGCCTCTTTCTGTCAAGATGCCACGTGAGGAGGAGACACCCTGTCTGTTGAATTCCACTGCACTTCTCTCCTTTCCATAGTCCTGGAATAGTCACCGATAGCTCTCCACCTGGGTGTCTATGCTCCTGGCTGCTATAGGTTTAGACGCGGGGAGACTGGAGGCGGGAAGGCAAATTCTCGGAGGATGCTACGGGCCACTTCGACATTATTCTGGGCTATCTCTAAGGCTCTCTTCACCTCTTCAAAGGCATAACCCTCTCCCATTAGTTTTGCAATTTTTGCATCAACGTTTTCCAGTGCCGCCTCAGGCCCATGGGGTTTTCTGTGGTGGATTTCCGGTGCAGTCCTGCGGGGTCGTGGTTTAGGAGGTCTGGCTGGTGCTTGTGAACCATCTGTTTAGATTTTAAAGAGAAATGTCATTTACATAATGAGATAAAAATAGACAGAATAACTAGTATGATCTCATTTTATATGAAAACCTCTTTTTCATTATCTCTACAAATAAACCCTTTTTACATTTTTATATACTATTGTAGGGTTGGTTATACTGTCCTCATTTTGAACATTAGAAAACAGAAATAGAATGTGTTGGAAATTTGAGAAATTAACACAAATGTATCCCCAATTCCACATATTACTCTTCGAGACATATGGAATGAGATACAGAAGAAAAGAGTAAAACCTGTCTGAAAAAGAAAGGTTTTCACGATGGCACTACAGCTCAGATTTACTTACCAGGTGGAGGAACTTTCTTGGGAAGAAACTCTGTTACAAGCTCATAGATACTCCTGGCAGTACACCCGCACCAGGCCCTCCAACCGACCCATGTCACCGCAGAACTGCTGAGAATCATGCTTTGTAGTGTCTCTGCCTTTCTGATTTTTCAAGTTAATAATGCTGTAAAGTGATGCCTTACTGATCCCAAGGTTGGGGGGAATAAGAAAAGAGGAGATGCTTCGAATCTACTGTTAGTCGCTGGGCTGAACAAGTGCTTTGCTCAAATACTCTTTATCCAGATTCCAACACAAGAAGTTTTGCTGGAGAAAAAGCAAAGCCGGCAGAAACAAGAGCAGGGGCCAGATGGATTCCAGATCAGTCCCCTCAGGATAATAGTCTCTCAGAGTTAAACCAAACGACACTAGGGCCCATGAATGGAGGATAATCTTATTACGAGAAAAGAAAATTCATTACAGGCCATCACCCCATACACATCACCAGGTCACCAGAAACTTGACAGGGCATTATTATCATGGATTTCCTTATGTCTGATTTGGTACTTGAATCTTTTAAAAAATCTAGGTTTCTGACATAAAAATAAATTTATCAAATTTATGCCATGAAATTATGTATGAATTTAAGACTATGTAGACATCAACATTTATTTAATATTTTTCTTAAGACCACAGACAACTGCCAAGTGATAAATGCAAGGACACAGGTAAGTATTAATAAATGAGGAAGGTGAAGCCAGAATCCAAATGCCTCCTGACTCCTGTCCCTCCCGGGTTCTGCTGCCTTGCCACATCTCCTATTGGTTTCAGGAGGCAGTGTAAATGGGTATTTTTAATAATAATGAAATCTAAATCATAAAAAAATTATCGGATGCACTATTTCATGTTTTTCTAAGTATGAAATTTTTCTATGAAATGCCAACTGGTAAAAAAACATCCTTCTAGTCACAATTCTAGCAGTATCAATATACTAAGCATAAAATAAAAGCATCCAGGATGAAAACGCTTTTTTATACCAAATTGGATAATAGTCTTACTTTTATTTATTTTTTTATTTCTTACAGGATAATGCCCAGTTTGGAAAAAAAATATTGTGGTAGATAAAGCTTATTAAATTATGCTCATACATAAGAACACATTAATTCCTGGTTCTTGTTAAGTCTGTATTTTTTCTTGCATTTGTAACTGAACATCTCAAATTATTATGGTCTGTTAAGTTTCCTTTTTTTTTTTTACAGGTTTTGAGGTTCCATTTATTTTTCTATTAAGTATTTCCACTGTGTCATGCAGAGATGGACAATAAATTATACTTTGCTTCTAATCATTTCCAAAAAACTGTGAGAAATTCTAGCAAGCCTTTCCTTAATTCCCACAGAATTAATACACTGAAATCTCATCTGTTCTGATTTCCGGAAGAAAAGTATCTAGACCTAAATATAAGTCTTAAATTCCTTGTAATCTGATGGAAATTTTCTGAATTTTGCTAATGTTATTTTGTTTCTGTCCAAAATACTGAGAAGGGCACATAAATGTGAAGCATGTGTGAAAAGCACGGCTATGTATACACACTACTGACATGGGAGGAAACTCTAGAAACCAGAGACATATCAAATATAACCGTCATGAAGCCTCAGGATTTAGAGCTTTTAGATTATTAATAAACACATGTATCTCTGATCTTGGTAGATGATACTAAAAAAGATGGCACCTATTAAAACCCCCCAAAAACATACCTACCTGTGAGGCTACTATAATTAATACTCGCCAAATACAGTGGAATTTAGATGACTAATTTTATTTAAGAGAAAGCTATTCTTTGCTTGGAAAAAAATAAATAGTACACATAATCTAAGTTAGCAGGGGAAAAAAAACATGCATATACACACATTACGATCAAATTGAAATTCTAGTAGTGAAGGTATCTCTCTTATCCTGGAACTGGTTTTTTTTTTTGTTTGTTTGTTTTTTGTTTTTTCATTCAATTTATCTGAAATAGCAACTAGAGAAAATGATTTAAGCAACCTCTAAAAGGAATCATGACAGATTTTGAAGACATTTTTAGATATTGAAAAAAACCTCGATGCAAAAAAACCCAAAATCTTCTTGAAGCAAAGATTTATTTTTGTTGATATATTCCTCCTTTAAATCCAGAATTCATAGATCTTAGACCATTTAATTTTAGCCCTCATTGCCCTAATTCAAAATCTATTTCCACCAAAATGATGCTAAGATCTCTACAGAATCTTGCAACTGTTCAGAAGTTGAACTGTATCATGTATTAGAACCTACAAATGGAAGTAAAATGGAATCTGTGTTGTAACTTTTGCCACCAGTTATATATAAATTTCTACATATCACTGAATATTTAATTTGGAATATATTAATTTTTTTGTTAGATTGTTATGGTCAGATGCATCTCAGTTTGGCTACTAAGATTTTGAGGGACTGTGAGATAAGCAATTTACTTTTAGTATTCTCATTCTCCAAATCTACTTTTTAATTTCCATTTTTAAAGGTATTCATCCTGTCTCAGGAAGTATGCAAATTAATTCATGGTATGCTCAGTGTATGTGTTGAGGAGACCATTAAAAAGAAAGGACAATGAATTCACAGTGATAACTACTATACTCAAAACAGCAATTACTGTAAATGAAGAGGTATGTCTGAGAAGTATAGAAGAGGAAAAAACATGGAATTTGTCGTTAGTGCCAACTCTATAGAAAGTGTTTAAGCAAGATATTAACAAGAAAGATGTTAAAAGCTGAATAATGAAGCCATTTTAAAGAAAAACAAAAACATTTGCATGCTGATCATTATAGCAAACAGCTTAAAACAAATCCCTCTTTGTATACATGTCTTCCCAAAGCTCATGAGGCAGCCTTCACTGTCCCTACTTGTTCTTTCTCCGTGTCTGAAAGTAGGAGACACCACATCCTTATTCACTTTAGGACGTGGGAACTAGGAGGCAGCAATGAAACAACATAAAACTATCTCATAGTTTCCACAGTTATTATATTGTCGTTTTGGAATACATCGGCATGACTACGGAATTTTACCAGCTCTATGGGAATTTCTGTACCTGACCAAATGTCATCCCTAAAAACACTAGAAGGGCATGTATTTATTCTAGTATTTTTAAACTCCTATGATCAAAGGCAACAACACCAAAATAAGTACGTTAATATAAATAGCACATTTTCCTGGAGTACCAGTTTTACTCAAGGGTGTGAGAATGCTAATATTTTTTAATATTTAAAGGAATACAGACATACTGAGGCATATGATACAAAATTTGCATACATTTTTGAGATTACACAGACTTCGAAGCAATTTCACACATGTGATTGTTCACTTTTAGTTAAAGCCTTAGTCCCTGTATTGTTAACTCTGCTGTGGAGAAAGATTTGAGAAGCGCTGGTTTAAGGGTAAACCTGGATTCAATTTTCATTTTCTGAACTTTAAAGAGCAGAGACATAAAGTCTAGGTGGCATGGGAATCAGCCTGCTGAAAGCATGGTTACAATAATGCCTCGAGTGACTACTTTATGCAATGCATTCTAAATGAGGGCAGTATCATCCCCACAGGTCCATGACGGACAAAAAAGATCTTAGATGCTAACAGGTTTGTGGCTCTCCTAAGGGCCACAGAGATATGTAGTATATGTGTGGCATTCAACTTTCATTGTTGCAGGGGGGCAGGATTGAATAGGGGAAACAATGTCTAAAAAGGCCCTTAGGCAGACTATGATTTAAAAAAAGAAAAAGGAAAAAAAAAAGGTGAGACACACTGCTGTCTGTCTGCATCTCCAGGAGTGAATGGCACTTCCACTGCAGTGGCTACCAACTATTTTACCACAAGAGGTCCTTACCGTGTTTCCCAGAAAATAAGACCTAACCGGATAATCAGCTCTAATGCGTCTTTTGGAGCAAAAATTAATATAAGACCCAGTCTTAATTTACTATAATAAATATAATATACTATACTACACTAGAATTAATATAATATAATATAATATAATATAATATAATATAATATAATATAATATAATATAACATAATATAACATAATATAACATAATATAATATAACACAATATACCAGGTCTTATATTAATTTTTGCTCCAAAAGACGCATTAGAACTGATTGTCCAGGTAGGTCTTATTTTTGGGGAAACATGGTATTACTTCCTTCATTATCTAACGTTTGATGGGTTTTATTTATTGAGTTTTTTCAGTCCCTGTTTTGAAAGATGTGTCTAATAAGCAAATGTCATCATACTGATGAATACATTTTCCTATTTCTATTACTGTTTATTAAGTCTTATTTATAATAGCTACAACACCAAGTTTCTATGTTTCTAGACAAAAGCAAAGGTATTTCATGTGTTAGTTTTCTTGTATATAAAGTTAGGGTTTCTGTTAGACTTTTAAAATATTAAATAGTACTTGAGAATACATAAAAATGATGGACTATCATACCAACATTTAAAATTACATTTATTTTAAAAATTTAATGACATAAAGTACTTCCAATACTATGTTAAATGGAATGGAAACAGGATTGACACACTGAAGAGAAAACATCAGAAGGAGGTACTGTAAAATGGCAATAATGCTACTTATTGACGACAGGGTTAGAGGTGACTTCCCCCCCACCCCATTCTTTTTATTCTACAATGTGTATGTACTACTTACATACTTAGAAAAAAGAATTGCCTTAGATTCTCTCTCCTAGTCTTACAGGTCTGAGCAGCTCAAGGATCTAAGATGGAGAAACAGGTTGATTTTGCTGCTACAAAGAGGATAGAAAGCACATAGTGAGTGGATTCCTAATGTCAGGTGAAAAATTATCAGAATCCAGGTTTTGAGATCTCTAGTACAGTTTCACAAGTCGAATAACCTCTCCCATCACTTTGTCATTGGAACTATTCCTTTCCTACTGTCTTTATTTGATTTTATCATTGGGCATCTCCAAAATCAGTGTAGCAATCACTTCTTTATATAGATACTTCTTTATATAGATACTTCTTTATATAGAGTATCATTTCATTTGCAAATGACAGTTTTACCTCTTCTCCAATTTGGATGTCAAAAAATGAAAACATTTTTTTCAATTACAATTGACATTCAATATTGTATTAGTTTCAGGTGTACAACATAGTGATTAGAAATTTATGTAACTTACAAAGTGATCAACCAGACAAGTATATGATACACATCTGACAACATACATAGTTATTACAATATTATTGACTATATTCCCTATGCTGTACTTCACATCTCTGTGACTGTTTTTATAACTGGCAAGTTGTATTTCTGAATACCTTGACTCTCTTCAAACAGCTCACCAACCACCTTCTATCTGAAAACCATCAATTTGTTCCCTGTATCTATGAGGTTGCTGCTGTTTGTTTGTTGTTTGTTTTTTAGATTCTACATGTAAGCGAAATAATATGTATTTGTGTTTCTCTGTCTGACTTATTTCACTTAGCATAATACTCTCTAGGTCCATCCATGTCACAAATGGCAAGGTTTTATTCTTTTTCTGGCCGAGTAATCTTCCATCGTATATATGTGCCAAATCTTCTTTATCCATTCCTATACTGATGGACACGTAGGTTGTTTCCATATCTTGGCTGCTGTAAATGATGCTGCAATGAACATAGGGGTGCACATATATTTTCAAATTAGTGTTTTGGATTTCTCCGGACAAATACTCAGAAGTGGGATTGTTGGGTCATATGGTAGTTCCGTTTTTAATTTTTTGAGGAACCTCCATACTGTTTTCCATAGTGCCTGCAGCAATTTACAATCCAGCTGTGCATAAGGGTTCCCTTTTCTCCACATCCTCACTAACCGTTGTTATTTGTTAATTTATTGATGATAGCCATTCTTACAGGTGTGAGGTGATATCTCATTGTGGTTTTAATTGGCATTTCCCTGATGATTAGTGACGTTGAGCTTCCTTTCATGTGTCTAGTGGCCATCTGTAGTCCTCTTTGGAGAAATGTCTATTCACATCCTCCGCCCATTTTTCAAAAATCAGATTGTTTGTTCTTTCGGTATTAACTTGTATGAATTCTTTACATATTTGGATGTTGGCGAGTATCTTCTCCCATTCAGTAGGTGTCTGTTCATTTTTTTGATGGTTTCCTTCACTGTGCAGAAACCTTTTAGTGTTTTTTTCTAATTTATTAGTTTCAGGTGCACAAGACAAGGTACTACTTAGACGTTCATCATTTATATCCCTCACACTGTGAACCCCCCTCCCCCCATCCACTATCCCTCCGACCTCTCACCGAGCCATCACATTATATATATAAAATTATAGTTGGCATTCATTAATGTTTAGCTTCTGGTGTACAATGCCATGATCAGGCATCCACAGTATCCCTGAGGTGGTCTCCCAAATAGGACGCATGTCCATCGGATACCCAACAAAATCTTTACAACATTATTGAATACGTTCCCCAAATTAATTTTCAAAAACCCTGGGGCCCTCTTGTGGTTACCAGCTGCTTTTAGTTTGATGTAGTCCTATTTGTTTATTTTTTTGTTTCCCTAGCCCGAGGAGACTATTAAAAAAAAAATTACTAAGAGCAGTGTCAAAGAGTTTACTACCTATGTTTTCTTCTAGGAGTTTTATGGTTTCAGGTCTTGTATTTAAGTCTTAAATCCGTCTATTAAATATACAAGAGTGTACTGTTGTATATGGTGTAGAAATTGATCCAGTTTCGTTCTTTTGTATGTATCTATTTGGTTTCCCCAACACCATTTACTGTAGATACTGTCTTTACCCCCTTGTATATTTATGTCTCCTTTCTCACAGATTAATTGACCATATAGGTGTGGGTTTATTTCTGGGCTCTCTTTTCAGTTCCATTGATCTATGTGTTTATTTTTATCCCAGTATCATGCTGTTTTGATTATACTGCAGAGTTTGCTATCAGATAGCATGATGTTTCCAACTTTGTTCTTTTTTTTTTTTTTTTTTTCCTGGTTTGTGTCTTTTGTGCTTCCATATAAATTTGAGGAGTATCTGTTCTAGTTCTGTGAAAAACGTCACTGGTATTTTGAAAGAGATTGCACTGAATTGGTAGATTGCTTTAGGTAGTATGAACATTTTAACAATATTAATTCTTCCCATCCATTAGCACAGTACATGCTTCCATTTATTTGTATCTTCAATTTCTTTCTTCAGTGTCTTACAGTTTTCTGAGTACAGGTCATGGTTAAATTTATTCCTAGGTACTTTGTTTTTGATGCAATTGTAAATGGGATTGTTTTCCTAAATTCTCTTTCTGATAGTTAATTATTGGTGTATAAAAATGCAACAGATTTCTGAATATTCATTTTGTATTCTGATACTTTACTGAACTTATTTATTATTTCTAATAGGTTTTGGTGGAATCTTGAAGATTCTTTATATAGAGTATCATTTCATTTGCAAATGACAGTTTTACCTCTTCTCCAATTTGGATGTCAATTTCTCCTCTTGTCAGATCGCTGGGACTAGGACCTCCAATACTACGTTGAATCAAGAAGGCAGTGAGCATCCTAGTCTTGTGCTTGATCTTAAGAGAAAAAGCTTTCATCTTTTCACTGTTGAATGTTAGCTGTGGATTTGTATATATGCCTTTATTATGTTGAGGTATGTTCCCTGTATCCCCACTTTGCTGAGAGTTTTTGTTAAGAAAGTATGTTGGATTTTGTTAAATGCTTTTTCTGTATCTACTGATATCATCATCTGATTTTTATTACCTGGTGTATCATGTTAATGATTTGTGGATATTAAATCAGCCTTGCATGCCAAGAATAAATCCCACTTGATCAAGGTGTATGATCATTTTAATGTACTGTTGGATGCAGTTTGCTAATATTTTGTTGAGGATTTTTACATTAGTGTTCATCAGGTATATGGGCCTATAATCTTTTTTTTCCTTTTTGTTCAGTGTCTTTGTCTGGTTTTGGTATGAGGGTAAGGCTGGCCTCATAAATGAGTTTGGGAGCCTTCCCTCTTAAATTTTTTAGAATTGTTTGAGAATAATAGGTATTTATTATTCACTAAATGTTTGGTAAAATCTACCTGTAAACCCATTGGGTCCAGGTTTGTCTGGATTTTTTTGATTACTGATTCAGTTCTGTTAGGAGTTACTCGTCTGTTCAGATTTTGTTTCTTCCTGATTCAGCCTTGGAAGATTCTGTTCCTAGAATTTATCTATTTCTTCCAGGTTGTCCAATGTATTGGCATATAATTAACTGTTCACAGTATTTTCTTATAATCCTTTGTATTTCTGTAGTGTCAGTTGTCACTTCTTTTCATTTCTCATTTTATTTATTGGGATCCTCTATTTTTCTTGATGAGTCTGACTAAGGTGTATCAATTTTATTAGTCTTTTCAAAGAACAAGTCTTGGTTTCATTCATCTTTACTGTTGTTGTTTTTTTAAGACTCTTTCATTTATTTCTACTCTGATCTTTATTATTTCCTTCCTTCTGTTCACTATGGGCTTTGTTTGGTCTTTTTATCTAGTTGTTTTAGGTAGGTATAAGGTTAGATTGTTTGGGATTTTTTTTCTTGAGGTAGGCTTGTATTTCTATGAATTTCTCTCCAAAACCGCTTTGGGTGTGTTCCATCGATTTTGGGTTGTTGTGTTTTCATTTTCATTTGTCTCCAGGTATCTATTGATTTCTTCCTTGATCCCACTGTTAACCCATTCATTGCTTAGTAGCACATTATTTATCCTCCACAAGTTTGTATATTTTTCAGTTTTCTTTTGGTAACTGAATTTTATTTCCATACCATTGTGATCAAAGAAGATGCTTGATGGGATTTCAGTCTTCTTAAAATTATTGAGACTTGTTTTGTGACCTAACATGTGGTCTATCCTAGAAAAGGGTCTGTGTGCACTTGAAAAAAAAGTATATTCTGCTTCTTTGGGGTAAAATGTCCTAAAATTATCAATTAAGTCCTCTGTTCTAATGTGTCATTTAAGACCACTCTCTCCTTGTTGACTTTTTGTCTGATGATCTGTCCATTGATGTCGAAGAGGTGTTAAAGTCCCTATTACTCTTTTACGGTGGCTCTCTCCCTTATGGCCATCAATATTTGCTTTATATATTTAGGTATTCTATTCCTATGTTGGGTTACATCCTTTTGTTAGATTGATTCCCTTATCACTATGAAATGCCCTACTTTGTCTCTTGCTATAGCCATTGTTTCCAAGTCTATTTTGTCTGATACATATATTGCCACTCCAGCTTGTTTTTCATTTCCATTAGCATGAAATATCTTTTTCCATCCGTTTCAATCTGTGTGTGTTTTTCATTTGAAGTGGTTCCCTTATAGGCAGCATACTCTTATGTACGGATCCTGTTATTTTATCCATTCAGCCACTCTGTGTCTTTGGAGTGGAGCATTTAGTCTATTTACATTAAATTTATTGACAGTTATTGCTATTTTATTGTTTTCTGATTGTTTTTGTAGTTCTTTTCTGTTCCTTTCTTATTCTTTTTATGTTGATGACTCTCTATAGTGTGTTTGGATTCCTTTCTCTGTATTTCTTGTGTATCTCTTGTAGATTTTTGGTTGGTGGTTAGCACGTGCTTCATATGTGAAGTTACGGTTCTAGCAGTTTAAGTTGATGGTTGCTTAAGTTTGAAGAGAGTCCAAAATCACTACCATTTTTACAAACCCTCTCCATGTCTGTTTATTATTTTTCACTTTTTTGTGTATGTGTGTTTGTATCACTTAATTTATTGTTGTAATTCAACACAATCTTCCTACTTATGTCATTTAAATTTTTCACTAGCTTTATAGTTGGTTAATCTACTGCTTTCACTAGGTGAGAACTTGTCACTGAGAAATTTTTTTCTTTCCTATATGTTCTTACTCCTATTTCTGATCTCTTTCACTTAAAGAAGTCCCTTTAACATTTCTTGTAATAATGGTTTAATGGTGATGAACCCTTTTAGCTTTTACTTGTCTGGGAAACTATTTATCTCTCCTTTGGTTCTATAATAAATGACAGCCTTGCTGGGTAGAGTAATCTTTGTTACAGGCCTTTGCTGTTTTATACTTTGAATATTTTGTGTCACTCCCTTCTGTCCTGCAAACTTTGCTGAAAAATCAGCTGACAGTTATATTTAAGGAGCTCCCATAAGACTAATTGCTTTTCTCTTGCTACTTTTAACATTCTGTCTTTGTCTTTAATCTTTGGCATTTTCATTATGATGTATCTTGTTGTGGGCCTTTTTGGATTTACCTGCACTTCCTAGTTACACTTTATAACTACACAAATTGTTATGTAAAGCTTATATAGAGACAGATAATATATATATTTAAAATACTTAGCATAGCATTTGGCCCACAGTATGTGCTTAACCAATTTTAAAAATGATTATTTTCTACATACTCTCTAAACTTATTTAGTATTTCAGTGATAACATTTGGGATGGACATCAAGAGTCTTAGAATACTGATTTTTCTCAACTATGCCTGAGAATTAAAAAAAACAAACAAACAAATTTAACTGCTCAAAAGACATCTCAAACACATTATCGTTATGACTTTGTTATTCTAAGTTGGATCAATTGATTTGGAATTCATTTGTGTCATAAACTTGAATTGTTGCCACTATGGATACACTATCTAATTTTAGAAAGACATGTTTCAATACATACTTTTCACTAAATTACAAATAAATACATAAATCCTCACATATACTGTGGCAAGAAAAAACATTTTCAGTAATTGAACTTGAAAACTATAACAGGGCAATTTCCTTTGTTGAAACACAAAATCTTAAAACATCATGTCAGTAATACAGCACCCAATTCCAACCCTTGTGTGAAGTGAATCTATGATTTCCAATTGAGATCTTAATGGAGATAACTATAGAATATGTGGTATTAATATAAAGTTAATTCAATACTCAATTACTTTTCCTTTAAGCTAGTAAAGAAAAAGTAGTATTGGAATTAATTGCTTTTATACTGAGTCCTCCCTTATTTTGTCAGTGTATTTGGCAATAAGATCTTTTATCAGTTACAAGCACAGTTAATGCAAGTTACGTGCTAAAATTCTAGCTGAAAGTCTAGCATTATTTTCAAGTGTTACCTTGAACTGCCCTCTAAATACTATGCATACGAAAAATCTCAAGCGCTAAGGGTGCACTTCAGCAGCATGAGCCACACACATACACATCATCATTATGACTGTTATTCGACTAGAAGCTGGATTCCCTGGGTTTTTAAAGAATAGTATTCAAACTGTAGTACATTGTATCTTACAACAAGAAAGAGAAAACCTAACTGTAAAATTTGTAAAAACATAGGTAGTAATAGACATGAACACCATGTGAACAGTATATTCATGTGAAGAAATAAGCAGATAACCAGCAAAAAATGCCCCATATACAGATATATGTAAATCCACTTATTTCTGATTATCATTATGATATATTCATGTCATTACATATCAATTATTACATCTAAAAAACTTTTTTGGGGAGAGGATTCAACATTTGGAAGGGTCTTTGTATACGTAGATAGATATACATGTACACATCCTTCTTAGATAAGATGATAAGGAAAGTATATTTAAAGCAAATTATATGTTTAAATTATTTAGAAAGTCTTTTTCATAGAAAGTTGATAAATAAGTCACTATCAGTCATTTAGATCATAATAAAACCAAGAGAAATTGAATTTATAATGTTCAGTAATTTTATCAGAATCCTCAAGGGTCATCTTAAAAATGCCTTAATATTAGGCTGGTGCAAAATTAATTGTGGTTTTGCAATTTTTAACCTTTTAAACCGCAATTACTTTTGCACCAACCTAATGAAAACACATTCCTGCAAAATAGGGCTATTAGAATCCTAAAGGCACATAGCATCTGCTCTCAAGTTTTTGATGGAAAGACCTAATCCAAAAGGCAAACCCAGTCCCTCTGCTGGTGTGAAATAAACAAGTGGACAGCTTGGGAGCCCTGGTTGCTGCATGCATGTGAGCAAACATCTTGTTGGAAAAAGTATCTTATTTTCTGTGGTTTGACTGTGTTTGTAAAGAGAGTTCAGGGAGTAGGTTGAAATAAATATTTGATGTTACAGTTAGTTAAAGGTCTCAGAGTAATAATCGGGACTATTTTATCACTCAACGAAAAGCCAGTTCAGGCTTCTGGTAAATGCCTATTTGGGAATATTTCAACAAGGTCTGTGACTCAAGGTTTGTCCTTAAAATTTCCAGTGTAATGCTAAATCGGAATTCCTACCACTTGAAATCATATGTGAATGATGTTCCTCTGGGCTCTACAGCATCCACACATTACAGAATGAACTGTAAAGAAGCTTTGAAAATAGAGCATTTTGGCCACAACTCTTCCCATAACTTGAGTATATATTTCTTTTAATCCAGAGTTTTTGGTACTGAATATTATTTTAAATCAGTCACGGTACTCTCCTTAAAGTTGTATTTTAACATTATTTTCTTAAGGGATTTGCTTCCTTCATTTACAAAGAGACTGTCAGATATTGTCTCTCCATCTTGACTTTCACATTTTTTTATCAACCTGGAATTCTATCCTTTTGACTTGAACTACAGTATTTCAATGGCTACCCAAGGAAATCTTGGAATCACCAGAAGTAAATTGGCAAGATGGCATGGACCAAAATTTGAAAAGGCTAATAAAATTTTCTATGCTTTCCTGAGAAAGTGTTAAAACTTATAAAACTATAGAGGGACTTCAGCATCTCCCATGTCATCAAGTATGTAAGAACTACTGTGTTGAGAATTCTGAAAACAGCTCATTATTTTGATTCAGAAGTTACAATACATAGGGGTATCACTATTAACAACTCTTCTGCGAACAGAGGTTTGAGCCTAAAAATAAAAAAACAGAAATCTTGAAATGGTAAAAAAAATCTGCATAGGGAAAACTTCTGATGTTTATAATTATGAAATGAAATACTGTTCCTATTGCTCAAAAGATGTGTATGTTCAGCATAACACACACATCAGTAACCCTTCCTTCTACTCATCTACTCATCCAAGAAACATGTCCTAGGCATTTTTCTGGACACATGGGGACACAGCAGCGAACCAAACAACAGTCTTACCTTCAAAGCATTAATACTTTAGCAGAAGAGATAGACAATCAAGCAAATAAGTGAACGAAATTTCAGGCAACAGTGCAGGCTGTACAGAAAACTAAAGCCCAAAAAGGGGAAGGAAGGTAACTGTGTAAGGTGGTCAGGATGCTAGTTTAGATATGGTGGTCGGGGAAGCCCTGATGAAGAAGCAGAGCAGCAGCATTTCATTTAATGGTTATAGTACGACTTGTATTATCTTTCTACTTATCAGCTGACAGTAGAGCCGTAAAATTATAGCTATGCAAATTAATAGTTTGGTGCTAATATTCTAAAGAGATTTCTCCCCTTCCTTATAATTGGTAAAGCAAAACACAAGTTAGAGAATGAATAGATTTTGAATCAGACAACATACTTTATTGACTGATCGAAGATAATATTAATGCATGATTGTTTTTCTTTTCTATGAGACAATTTTGTAGGTACTCTTAAAATAAAGCTTTATAAGCATTTGCAAAGTGATAAAAATACTTTTAGTCTGGCAGTGCTCATTAAATGGTATAATGAATAGAAAGGTACTCCAAAAAGCACTATATAAACGTAAGGTATTATTATTACTATTATTAGCCAACTCACCTGAAGATGAAGGAAGCTGATCATAGTCTTGTGATGTTCTATTGGATTTGACATTTTCACCCGGTAATCTCCTTGCAGGAGGCAAAGGAACTTGACCACTTGCTGGTTCAAAAAAGGGATCTTAAAAATAATGGTAATTTTCAAATTAGAATGATTGTCTCTGTCAGTTAGCTGAAGAACAAATTCTAGAAATTCTCTATTAAAAGATCACAGTTTTTGAAAATAAATTAGAAAACTAATTTCAAGACTGATATTAACCATTTTTTGATCTGCCTAAATATTTTCTATTTATCACTTGCTCAAATATGCTTTTCTCATTTATTCCTAGACTACTTCCTAATACAGAGTACTATATAGTTTTATATTCTTTAGATCCTTTTTAATTATAAAATTGTTGGTAAAACTGTTGCTAAGTTTTATTTTCTATCCCAATCTTTCCTGTACAATGAATACAAACTGTTGTAAAAGTTAAAAAAGCAGGTCGTTGAATTTTGTCTATTAAGAGTATTTCAAATCAATTAATGTCTCTGAGTAGTAGGCAGACATAATCTATAAATGGCCTTACATTTGGGATTTGTGAAGATTAAATGAATTCATGTTAACTGAAATCTCCTGTACACAGGTGCTTTTAAAAAATGATACTACATGGGCATCACAAGTTAAAAATCACTGTTGTTAATTGGCTCACTGAATAGTAAATTCAATTGTTAAAAACTGTGCTATTATTAAGGTTTGAACACAGAGTAAAATGTGACTTTATTTTTTAGCACCTCAGCAGTCAGAGAGGGGGCAATCTGAAAACATAAATTGTATACAAATTATTTAATTTCGCTACTTCTAATGATATTTATTAACTGGAACTAAAGGCAGAAAAAGATTTTGTCGATGCTATGCACTAAATTGTTAGGACCATAAACTTAACTGGTTTAAAATTAGTAGTACATGGGTTTAAATCTATAGAACTGATTCCTTTTTTGAGTAGATGAATATTATCTATGTAATCTTTGGTTCACTGATAATTTATTTAGCCACTACTTCCATCTCAGGCTCCTCTGTTTTCCCCTCTCATATTACTTACTTTTATGTCTGCCAAGATCTCCAAAGGTACTACTGGAGGTTCATTTGAGGGCAGAAACCTTGTCTTATTCATCCTGCTTGAATTTTATCTTCTAACACAAACACCGTACTAAGAACTACTGCCTGCCATTTAGCTGGTACTTCATAAATATTTACTTTTAACTAAGAAAAGTGAACCCATACATATTCAGATTTTCCATAAATTCAAAATCAAACATATGAATTTCACTGACAAATCCACAAAATTTGAATTGCTATCATAATGCTAAAATTGTAAATATTAAAAAAGAGCTGATTATATTTCATTGTTGTAACTTCTATTCGAGTTCGTCATTAAAAACATGTAAGTTTCATTATTTAAGAAGGAAATTCATGCTGATTTACGTACAATAATGATCCCCAGATTTGCTGGAGACTTTTTGACCTAAGCAAGGCAATTTAACTTGCTTCCCTAATTTCAACATTAAAATGAGTCTCAGATTTTGAGCCGTCCGTATTTAAAAAGTCAATGGTTTAGCCTGTTTAATTTTGCGGCAACATTAAGAATGCGAAGATAAATACTATGCAACAAATGTTAAGTTTTGATTTGGAAGAGTAACCAAAGGAACCAAATATTGTGATTTCTGCATACATTTAGACATTTCCCAAGGATTTAGATTTAAATATTCAGTAAAATATACTTTCAGTTCTTGTGCATTCTAAAATATCACTGATACTACAGGTTGGAGGAAAGATTACCTTTTACAGTACATACACTTTTTCTTATTTCCTTAGGGGTAATTTAGAGGTTTGTCAGATATGCTATTTCTAATTATCAATTTATTTAAAGCTACACATGAGATTCTAGATACACTGCAGAATCATATATAAACCACAAAATATACAGTTGTATGATATTGTTCCACTAAACTATTTCAGTTAAAAAATCACTAGGTTAACTAAAAATATTACTATAAACAACAAAAATATTTATAGTTCAATTACGAATCACTACCATGTCCTGTCTTGCTTCATGCTAAGTTTTCTCCTGGTCAGATATTGGGTAAACTGGGCTTTTATAGCCAGTTGTAAAGTTGGAAACATTCATGCTTCAATGGGAAAAGATATACAATGCAATTACCGCCTAGAGTACAATAATTACCAACTGTCTCCTGATAAGGAAAATTTGAAAAGCAATAACGTTTTTAAAAATAAATTATTCAAAAACTAATTACAATAAAATTTTATATCCACACTTAGGATTAAAACATACAAATTGAAAATACTACAGCCAATGTACCAATAATATAGTAATAAATGAGAAATGAATAAACAAACATGATGGGATTAATCTACTCTAAAAAGCAAAGTATTACTGAGTGTAATTTTATAGTATGTAATGCTAAATTTAGTATCTAAAACTTATTTTAGAGATTATAAAAACTAAGACAGGAAGGAGAAGGTTTGCTAACTATAAAAGAAGTGGGAAAGACTTTTGGTCAAGATGGCAGAGTTAGGTAAACACTGTGCTCGCCTCCTCCCAGGACCACATCAAATTTACAACTAAATTATGGAACCTCCTGAAGACTAGCTGAGCAGAAGTCCTATAACTGAGGACATACAGAAGCAGCCATGTTGAGACTGGTAGGAGCAGGGAGATGTGGAATGGGAAGATCCCACATGCATCAGGTTTGGTGGTTAAGAATCAGGAGGGATATCTCAGCTATAGAGGTCCCCCGCTGAAGTGCAAGGGGTCCCAACCCCAGGCTGGGCTCCTCAAACCAAGGCTCCAACTGGGAAGAGGAGTCCCAATAACATCTAGCTGTGAAAGCCAGTGAGAGGAGAACTAGGTGCTGCACATCTTCAAGAGCCCCAGCACTGACTCACTAGCTCTGAGCTCCAGTGCACAGGGAGCAGCTCGCAAAGCACCAGAACATGTGGGAGGAACCACATTAACTGGCTTCAGGGTGAGGGCTGCATGGGCAGGGGTCGAGACAGCTCTCTTCAGGGAGGGTAGTGCTGGCAGGTACCATTGTTCTTTTACTGAGTGCTCTCCCAGCCGGCCTTGTGCAGGTGAGAGCTAAATCTACCCTCCATTAACCTGGCTATCACTGTTCACCCAACCCTGGTGATTCCCTGAGGCCTTTCCCCATCCAACTTGCATACCTGGCCAAACTTTGGAATGGTGCCTCCTCCACAAAAGATGCCTGTCTCGGCTTGAGCTGCAGAATTTCCTAAAGGTCCACAAACCCCAAACAAGCAGTGTGTAGCCTTGGTGTGCCCTGTACCTCTTGCTAAACTACTCCAAGCCCAGCACAAGCAGTGACTAGTCTCATTTTGCACTGTAACTCCATCAGGTAGCCAGAGCCTGGTATAAGAAGTGGCCAGTCCTGGCTTGAAATGTAGCCTTAATGAAGTGGCCACAAACATGGCACAAGTGGCAACTTGCCTAAACTTACATTGTGGTGCCCACAAAAGGGGCCTAAGCTTGAGACTAGTAACATCCAGCCTTGGTTCATAGAATAGCCTGTTCCAAGCACCTCCAAGCCCAGTACCAGTGGCAACCTACCACAGATCATTTTGTAACTCATACCAAATGGCACCAAGCCTGGCAAAACAGTATCTAATGTTGACCTTCACTGGATCCCCTCCCAAGAGGCTCCAGAACCAACACACCTGGTGGCGGGCTTCAGACCACACCAGAGCACCACACAACCAGTCATTCACAAACGATTCACCCGAAGGGCGGACTCAGCTGGCACTAGAGTTCCACTAAAATGATTCCTGCTCCATGGGGTCAGCCCCCTGCACAACAGTGACCTCTATAGTCACGGCCACTCCTTAGTCAGTCAGTGTAAGGGTCAAACACACCCAATGACATGCCAATAGCAATCAAGGCTCAACTGCAACAGTAAAGAACACGCAACCCACAGAAGGGACACACCTGCAGCACCCAGCTCAGGTTACCAGGGAGACTGCACCACTGGGTCCCACAGAACATCGACTACATAAGACCACTCTGAAAAGACATGGAGACATAGCAGATTTACCTAATACATAGAAAAAAACATAGACAGTCAGCCAAAATAAGGAGACAAACATGTCCCAAATGAAAGAACAGGACAAACACTACAGAAAAGGACTAAATGAAATGGAGACATCAAAACACTGGTTATATGGTTGTTCAGTGAGATTGACTGAAGAATAGATGTACTAAGGGAGGACTTCAACAAAGAAACATGAAACGTAAAATTGGAGACAGAAAACAAAGAATGAGTCAGAAATGAAGAATACAAAAATTGAAATTAAGAATACATTTAAGGGAATCAACAGCAGATCAGATGAAGCAGAGGATTGAATAGCCGAAAACAAGGTAGTACCAAACATCCATTTGGAACAGCAAAAGGAAAAAAAGCTTTACAAAATGAAGAGGTAGTTTAAGGGACTTCTGGGACAACGTCAAGCATAACAACATTTGCATCATATGGGTACCAGAAGAAGAAAGAGAGCAAGGGATATAAAACCCATTTGAAGAAATAATAACCCAAACTTCCTTAATCTAGTGAGAGAAATAAACATACAAATCCAGGAAGCACACAGTCCCAAACGAGGTTCACAACAAGATACATCATAATTAAAATGCCATACGTTAAAGACAAATAGAGAATCTTAAAAGTCGCAAGAGAAAAGCGACAATGAGCTCCCATAAGACAGTCAGCTGATTTGTCAAAAGAAACATTGGCATGAAATATTCAAAGTGATGAATGGCAAAGATGAACAAACGAGACTGCTTTACCCAACAAGACTATCATTTAGGATTGAAGGAGCAATAAAAAGGTTCCCAGACAAGAAATGGCTAAAGGAGTTCATTACCACTAAAAGAGTATTACAAGAAATGTTACAGGGACTTCATAAGTGGAAAGGTAAAAAAACAAAAATATAAATAAGAAAATACAGGAAAGAAAAAAAAATTCTCACTGACAAATTCTCAGTGAAAGCAGTGGATCAACCAAACTATAAAGCTAGTACAAAGATTAAAGGGAAAAAGTAGGGAGATGTGTAATTACAACAATTTAAGTGACACACATGCACGTGCACAAAACAGTAAAAAATAATAAAACACAAACATGGAGAGAGGTGAGTAAAAATGGTAGTGATTTTATAGTAGGTTCAAACTTAAGCGACCATCAACTTAAAACAAACAGCCATAACCATAGCTTTGCATATCTGAAGTACTTGGTAACCAGACCAAAAATCTACAAGAGACACACAAGAAATAAAGAGAAAGGAATCAAAATACAGGATATAGAAAGTCATAACATAAAACAGAAGAGGGCAAGAGAATAAAAAATGAACAGAGAAGAACTACAAAAAACAATCAGAAAACAATTTTTAAAATAGCAATAACTATATAACTATCAATAAATTTAATGTAAATGGACTATATGCTCCAAGGAAAATACACAGCCGAATGGATAAAATAACAAGACCCTTACATATGCTGCCTTCAGATTGAAAGACACACACGGACTGAAAGAAAAGCGATGGAAAAAGATATTTCATACAAATGGAAACAAAAAACCATATAGGGTGGCAATACTTATATCAGACTATAGACTTTAAAACAATGATTGTAACAAGAGACAAAGTAGGACATTCCAGAATGAAAAAGGGATCAATACAATAGGAGAATGTAACACAACGTCAGAGTACCTAAATATATAAAACAAACATCGATGGGCATAAGGGAGAGATCCATAGTAACAGAGTAATAGTATGGGACTTTAACACCCCCTTTATGTCAACTGATAGATCATCCAGACAGAAAATCAACAAAAGAGTGGCCTTAAATGACATATTAGACCATAGGACTTAATTGATAATTTTAGGACATTTCACCCCAAAGAAGCAGACTATACATTCTTTTCAAGTGCATATAGACCCTTTTCCAGGATAGACCACATATTTGATTGACCACAATACAAACCTCAATAAATTTAAAAAGACTGAAATCATATCAAGCATCTTCTCCAATCACAATGGTATGAAATTAGAAATCAATTACAAAAAGAATAATGAAAAACACACAAACATGTGGAGGATGAATTAACATGCTACTAAACAATGAATGGATTAACAATGGGATCAAGGAAGAAATCAGTAGATATCTGAAGACAAATGAAAATGAAAACACAACAACCCAAAATCGATGGGACACACCCAAAGCAGTTCTAGGAGAGAAATTCATAGCAATACAGGCCTACCTCAAAAAAAAAAAAAAATCCCAAACAATCTAACCTTACACCTCAAGGAACTAGATAAAAAGACCAAACAAAGTCCAAAGTGAGTAGAAGGATGGAAATAATAAAGATCAGAGTAGAAATAAATGAAAGAATCTAAAAAAAATTAAATTAAAAACATAAATAAATAAATGAGATCAATGAAACCAAGAACTGGTTCTTTGAAAAGAGTAATGAAATTTATCAAACCTTAGCCAGACTCATCAAGAAAAAAAGAGTCCAAATAAACACAATCAGAAATGAATGGGGAGAAGTGACAACTGACACCAGAGATACAAAGGATTGTAAGAAAATACTGTGAACAATTGTATGCCAAGAAATTGGACAACCTGGAAGAAATGGGTGAATTCCTAGACACCCCAATTTTCCAAGGCTGAATCAGGAAGAAACAGAAAATCTGAACAGGCCGATAGCTACTAACAAAATTGAACTAGTAATAAAAAAGAAATCTCCCAATAAACAAAATCCCTGGACCCGATGGCTTCACAAATTAATTTCACCAAACATTCAATGAAAAATTAATACCTATTCTTCTCAAACTACTCTAAAAACATGGCCTCATTTTACAAGGCCAGAGTTATTACTCTCTGATACCAAAATCAGACAAAGACACTAAAAAAACAAAATGAAACAAAAATTACAGGCAATGTCCCCGATGAACACAGATAAATCCTAAACAAAATATTAGCAAACCAAAGTCAGCAATACATTAATAGAATATACACCATGATCATGTAGGATTTATTTCAGGAATGCAAGGTCATTTAATATCCACAAATCAATTCATGTGATACAGTACATTAAAATAATGAAGGATAAAATTTGTAAGATCATTATCAATCGATGCAGAAAAAGCATTGACAAACTTCAACATGCTTTCAAGACAAAAACTCTCAGCAAAGTGGGGATAGAGGGAACATACCTCAACATAGTAAAGGCTATATATGATAAACCCATAGCTGACATCATACTTAAGGATGAAAAGCTAGAAGAATTTTCCTTAAGATCAGGAACAAGACAAGAATGTCTACTTTCATGAGTTTTATTCAACATAGTATTGGTAGTCCTAGCCACAGGAGTCATACAAAAAAAAGGAAATAAAAGGCATGCAAAGGAAGAAGTAAAACTGTCATTAATGGCATATGACATGATACTCTATATAGAGAACCCTAAAACTCCACCAAAAAACTATTAAAACTGATAAATGAACTCAGTAACATAGGAGCATAAAATTAATATTCAGAAATCTGTAGCGTTTTTATATACCAATAATGAACTATCAGAGAAATTAAGAAAACAATCCAATTTACAAATGCAAAAAAAAAAAAGAATAAAATACCTAGGAATGAATTTAACCAAAGAGGTAAAAGACCTGTTCTCAGAAAACTATAAGGCACTGAGGAAAGAAACTGAAGATACAAAAAAATGGAAGCATATACCATGCATTAATGGATGGGAAGAATTAATGTCATTCAACTATCCATACTAACCAAAGAAATCTACAGATTCAATGCCATCACTATCAAAACACCAATGGAATTCTTCACAGAACTAGAACAAATAATTGTAAAATGTATATGGAACCACAAAAGACCCTGTATAGCCAGAGCAATTTTGAAAAAGAAGAACAAAATTGGAGGTATCATGCTACCTGATATCAAACTATACTAGAAGGCTATCGTAATCAAAAGAGCATGGCACTGGCAAAAAAAAAAAAAAAAAAAAAAAAAAAAAAAAAACCAGACACACAGAATAATGGAACAAAATAAAGAACCTAATGATAAGTCCATGTCTTTATGGTTAATTAATCTATAACAAAGGAGGCAAGAATATACAAAAGGGTAAAAGGGTAAATACAGTTTCTTCAATAAATGTGTTGGGAAAATTGGACAGATCCATATGAAAACTGAAACTAGACCATTTTTTTAGACCATATACAAGAATAAACTTAAGCTGGATTAAAGCCTTAAATGTAAGACTTGAAGTCACAAAACTCTTAGAAGAAAACATAAGCAGTAAACTCTGTAATATTCACTCTTAGTGAATATCACTCTTAGTAATATTTTTTGGATATGTCTCTTCGGGCAGGAGAAACAAAAAGAAATAAATGAATAAACCAATGGGACTACATCAAACTAAAAAGTTTTTACACAGTGAAGAAAGACATCAAAGAAATGAATAGAGAACCTACTGAATGGAAGAAGATATTCGCCAGTGATAAATCTGGTAAGGGGTTAATAACCAAAATATATAAATAATTCATATAATTTAGCACAAAAACACCCAAACAATCTGATTAAAAAATGAGCAAGGAATTAAATATACATTTATCCCAAGAAGACCTATAGATGACCAACAGACATATGAAAAGATGCTCAACATCATTAACCATAAGGGAAGTGACAATTAAAACTACAATGATATACCACCTCACACCTGTCAAAACAGCCATCATCAATAAATCGACAAATGACAAGTGTTGGTGAGGATGTGGAAGAAAAGGAACTCTCATGCACTGTTGGTGGGATTGCAAATTGGTAGTCATTATGAAAACAGTATGGAGCTTCCTCAAACAATTAAAAATAGAACTACTTGTGACCCAGTAATTCCACTTCTCGGTATTGTCCAAAGATTCAAAACACTAATTCAAAAAGATATATGCATCCCTATCTTCACTGAAGTGTTATTTACAATAGCTAAGATATGGAAGCAAACTAAGTGCCCATCAGTAGATGACTGGATAAAGAAGAGGTGGTACATATATGCAATGGGATATTACTCAGCCCAAGGAAAGAATGAGATCTTAACCATTCGCAACAACATGGGTGGACCTAGAGGGTATGCTAAGTGAATAAGTCAGACTGAGAAAGACAAATACCATATGATTTCATTTACATGTGGAATCTAAAAAACAAACAAAAAAAACAAAACAGAAACAGATTCAAAGATACAGTGAACAATTGATGGTTTTAGGTGGATGGGGGGATGCTGGTCTCTATGAAAAAAGCGAAGGGATTCAGAAGTACAACTTGCCAGTTATAAAAATAGTCCTGTGGATGTAAAGTACAACATAGGGAACATAGTCAATAATAGTGTATTCTTACAATACTATTGGAATGATGTCAGATGTGTACTAGACTTATCGGGAGATCACTTCATAAGATAAATAAATGTCTAATCGCTATGTTGTACACTTGAAACTAATATAATATTGCATGTCAACTGTAACTGAAAAAATTTATAAATACAAAAAAAGTGGGAAAATATGCATCAATCAAAATTATGCTGTGAACACCTATCAAATGGTTATTTCTGGAAGGAGGTATTGTGGACGTTTTAAAAACTTTTTTCCATAATCTGAAACACTTCCAAATTTTTACTCCAGTATAGAAAAACAAGCACATATAATTTCCTCAGGCTGCCCCAAAACCATCTGGAAAATTTATTAGTTATCCCCCCAAATTTAAAAGAATATCAGTGCAGGACCTAATTGATAGATATTGCTAGTAGAGCTATTTAGGTGAAACAAAATTCCTCCCTCTCAGCTGTTCTCCCTCTTTAAGTCACATTCATAAAATGCCCACTATGTAGCAATCTGGCCACTGATTAAATCCTCCAGTGTTGGAGAACTCTCTACCCCTCTGAGATACAAGAATTATTAATAATTTAGGAAGCTGCTTCTCACGATGAATGAAATTTTCATTCTTAATAATTCTCACTGGTCTTCGACCTTCTGAGGAGACATGGAAGAAATCGAACCCTTTTTTCACAATTACTGAAATAAAAGACAATTCTAACATCTATCCAGGGTCTTCCCTTCTCTTGGTTAAACATCCTTAGTTTCTTTAATCTACTGTCATTTACATGGTGTGGTTTGAATTCCCTTTACTACCCTGACCGCACACCTCTAGGAATATCCCACTCAGGTGACTCTTAAAATTGTCCATGTGTCAGGATCCCCGGAAGGCCTATGAAAACACAGATTACTGAGTTCTTCTCCCAGAGCTTCTGATTTGGGAAGCCCTGGGCGGAGCCTACAAATGTGCATTTTAAACAAATCCCCAGGTGATACTGATGCTGCTGGTCTGCAGACCACAGTTTGAAACCACCGCTCTAGCCCAGCAATCCTTCAAGACCTAAGCCCTGGGGAAGACCGCACCGCACTCCTGCTCTGATCTGAACTCTGTGAGCGCAATCCTCAAACAGCATACACCCCGTGGTAGCCACACCATGACAGTGCTTTATAAAGGCCACAGTCAACAAAGTCCTCTAAATCCTTTTCAATACTGTTGCTAATGATCCAAATTGTCTTAGTATTTTACTTAGGCAGTTGCATTTCCGGATCCAAATGGAAAGTTTTCATTAATCTCTAATAAAGTCAATTTTGCTAGCTTTTAGAGTTCAACTGCGACTTTAAGATTGGATAAGGACTTCAAAAGAGAATCCAGGTAAGACAAATAGTGAAAGTAAGGGCTGCCGAAGACACTGGGGATTTTGTGCAGTGCACCAAGACATGCAGTGATGGGAATGAGCAGACATAAATACAGCCTTGGCTTGGTTCCTGGAGCATGAGCTCCGGCACACAGTGCAGGGAGGGGTGCCTGTTGAAACCGACCAGCACAAAAGAAGTGCCTTTTTGTAATTCAGACAAAAGCACATAAACGCTCCCAGTAGCCCCCTGTTTAGAGACAGGAAACTGTAAAGCTTTCTTTGAGGACTCTTCAGGTTTTGTTAGGATATGACTGGCCTGTCCAGAGAAGATGGCTCATGCACAGCAGTGGGCATTACTAGTTTGCCAAAAGAAGTCTCATGTGAAGGCCTAACTTAGAAACTAGATAAAGGGCGCCATCAGAGCTGTGGCGGCCTTTCCCCCTTTGATCCTATGGTAGTCCTGAGGCTCCATGGCAGAAACACAGGACTCTGCCATTTGAAGAGACTACTACAGAGCAGTCATTGGGCCTTAAGGCTGGAAAGGTGGACCTGACACAAGTGTGCAGGCTACGGAATACTGGAATAAAGAGGTAGGTCTGATTAGGTATTTAATACGTCATGAGAAAACCCAACCTTTGTCTTTAATTGGGGATAATGATTTCCTCAACGAAACCAAGTCTCAAGAATGCCAGAAAAACTTTACCATTACACTGGACTAAAATTTTACACATTGAACAAGTGAAAACAATAGCTCTAAAACGCTCATGCAGTCTCCTTAAATGTGAAAATCACTTTTTTCCCCTTGTATGTTCTATAACTATTGAGTTAAACATTCGTTTAACATTTATAGAGTATTTTTTCACGAAGTTCAATTCTTAAGGTGAAGAACCACTGCTGTGCATCTTCTATTGTATTTTAGACAGTGTAATGTATTAAATACTTGGCAAAATGACAGTCAGTGTTTATTTATGAGCTGAAAGAAACCTTCATATTCTATGATATGATTATGTAAGAAGAATTAAAATATTTCTTTTGAAAAGGAGAAGAGCTAATATATGTGGTTTAAAATTGAATAAAAATAGATTTCTCAATGGATTTCACAAAGGATCTGACAACAGACTAAAATTTGTCATGTTAAAGGCTCGAATATGAAAGGCTCGAAAAGGAAAACAGAAGTATTTTCTTAGAAGTATTTGTTATCAAGGGAAATCAACATTATTGGAATAATTCCATGTCTAAAAGGAGGTTGAGAGAGTGTGAGTACGTTCTAATGACAGTCAATGCTCGGTCCCATGGTGGCCTCACACCACAGGTCAAGGGTAACTGCTGCTGTGTGCCCTGGCAGCCAAGCAAAATCAAAACAATCAAAACTATATATGAAATAAAACAATTTATACAACTTTGTTGTATCTACCATATTTCCCTGAAAATAAGACCTAGCTGGACCATTAGCTTTAATGTGTCTTTTGGAAAATTTTATATAAGACCATGTATTATGTTATATTATATAAGACCTGGTATTATATTATATTATACCTGGTATTTATATTACATTACATTATATTATATTATACCCAGTCTTATATAAGACTGGGTCTTATATTAATTTTTGCTCCAAAAGACGCATTAGAGCTGATGGTCCAGCTCTTATTGTCGGGGAAACTCGATAATAAAAGGGGGGTATTTTCATTCTGAAGTGATACCTTTTTTTAGTAATTTTGAGAGCATTTTAATGAAGATTTGTACATAAAGCATAAGTGAACGATAGAATTACAATTAATTCTTTTGATAAAAACAGGTAAAAGTGTGTATTTGTATAAAATGTTTTCTTTCAACTCCTGGAAAGCTTGACTTAATTTAAAAAAGGTGCCACTACATTAAACACTCATTTATTTGCTGGGGCTTAAATCAAACATATAAAAGGTGATAGATACATTGCAGGAATCTGGCCGAAAGCTATCCAGAAGTTAGCCCTGGGAAAGGTTACATTAATTAAGATTTAGAGTGATTCAATTTTTCAATAAATCTGAATTAAAGTCCTTGTATCAAACAAAGATTTGAAAAAGTGTAAGTGAAAAAGATAGCAAAATGGTAGTGTTCATATGTAGCTGAATAAATAAGAGCCTAATATCTATCCATGCTTTTTGCTCAAATGAGAGGGTTGTGACCCTTGCCCTTTGATGGTAGCCTTCGTGGGCGCCATGAGGGCCAGGAGGCAGCATCTAACAGAGTGGGTGACACCAGGGACAATTCAATCAATATTTACTGATGAAAAATTAAACTCAAATTTATGTCTTAAAAATGCACTACTTTTAGAAAGTGAAGCTATATATATTCCAAGGTATATGTCTGTAATTTGTGTCTTACCCACAAATTGCCTCAAACTTTCTAAATTATCAAACCAAGTGGAAAAAAAACGAAAAATAAACAATAACGGTGAATGATAAAGGTTAAAACGCCGAAGTTTTCCCTGAGGCATATAGGTGCCAAAGATGAACTGCACTTTTTAAAGGCTTTTTTTTTGGTGATTTATCACATACAGAAATGCAAAGCAATTGTTAAGAAAGAAAACGTACTATATGTTTAACCAATCCAAATCAGAGGCAAACTTTCAAAGCACAGATCGCAGTATCACCAATAGAACAGCTTGCAACAACAGTTAATATATAACTGAATATTTGTTTCTTGATAATTCTGACTAATGGAGTAGATGGATGGTTCATTAACTATTTTTATTTTTACTCCTCACGAGTTAAAAAAAGGTTATGTATTAATTTTTCCTTGAAGATCAATAATTTAAATAGATACATTGAGATATTAAAAATAAAACAGTAACAAAACAGTATTAAAAGATATTTCAGAAAGACTTCCCTATCAACGTTGTAACGATGTAATTTATCACATTTCTGAACAAAACTATAAGCCTAGACATATGTAGTAAAATTTTTAAAATTTATTAGAAAAAAAATTACTGTACTTAGCATTGAGGGAGACAGATCTCTAAATTTTGTTCCCGTCACTGTCAGCCCAATGATTAGAACATTTCTGGTTCTAATGGATGCCTTTGCAACAAAGGTGTTATTTGGACTGGATGATCCCTACAGCACCATTTCTAAATTCTGATTCCTTATTATTGCTTTTGCCATTTTTATAATCCTTTTGGCATTAAACCATCCCATTGACAAACAAACCAACCCAACAGCTATTTTATGCTAAGGAGACAGAAACCAATGAATAACCAATGCTTATTTGACAGCATAGTCTTAGGAATAAGTTTTGCTTTTAGTGAAAAGTTTTTCTTGGCTTTTTTCTCCTACCTGAAGGAAGAAGGAAAAGGTCCTGTCCTGAGGATGGTCGGCTACCAGAGCCACCGGAGCCAGGAGGTTTTGAATGTTCGATGAGACTATGCCTTGCAGGAGGTGGGGGAGGTGGGAGGGATGGGGGGAGGGCATCAAAAGCATCTTCACCTGCATTTAAAGAAAGGTCAGTATAAACATTAATCGGAACACAACATCAGGCCAAAGTAAGAACTGATTTTCTCTTGCTGCTTATAAAGAACTTCACCTGCAGTGTTTATCCAGCCATCCACTGACGTGGATAATGGAAGCTAATTATTTTGTGGGAGTGTTTGGAGAACAGCAACACAGACACACAAACACACATGTATGAAAACTTTCTATTTCCTAGGTCTATTAAAAAGCAGCATTGCAGGTTATTAAACAGCATACTACTCACCTGTAACCTTTATAATATTAAAACGTTGAAAGTTTGAACTAAAAATTATTGTAAGTAACCCCATCAGAACAGAATTCTCTGTGTAACAATGAGTTCACAGCCTCTAATTAGAAAATCATACAATGCACAAAAAATTTAATGTCACAGAATAGATCATTTTTCAAAATTTACTCTGCTGGATTTTAATTCATTGAAGCTAATCCTCCATATATTTCATTGTCAGAATATATAGAAAATGTACCTGCAGTAGAAGAATATGATATTTTTCTAATTATAAGATATCTCTAAAGAGGAACAGTTAAATATAGAATTACCTTTTATGGTCTCAAAGCTAGTTACTTATATTTAGGTATTTCCCAGTATCAGTAACTAGAACATGATATTGTAACATGCTTTTATGTCTATTTCTCCCCTGCCACATCTTACTACTCTACCCATATTTTCCCTAACATTGATTCTTTAAAAAAATAAAGTTGCAGTGCATGTACTTTTGTAATCTCAAATACTTTGTGAATGAAACAGTGTATAAACAAACATATGTTCTAGTAATAAAAATTCACATGTATTTAAATTTACTGACTTAAACATAAAGATATACTTAAGAGAAATTGGTTTTACCACTCATCCAGCTTGCCTTGCAAAATATATTGAAAATATTTTCTCTAAATGATCATAAATACTTTTCTAACTTAAAATATTTGAAGGTATAGGAGAGGGAGCTCTGTCATCATTCCAACTTTCAACTATCTGCTACATTATCTTATTCATTCAAATCCCTTTTGGGCACCATGCTAGGCACATGGGTAATGTGAGATCAAAATCATAAGGCCCTGATCTAAGGAGCTTAGATTCTATAGGAGATCTAAGAAAAGTTCACAAATGATTCAAGGTGAAAGTCCCATAGGTCCCACAGAGTGAGAGATATTCATTGTAAGAGGGATGAGAAACGTAGAAAGTGGCATTTAGCAAGGTGTTACCAAGAACAGGAAGGTCTGGGATATCAGGGTCTCAAAAGTATTTATTCATCAAATGCAAGGATAGTGTCTTCTAGGCAGAGTGAACAGTATACATAAAGCATGAGATGTACACTAGGAAGGTGGAGTTGAAAAAGAAAGGTTGGGACCTTTATCTGCATTTTCCAATATGGTAGTCACTAACCACATACAGCGATTTTGTTTAAATTTAACTAAAATGCAGTTCCATATTCACACATGCGAAAACACAGATCCCTTACATCACCACATACAGTTCTACTGGACAATACTGACTAGATCATGAAGACGTGGGCAACAGGTCAAAAACCAGTGTATAGCAGGAAGAAGTAGAAGGGAGAAAAACACTAGGTAAAGAAGTTAGGAGGCTCTTACAATTCATGTAGGTGAAAATGAAACACTGAACTACAGAAAGAACAGGAGAGCAAAAAACATTGTAACGGTATAATTGGAAAAATTAGTTGACGGTTTGTGGAAAAAATCGAAAGGTTCATTTCACATTTCTGGTAGCCTAATAATTCAGATAAGCTTACATTTTATTTACAGTGAGCTGTTATTGTGAAACCTGTGTGGAGGTTCTGTCTTCCTCTAAAAACTGGGTGAGAAGCTTTCTACTCGGAATCAATGAAATAAACACAGACGCCAGCACCAGCTAACTTTCACATACATACACGCCTGTGAGTACTTTCACGTGTACACATGCACACATATACACACTAGTGAACTTCTTCATAGTAAATTTGAAACAAAGAAACTGACATTCTTTGGACGTGCTGTAGTTTCAATGATTATAAGACAGAATTTATTCTCAGCTGTCTACAACAAACCATATAATTTTCCATAATGTAACTAGCTAAGTGGAACTGGATCATTTTATGCTGAAAGAAAAAGTACACATTCATTAAGACTTGTACTTAAAGAAAATCGCAGATGAACACTTCAAATCTACCAGAACATAAGTGCCTGGGAAATGAACAATGCTCTCATAGGATTTTTGTAGACTGCATTTAGCACATGCAGAGATAACATGATAAAATATTCACCGATGGCCAGCTATTTACACCATTGCTTAAAACATCTAAACGGAATAATGGTCATAGGAACCTGAGAGCCACCATCACCTGTAGAATCCATTCTAATTCAGACAAATACATAATCTAGTGAGTCTGCATTACTCTGAACTCTGGTTTCTGGTAATTCAGATATTAATTGAAAGAAGAGGTGGGGTGGCTTATTTGAAAAATTTTTTAAAGGTTTCAACCTAATGGAGGGATGAGAAGATCATAATCAGAGGGCGTCCTGTTGAGTGAAGAACCATGCTTTGGATTGTCCCGAGTTGGAGGCCTGGCAGGTGGTAATGGCACTGGATCAGAGGCTGAATCAAAAACATCTCCTAGAGGATAACACAAAATCTTAATGTATTTTCAGTACAACAATGGCATGGAATTATGCCTTTAAATTCTGACCAATGAAATCTAGAACACAAAGAGAATATGTTTCATACTTACCCTTTATGTATATGCCCAACTCAGGAATGTTTGATTTCTTCACCTCTGAAGATGTACCATGTGTTCCATTCAGTATACAATGACCATTATCACAAGACCTAAAGCAGAGATCAGAGGGACAAAAATCAGAAGGATATTACTTTCCATTTAAGTCATTTGGGGTGGGGGTAGGGGGACAGTGATGGGAACTAGCAAGCCAGCTCATATAATAAAGTTTGAAAATATAATTTAATTTTCTTTTCTGGAAAAAGTACAATTAATATTATCTAGATACTCTTACTCAATACTTTTACAAAGCACAAGTAAATATCCCATTGAAGACAAATAATCTCTCTCTCTCTTTCTTTTTTGAGTGAAAACAAGATCTACAATGGTCACAAACATTGTTGATACCCTAAACACACCTGTAAAATTAACATGCCGTTTTGGAAGAGTTCAATCATACTTTGCCAAGTTTTTGAAGAACAAAATGTTGTAAGGCAAAAAGAAAGTAACAATCCTAATGAAGTCATTATTTGTTGATGGTGTTTAACAGATTTTTATTTCCGTAATTTAAGCTTTCCTTATAATGCACTAGAGCCCATCAAAGATGGAGAGTTATTAAAGATTCAGCAATTCCGTTAAAATTGTGATAGGCATATTGAAAAACCTAGAATCTAGTATAATTTCACAGCTGCCATGAACCTAACTCTGGCACTTCTGACAATTGTACAGAAATGACGTTACCAAAGGCCTTGGGTACACAACAAATAATTTAATCTAGGTGTCTATAAAGGATAATACTTACTAAAGTATTTTTGTTGTTGAAATCATACTATGAACACAATGGATAAAACTGGGTCCTGGGAAGATACCAGTTGGAAGAAAAGCTACAGAACATATTCTGTCTTTAGAAGAGAGCTGTGTAACAATGAACTCTGCTTACCAAGTTATTCTGCTCACAAAGCTATAGAAAGCAGAGTTTATGTTTTACTTTAATTTACTCTGAATTCTTGGGGAGAAGTAGAAGTACACACATAATGGAGGAGATAGTGGATATTTGGATATTTGAATAGTTATCACAAGAGTGCTTCATCTAAAATTCATTTCCATTCTCTCTGGTGACCACATTTCTCCAAGGGGCCAGAGATGGTTCATTTAAAAATAGTTATCATGTATTGAATTTTCATAATAATGATGAATTTTTACTGTAACTGAATTGAATTATTCATCTACTATTTAACTTTTTCTACATATTGACAACTTACTTCTCCTCATGTTCCAAACGGGGAAAAGAAAAAGGAACTATTTTTAAGCTTAAAGAGTGCTTTGTACAGGATGTAAGAAGACACTTAATTTGTCAGCTTTCAAAAACAAATTAGATAAAAATTTCATTCAAATTAAGTTTAGGGATTATCAACATTTATTACTTCTCTGTAATAGTACAAAGGTGGTAACAGTAGTCATAATTGAAATTTATTTTCAGGATTTGGAAGGCTTGCCACCAAACAGCGAATTTAATTATTATGTGACAATTAAAATTTAAAGGATTAAAATTATAACCCTCACTTTTTCAGCAATGAAAAATAATGAAATCCCACAGAGACCAAAAAAAGCTCATCTTATGTTTTTAAAAATTACTACACATTTGTAAGAGCCAAAGGAACTGAAAACTGTAACAATTTACATTTGACGTAAAGGGATAACTTCTTTCTCTAATAAGAGTACTAGACATTTGGTTCTTCTGTTACAACAAATTGCCTCTCAGTTATTTCTTTGCCTTCTCAATGATATTATTTTAGCAACAAATGTCTTAAACGTCAGCAATTAGCAAGAAATACTTTGATTCTTGCTTTGACATATGAAGCCCTGGACTGCAGAGTGTTAATAATCCTGGTTAATTACTCTGGAGAGTGTTGACACATCTAACCAGGATCACTCATTAAGACAGATCTCTGGTTAAAATGTAGATGTGCTTCCTTTTTCCAAGTATTGCATTTTCTACCTTAGTACGATACTCGAAGAAAGGCAATGAAACGTTTTTTTAGGTTTTTCATCTGAAAAGAAGGGAACACTCTATGCATAAACTGCTTTCCACTGACTAACCTGACCTCAAAAGAAAATGGTACACTAAGTAAAGATGACACAGATGACTGAAGTGTTCTACAGCTCTCCTACCTATCAGTCAATCAATAGATACTGAAAGGCAAAAGGCTGGGTGGGCTATATTCTGTGTTCCCAGCATGGATCCAGGGATGTCATTATACAAAGAACACTGGAGTTTGGAGTTTCAAAACTGAGATTTCACTTATTGATTACCTCATATATGTCAGTGTGATAAAAAATATAAACAAAAAATATTAGATTATGGTTTACTAATTCAATTACATAAATGCAGAATCATCCTTCTACCTTAACACAAACCAGTATTTCAATGCACACCATCCATTGTTTATAACTCAAATACCTCAATGGGGCTGCCACTTCAAAGCTCAAGGATTTCTCCATTATAGTGAGAATAAACAACTGACAAGAAAAAAAGAAAACACTATTCCTCACATTCTTATTTGATCCAAGCAGAAGTAAAACAGAGAGTAACTGATTAAAAAGGAAAACAAACAAACAAAGAAAAACAGTTAAGAGATTTATTTTCTGGGCTCTCTATTCTGTTCCACTGATCTGTCTGTTTCTATGGTTCCACGCTGTTCTGATTACTATAGCTTCATGATTGTCAGATGAGTACTAGAGTAATCGGGGAAATCACTTTTTAAGTTATATGAATGTCTAATCATTGTGCTGTACACCTGAAACTAATATGAAATAATACTGAATGTCAAATTGAAAAAAAAAAAGTGATTTGGAAAAAAACAGTTAAGGGAAACAATTTTAGCTTTTTTTAAAAAATTTCTTCAAGATCTGAATATAAGTAGGTAGCACATCAAGTAGGGAAATGAATGTAAATTATATTAATCTTTACATAATGAAGAAAAATTCTAAGGACGGTTGGCATAATATCTTAAGTTTTTAATTACGAATTTTTCTTCATGAGATATATACTAAGAAGTGATAAAATGGATCGGAAATAGTTTATTGAAAATTCATGACTTAATCACCACTATACGTAACCTACAGCAAAATTTTATCAGAGCATAATTTGTTTTGGGGGAAAGAAGGGTAACAAAATGTCCCATGAGACTTACTAGTCAACTAATTTAGTCAAATAACTCCCTGACTCATGAACAATCTGCATCTTTTCGTTTTCTCTCAAAGTAATGTAGGAAATAGTATCCAGGAGGAGAAGGCTTTGAACAAGAAATCAATGTTTTTTAAAAACTAGATGATTTAATTGCTTAAAAACAAACACCACAAATGATAATGCTTATGCAGATGTGAGGTGATTAAAAAGCTGCCCACGTTCTTACCTAAGAGGAGGCTTTACATTATGACAATGAGATGGTTGTGAATTCAGGGA
Organism: Rhinolophus hipposideros; assembly: GCF_964194185.1. NCBI lineage: Eukaryota > Metazoa > Chordata > Mammalia > Chiroptera > Rhinolophidae > Rhinolophus > Rhinolophus hipposideros. The sequence goes on from NC_138048.1 coordinate 34,804,399, forward strand.
AACAGGATGAGATGAAGGAATCTTGTATTCATCGTCATCTTCATCTACTGGGTCTCTTGTTTTCTCTGAAAGAGAATTTGCTAATGGACCAGTACACCTACCAGAGGGGAAAAAAAAATCCAGTCTAGTTTAAGAATAATAATTTAGAACAGGAAGTCTGATGTGACATATTCAAATCAAAGAAGCTACGTTGTCACTTGTGTTCATTTTTCAATTTCAGGGTAACATCAGAAGGGCTGTTTTAATACTAAATACAAATGAAAAGGATTTTCAATCTTTTGTTAAGACTCTATTGATGAAATAAAATAATTTTCATACTTATAATTTTAAATGGCACAATAAGAAAAACTAGTAACCTGTCAAATAAAATGGTCTTAGAGTTGTAAGAGAAAATGCATAAAATTATTCAAACCAAAGCTACTAAAATATTAACCTTGTGTTTCAATTTAAATGGGTAAATTAATATGATAAATATAATGTATGGTAGTTTTATGTATTAATGCAGTTTTTATAGAAAGCTCAAACTTTCTGTCTCTTATAAAATATCATCTATCGCTGAAAAAAAATCCAGTTTAATTAAATGAAACAATTCTTTCTTCTGTGAAGTTACAATTCCAATTTTTATCCCTTCCACCCCAAACAATCAAGAATTAAAAATGACAAGGATAATTAGAAGTTGATAATAAAATAACTAAAAGTTGTTGAGTTACACTACATTCTTTTATGGCTTAAATTCTCTGGCTAAATAAAAAAGAATGAAAATAAGTGAAACAATCACCTAATATCAAAAGAAATATTCAAGCATTTTACTTATCTCTATATATAAATAAAATAGAATAAATAAAATAAAACTGAACAAGCAAGAAAAAAAAAAAAAGAAACAAAAAACAAACCAAAAACTACTGTTTTTCACAGTTGTTGCTACTGGAGTTTAATCCTTGCTGATGCAAGAGAAAAATACCAAAGTAGAAACACACAAATCTACCCTGACCAACTTTAGGACAACCAACCAGTTTGCAAGACATCTGAGATACAGATGTATCTAAAACTTTTTCTTAATCACCATGAACATCAATGATAAATCTGTTTCATTAAAATTAAAAAATGAAAATAAAAAAATCTTTTCGTCTGCAATTTTGAAGCACCTTCTGTAGAGGGAGCAAGAGGCCTTTGGTATATCAGCTATCAAGCCTGAAACAACTTTCTCATTTTCATTTCTTCTCAATAGTTAAAATGAAAACAATTTTAAAAGCTTTCTTTGTGCCCGTTACAAGAAGACATTTTGACAATCCTGAAGGTTTTCAAATTTCAACAATATAATTGAGTCTCTAGGAAATTCAGAGGTCAAAGAAAAATTTCTTCGAAGACTTTTCAAAAGTGTATTTTCACCTGTCTTTGGAGATTATTTCAATACCAATTTTTGAATTGTTTGTTTGAAGGACCTTGAAATTCAAATGACAGTTTATGGTGAGATGAATGCACAGTGACACAGTGACAGAAAGTCCAGTCAGTGCCCAGAACACAAGCTAATAACCTTATTAATAACCTCAGGGTTACACCTTTTATGGTATAAACTTGGAAGATGTACATTCCAAGTGAAGGCCAGCTGGTAAGGATACGGGACTGCAAAATGGTGATTTGATGGGCAATGGAGCAGGGAATTTCAAACACTACCTTCCATAAGCTCTTATAAATCAATTTACCTAACTCAAGGATCAGAATGTGTTCTAAGCAAATGAAAGGAGAAAAATATACATCCTTTCCATGCCCTAACACACTCTTGCATTCATAATGAAATTTTCTTCCTATGCAATTCAAAGATATACTGTGTATAAGAAAAAAACCTATCAATCAAATATTCAGGAATTTTCTCCTATTAGCCTATCGCAGATTACTTCCAAAGATTTAAGAGTTTTTAACAAAGCACTGCATTATGAAACAAGAGCAGACCATTTCTGAAATCACATCTGTTGTGGCTGATTTCTGTATTTTCTCTTCAGTGATAATTTCATCTGGGTAATTTCCCCCTACTCTTTCACTTTGCTGCAAATCAACAGATGGAGTATTTTTGAAGGAAATGAAAATCAAAGCAGGGAAGACTTAGGCACATGTCGGGGTAGGGGGTATACAGGAAATCTCTGTACCTTCTCCTCAATTTTACTCTGAATCTAAAACTGCTCTAAAAAATAAAGTCAACTTAAAAAAGTAGCAGAAGAGAAGGTACATATAAGATAAAAAATGATGCGTACAAAACACCAAAAGAGAAATCTCAATTCTTGTGAAGAATTACAAAATGTCAGATTTTTTTTCCTCTTTACAAATTCATTCAAGAAGGAGGTTCAATTTTACTTGCAACTAAATATATGGTAAAAAAATAGTTTAAGAATTTTCATTAGCTATCATATATGCTTACTTTAGGAAGTGGAGAAAATAAGCAACTTTGTGACATGGGAAATTTTTCAGTCATTGATTTAACTTATGGGAAATTTTGGGGATACCAGAGGAATGAAATAGAGCAAGTGTTCTATGTTAAAGCTGCCAAGTAAACCATCCTACCACTTACACCCATTACTCCATCCTCTTTATATTATCAACATTCATTCACAGCGTATTCTGCACTGTGACCATCATTACTGAGTTAATACACTGTTCATGCACAAGGAACACACACACTGAAAGATGTACCGCCACCCTCACCACAACATGCACCTCTTGTTAAACTCACTGTGTTAGTCACTTGAGCCTTCAGTGAGTAAATACATCCAGTTTCTGGATATGCACATTTGAAACAAACCAAGAATACAGGATCTGATGTTGTTCTTCATTAGTGAGTTTTACACTCTGAAATGGAAGGCTCACAGGTACATTCCTCTAGAGCATTCTACCTTCCCAGTGGTAGGCATATAATCAGAGGGGTGACTTTCTGCATATCCCATTGGCTTTACCTAAATAGCATACTTCAAACATCACTCTACCGACTACTTTTCTTTCCTTCATTTGAGTAATTCTTGATACCTTGATTAGTCCATCAGCTTTTCCAGATAAAAACCAAAGTAGAAACATCCATCTTTATTGTCTTTATATAAACCGCCTGTGACATTGCTCCACAAAACGGTAATTTTCTTTGAACTTTTATCTTTTCTACTACCTGTATTTAGTGTATGTTCATTCATTGACATTGTGTTTTCTATATATTCGTCTTTGTCTTCTATTTCTGTCTTGAACTGCAAAATGCTTAAGGGTAGACTTTGAGTCAACAAAGGCCTGGCATGGTTAAGTGTCAGCTTTTACTGAAAAAGAATGACTACTGATTAAAGCAATACATGACCAAGCTATTAAGGGAAACAGAACAATCCTTTTTAGGGTCCTTTCATAATCTAGAAAAGCATTTTAAATATGTTGTTATTTTGCTTGTTTTCCAGATTAAAGACTCATTATTTAATAATATCTGAAGGTAATTTTTTAAAAAAATACCTTTTATTAAAATCAAATCTTCAGGGCCTGCCATGCATATTAGTCCACATTTCTTGTAACTACCTAAATCCTAACAGGGAAAATATCTAACTCAGAAAATCACTGCCTGGAGGAAGTGGTGATACAAAATAAATCTGTATCTGATATGATTGCACATGTGCCACATATAAGTCATTTCCCCAAAATATCAGAGTCAGTTTTATAATATACATACTAATTTTGAGGAGTCTTTCATGATATCAAGACAAGGCAGTGTGGTGTATTATTAGGTTTAATATAAGATTTAACATAAGCTTTATTTATAAGCATTTTCATTGACTTGTTAAATTGGAGAAACAAATTTTAAGTTACATTTTTAAATTACCTTTTTCAGGACCAATATTATTTTTAACACTTTCAGGGGCTCTGCTTTATTTAGCAATCAAGAAGGTAAATGTTGAGGAAACTTATACTTTTACTGAGAATCTAATTTTCTAATACATGTTGAATATGAAAGATATTTAAAGTGGCATTATTTGCAATCTCCAAAAAATGGAAACACCCAAAAGTTCCTCTAAACAAATCATGGTGTGTTTTACACTGGAATACTTATTCTGAACAATAAAAAGGATAAACTATTGATACACTAGACAACATGGATGAATCTCAAACGCATTATGCCAAGTAGAAAGAAGCCAGAATCAAAAGGCTACAAACTGTATGCTTCTATTTATATGACTTTCTGGAAAAAGCAAAACTATATGGACATATATCAGACTGGTAATTTGCGGGGTGTGGGGTGAGGGGAGAAACTGACACAAGGCACAGGGGGACTTTTTGGAGTGACGAATTGCTCTATATCTTGATTGTGGTAGTGATTACATGACTATGCAGTTGTGAAAACTCACAAAACTGGAACTAAACGGTGAATTTTGCTGTATATGAATTATGCTTTAATTTTACAACTGGAACTTTCAATTAAAAATTAAAAATTTATTTTAACTCATTTAAGATATTACACATAAGCACCTTTCACAAATAAATATGCTTAATATTTTCAGTAGCCGGAAGAATCACTTAATCTAATTCCATTTGAGCCTATAGAGAAACGTTAACAGAAACGTAAGCAATGTTTGAACACGGTGGAATACACAAAGATGCCACTCAATATGAAAATAGATTCTCTTTCTAACCCTACACATTTTCTATCAATGGATCAATAGGTTCAGGGATGAAGGACTGTGCCTCTGAGGGACAAAACAGAGACGGTATAAAGAATATAATACGAGTATAGATCCTATCTTCAATTAGAATCCAGTGGTTCACGTTTCTGTCTAAGGCTACCTAATTATTTGTCATCATAAATCAGTTTTACAGTAAATTACAAGTGACAGATTTGTCAGACTATGGGGATTAATGTTAATATCAGTTCCCAACATAGCTTTTAGTCAGAGAAAAGGAAAGATTAGTGGAATTAGTAGCATTCCCCAACCCTGATTACAGCTATCCTCCAAATGCCATTTTCAGATAAAAGAAGAGAGGGGGATTACAATTCTATCTGAATTTACAAATTATAATACTAAAATACAAAAGGAGGAAAAGTGATGCTCATAATATTTATTTTTCACCCTTTTCAAACACTATTGCTCTTTCTGTTGAGGCCTGTTAATAAAATGATATACTTGCAGCCCTCAATACTTTTTATCAATGTGTCAAGAAGTAGGTTCTAGCGATTCACCACAAAACACTAGAAAACCTACGTTAGGAGAGTCAAGCTGCTTTGCAGGAGATTTGGGTTTTTTTCTGCATCATCTCATCGATTTATAAATTAAGTCTGAGCTTCAAATATTGAATCGTATCAGTGAGTCCACACCAAATGCACATACATTTCTACATGATACATTAACGAAAGAAGAATGCCACAGCAATAATAATGAACAAATTGAAAAGAAGGACTCATTCCACATATCCCCTACATATTAATTATTATTTATGGGGACTGCCATCTTTGATAATAGTGCACTTTTCATCCACCAAAGGCAAAACAAACAAAAATAGTGCATCATCTTGGCAACTCTTAAAATGATTTTAAGGTATTAGAATGAAAGCTGGTTCAAAGACTAATAAAAAAAAGCAACAACGTTCATTCACTAGAGTTAAGAAAAACAGAGCAGTTCTTAATTACAGATTTATCTTCCATTAAAAAAGTTTTCTACCAGATATTTAAATCAGTCATCCTAATTTCTTATTATTAAACACAAACTGCATTAATGTAAAACTATAGTACACACTGTGTACAAATCCTCAGGTGAGCAATAATAGAACATGTTTTCCTGCTCCTTTGACATGCAGCATAACAAACGTAGCCTAGTATGCACCATACACAAGATGAAAAATATTCATCAAGCACATTCCTCTTAAGTTGTTAAAAATTACACAATGTGATATTTGCTTTAATAACTCCCACGGCTTAGTACTTTTTTCTTTTCCTTCTGTGTCATTTACTTTCTAGTTAAAAACAAAACAAAATAAAACAAACTTTCCTCTCTTCCATGAACTTGGTCATCATTTTAGTCAAACTGGTCTAGCTTTACAGTTTTACATTACTCATCTCTGGATCCCTTTGGCCACTATTTAAAGACAACCACACTCACAGGCACGCACACACTCACAGACACAGACGTTGTTTGGAGGTGTGGACCCCTTAATAACTCACTGGAAGGTGGCAGTAGCTGAGGCTGCATTCACAAACCCACATTTCTAGTTTATTCCCCCCAGCAATTAGGTCTATAAAAGGAAATTATGATAATAACCACACTAGATAATGTTTACTGAAATTTTACTACATAGAAATGTTCTAAATATGTTTTCTACAACATCAACAGGGGTTAATGGTATACTTTTACCCAGGTATATACCCAAGGGAATGCTTTAAATATATGAGTTTCTATATTGTTAAAAATCTCACTGAATTACATTCCTATGTCTAAGAATATAATCAAGCTACTACATTTGGGCAGAGGCAATGTAGAAATGAATTTAGCAGCTTTATGTAATAGTTACTGAAATACTTCCCTGCGAGGTGTTTACCTTTCGCAGGTGTTTGGTGACGTGCGACACCATGGACCTGAGCACATGTGGGTTGGACTCACTGTGCAGCAGGAGGCAATGGTACACCACTGCTGCATTTTCTTGTCTTATTCTCTATTTTTCTTCATCTGTCTTACTTTGAAACCCTAGATGAGAATGTTCACTCATTCATGTGGTCGTTGAAGTTGACTCAATGGCACATACAGTGTTTCCCTGAAAATAAGACAAACCCCGAAAATAAGCCACAGTTAAGATCTCAGACAGACGTATTTAGTACATTATGACGATGTTCCAGAAGATGACATGACTGTGTTTGAATAAACATAGATTGTTGTACAGGAAAAAATAAGACATCCCCTGAAAATAGGCCCTAATGCATCTTTTGGAGCAAAAATATCAGACCAGGTCTTATTTTCGGGGAAATATGGTATAAGATCCGGTCTTATTTTCAGGGAAACCCGGTAACAACTGAAATATTTACCTGAATATTTATAATACTTACCTGAACAACGTAAAGTTTAAAGTTTGGACGGGACGACCAACTATCCTTTCAACATTCCTGTGTGGACGTGTGTGTGCAATAGGGATCCCAAACTCAACAGATCATTAAGTCTTCATTTTACCACCTTTAGTCCTTTCCCACACGTTTCTTCTCTGATCTCCGTCACTTTGGTAAATTGCACCAACCATTCGCCCAGTTTTTTTACCCCAAACCTGTGTAAGTGTCGTTCATCCCTGACTATCATACCTCACAGACATCCAATTTGTTAACAGGTAGGCACTGCTGGAGCAAAATGCAACGCAAAGCTGGCCATGTAACTATCGCCATCACTCCAGTCAGTCTGACCATCTCTTACTGGTCTACCACATCAGGTGACTACACTTTCCACTGGTCTCCTCACTTCCACTTCTGCTTTCTGAAAGACAGTTCTCCACATAGCAGCCAGCGAAACTCTAAAAACACAAACTAGCATCATGTCATAACTCTGATCAAAACCTTTCAATGGCTTCTAAAAACTAACAAAACCAAAGTTATCATGGCCTTAAAGGCAGCATATGATTTAGCTCCTGCACACCTTATTCAACTCCAGCCACAGTGCCCTTTTGGCTGCTCTTCAAATGTGCCAAAGGGACTCGTTGCCTCACTGTTTGGCCCTTGAGTTCTGTTCATCCTCTTTACCCAAACAACCTCATGGCTTGCTTGCTCCCTAACTTCTTTTCAGGTTTCTGCTCAAATATTACCTTTCCTGATGACCTTATTTAAAGTATAAACCTCTCTATCACTATTTATCCCCTTCCCTGCTTTATCACTACCTAACAATGTGCAATGTGGTTTTCCTTTCTATTCTCCCTCACTAAAGCACAAATTCTAATGAGGATAGGATTTTATCTTGTTCACAATGAATCTCCAGTCAGTACACGCAACTGAATGAAAATAGGATAGTTAGGTAAAATTGATTCCCTAGTCATTAAACTAAAATATTAGCAACCTCTGTTTAGAACACATATCATAATACTCAACACTACCACTTCCAACAACAAAAAAGCCTTTTTATAAAAATGTGAGCCACGTAAAACTGGTTCACGTGTATTTGAAAGCTTAATGTGTCAAAAGTAAAAAAACATCCATTTCTAAAAGACAAGGCACAAGAAAAATACTCTTCTAAAAAAAGGACATTCCTCAGCATTCCAGAACATTATCTTACCTGGAAGTAATTATTCCATTATTATTTGCAATAACTCCTTTTGCTTATTTGCCAATATCTTGTGTCAAGTAAAATAAATATTTTAACTGTTTCAGGTTTCATTTAATTTTGAAAAATCAAATTACATCCAGATTAAATATAATTTAGTAAAATTTTACACTACAAAGTAAAAATGATCCACATAGGATTTTTTTTATTCTCCCCGTCAAAATAATAATTACCCATATTTCAAGTTTTTATTTAAAAATTTATATTTATAGCTAAATGTCAATGACGTTAATTAAATAGAAACCATTTCAAAAACACCAGTTAAGAAAAAAATAAGTAAATCTATACACACTAATACAGTTTCAGCTTTTACAATAATTTGAAAAGATAAATTCTATATTCTTCTAGGTCTCAAGATAAGTTACACAGTAAGAGTCACATAATTGTAAACACAGTTTTATAAGAAAGTAAACACTATCACAGAGTAGCCTCTTATATCAATCAAGTAAATGGGAATCACAAAACGTCAAATAACATAACAATTATACTTTGGTAAACAGTTACAAGAACACGGTGTAGATTTAAGGGTTAATGTTAGCTTTGAAATTACTGAATTCAACATTGGGGCTTTCAACACTTGTGAGAACTGCAAAAGTCTGTTAGGTAGTAACCTGTAATTTTGCTTTGGCCTGATTTTGAAACATAAGAGTCTAACATGGAAATAGGTACTTGAACATCCAACAACCCTATTTCAGTGAGTTATATTTTGCCAAGACCTCTGTTCTATGCCCTTCCAGAGCTAAGGGTCTATACTCATTGTACTATAATGAGGCCATAGTTGACGAAACATAAAAGACAAAAAACCAGGGCAGTAATCCAACGCATACTAGCCTCAGCAATGGGACACAACCAACCAACTACAAATGAACACTGAAGTTGCCAAATATTTCATATTTAGTTAACACCACAGATGAAGACCCCTTAAAAGAACATATTGCATAGAACCTAAAAAGTTGAAGCTCAAAAGGATTTTGGAGATGATTTAAATAAATGGATCCCTTCATTTAGCAGATGGAGAAAGTGAGGCCCAGAGAGTTTACCTTGTCAAAGACAAATACTTAACGTTGGAGTAAGGTCTGGGACCAAGTCTGATTTTAACATTCACTTCAGAATTGCATGCTAGTTTAATAATAAATGCAGTGTATAAAATATTAAAAAAATGCTTATTCAAGTATTAAGTATTAAGTGAGAAAGGAGGGCATGAAATTATCTCTACAATATAATCTAAATGATGTAAAAAAAGTCTTAAAAGAACAAAACATAAAAATATTGGAACTCTGAGCACTGACTTTGGGATATGTAGATATCTGTATTTATGTATTTAATTTTTTCTTTCTTTCACATACTTTCCATATTTTCTACAATGAACAACTGCTACCTATATAGTCAGAATGAAAATAAACTGCAGCAGTAAATGTGCCATTAAAAGCCAGCACTTGTATTATGAATATTAACTATGGTTAATTTGCAGCATGCAAAATAGAAACCTAAACTGCTGTTAAGCATGCATTGATAAAACATTTCTGTCATTAAGCAAAGCAACTGCATTGTTTCTGAGGGAAAACTCAAGACTAAATAAGGAGAAAGTATATCCACATGCACATACAAACTGAAGTATTAGAAAAATATCAATAAAATACATTTTATTATGAATTTGTTATTCTTACTCTATTTTTAAAGAAACAGACACTTAATATTAAATACAAATGAAGCAAACTGCAACTTCTGTCTCTTATCCCACTTGGCAATGTAAATTTAATAAACAGAATGTGAAAATTTAACATCTAATTAGCAAGTTTCATTTATTTCATTTTCTGATGTTTTCTAGGTCATCAAATGTACTTGAACTTAGATGTTTTATTGTGTATACATATATCCAGAGTTCATTGATGCTAGAATATCATATGTCCTTACTGACTTAGAGCCTACTACATAAAATGTGTATTTGCTTCCAACTTCTATGTCTGCTACATATGTGGCAGTTCCAAGAAATGTTGCCCCTGGAGAACAATCCAATTAGTTTTGTTTCCTACTGTCCCCTGAATGATGTCAAACTTCACTCTTGCTTTTTCTTAGACATTCCCCCTTTTCCAGTTGTGCTACCCTCCATGACTCAGGAAATTTCCATCCTCTTTATAAAACATCCTTGATTTGCAAAGTCTATAACAGCCTCTTCTCCAAGTTTATATAAAAACTAACGAATTAGAATTGCACAATTTAGTGCATGATTGTTCTCTAGTGATTTCATGTATGTTAACTTCATTTTAAAGTAGCTTGTAAATTCTTGGGAGCTGGTAGCTAGCTTATCCTTCTTCTTTTGCATTCATATGAACAGTAGAAGTTCAGTGACCAGCAGAGGATGGAGTGAAGACACTCTAAGACTTTCAATTAGAAATGAGGATCTCAGCAGATAATAAAGTCAATCAATCAAGCAATCAGGTGTTTTCAGTACTCACTATACAGCAAAAGCAGTAAGGTGTTATGTGGGAAACTCAGAGAATACAAGAATAGGTTTCTGCCCTTAAAACCTTATACTAAGGAGGGGTGGGGGATGGAAGATGAGGGTAAGGGGGATCAAATATATGGTGATGGAAGGAGAACTGATTCTGGGTGGTGAACACACAATGGGATTTATAGATGATGTAATACAGAATTGTACACCTGAAATCTATGTAATTTTACTAACAAATGTCACACCAATAAATTTAAAAAATAATAAAAACAAACAAACAAAAAATCTTATAGTCTTTTTAAGGTGGAAAGGCACTTTTAAATTAGAAAATAGCATAGCAGAGTTTAATTAAATGTGTACACATGAAACTCTTGGTAGAGGAATGAGGATCAGTCTAACTACCAGCATTATGACTGAAAGTCACAAAGTTCTCATAAGGAAACGGAGCTGGAGTCAAGGATCGTTAGAATGAAGATTCTGAAAAGGTTCTTCATAGGAGGGAACAACTCACAAAGAGAGAAAAAAGGCAAGACAAGATGAGAAGGCAAGCATTAGGAATACTGAACAATATTTCAGTTGGGTAAAATTTGGTGGATCTTATCGCTACCCTGTTTCCCCGAAAATAAGTCCTAGCTGGACCATCAGCTGTAATGCATCTTTTGGAGCAAAAATTAATATAACACGCAGTATTATATTATTATTATATTATATATTATATTAATTATATTATATTACCGGGTCTTATATTAATTTTTGCTCCAAAAGACGCATTAGAGCTGATGGTCCACCTAGGTCTCCTTTTCGGGTAAACACGGTAGCAGAAGAGCGTAGGATAATTTAGAAAGAAAGAAAGAAAGAACAATGCTGTGTTTTGAATAGGAAAGTAATCTGGGGAAAGCAGAATTTAAATCAAATCAGCTGTGTGAACAAAATATGCTGGAAGGAAGGAAGGCAGCCTGATTTAATCTAAAGAGTAGGAAAACATAAATTAAAAGAGTGACAAAACATAAAAGACAGGACACTTTGTTTTAGGCTGCCCTGACTTGGGTAGATCCATGTGACAGTCCCTGGTGTCTCCTGTGTTCCCAGGTTCACTCATTTTCCCACTGATGTTAATTCTGAGATCATATCAGAGGATCAAGTTTAAGGCTTGCTCAGTTGTCCAGCTATAAGGTGAAGGTAGGGCAATGAGAAAGATTAGCTGAATATGAAAAACGTTAAAAGAACAATCAACAGGACTTTGTGGCTAAATGGATTTGAGAAATGAGAAAAGTGGAGGAACCAAAGATTATCTTCTGATGTCAAACTGGGTAGTTGGGAAAAATGTGACATCTTCAACGAAGAGAGCTAAACTGGAAGGGAGAGCTTGTTTGCCATGTGCTACTCTATCCTCTTCCTGGATACAGGGAAGACTAAGCTTTATCTCCTAGTTGCTCTATGTGTCATCTCAGAGTTGAGGTAAGTCTCGTAGATGCTGTGGTTACTGATCAAGAATCAGGAAGGATTTTGATTTCTGGTACTTCACTTTATAAACCTGGCTGGATCATTTTTATTGATGTATTACTATTCACCCTGTACTTTCTTGTGCTGAGGACCTCAAAACTACTATTTATCATATCTTCATGCATGGACAAATGATCTCCAAATTAAACAAAACTCACTTGATGCTAGGAAGAAGGGTGGCAGCTGGAGGAGGAGGAGAAAGCCGAGGAGGGACATCATATTCCTCACTTCCCAGGTGACCATTGGAAAAGACCTGAAAAGCAGTCAAAGGGTTAGTTTCCAATTTGATTTCTGGAGGATCTTAACACAATAGCAGCTTTTAAAACATCTATAAATTTTGAAAATAATATTTAATATCAGTTTGTTTTTTGAATTAAAGTTTATTGGGGTGACAAGTTACAAAGGTTTCAGGTGTACAATTCTGTATTACATCATCTATGTATCCCATTGTGTGTTCACCATCCAAAGTCAGTTCTCCTTCCATCACCATGTATTTGATCCCCTTTACCCTCATCTACCACCCCCCTCCATTAAATATCGTTTGATTTACTTAAGAATCAGTAGTATCATACTCAATATTCAAAACCACCAAAAGCAGTAGCCAGGTATATGAAAGAACTACAATACAACATGATTCTTAAACTTACTGAGAGGGAATGCTAAATCTCTATAAATCAGATATAGATAGATGGGCAAGAAACACTAAAACTCTCCAAACATGATCAGTTTTTACTGAAAAGTTAAGAGTTCGCGGTAAGGATTCAGTAAAGAAAAAAGCTGCACTAGTGGGATTCTTATCTCAGTTCCTACTAAATAAAAGTGTTCTAAATTATCACTTTTAACACAACATATGAAAATTTCTCAATAGAACAGTACATGAGTATAGTCAGAAATGTCTTTATTCTTTCAAGCTTCAGCACTACTGGTAACTAGAGACATGTCCTGGTTTTTTTATACAAAGTGCAGGTAATCATCTTATACATAGTTTTCAGTGTGTAAACAACACAAAACAAAATTGTCACCTTGCTCTTAAGGTACCATAGAGAGCCAGGGGATAATTACTCAGAATCCGGACATTCTGATTTCTAGGATGCTCAGTTACCATGTTTCCCCGAAAATAAGACCAGGTCTAAAATTAATTTTTGCTCCATTAGGGCTTATTTTCAGGGGATGTCTTATTTTTTTCATGTACAACAATCTACATTTATTCAATTACATGTCATCTTCTTCTGGAAAGTCGTCATAACTTACTAAATGCATCCGTCTGGCTGACGATCTTAACTTGGGCTTATTTTCGGGGTAGGTTTTATTTTTGGGAAAACACGGTAAGCGGTAGCAACTGTCTGAACGACTGCTCTTTATTAATCCAACAACTTACAATTAAAGCAGCTTACAAAAAAGAGAGAATAACTTTGCAAAGACATATTCACAAGAAAAGATTAAATATACTTTAAGATCTTTCAGTAATCTTTAGAGTTTTATCATTCGCCTCTTTCCCAAACTCTCACTAATTAATATTTAAAAGGCGCAGACTGATGTGGGGGCAAAAAGGACGTAATGTAACTTGATTTGTCCTAGATAACCCAATCAATGACCTACCAATTTCTTGTTTTTCCCCCTTCATATTTCTAAAATGGTGCTGAAGCTTTAGAATGCAAAATTGAAAAGGCCATATCCTTTTCTTTCACCTTAAAATAAGAAAATGAACATGTTTAAAAGATACACTTGAAATGTATCAGTACTTGCATTTCAAAGCTACAGAATCTAAATTTTACAGCACTGAAGTTTCACTCTAAAAACTAATTCCTGTACTGTAGTTCAAATTTCTTTTTCACATCTTTCCTTATTAGATTCAATATACCATAGTTACCTATGACAAGATCTATCTTTAAATGAAATTATTTTATCACAGGCTTCTGACTATGAACCAAATAAGAGAACAAGGCACAGTTTTTTGAACTTTGCTAGAGAGAAAATTTCTAAGTAGATACATCATTGCTAAGTTCAATAGAAACCTTTAACATAAAAAAATTCCTTTCAAACAACAAATATGTATATAAAACCACAAATGCTCATTGTGCTAATGAGTATTTAAAATCACCCTTAACTGGAGTCCTGTGAGTGTTGCCAGAATGGGTACAATGTAAGATTTTTTCGCAATCAAATCTTGATGTTTCAGTCACAGATATGAGTATGTTTAAAATTAATTCTAGAAAACGTAATATGGATTTTATATGCATTCATTTGTTTTATTAGGAGAAAGTATCTATTATCCTGTTGACACCTAATAAAATTTCAGCAGTTATAAAAGGGAGATATGGAAATAACAGTTTCTGTTGTTCTGGCTCTCATGTAACAATAAACCAACCATAATTTTATACTCAGAACATTGTGAACTTATATGAAAAGGAATATCAATATATTCAAACATTAATAATAAAAATGCTTTCACCTTGCACATTAGGTAAATGAAAGAATAAAGATATTAATAAGAGCATTTTTGTGTACCATCATTAAATCTCAGCAAGTCACACAGGCAATGGAGTCTATCATCATTAAAACCATGGAGCACAGTTAATGATGCAGTTTATTTACCCTTTAGGAAAGCAATAACCCCAAGAAAGTTAAGTGACTTGTCCTAATTATTAATATGCTTTCAAATGCAAACAGCATTTTCTCTGCTTTAGACACGCTGTTAACACATAGAACCTCTACAATTTCTCCTGCTTCTGAAAAGCCAGTGTGTCTTTCCTGAAAAATTCATTTGGTGCTTGGCATGCACTGATACTTTGCTTATGTTCTGTGTAGTTATGTTCTGTGGAAGAGCAGTCATGCCACACTGAGTCTCTTTCGGCACAAGGACTCTGATTTCTTCATTTTATTGGACATTCCACACAGTAGGGCTGACATGAAAACTGTCTGCGTAGATGACCTTATTAATGGAGGTATTAACCAATGAAATGACTTTCCCTGGGTACAATTGGAAGAAACTCATTAGTTTACTAAAATTCTCTCAGCCAATATGCAATTTGTTTAATGGCTGATCTTACATACTGTTCTAAAATATGTACTGAGGGTGAACAACATGCCTAATACCAAGCAAGTAATTCTTCATCATTTTTCCTAATTAATAGACTAAGATTTCACATGTGTGAAAATAATAAAGGACCTAAATATGCAAGAACTAGGCAATGTTCATATTTCTGTACATCTAAGGTACTCATTTATATCACCTAATACTGGTTGGATGGCAAGATTTAACATAATTTCATCCTGAATTCCATGTTCCCATCTGCGCTCATTCCGTTCAACTTAAAATCATTTTAGCTGCCTCTACCTGAGGGAGCGTCATAATTCCCAATTTTTTGAGCTAAAAATAAATATTTTATTTTCTCTGGAATCCTGAAGAGCTTGTCTGCAAATAGGAGACAACTGTAGCTGCCCAAGTGTGTATCGACTGAAGGTCACACTGAAATCGAACTAAATAAAATCATGCCTTCTTTAGCCCACAACTAAGGAAACATCTTTCTCTTCTGCCTTCCTAGCTCACTGCCCCACATCTACCACATTTCCACTGAACATGCTATCAAGAATTCTGATCTTATCATTCCTGTGCCAAAAAATTTTTAAAAGCTCTTTCCTGCCTAACATATCAAAGATAACTTTGTGTAGAATATGACACTCCATTATTGGTTTCACTCTACATTGCCATACATTTATCTATCCTTCACTTAGGATACATTTATCTATCCTGCTTATTCCTTCTATATGGCTTATCTTCTGTACAAAATTGACTTCCTGCACTATGCACGTTTTCCCACCTACACAATACCCCTTCCTGTCATGGCTAAAAATCAACAAAAAAACCAACACCGACCAACCTTCTAATGTCTACAGTCAGTGACCGTCTTACATGAAGCTTTCTTTATTCTTTTCTTTTACCCTGCATCTCAATTAGAATGTTTTCTTCTTCTTCTTGGGGATCCCACAGTTTATTTTCTGGATGCTATTACTGTGTCTTATCTCTTAGTTCACGGTATACCTGTGTCACTCTCACTGTGCTTTCTTCATTTGGTATTCCCCACAGAATCCTGAGCATCCTAAGTGTTCATAAGCTAAAATAGGTTGAAGGAATAACAATACATTAGGAGAAGTTTAGACTTGTGGAAGAAGTTTAATCTGAGTTATAACGATTTATTATAAATTCTAGGTTATCCTAGATTAATATTTTTTACATGCCTCGAGATAACATTTAATCCTAATCTTGAAGTTTGAAATATTTTCTTATGATTCCGATATTATCTAAAAATTAAGGGTAAAGCATTTGAGACCCCTGAGACATGGGGTTGGGGAGAGGAATACTTCTGTGATAATCTTGGCACAACTACGAAATACCTTTTTATTTATACAAAACCCCTAACACACTTCATTTCCCCCATCCCATACATGTAATGACACATATACACGACCTCAAAAATGTTGTTATAATTTGTTCTTCCACAATATCCGATTAGAAATGAAACCAGTGTACATAGAGGACTTATTTTCTAAAAGACAGCCCTTGAGATTTTTAGATAAGTTTAAGGTCGTTCATGTAAACCAGAGTCTCACCACCAGAAGAGCAAAAGCCACAATCTCAAAAAGTGGAATCTTTCGATGTATTTATCTAGCAACATCTTTATCAGATTATTGTCCACAGGTCATTTTAGAGCAATGTCACATGAAGTCACATGACAAGTCAGAGGTACTTTTTATCACAGAAGGAACAGCAGTATTTTTAATCTTTCAAGAGGAATGAATAAAGGTAGTTGGATACAATGTTAGTATCTAGAAATAAGGATATAAATTTCAAGTTTCCAATGGCATTTTAGAACATTTTAGTGGTTTTTATTTTCATCTCTGATAATTAAAACCAATCAACAATAAGAAAAAATCGAACCAACAAAATACTTAAGGAACAGGTTTATAATATGGCTACAACCCGAGAATTTCACAGAATGAAAACAGTGCTATAGGAAAGAAATCTCCTACCAAGAAAATAAAGCAAGATAAATAATCTTAATAACTCTTAGCTTGCAGATGCATGTTGTAAGTAAAGTATAACATTAGCTATTTGATTATGGTAAGTAGAAGAGGAAGAGACGAGAAAGTAAATGAAAGTCACAGAAAATTCTTACACTTCATTTTAACAATGAATTAGAGGGCTTTCCTCCTCAGAGCTCTCTACAACTAGCAAATGGAGTAATTAGAATTTAATTTATTCTTGCTTCCCCTGCCATTTATCTACTGAAGATGCAAATAAAAAGGGCAAATGGTTCTGATGGATGATGGGAACTGGCACACTCAGAGAAGACACATGATGATGGGGAGTGAGTTGTCACTCCACGTACAGGGTGTTTAGCTTTATGAATTTCCCTTATGGTATTCCATAAGTACATTTAATTTTAATTTAAACTTTTAGTATTTATCCAAGTTTTCTTATCTTTAAAGTGGGAAGGTGATACTTAATTTGAAGTATTACTTTTAATGGAAACAAGTCTAAATAACAGTTGTTATATTTGACACAAAAAATGTATTTGTTTACATTTGGATAGACTGACGGGTTACCTGGGAAGAAAACACATCAATCTCCAAATATTTAAGGCCCATACCCTTTAGTTTCATTATGATTTTTTTTAAACTGCACACTGGGTATGGAAGGTGAGACTACACTGTAACTTCTACCAGTTTCATTAAAAATGAGTCTTTTTTGAATCCAAATAATTTCCCTTTCTTTTTCATCCCTTGTCCTTTGTCATACACTCTTATTGTATGTCATCTACCTATAGAAAGTATTACTCTTCTAAAGAGAAAAAAAAAAAAAAAACCCTGTTTTAAACAACAAAATTACATTCTACCTTTGGCTAAAGGCCAGTGTTGGAAAACATACATAAAACCATCTGTACTCCTGTATTGTGGATGTCCTCTTGCCCCATCCTTGCCCACCCCCAAACCCAGCATGCAAACACTCTTTCACCTCTATCATCAAATTTAGTATTATAAAAATTGCAAGCAAGTTACTGAGTGCTTACCGAATATTCACTAGGAACTATGCTAAGAGAAGAGAGGAAGGGGAAAGAGAGATGAGTTTGGTTTAAGAGGAAAAAAAGGGCAACTATATATTTGAATGAAAATGTCAACTATGACAATTTATTTTGAAACTCCATGTCTAGTTGTTATTTCTGGTGTTATTCCAAAACAAAACCAGAATGGAGGGGTAGGGGGATTTAGATATTTGGAGAGTATTCTCCTAGATAGCAGGTACTATTATTATCCCATTTCATAAATTAACGAGTTGGGGCAAAGATGTAGTAAGTTGCTGGCATTCACAGAGCCAGTCAATTCTAGAGCCGGAAGTAAAATTGAGGTCTGATTCCAGAGCCTAGCTGATATGTGTTGATAAGATGTTTAGTTCTGTTAAAATGCAGGTTATCAGGTTTGCTTTATTTTACTTCTGCCTGAAGAATTTCAATGCTTCTATTCTACGAATGTATATTATTAAATTTGAAAGGGAGAGAACATTGGGATTCTGATTATCCTGAACACCAGGAGGCTTGCATATAGAAAGTGGTTAAAAATATGTGGTTAAATCCACTTGGATTGAGGAAGTACAATGAAGTAAGGGGAGAAGCCAACTCCAACCCAGGATCACAGAAACAGAACTACAGGATCCTAGATGGACTCAGTCTCTGTCAGTTGTAAGCTGAAGCCAGCCTCTTAAGTCTCCCAACAGTGAAATAAAAACAGGATTTAGGCTTTTTCTACTTTATGTAAGTTGTAACATACCCTCCCAGTGGTTCACTGAAGTGGAACCATTCTTACTTCATACAGATAATACAAGAGAAGGAAATGTGGTTTGTTTTATAGTTTTACAGCATTTAGTACATTAATTATATATAAATCCTTCCCTAAAATCCACCTTAGATGTCAAACTAGATTGAAATTTGAAATCTTAGAAGTCTAATTTTGTTTGAAATGCTAAATCTAGTTGTCACATGAAATTCACTTTGAGAATATCACTGCAATATTAACATACACAGCATATGATATTAGACCTTCAAGAATCTTAATGAGGATTATTTAGATAGAACTAAATAAGAATAAAATCCAGCTTTGAGTAAGAGAGAAATATTACAATTGTTCTCTGGGATACTGATATGTATCAATGATTAGAACATAGAAATTCACATGGGAAACATTTAAAGCAATCTTTATAACTGAAGTCAATATTAATATTTCATACCTATAATAAAAGTATGATGCCTATAACCTAAGAAATTATAACCTTGATTTTTGAAACTGTAGCCTTCCATACAAAAATTAACCGGCCGCATTCTAGGGTTTAGAAGAGCAGGTTATATCAGTGCTAAGCCCATGTTAACATAGTATCTAAAAGAAGCTTGAAAGGAGAGGTTTTCAGTCAATTGGCTGAGGTAATTATTACATTTTAAGTATTTCTGAAGTCAATTCAGGAAATAAGTTGTAACATGCTGCTAAGATATAATTACTCAATCCATGTTAGAGATCACTCCAACACTCTCTCGTGTGGTCATATTGGAATGAAAAGTCATAGATACTAAAGGGAAAAAAAAAAAGATTGGCAGGTTCCTCCAGTCAGATCGTGGAAACATTCTTTTGAGGATAAGCTCTCCATTTTCAGAAAGATTCACAGAGATGCTTTTATAAGTGCTTTCTCTTCCGTTTGCATCGTATTTAGATGACCTGGGAGGAAACCTTTAGAGATGTTCATATTTACAACAGATGAGAGACTGACGGTACCAAGGACAGTCACTGGCAGAGAGCAAAGGCAAATCACCACCACTCTTGCCTTTTGTGCTGAATGCCATGCTAGACAGTTGTGACTTTTCCTATGCTGGCTACCCCAGAACAGCATGGAGGTGAAATATCATTACACCAAGTTTTCATCATCACTTTACTTTCACACACATACACACCCAGGAGTTGAAAACATGTCACGTTTCACACTTCTGTATTTCTTGAATGTATTATGGGGTGAATTCACCAACTGCAATCCATTATTTTGAAGGAAGAAGTTACTTCCTTAAAATATCAATTTAAGAGCAATAGAGACGGGACCATCTTTATATTAAAGTCTTCAAAAGAGGCAAGCCTCCTTTAGTTGAGGGAAGATGGCACTTTTCTGATCATAGAGCCAAAAGTATCACAGACACAAATACCAGAACCATGTTTTCCCGAAAATAAGACCTAGCGGGACCATCAGCTCTAACATGTCTTTTGGAGCAAAAATTAATTTATTATAATAAGTCTTATATTAAAATAAGACTGGGTCATATATATGACCAGATATAATATAATATAATACAATATAATATAATACAATATAATACTGGGTATAATATGACATAATATAACATAATAATCAGGTCTTATATTAATCTTTGCTCCAAAAAGACACATTAGAGCTGATGGTCTGGCTAGGTCTTATTTTCGGGGAAACACGGTATAAGCCATTCTGCCAAGGGCTTACTAAGAGTTCTAAACTCAATGATTTCTGTTGCTGCCTCTTTGGTCCTGTAAGCTTAAATTACTTCCTGGACATATAAATGATAGTGGTGACATCCTTCAAGAACTCAACATGTGTGACAGTCTCTTTCAGTTTTATGGAGAAATAGCTTGTTTCGTAAGAAGTGAACTGGACTTAGTGTTTTTACATAGGTGAGAAGTTTATTTTATTTGGTTGCATAAGGTATACTGTCCTAGACAGCAATCCCAACACTGATATGCTACAATTAGAGAACTTTTTTTCAAATTAGATAGAACTAGGAGAGTTATTAAAAAACAAACAAAAAAAAGCAGTGCTAATTCTCCCACCATTTATTAATAGGAAAAAATTTTGGCAAATGAAATAAGGGGAGGTGAATAAATCTCTGACAAATTGTCTAGTGTCTTCACATTAAAATTAAATCATTACTTAGAACCATTTTTTTCCTTGTTTTAAATTCAAGTTTTAATGAGCTTCTGATTATTTACAACTTCGAGATAATTAAAGACCTGCAGGGAAGTACCACAGTAGGCAGAAAAAACACTGCCCAACCTTTTATACCACCTCCTATCAGAGGAGTTTAAGCAGATTAGCTTCTGCTTTGCATATGTCTTACCTTGGATGCTTCTAAAGGCAAATCACGACGTATGTGTTTCCGCATAAGCACTGGTTCAGAGCCCATTCTACTGTGCCTTCCGTTGACGTTTGAACTTGCTGTGATTCCAGGCTTCGGAGAGCCATCCCCTAAGAGTCGACATCCCACCGACTGATTAGTCCCAAATATGTCCCGTGGGCACCAGCCTTCCAGAGGCATCGGCTGGTCTCTGGAAGGCACACTCTCCACGTGATGAAAGTGACGGCTCAGTCTATTGTCAGGTGGGATTGGGGGAGGTCTCTCAGGTGGCGGGGGAGGAGGATCCCTTAAGGGAGGAGGTGGTGCTGGAAGTGGTTTATCTTGTTTTCTCACCATGCAAGGAGAAGACTAAGGAGACATAAGAGAGGCAAAAAAAACAACACAAAAGTTTCATCACGCACTGAAATGACTTCCAGACATTACTGCTGTTGTTTTCTAAGCAATAATGGAGCTTTATTAGATTCCTATGCCATCTTTTTATAAGTTCCTTTTTATCACCAGTTAATGAAATTTTAAAAAGTTAATGGAACATTTCACTAGGAGTTGTTTGTAGAAATGAATACATAAATTCAAATGTTAGAATTATAAGGACTATACAGGAAACAGTAGCAGAATACCAAAATTATATGATGATTTTGACTGGTTTATATGAAAACAATACTGAGTCATTAATTAATTTATTTGCATGTTTCTATGATTTAAGAGAGATAGAAGAAACCAATCAAAGTTGTTCTACTTTTTAAAGAGCAACTTGATTTGTACTATCTCTGGAAGATTGAGTGCTGATTTTGCTACTTTTGCATTCGCTGCTGCAATATGAAGCAACTGATAAGGGGCATATTTGCTCTCGTTCTTTGTTTTACCAACTACTACCAGAATAGTGAAAATTCACAACTAATAGAGCAGTGTTATTTACAGAACTTACTTGAATTTTGTGAATCCTTAAAATGAAAAAAAAAAAATCAGTTTGATTCTTACATGTAGAAATGAAGATAGTGTATACTCCTGAATTAAATCTATGTGACTTGCACAGCTTTTATTTTTATATACTTGATTAACCTGATGAACGATTTGTGCTTTTGTTAGAAAACATTAGAAAAGGAATGTGGTGTGTGTTTACATAATTCTGCCTAAATAACATCCCAAAATTCTTAATATAATCTTAAAACCAAGTTAACTAATGTAGAAAAATCAAATACTACTAAACTATTGTGCTTCCAACTAATACGAGTGTGTAAAGCATATTACCAAATAGAATTAATTTTTTAAATCTTGTATTTAATAAAGCAAAATATGTCCTTATCCAATTTGGGGGAAAAAATCTGCACAGAACTAAAACTGTGGGCTTAGGTTTACAGTTAAAATTATGTCTTTAATATTAAACAGTAATGTAATTACTCTGCAAATATTGTAATTCTTTGTAATTAATTGCTTCAGGTATAAAAAGTACATCTACTTCTCTCTTCTGAGTCACCTTGAAACATGGGTGATGATTTATCACACCTTAAGCCTTTATGCAAATAAACTCCCATCACATTTTTCTTGTCATGACACTATGAAAGCAACTGTAAAATATCATTTGATAGAGTATTTTAATACATATAATGACCTTTTAAAACCATTTTACAGAATAACTGTACCTACTCTACTATTTATTTTAGCAAATCAGTGGGCTGTTACAGACATGAGCTCTCTCTCAATAATTATGTAACATTTGTAGTAATACAGCAAGGGATATGATAGTAGGCTCACCATCAACGAAGTGAGAAACCTATCAAAGCTGTTCAGAAACAATTAAGAGCACAAGAAATAAGAGGATAAATGTCAAAGAACCTGATCGATCAATAATTGTCATACAAAATTATTACCTAGTATTTCTAATAAAATCTATTTACCTTTGGTGAGCCTGTTGGGCTGCCACAGGGAGACCGAACTATGCCTTTCTGAATTAGATCGAGGCGAGGAGGCACCGGTGGAAGGCTCAGATGTGGGATCTGGAGAGGGTCTGGCTGTGGCTTTCTTCTCTGAGCAAGGGGAGAGGACCCTGGTGATGTGACAGGTGAGTTCTGCCGGTCAGTGCACTAGAACAGACACAGATAAAGATGCTGTTTATTGGATGTGTGAAGTGTATGCCTTTAAGCTGTTAAGGAAGACATTTGGTTTGGAAAAGGTGTCTGCCATTGAATATCTATTGAAATAAACTCACCCTCTGGTAACCACTAAGCTATCGTCTGTGTTTATGAGTTTTTGTTTCTTCATTTGTCCTGTTCTTTTGTAGCTTTCAGTTTTATAGCCCACATATGAGTGAAATCACATGGTTCTTGATTTTTTCTGTCTGACTTACTTTGCTCAGCATAACAATCTCAAGATCCATCCATGTTGTCGCAAATGGCACTATTTCATATTTTCTTATGGCGGAATAGCATTCCATTGTGTATATATACCACATCTTCTTTATCTAATCATCTATCGAAGGACAGAGGGTAAACGGGGAAGAGGGTGGTAGATGAAGGTAAAGGGGATCCAAAATATGGTGATGGAAAGAGAACTGACTGGGTGGTGAACACACAATGTAATATGTAGATGATGTAATACAGAATTGTACACCTGAAACCTATGTAATTTTACTAACAATTGTCACCCCAATAAACTTTAATTAAAAAAAAAAGAAAGAAACTCACTTAGTAAACATGAATAGATGCCAAGTACTCTAAGGGCAGTACTATATAAAGAATAAATGGGTAAGTTTCTCCTACATATTGCAGAAAGGGCCTAGGAAACAATAGCAAAAGCGCAGTTTAAAAATCATCAAATATAGACATTCTTCTAGAAACCCATCTAAATTTTCTGTGGAAACCAGAAACACAAGTGCAATAATGCACATTGCTCTTGGTTATCTGTAGCGTGGAATCTTCAGTCTTTGATTTGTAGTACATTCTAGAACTTAGAAACTATTTTGTTTCATATAAAATATGCATCCAGTATACAGTCTAGTTTCCTACAAACCAATTAAATCAGATGGTATTAAAAAAAAATATGTATTTAAAATAAACGGTTTGATCCCAAACAATTTTTCCAAGCCTTCACATAAATTCTCAAGTTAAATGTTTTTTCTTTAAAAACAATTAACTAAATCTAAAAGAGTCTGTACTTCCGCTAAAAACTAATGTATTTCTGTGCTATTAGAGGTTTTCGATCTTGTCTGGTAGATAACATCAGAAAGCCAGTAACAAGTACTTCTATTTCTATGTATATAATTCTTTCTACCCTGGAAGATTTCTGGAAGTTTTTGTTTTTTGTAAATGTGAGATAACCTGATCGCCACTTGGTATAAAAGCCACACTAATTATAGCCTAACTGGGATAAACAATGCTCTGTTCTGAAATATCAGGCAGTTTCTTTTTTCAAGACTGTTACTAGCACTTTAGAGATCTAGGCTTCATTTTTACCCCCACTGCATTAATCTAGCATGCTGTGATATTCATGTTTCCTAATATTAGTATTTATAAAGAGTTTTAAGCTTGTTGTTAAGCTATTTCAGCTATTTCTCCCCTAATATTACTCACCTTTTATTTTATAAGAGTAGTCCATGTCAACAATTGACAATTTAATTGAACTCTAGCAACAGTGAGAAAGATTTAGTCATTCTGTCTTTATCTGAGATGGGATAATAGATTTGTTTCCACATCCACACTTAGTTATACTGTATAAGACATTTTCTTTTCAATTCACTATAATTGGGGTTTGTGTGATGCTTTTCTCATAATTAGACTGGGGTTGTTGGTTTTAGGAAGGAAAACCACAGAGGTGAAGTCCACATCATATCAATATGATTAATCACTGTTGATACTGACCTTGGTTACCTGGCTGAGGTATTAACTGTCAAGTTTTCTTCACTGTAAAGTTACCATCATTTATCCCACTCTCCCTACTGCATTCTCTGCAAGGAAGTCACCATGCACAGCCCACACTTAGGAGTGAAGCGTTAAGTTTCCCCATGTAAAGGTTTTTTTAAATAAAGCTGAATGGCTAAACAGAAGCTTCTAGACCATACTTCAGATATGCCTGAATAATGTCATATTACTAAACTCTCAAGACTTTGTCTCTCTCAATTGAAGCCAAATAAATTTAAAATAGGACAATACATTTAGACATAATTTTAAGACAAATTTAAGAACCTTTACTTTTTAGTAGTTTCATGATTCTTTTTTCTATCTCTTACCTATGATACGGCAAAATTTTTTCAATTGTTACTAAATTGAAGAAGGAAAAAGTAGAAACTCTGTATCATAAAGTGATTTTAATGGAGCCAGTGATTCTTAACAAAATATTAATTTGACCCCAAAAGTGATGAGGCCTCACATGGTCATGAATTTGAACCTTATGGAGTTAAACCGATCCGAAAATGGTCATAGACTGAATAGGAAGAACTCCTGACGTAAAGCTACGTGTACAACAGTATCACAATGTTTCAAATCAGGAGATGTCACTGGATATCTAATTCTCTACAATTCCCATTAGGATAAATTACATTCTTTGAGAACTAGCAAAACATACCTGATAAAAATGGTTGACCTGGTTATTATCCTTCACAAAAAAAACTCAAGAAGCAAAGCTATCTATTTACACAATTCCTACCCCAGACAAAATTTTTGTATATATATATAGAGACTACATAGCACTTCATTAACTTTGTGTGACTTACATAGATATTTTTCAGTGCTAGGAGCACACACTGTAAAGACCGCTTGCTCAACAAGACCTATGTTTCTCCAAGCACTTTTCTTCCACTACTGTCTTCCTGCTTTCCTCACTACCTGAAACAGGAAAGAGAATTCTGACAGAGCCAACAGCCCACCATCACCACCATCCGAACTTGACTTCCAATTTCATTGCTATTATTTAAGCAGTTACCAAATTCCTACTATAATTAAGTAATGGGATAGATTTTATTTGAAATTGGTAAGTTGTTAGATATGGAAAGGGTATGATGAAAATCCTCAAGACAGACATCCAAATATTACCTTAAACTTCTAGATACTTCCAGACAAGCACACTAACAGCTTTATGAATGTAACTGGAAGCAGACCTTGCTTAGCACAATTCATACTGCATTCTCAAGGTGATTACAGACTATATATTTGAAGACCTAATTCATTTTGAAGCATGACAGTATCTGTAAGTTGGCTCAGGTAGAAGGATTTTACGGAGGATATATTTGTATATGAAGGAACAAAAATCGTTTTATCTTTATTGATTGTATGGACTAAATTTACCATAACTTATTCGTTTTCCTGAGTTCTCCTAAATTATAGTAAAATCCCCCTGTAAGAGTAGATAACAATGCCCTTCCAATAGCGATGCATTACTCTTGGTTGAACCCTTTGCTCTCTCTATGAATAATTCTGCAATTAGAGTACTGAAACTTTGCATTAACTTTTATTGCTGGTAAAAGTCAATGCTAACTATAAACATCTGTAAACATTATAAGTAGATGGTTTTAGTAGATGGTCACATAAAAGGTCACTTTTAATTTATTTGAATAATTATCATTTTTCTCTTTCCTATTTGAAAGTCTAAGAAGAAAAGAAGCCTAACACAATGCTGCACATCCCAGCTCATAATTAAATTTTTGGATGAGACATTAAAAATTCACGACATCAAAATTTATCAGCTCAACTTACAGAAAAGAATAGACAGTTTGCCATTTTTTTCTCTTCTGAAAATAAAGAGAAGCAAAATAGATTAATTTAATATAGATCTAAATTATTTTTCTTTAAACTACACCTCTGTCTTTATATAATATTTGGATATTTAATGTTTTTTTAATTAAAATTTATTGGGGTGACAATTGTTAATAAAGTTACATAGATTTCAGGTGTACAATTCTGTATTACATCATCTATAAATCCCATTGTGTGTTCACCACCCAGAGTCAGTTCTCCTTCCATCACCATATATTTGTTCCTAATGGTTTTTTAAAGAACTTTAATTTCTAGAGTATCACAATCTTCCTGTTATAGGTAGTTGTCAGGTGCAACAAATGTCCCCAAAGCGGAGATGTGACAACAGTGATGTGGCCAGTCATCGTTAGTCTACTGATTTATATTATTCCCTACATATATTCCATAAACATCTCCCTCAGCCCTTCTCTCTGCCTTCTTCTTCCACACATCTAACTAATCCTTATCCCAAGATCACTCACGCCATTTATCTTTCTCTACTTCTGATAAGTGATAGGGAAAAACAACAATAAACAACAAATCTGGAACAATCCTCAGGTTTAAATTCTAAGACTAAGCTATGGTAACTTAATCACCTCTTACTGATATGTCCAGTATGCTTCATAATTACTACCATTTCTGTTCTGTATTAATACGCAGATTTAAGATATGTGCACAAAATATCTTGAATAGAAAAGTAGGAAAGCATTAATTTAAATCTCAACTAGTAACATATTTTGTTGATAGGGATACACTTGATTGGAATATGGGAATTTCAAGTGTGGCTGACAAAGTTCTAATGTCAATTGATTATAAAAAAATGGATTTAAAAAATCAATTTTTTAAATTTAAAAAAATAACCATATAATTAAATTTATAATCCAATTTTATATGTACATATTTCCTATTTAATATTTACATTTCAGCTAGAACTTTAAAACGCCATGAAGTCTTACACAAATCACTACCTGTTGCTATTGTTTCCTGTAGGTTATAGAATAAGGTTAATCCATTTCATGGAGACTTTATGGGTTAATAAAATTAAATGAAGTATGATACAATAAAAGCTGATATAAAACATTTAATTTTTATTTAGATGATATAGCTGGAAATGTTGACTATTGTGATGTACAAGTGACAGACGCAATCTATTTCATCTCCAACCAAAGCTTGCTCATCTTCACTACCAAAAGATGACTCTATTACAGATATCTTTAAACAAAATATTCCCAACCTTCTTATTTATTTATATTTTGTCCTCCACAATTCTTCTCACTATCAGGCCTACACAAAGCAATAGTAACAAAATCAAATTTCTAAACAGGTATCTGTAGACTAAATTCTTAATGTGTTCAAAAGTCAGAGAAATGCCGCTTGGATTATTTGCTGTTATTAACACTAACCATTAGCACAACAATCTAGAATTGAAATTAATATCTCTATTTTTCCATATTGCTCTACAGAGTGTCTCAAATACAGAAATAACAAATAATAAGAGGAAAGTAGATTAAGAGTAAGAGTAGGTTCATGAATTTAGGGGTATGCATGTTAGCAAACTGTTTACCATAATAAATGAGTTATAGCGGTTTGGGCTCTACTCTCCTATCTTTTCAATTGTGTTTTCATTTCAATTTTTTCGATTCATTATTAAGAACATAATTTCATTTCATACAATTTTGGAATTATAGGAAAATATAATGATGTTTTGAAAACACCTACACACAGCCATTGGTGATGATTCCTTATCAAACAAACAAGTTTTAATCTACTCTTCATTGGTTATTATCAAAAGAATCTAATCATTCTTCATAAATGTAATTCTAAAGGGTGAGTTATATGGATATGCTAATATTTACATAACTATTGCTATGCTATGAACCCTTGTGTTGTTCTCAAGTTTTCTCCATTACAAAGTAGTAACATAAATTAGTCTTCGACCTTATACATTTTAATTTTTAAGGACAGAATTCTAGAATCTTTTGAGCATAGAATAATAAACTCATAACTAGGTAAAAGTTGAAGAATATTCACAAAATCCTTTGGCTATCTAGATGGTAAAACCAATTTATTCTTCTATCAGTCACTTGTGGTGGTAACCACTGCACAAACCTCAAAAGCACAGAGTATATTTAGTTTTCAATTTTTGTTTACTTTGCTACTTGATTGACATTTTAATGGCCCACACTGATGTTTACACTTGAATTTCCTTAACAAATAATTAGAAAAAAATTACAGTATTTGTTCGCCATGTGTATTTCTTCTCTTCTTGCTGGCTTATGTTCTTTGTCCCATTATCTATCATATTCTTATATGTACCCCACACTGATTGATATATTAGGATAGTGAACCTCTACATGTTACAATTGTTATAAATACTTTTTCCCCCAGTTTAATTTTTCTTTTAATTATTTTATGGTAGAGATTTTACTGCTGCTTTTCTGGTTTTAATCTCCTAATGAATAAACAAAATTTAATTAGTATAATAAAAAGGCATTCATCAAGGGGTTCTTAAAAGGATCCTGTCCTTTCTATCACTGTCTTAAATGAATTCCATTCTTTGTTACTCCTTCGTCTTTATCGGTCCACTCTATTAAGTTAGGTTAAAAAATGGAAAGCTATGCAAAAATTAACTAGTCAAGTATAGGAAGTAGGATGTGGACAAAGAATGAACTGTACAGAATTTATTACACAATATAAAAAAATCATTTAAAAAGAGGTAACTACAAGATTTGGGAAGAATGGGCCGTCCTTTAAAGTTACAGGACAGCTGATTTGTATAATTCTATTCCTTTATCTTGATTTTATGTAATACTCACTTTTTTCTAGTATTACACTTACTTTCTGAACTTTAGAATAATACATTGTCATTTTTCATTTCCACTCTTCTCAAAATACAAAAGATGGGCATCTTGATTCCTGCCTGTATTATCATCACACCAGCATATTTGTCTAACAATTTCTCTTAAGTTGTTTAATACTAGTAGCTGATGAGTACGCATTTAACAAATTGGTGCTCTAGAAATTTAAAGACCACCATTTGATTCTTTTATGTCTACACCAATTTTTCCCAGCCCTTTGCTTCCTGAAATGATAAGTGCTATTCTTTATTTCGCTGACAAAATTTACAGAATTCTTTAGCATTTAGAATAGAATTCTAATGACTACCATAACGAATAGAGAAATCCAAATTTGCAATTTTAACAGCAAATTCTGAGAGAAAAGGCCCAAAAAGTAAAGTACTCAAACGCCTGTCTCAACACGCTCAGCAATTACCAATAATAATTAGGGACTCATTCTATTTTAGTCACTCTTCATTTTACCCACACCTTTTAAAGAGTAATTTTATAAAAGCTTTAATGAAACCCATTATTATGGAAATGGCAAAACATTTGGTAAGAAACTTCAAACCCAGTCAGGCTATTATTAAAAACAGGACAAGAGAGAACAGAACCTCTCAAATTACTAATAAAAGGAAAGTTCTGACCATCCCACAGATAATCAAAGGCAATTTTATAATATTTCTCACAAGAGTTTTACTTAATGAATTTTCATATCTGAACAAGATAGATACATGCATTATAAGAACTATGAGAAGGGCTCTTAGAGGGTCAACATTTTTCTCTAAATGCATGAAAATTAATGAAGGGCACTGATAAAACTTTTACCACATACAACATAATATTCTAAGTGTATTTTCCTTGCTACTATTGTCTTTGTTCTTTTATTATATTAATTTATGAAAATAACAAAATCTAAAATCTTTGAAATACCCTATATAGAATATTATTCAGAAAGTATCCATTACAGAAACATTCACACACACACACACGTGATTTATAAGTATAAATAATTTATGTTATGTATTTTGTAGTACGTGTACCATTGTGCCCTTTTAGATGATAAACAAGAGCTTGTGAGGAATGTGGTATAAGAGCAATACAATCATTTCCTGCTTATACACAGTCATACTTCCAAAAGCTTTAATCTGTAGGAAAAGAAAAGTTTTCCCAACTTGATCTATAGATTAAATGCAATCCCAATCAAAATGCCAGCAGGTTATTTTGTAGATATCCTCAAAGCAATTTTAAAGTTTATAAAAAGACGAAAGACCTAGAACAGTTAATATGATATTAAAGAACAAAGTTGGGTGACTGACACTACCTGATTTCAAACCTACTATAAAACTACAGTAATCAGTCTGTGTTACTGAATCAGTCTGTGTTACTGGCAAAGAACAGCCAAATACATCAATGCAGCAAAATAAAGAGCCAAGAAATAGACCAGCATAAAAATTGTCAACTGATTTTTTACAAAGGAGCAAAGGTAATACTGTGTTTCCCTGAAAATAAGACCTAGCTGGACCACCAGCTCTAATGCGTCTTTTGGAACAAAAATTAATATAAGACCCGGTATTATATTATTGTATTGTATTATATTATATATATTACATTATATTATATTATATTATATTATATTATATTATACCCAGTCTTATATTAAAATAAAACTAGGTGTTATATTAATTTTTGTTCCAAAAGACGCATTAGAGCTGATGGTCCAGCTAGATCTTATTTTGGGGGAAACATGGTACAATGGAGCAAAGATGGTCTTTTCAACAAATGGTACTGAAATAATTGGACATCCACATGCATAAAAAGGAATTTAGACAACAGACTTTCCACCCTTCTCACTCTTAACTCAAAATGGATTACATCTCTAAATGTAACATACAAAATTATCAAACTCCTAGAAGATAACATAGGAGAAATACAGATGACCTTGGGTTTGGCACTACTTTTTAAATACAACATCAAGGGCAAGATCCATGAGAGAAATAATTAATAATCTGGACAATATTAAAATTAAAAATGTCTGCTCTGTGAAAGAAACTATCAAGAGAATAAAAGGACAGGCCCCAGATTAGAGGAAAATATTTGGAAAAGGCACATCTGATAAAGGACTGTTATCCAATACATACGAAGAACTCTTAAAACTCAACAATAAGAAAACTAACAATCGGATTTAAAAGTGGGCCAAAAACTTTAACAGAATCTTACCAAAGTCAGATAGATGGCAAATAAGCACATGAAACGATGCTGCACATCTATTCAGGGAAATGTAAATTAAAACAGAAACGAGATACCACTATACACCTTTTTGAATGGCCCAAATCCAGAACACTGACACCATCAGACACTGATGAGGATGTGGAGCCCCAGGAACTCTTACTCATTGCTGGTGGAAATGCAAACTGGTAGATACTTTGGAACACAATTTGGTGGCTTCTTACAAACTAAACATATTCTTACCATACAATACAGTAATCGTACTCCTGGTATTTACCCAAAGCAGTTGAAAACTTTGGCCACACAAAAACCTGCACACAGATGTTTATAAATGCTTTATTCTTCATTGCCAAAACTTGGCAACAGCCAAGAAGTCTTCCAGTAGGTGAGTGGATAAATAAAATGTGGTATATCCAACCAATGGGATATTATTCAGTACTAGGAAGAAATGAGCCCTATCAAGCCATGAAACGATATGGAGGAATCTTAAATGCATATTACTAAGTGAAAGAGGCTAATCTGAGGTTTCCAGTTGTATGATTCCAGCTATATGACAAAGAACTATATGGAAAAGGCAAAACTGGGAAGACAGTAAAAAGATCAATGGTTGCTAGGGATTGGGAAAGGAGAAGATGAACAGGCGAACATAGAGCACTTTTAGAGCAGTGAAAATACGCTGCGATACACTAATATACATGTCACTATACATTTGTCCAAACCCATAGAATGTACAACACCAAAAGTGAAACCTAATGTAAACTATGGACTTGGGATGGTAATGACTTGTCAATGTATGCTCATCAATTATAACAAACGCACCACTCTGATGGGGATGCTGATAATGGGCAGGCTATGCAAGGATGGGGGTAGGGGGTTCATGAGGAATCTCTGTACGCGTATGTGTCTCTCAATTTTATTGTTCCAAAAGCTTTAAAACTACTCTGAAAGTCTTAGAATACAAAAACAACACACACACACAAAAACAACCAACAACAATAGTCCTCTAAATAGGGGGAAAATTTCTGCTGTATTTCTCCCTGCAAGAAGGGAACCTTGTTACTTTAATAACCTGGATATTTGTTTGTGCGTAAAGCGAGGTTCACTATTTTAAATTATTATTATTTATGATCCACCAGTACCTTCTGGAAATTCTTAGATACTACAAATTAGAAGCGATGAAGAACAGGAAGATGGTCAGAAACATACCTGGAGAAATACTGACTAGATTAAGAGCTGACTTCTCTTTGAGGTTTGACAGGAAGATGGTCAATAAAATTGCCAACAGGGTCTACTTTAAAAAAGTGCAAAAGGCCTCACAAGCCGAATAACCCCAAGGGCACAGCTCCATTAAAATGTTAAACACTGTTAACTACACAGAGCTATATTACATCTCCTCGAAGTACCTTTTATGAGAAGGGCATAATCTCCTGATTTCTCACCAGCCTCCATAACACTGAAATTCCTTTGAAGTTTCATATTTTAAACATTTCTATAAATTTTGCATCCTAATCACATAAAATATAGTTGATTTTAATTTAAATTTGTGGTTTCCCCTCTCTTTGTGCCACCTCCCTTTAAATCTTATAGCAAAATGTAAGTTTCCAGAAGTATGTCATGTTGATGGCAGTGTATTCTTATACCCTTTGGCTCACTCAGCCGCATAACCAATTTTGAGAAGTCAGGGAAGGGTGACACATAATTCAGAAATATTTCCATAAAAATGGCTGAGAAACAAGAACATTGTGGGAATTAAAGGAATAAACTTTAGTCACTGAAAAATGCTCTCATGTGAAACCCCTATTGCTCCAAAATACCAAGTACAGCTGGTTTGAATGCAACTATTATTCAGTTAGTATAGTTGTTCACCTTACTTTAGAGAATACTTCAGCATTTCAATTTATGTATGTAGAAAATAAGACTACTGTAAGATCATCTAAATTATTTAGTCCTTAAAACAGAACTTCAGCTGAAATGTTGGCAACTTTGCATTTTCTCTGACTTTTAAACATAAAAGATGGCTGTTATTGTAATGTGGCCATGCAATGAAATCTTAACTATGTACAGATTACATTGAAAAAATACAACCTTGTGAAATCAACATAGTTTTGGGGTCTCATTCTTCTTAAACAATGATAAGTAACGGTATCTTCCACTGACATCTCAAATATCCTGATATTTAATTCTTAGAAGTATAGCAATATTCCACGAGTCTTATGTAATGTACATATAAAACATTAGGTAATGTACATATAACAACTAATACTTAATAGTTGTACTACATACCAGCACTGTTCCAATGGCTTTACATATATTAATGCATTTAATCTCAATCTTCAGAGGTAGAGCTTCACAGACAAGGTCACTGAGGCACACGGAGTGAAACAACCAACGTAAGACACAGAACTAAACAGCCAAAACTAGAACATGAACTCAGGTTGCTGGACTCCAGGTAACACAGCTTTCTTAAGAAAAGTGCAGTTAGGAACAGTGTCACCACTCATTGTATGGTTCAAAAAACAAACAAAAGCGGACCAAAACAAAAAAACCACCTCACCTTTCTCAGTGGCATGCTGTGCATCAGGTACCATGCAAGTCTCTGACAATGAAAAGAGCACGCAGAGCCTCTGCCTTCCAGGAGCTCCCAGTCTACCAGAGGAGGCCAATCCCAAAGTACATAAAAGAGGTCAAGTGCTTGCTTCTCCTACACTATTACATATACAAACATTTCTGACGAATACATAACAATGTTTTCAAGGACCCCTATAATATCACAAAGCATTTGGACAAGGCAGGTTTTTTTTTTCTTTGTTAATCACACGGATCAAAAAATTTCTATCTTGCACGGAGAACTTGAAGAAAATCAATAAACGGAATGCAAGTAAGGGGCAAACACATACCTGTGACTCTGGATTGCTTACTGTCATCTGTGACTAGCTGGGTTGTCCAGTGGGAGACGTTGAGGACTACTGGCATGTGGTGAGAATAATTCTTCTTGGGTTGCACGGTATCATGGGGTGCAGGGTGATTTGCTTCTCTAGTTTCTGCCACCTGTCAGTCATTGTGAAAACCAAACAATGTCCCCACATACTTCTGAACATCCTCAGGAGGCAGAACTACCAATAATAGAGAAACATGTTCTACATTGTGTATGTCTACTGTTATTCCTGTATTTCATTTTGTTGAAATTCCTGTCCTCACTGCTCCAGCACAGGCTCGAACCCTGTGGTTAGATATTAGCCACTTATCAGAGGTGTTATTTGCAAATGTCTTCTCCCATTTGGTTGGTTGCCTCTTTATTTTGTTGATGGTTTCTTTTGCTGTGCAGAAACATTTTAGTTTGATAGTCCCATTCATTTAATTTTGCTTTTACTTCCCTTGCCTTGGAGTTCAATTTATAAAACCCTCTCTAAGCCCAAGGTCCGTAAATTCAGTACCTATGCTTTCCTGCATGCAACTTATGTTTCAGGTCCTATGTTTAGGTCTTTGATCCGTTTTTAGTTAACTCTGGTAAATGGAGACATACAGCAGTTTAGTTTCATTCTTTTGCATATGGCTTTCCAATTTTCCCAGCACAATTTATTGAAACAACTTTCTTCTCTCCATTGTATGTTTTTGGCTCCTTTGTCACAAATTATCTGTCCATCTGTGGGTTTATTTCTGGGTTCCCAATTCTATTCCATTGGTATCTGTGTCTCTTTTCTGCCAATACTCTGCTGTTTTAATTATTGTCGCTTTATAGTATAAAGTGAAGTCAAGGAGTATGATACCTCCAGCCTTGTTCTTTATTCTCAGGATTGCTTTGGCTATACAGGGATCTAATTCCGTACAAATTTGAAGATTTTTTTGTTCTATTTCTTGAAAAAATGCCATTGGGATTTTGATGGGGATTGTATTAAATCAGTATACTGCTTTGGGTGATATGGCCATTTTAACTCTGTTGATTCTTCCAATCCATGAGCACGGAATCTCCAGTTCTTTGTTGTCTTCTTCACTGTCTTTTAATAGTGTCTTGTAGTTTTCAGCATAAAGGTCCTTTGAGACTGTTAAGTTTATTCCTAGGTATTTTATTCTTTTTGTTGAAATTGCAAAAGGAATTGTTTTTCTCATTTCCATTTATCAAATTGCATTGTTAGTATATAGTAAGACAATAGAGTTTTGTACGTTGATTTTGTATTCTGCAACTTTACTGTATTTGTTTATTTTTTGTAACAGTTTTTTGGTGAAGTCTTTAGTGTCTTCTACATAAAAAATCATGCCATCTGCCAAAAGTGACAATTTGACTTCTTCATTGCCAGTTTGGAAGCCTTTTATTGCTTTCTCTTGCCTGATTGCTCTGGCCAGGACTTCTAATACAACGTTCTCGTACATGATCTTAGAGGAAAAGCTTTCAGTTTTTCACTCTTAAGTGTGATATTAGCTGAGTGTCTGTCGTATGTGGCCTTTATTATGTTGAGGTACTTTCCTTCCTTGTACACCCATTTTACTAAGTTTTTTAACCATAAATGGATGCTGTATCTTCTCAAATGTCTTTTCTGCATCTACTGATATAACCATCTGATTTTTTTTATCCTTTGTTTCTGTGGTGCATCACATTGTTTGATTTGCACATGTTGAACCATCCTTGCACCCCTGGAATGAACCTCACTTGATTTTTAATGTATTGTTGTATTCAATATGCAAGTATTCTGTTTAGGATTTTTGCATCTGTATTTCTCAGAGATATTGGTTTGTAGTTTCCTTTTTCTGTTATCCTTACCAGGTTCTGGTATGAGAGTGATAGTGGTCACTTTAAATGAGTTAGGAAGTATTGCTTCTTCTTCAATTTTTTGGAAGAGTTTGAGAAAAACAGGTATTAAATATTTGAATGTTTGGTAGAATTCACTAGTGCTTTTGGGAGGTTTTTGTTGATTATTTCAATTTCTTTACTTTTGATCAGTCTATTTTAGATTTTTCCAGTTCTTCATGATTCAGTCTAGGAAGGTTATACATTTCTAAGGACTTATCTATTTCTTCTAAGATATTGAATTTGGGGGCATACAGTCTTTCACAGTATTCTTGTATGATCCTTTGGATATCTGTGGTACCTGTGGTAACTTCTCTTTCATTTGTAATTTTGTTTGAGTCTTTTCTTATTTCTTAGTGAGTCTATGCAGGGGTTTGGCAATTTTATTTATCTTTTGAAAGAACCAGCTCTTTGTTGCATTTTTTTTTTCACTGTCTTTTTTTCTCTATTTAACTCTGCTCTAATTTTTTATTATTTCCTTCCCTCTCTTGACATTTGTCTTCATTTGTTCTTTTCTAGTTCCCTAATATGTCACGTTAGGTTGTTTATTGGGGATTTTTCTTGTTTTCTGAGATAGGCCTATAGTGAAACAAGCTTCCCTCTTAGTACTGCTTTTGCTGTATACCAAAAGTTTCATAGGCTGCATTGTCATTTACATTTGTTTTTTATGTATCTTTTGGTCTCTTCTTTTATTTATTCTTTGACCTAGTCATTCTTTAGCAGTATGTTGTTTAATCTCCACATATTTGTGTGTTTTTCTTGCTTTCTTTTTGCAGTTAATTTCCAATTTCAAAGCACTGTGGTTGGAGAAAATGCTTGGTATGATTTCAGTCTTCTTAAATTTGTTGAGGCTAGTTTTGTGTCCCAACATATGGTCTATCCTTGAAAAGTCTCCATGTGTACTAGACAAAAATGTATAACCTGGTGTTCTGGGATAAAAGGCTCTGTAAATGTCGATTGTTGTCCATTCGGTCTAATGCGTCATTTAAGGCTGATATTTCCTTATTAATTTTCTGTTTGGATGATTTATCCACATCTTCAATGGCTTATTTAGGTCCCCTACTATAACTGTGTTTTTGTCAGTTTCTTCCATTAGATCTATCTATTAGTAGTTGCTTTATATACTGGGGATGCCAAAAAAATGTATACAAGTGTACACTTTTGTCAACATTGCTCAAGCAGTAGTTTGCCATAATGAGAAGTGTCTGGACGCTGACGGTAACCACTTTGAGCATCTCTTATAATTGCTGAAGTCAAACGTGACTAGTAGTATTCAACTTTTGTTGTTGGTATATATTGAATATTACAATTTTAATAGTTTTCCTTTCTTAAAATGTGTATACATTTTTTTGGCACCCTCTGTATTTTGGTGCTCCCTGATTGGGAGCGTGTATATTGATAGTGCTATGTCTTTTTGATGTAATGTACCCTTTATCATTATGAAATGTTCATCTTTGTCTCCTGTTTCCGTTTTTATCTTGAAATCTATTTCATCAGATATAAGTACGATTATACCTGATTTTCTCTGGATGCCATTGCTTAGGGTATCATTTTCTACCCTTTTACTTTAAAACTATATTTGTTCTTGCAGCTGAGATGTGTCTCTTGAAGGCAGCATATGGTTGGGTTATTTTTTGACCCAACCTGCTTTGTGCCTTTTTACTTATGAGTTTAGTCTATTTATATTTAAGGTGATTATTGACATATGTGGATTTCCTATAGCCATTTTATTTTTTGTTTTCTGGTAGCACGATGTCTCCATTGTTTCTTTGCCTTTGTCTTTCTGTTATTTTAGTTTGGTGGAATTCTATGATTTCTCCCCCTTTTTTCCTCCTTTTTTATGCTATGTGTCTCAGTTATGATTTTGTTTTTGATTGGTTACCATTAAGTTTATGCAAAAGAAAGTTTCATATAAACAGCTGGATCTTTCACATGTATTTATGTGTTGAGTAGGGAATTCTTTTTTGAATTATAGCCATTCAACTTGTAATCTCAAGAGGAGTGATCAGGGGGAACTCTCACACCACATGCTTCTGACATCACTCAGCAATATGTATTTTCATTGATGATGGCAACATTAGGAGAATGTACAATAAAAGATAAAAGAAGAATAATTCCCTTGACTTATGGTCACACCTGTTTTTGTTCTGATATGGCAAATCATTAAGATTTTAAATACTGTTTTAAGAAACTATAATGATTAAAACCAAAGGAATCATACACTAGGTTAGTCTGTGAACACTTTTATTTTGTATTCAAATTTTTATTTGTGTGTACTTTTATGTATTTGGTGAATAATACATTCTATCAATATAATTGCTAAGGACTTGGTAAGGCTCCCGTTTACACCTTTCGCAAAGTTAAACAAAATACTGACTAGCAACAGATACCTTTTCTAAACTCTAATCTGACTGAATGAAGTCAGATAGAAGGATGTGATCTTACCAATCACACTCTGGAATTCTGAGGGCTCACAGCAGAGTCAATTATCCTAGAAATTCTGACAGATCAAGACATGGGTAATGGTACAATTTTAAGCAAAATCTAAAATATGTGCTCTTTAAAATCATAAAACAGCCCATAATAAGAAAGGTGACCATACACTTATAGATTTATAGGTTCTATTTGTTTCTGAAAGATTAGCATTATTAAATATACTTAACTTTAAAAATATAATCTATATGTTTAGTATGCTATTTATTAACTCCCGCTGCAGGATGTTACCTAGTATATACCAGATATATATACCTGGTATATACCAGGAATATACAAATAGGTCAGTCCTCTATAATACGGAAGCATTAGTAATTTAAAGAATGCAATATGCTTAAGACAGGCAGAAACAATTCCACAACGTAGTCATCAAACTGTTTATAAAAGAGGAGAAAGATAAGATGAATACTTGAAATGGCAGATTAAAAAAAATTGAATCATTCTGCTGGAAAATGAATGATAATCACTCTTGAAGTTGAGCAAATGAAATGGTTTTAAAATGAATGATTAAATGAACAAGGTAAAAGAATGAGTTAGAAAAAAACATGGAAGAAGAAAATTCACGTAGAAGAGTTAATATGTCAAAATGCCTGTGATATTTGTTTATATTATCAGTTGTAAGACAGAACCGGATAAAACCTATAATTTGATTTATTATGCATATTTATTCAGTCTTCAGGTTGGAAAAAAGATAAAAAGATGTATAAGATCAGGTTACTGTCCTCAAAAAAACTTGTACACATGCACATACATGTATTATTTCACTTAGTAAATATTCACTGACTGTGTTTAGGTACCAGGGAACACAAATATAAATAACACATTGGCCCTGCCCTGAAGAATTAATAGTCTAATAGAAAAGAC
Source organism: Rhinolophus hipposideros (assembly GCF_964194185.1). Classification (NCBI taxonomy): domain Eukaryota; kingdom Metazoa; phylum Chordata; class Mammalia; order Chiroptera; family Rhinolophidae; genus Rhinolophus; species Rhinolophus hipposideros. Next base: position 34,844,777 of record NC_138048.1, read on the forward strand.
AGTCCTCAAAACATTAGCATTTAGTGTAACTTCTGAAATTGAAGCATATATAAAGCTGTATGGGAACATAGTATCATAGCAATATTTTTCCAGTTATTCAGAAAGAATTGATGCCTATATATCTACACTGAAATTTATGTTTCACTGAAAGCTAAGTGGTAGCGATTTATGAAATATTATAAAACTCACCATCTGTTTAATTGACTAGAGGCAGATCAGTGCATGTGGACCTTTAATTGAAATAGTATTCCTCAACTTAAAAACAAATAATTACAAGATCTTTAAATTTCTCCAGTATCTAACTGCCTCAGGAACATATGGAAATAACACTGTAGCAAAAGCTTTATTAAATGATACTGGTGACTGCCTAACAAGCCACTGCAATGGGACTTCTGGGACAATGATGTCTGAGAATACCACTCTCTTTTTCACATAAACTAAAGAAAAGATTAATGTAAAAATCTCTCACTTTCCTTGACAGGAATCTCACCCGGGTGCCCGAGGGGAACAAAACTTACATGGTCTTGAGAGTGGTGAAAATATCAGGGAAAACCACTCGTGTCATCTTGGAGCATTCCGCTCATTTTACGTTACCAGTGATTCCTTGCACTTGTCAGTGCCACTACTGAAACAAGTTGGCTCAAGCTTCAACTTAATTCAGTGGAAAACAAGCCAAGACTGCACCTTTTTCCAAACTAATACAGGGCAAATACCACTGTTCCCCAAGCAGTGAGGTATACAACATTTCTGAAAGAATTACTCTTAAGGCCTGAATGCCCTCTCCTACTGATATGAATCAATTAAAGAAGAAAATCCACTTAATAAAGAACATTGAAATGCCTTTTTCCTAGCCAGAAAACATTACCATCCAGGTCACTTGAACTACTTGAGCTGTTGTATGCTTCTCAAATACTTTTTTATCATCCCTTGTCCATACATCCAATTCACATTTTTTAAATGCTTATGGTGCCCTAGACCTGGGGACTGAAATCTACTTATTAAGGGCAGAGAGTAGATATTTTAGACTTTGGAAGCCAAGATGCAAAATTACAGAAATTATGTAGGTACTTATAATCATTTAAATATATAATCATTTAAACTGTAAAATGGTTATTCTCACAGGAACACAAACAAACAAACAAACAAAAACAGGCCACAGTTTGCACACACTAGCAGCGATCCCAGTGCTAGATCACAGTCAAATATTCTGACAAAGCTAAGACCATTAGGCTATTAAATAAAAACAAAGGTCTTTTGCACTGAGACCTAGATTGTTCCAATAAGAGCCAGCAGGAATGATCTAATAAAGCTGTCCAATAGTATCCTCTATTGGATAATAGATATTTCTGTCTATTTTTTATCAGATACTTCAATACCTATAGAAAATGTTCTATATCTGTACAGCTCAATATGGTAGTCATGACACAAGTGGATACTGCACATTTAAAATATGTCAAATGTGTCTGAGGAAGGAAATTTTTTAAGGCTATTAAATTTTAATTTCTTTAAATTTACACTTAAATAGTCACATATGGCTAGTATACTGAAAAACAGATTTAATAGTCTTATTTTTATATATCAATTAGTAGGGCCTAACTGAATTTGCTTGGGATTTGGTGACCCATTAGGTAGGTGTAAGGCATAAATATTTCCATGATAATACCAACAGATCACAGTTTAAACCATTTTTATCTTTTGATTAAAATTTCATTGGGTGTTAGTAATTTACTCAGGATGTACAGGCAGACCTTTCATTGAGCTTTGCAGATACTGCATTTTTTACAAATTGAAGGTTTGTGGAAACTCTGTATTGAGCAACTGTATCGGCGTCATTTTTCTAATGCTGCTTGCTCACTTTGTGTCTCTGTGCCACATTCTGGCAAGTGTTGCAATATTTCAAACTTTTTATTATTATTATTATATTCATTCTTGTAATCTGTGATCTTTAATGTTACTATTATAATTGTTTTGAGACACCACGAATCATGCTCATACAAGACAGCAAACTTAATCAATAAATGTTATATTTGTTCTGCCTGATCCACCAACTGGTCATTCCCCCATCTCTCTCCCTCTCCTTGGGCCTCCATATTCCCTAAGATACAATATTGAAATTAGGGTAATTAATAACCCTACAATGGCCTGTAAGTATTCAAGTGAAAATGAAGAGTCATACATCTCACTTTAAATTAAAGATTAGAAACAAGTAGGATTAGTGAGGAAGGCATGCCGAAAGCTGAGGCAGGCCAAAAGCTAGGCCTCTTGCTCCAAAGAATAAGCAAAGTTGCAAACGCCAAGCAAAAATCTTGAAGGAAATTTAAAGTGCTATCCAGTGAACACATACATGATAAGAAAAAGAAACAGCCTATGGCTGAAATGAAGCCAGTTTTACTTATCTGGATAGAAGATCAAACCATTCACAACATTGTTTCAAGAAGTCTGATACACAGAAAGGTGCTAAGAGGTGAGAAACTGCAGAAGAAAAGTCTGAAGCTAGTAGAGGTTGGTTCATGGGATTCAAAGAAAGACGCTGTCTCCGTAACATAAAGGTGTGGGTGAAGCAGCAATTGCTGATGTAGAAGCTGCATGCAGCAAGTTATCCAGAAGATCCAGCTAAGATAATGAAGGTGGTTACACTAAACAACAAATTTTCAATTTTCAATTTGAAATTTTCAAATTTCAATTTGAAAATTTTTCAAAATTTCAAAGCAGCCTTATGCTGGAAGAAGATGCCATCTAGGACTTTTGTAACTACAGAAGGTAAGTCAAGGCCTGGCTTCCAAGCTTCAATGGATAGGCTGACTTTCTTGTTAGGAACCGATATAGCTGGTGACTTGAAGTTGAAGCCGATGCTCATTTCACATTATGAAAATCCTAAGGCCCTTAATGATGATGCTAAATTTATTATACCTGTGCTCTCTGAATAGAACCACAAAGCCTGGATGACAGCACACCTATTTACAACAGGGTTGCCTGAATATTTTAATCCCATTGTTGAGAACTACTTGCTCATAAAACAGATGTCTTTTAAAATATTACTGCTTTTTGACAATGCACCTGCTCACCCATGAGCTCTGATGGAGATGTACGAGATTAATGGTGTTTTCATGCCTGCTAACACACCATCTATTCTGCAGTCCATGGACCAAGGAGTAATTTCCATTTTCAAGTCTTACTGTTGGAGAAACACATTTCATAAGGCCGTAGCTGCCATAGATAGTGACTGTTCTGATGCATCTTGGCAATGTAAATTGAAAACCTTCTGAAAAACATTCACTATTCTAGATGCCATTAAGAACATCTGTGATTCATAAGAGGTCAGAATATCAACATCAACAGGAGTTTGGAAAAAGATGACTCCAACCCTCTTAGATGACTTTGAAGGGTTCAAGACTTCAGTGGAGTTAGTCACCGTAGATTTGGTGGAAATAGCAAGAGAACTAGAATTAGAAGTGGAGTCTAAAGATGTAACTGAACTGTTGGAATCGCACGATAAAACTTGAACCAATGAGGAGGTGCTTCTTATGGATGAGCAAAAAAAGTTGTTTCTTGAGATAGAATCTACTCCTGGTGAAGACGTTGTAAAGATTCTTGAAATGACAACAAAGGATTTAGAATACTATTACATAAAGTTAGCTGACAAAGCAGTGGCTGGCAGAGTTCTAGAAGATAAACTCCAGTTTTGAAAGAAGTTCTACTGTGGGTAATGCTGTCAAACAGCATCACCTACTACAGAGAAATCATTTGTGAAAGGAAGAGTCAATTGATGCCACCAACTTCGCTGCTGTCTTTTTTAAGAAATTGCCACAGGTACACCAACCTTCAGTAACCATCACTGTGATCAATCAGCAGCCATTAACACTGAGGCAAGACCCTCAACCAGCAAAAAGATTATGACTCCCCCAAGGCTAGATGATGGTGTTAGCACTTGTTAGCAATAGAGTATTTTAAATTAAGTATGTATATAGCTTTTTTAGATATACTATTGCATAGTTAATAGACTACAGTATAGTGTAAGCATAACTTTTATATGCAATGCGAAACCAAAAAATTTGTGTGATGCTGTGGAGACATTCACCTTATTGCAGTGGGCTGGAAGCAAACCCGCAATATCTCCAAAGCATGCTTGTCGATTATAGAACTTGAAAAAACCTTCAGAGGGCAGGTAGTTAAGCTGTCTCTATTAAGTACATTGTGTGTGACATGTTCCAAAGAAGGAAAAAGAGGCATATTGCATGATGGCTCACAACTAGAATTTTGAAGTTAGGAAGCCCTGCAATAAAGCACCAATTCTGTTACAGAGTATTACTAAGATCTTAGGCAAGCTATTTCACCTCTTTATTCCTCAGGTTCCTCCTTTTCTAAAACAGGTTAACAGTAGCTTCACCATTGGGTTGGTGTGATGAACAAATGAGATCAAGGATTTAAAAATGTTATAGCAGTGTCAGGTCAATGAAACCGTAAGTCTTACTGTTCTATTACCAATATTAATTAAAATTAGTAACAATATATGATAAATATTCTAGGATACAAGCCATAATCTGACTTAGTAGAAACCATTTCATTACTCTGCATATGAGACAGCTACATATGGGGTGTTGGATATATCATTGTATTGTTGTCCAAAAGACATAATTTTGAATCCTGGCTCTACAACCTACTAAAGTAACCGCGTCACATGACTAGTCTGAGCCTCATCTCCTTAACTGAAAATGAGAAGAATAATACTAACCTCTCCAAGTTGTTGATAAAATAAAAGATGTAAAAAATTTTTGTTCATATAAAAGATACTGATAAGGGTTTATTGATAAAGAGTTGACCTTAAAATCAAGTCTTAATTCCCTGTTTCAATCTGAGATGTTTTTTCTTCTTCATCGTTTAGGGTTACTGAATGATAACTACTTCCTTTGTTACAAAAACTAAATGTTGTCAGGATAAAGGGTGGAATCAAGAGTAGTTTCTCTGAGTTAAATTATAACATTTATGAAAAACCAATGAAGTGAAGAATACAAATCATTCCAGACCAAAGCAAAATTTGAGTAGCCATGTTAGTGATTTTAACATATCTCCATATGCAAAAATCTGTACGTAAAAACTCCTAAGAGTATGTCTTCGGTGAGCATGGAACACTGGAACATAAATGCAGGAGGCCAAGAGGTAAACTTTGACATACCCCTAAAGAAAGAGTAACCTAAAGATATGCTTCATATGTTCTGTGCACCAAGTGTTTCTCTACCACAGAGATAGATGTATATGGAAAATACAATCTGATGCCATTACACATTATCATCCCTCTACCTAGATGCAAATAGGTTTCATGTTACCTGCCAAATTGTAATGAATTGCAGTAGAGGTTCTATAGGGCGGTGCAGGCCAAGTCTGAACTTGGCCTACAGCAGGGATGAGTGCCATGATAAACGAACCATGTCTGCCATGATTCGGGATTGAGGGACAACCTTCATACAGTATTTGCAGACCCTTTCATACCACTCATTGTCATATCTCTGATATTGACAGCAAAAAACTTCTGAATATAATCTGAATTTCATGTATCTTTCTGTTCAGAGAATAGCCTGATATCTGAGAGTTCAGATCACCTGGCCATTATATTTCTGGTCTATAAATTACTCAATTGGCATTCTGGTTCACTGACTAGTCTCTTGTGAACTCATATAAACTGCAATTAGGCTGCTGCATCCATTCTCAGTAAACTGACAAAGTCAATTTTCTGACTCTGCAATATTGATAAGCAAACCCCAGACTACGGTAAATTCACAAAGGTAAATCTTATGTGATCTCTTAGTAGACAAACAGAAGGCTGGCTTTCCTGGTATGAAAATAACTATCAGACTCTTCTTTAAGACTCCAATAAAGGCCATTTTTAATCACTTCATATTTCTAATTTTAATAATTTACTATCTTAAATTTTGCTTCACAGATCTGCTATTGCTTACATGATATTTCTTTCTACAAAAAAGCTCTCTCCATCTCTCATTTTAAAGTTTAAAACCAGCAAGAGTGCTTCAGAGTCTAGTTCCTTCTCAGTCTATAATTTTATCCTCCTGTCAACATTAGTTATATCTTCACCTTTCTTTTGATGGATGCCTAAATCGTTCTTTTCCAAACCCAAACACACTCAGTCATACCCCATTTGTGACAGCACCATTTCTTTTTCATGCCCACACACCACCCTAATCAAACCCATGTTTATAGTTTTACCTTTCGAACATTTGCCAACCGATTCATCATCAAGGACTCCTCTCGATCATCGTCGTCATCCAAGTCCAGCATCGGCATTCCAAACGGGTCAATGATGCTACAGCACCTGGAGCCTTCATCTCTTGGATCAAAGGGGTCTACAATTATAGGCTCCGTTCCTTTTATTTCGCAGCGGCAGAAGGGGCAGCCCTGGCCGTCTGATTCCTGAACAAACACAAAAAAAGGTGCTCATTGGTTGTTGATCAAATAAAGTAATATCAAGAGGAGCTAATGTTCTACAACTATCAAAAGCTGAAAGAAATGAGGTTTTAGGCTAGGCAATCGGGGTGGGGGAAGATCTGTCCTGAAGAGGTAGTAGAGCAGAACAGGGAGCCAACAAAACTATGGTAGACATTCAGGATTACAAACTTCAAATTTTTGTAGAAACGTTTCTTTTAAAAAGTTTGATTTGCCAAAGAAAAAGAAGCCTAACATTATTTTCCTTAATGTTCACTTACAATTTTAATGTTATCAAAACTTCAGATTCCTGCAGAAAACTGGAAACTGAATCACGTCCCTCTTTACCAAAAGGCACCAGTGCTAAACATTTTATAGAGGACTTTTTGACAAAAATTCATCATAAATAAGTAATAGTATCAACTGGAACAATCCATTTCAAAATCAATTCTGGAAAAGTTCCTGGGCATATAATTATAGCTAAATAGTGCCATTTTTAATTGCTGAGGTCTTTGAAGTCCTGATTTATAAGTAATCAGAAGGGAAAAAAGTAAAGTAAGGCTATATTCACTAACCATCACCTGTCCTGAGAGCCTGAAATCCTGACACATCTCATGTGGAATATAATACTATGTGAGATAGTAAGCTTCTCCTCTCATCCTGCTTTCAAACTAGATACGGCAAAAAGATTTGCACAAATACTTTTAGGTCAGAAATTCATTTATTGGTTATTATTCAAAGTATCTCAATTCAATTTCTCAAATATAACTGCACTAAGAACTCACAACTGGCAGAGAAACAGGAAAAGACTCTTTTCTTGCCCTGCAGATAATGCTGTCTTCTAGAAACAGACGACGTAGGATGTCCACCACCATATTTTTGTTTCTGCATTATACCCTGACTTCAGTAATGTGTCATTTAAAAAACAGTAAAAATCATAAAATTATTTTAAGACAGAAATGGGATGAATTAGCACTGTTTTAGAGATGAGGCAAGGAATGCAAACAAAGCTAACATCTTTAAAGAAACTCTTCAGTACTTAACTCAAAACATGGCCCTATCCACTTGGTATGAAACTGGTGCTCTAACTGCCCTACAGCGATATTCTGATCAGTGGTAGAATAATGCTCTTTCCTCTCCTGGGCCAAATGACTGAGCAACCATTCACTCTGTGGCAGATGCTACAGTAGGCAGTTTATTCTTTCTCAAGTGTCACTCTGATTAACAAATTGAACATCTACATTGCCACAGACATTACCAAAGAAAAAGATAAACAAACACTCTTTGGATTGGTTAATGAAAAGAAATTGCAACATTCCCTTATTATCTATTACGTAATTTGAGAAAGAAACTTGGAATGGTAAAATAGTTGAACTAAAGTGGTAAAAAAAAATTAGACATGCTAATTCAGAATCATTTGATGTTCACTGCCACACATGCTCAGGTCTGGTGGGCTTCAGGGCAACTTAAATATTCTTTGCCCCATCATTTTACAGATGATAAAACTGAGACTTAATTCTTCTATCTTACATTGACACATTTCCTAACGCAGGAATAAATATTTTAGCAAAGCTAAAACTTTCTCCTATCTTTCGGTAACAGTATCATTAAATTTAAGTGTGTATTCAATATATGCTGTCATCCAGGTAAAATCCCCTTATTATAAAAGTCAAAAGGAATCCACATTGTGTGCATTCAGTGGAATTTTCTTACAGATCTGCATAAGATAATTTCAAAAAGATTCTAACATATAAGAGCAAGATGTGAAAGACCTGATGTTCCCTGTGTCTCTAACGTATGAAGGATGGAAAGCAGTAGTCTGGGCCTGAGTCAGACACACTTCATTTATTCATAGATTAAAAAAGAAATTACAGAAAATTTTGAACATATAAAAAAGCAGCGAGAAAGTGGGATGAATCCATATGTACCTATCACCTATCTTCAACAATTATCAAGTCACAGCCAATGCTGTTTTATCTGTAGTTTCACTTGCTCCCTCCACCCCGGATTATTTTAAAGCACATCGTACACATTACATAAATTCATTTGTAACTTTTTCAGTATGTGTATCTAAAAATAGAAAATTTTTAACAATTATCATAACTAAAAATGAGTCCACTCAATCTAAAACATTAAAGTCATATTATTTTTGAGTTCATCGTCTAGAATGTGTGAACCACTATTTAGCTACAAAGGCTTCTCTTAGAAACTTCATGGTCAATTTGCATGTTGTTTTGCTAAAGGGTGACTTTACAGTGTATGTTATCTATTTCCTAATACTAAAGGGTAACTGAAAAGTAAGTTTAGAAAGGGAAGGCGGTAAAAGGTAATAGCAGCATCTTGATTCTACAACAAAGAGACTGGGAAGAGTTCATCTAAAACCCAATTTAGGTTTTACTCCATCTCTCCTATCTGAAAGTATAATGCTGATACAAATTACTGATGTGTGTTAGAATCTCTGTTTTATAAGGGTGTATCACAAATTATATTTTCTGTTCAGTTTTATCTTTGTTGAGAGTTTATATTACTCACTAGATCAAAAAAAAAACCCCACAAAAAACAGCTGCAATGTACATCCTTTTTGATTTGCAAACAGATCACGCTGAATGTGTCTCCCTAATGGTATTTACACTAATAGGACTTCACCCATCACTCTTTCTCTGTAAACTGACTACTGTCATATGCAAATTATACTTAACCATAAATTCTCAAATGCCACTTTTGTACTCTGCCCTAGTTTCTGTCAGATGGTTGACTGAATACACATGAAGAATGTCTTCAATAGGCATATAACTCAATAGCATTGTGCCTCAATAATTAAAATAATGTTTCTGTCAACATATACTTAACGCAAGATCAAGGAATATATTTTAATGAAGAAGAAAGATCAAGAAATAACTCCTTTTCTAGTCTCCAACATATTAACATTCTGAGAATGTTAAGAGGAAGCACTTGGGAGTCCACAATTTTAATTGACTAAGTAGATTTCACTTCCTCAAATGAGAAATACTCTCAAAATAAAAGATACAGAAGTTATCAGTGAGTACCACACTCATATGAAACTTAACTATGTGATATGCTCATAATAAAATAATTCATACTCATATGCCAACCATTAATATTATAAGTTAATGATATTGAAAAGAACTTTAGGTAACCTGAGAACAAATCAACATCGACAAAAAAATAAAAATAAAAAGTTTAATTTCCAAAAAACACATCATTCCTCAGTAACACCCTATGTAAAAATCCTAATACTACCAGTATCATTATACCATCATCACATATACAATTTACCTTGCATTTCTTTCTGTTTAAGTATTGTTCAGATATTATCTCTTCTTTTAATTGTTTTTAAAGATAAACATTATACGTAGTATAATTTCTTTGTACTTGAACATCAATCACTTCACGCCTTCCCATATATACAATATACGTGGAGGTCTGAGAGAATGCATAGTCTCCTCTAGGCATGCATTTTATATTTTTACTGTACATGTGTATTTTCCATATCTAACTTCTTTCCATCCTGTAACTTCTAATTTACATTACCTTGTATAGTTCATGCAGATTTGAAGTTAACATAAAAAAAGAAACAAATATAAATAACTGGATACATACATACATACATATATTGAGAGTAAACTGGGTCATTTTCAGACATTAATATTACCCACAAAAACTCAATCACTTCTTGTTAAAAGAACAAATGAAAGAATGAATGAGGATAGTAGTAATCTTAGACTAATTACCCCCAGCGGAAGAGATTTTTGGTTGTGGTGCTCTTTTATGATGGGCAAGGGAGAAGACATTGGTGAATCTAGACTTAAAACTTCTAGTTTTACTTTGGAAGGCCCATGAAAACAGTGAATCAGAAAAGGAGTGCAGACATTCTGAATCAAGACACTTGGATTGGGATCCCACATTCACCAATTAATTACAGCTATGTGACACTGGATAAGCCATTTCATCTTATTTGTAGGGTATAATTAGAGAATGTACATTTAAAGGGACACCTTAAAGACAAAGGGAGAGAAATTAATACAAAGATTTCCAAAGTGCTACGCAAATTCCAATTGGTATAATTACTATAAAAAGACTCAAAAACAAAGAAATTAGATAATTGAGGAAACATAGCATATGAAAAAATCATATATCCATAAGTTTTCCATGAAATTATTACAATAAAAACCTGCAGAATTATTATTGTATATAAGTTGAAAATAACCAGAAATATGAGTTGTCTTCCCACTACAATCATCTACTATATTAGGAACAATTACAAGTAAAATTCCAGGCACTGTTGTAAGCACATCCATATATTAACTCATTTAAACCTATGAGGTCGGTACAATTATCATCCACATTTTTCCAATGAGAAAAATTGAAAGTTTAAATAATTTGATGAAGGTCACATAGCTAAGTGGTACTGAGTAAGAAATTACATCCAGGATGTCTGTTTTAAGAATTTAATCTTTTCATCACTACACTATTACTATACTACACTATTATATCAAAATGTAGTAATTCCTCAATCTCAGATTCATAACCTAGGCTAAATCAAAATAAGGTTTAAAAATAGATGCCTACTACTGATCATTCAAAAATGGGGGAAAAATTAAGTATTTGGTTCAAGTTGCAAGATTCAAATTAAAGAAGCTACATAATCAAGGAATATTCTGTTCGCTCTAATTGAAAAGTTTCATCTTTTAACAGGAAGATGCAAACTTTATCCTAGTAATTATAATCCTAGTTCAGGTATATTTTTTACATACTAAGAGCTTTTCTTTTTAAAAATTTGTTGCTAGAATCCAAGTTAAAACTTTAATGCATGAAGTTTATGAGAGCTTGCATTCTGAAGATGTTTGATTTAATGGAGCCAACTTTTAAAGCACCTATTACAGGCTCTTGTCAGAGCCAACTGCAAATGTTTCCCAAGCGCCGATATCTGCATTGTGCAGGCACGTCACCATACAGTGAGCGTCTGCTGAATGCCGTCAATAGACTCAGAGTCCAGCACTGGGTCTACCAGATTTTATTTTTTCATATCTGTTTCCTCCTTTTCATTCCTGTCATCTGTAGGATCATGAACTGCAGTTAATCACTATAATATTTTTGGACGACTCTAGTAGCCCCTACATGACTCCCAAAGCGAAAGAGGAGCTCCAACATTTTAGCACTTTTATACAAAAAGACACAATGTGTAATCAAAGACAAAAATATCAATTTATAACATTCTTAAAGGCAATTTATAACATTCTTAAAGGCAAATATTATTTTTTTATTTGTTGTACTAAGGTTCCAAATTTTTTCTTGAGGCCAGAAATTTGAAGATTGGTTGCTTTTGAAGACAGATACAGTAGAGGATTATTTTCAGTGCCATACCTGTGATTGTGATTGTGCTGGCTTCTCCCCTCTCTTAGAAAACTACACATTTTTTACTTTTAATCGAATTAAAGTCCTTGGCAGTAATTCAAAATAAGGCTGCCAATCCAACTGATCTATATATATCCATTTTTATTTTGAAAGCAATATTTGAGGAACACGGTTTAGAGTTTGTGCTATTCGTGAGCTCAGAAGCCATTTTCTAGATTCCAGGAAAAACAAAACACATAGAATGAAAACAATTCCTTCCTTTACACCTTATGTGATAACCCTGCAATGCAATATGCTACTACAAAAAGTAAGAAATAAAGGAATTCAGCGTGAAGAAGAAAAATGTTTTGTTAATGTCCACGCAATAGTGTGGACGTGAAAGAAAACACTCCAAATTTTATTGCCAAGGGTACAATAGAAATGCCACACCCAGAGTGATACTGCTTCAAAGAATGCCTCTAGAGAGATGATGATCCAACTTATTTAATATTCTGTGAAAACTCTGGCCTGCTTATTCAATTTATTAAATAACAGAGATGTTTCAGAAGAAAAAAGTATCTAACACCTCTTTGGAAGCATGACTAATGGGCCATTATGACAGCAATTAAAGAGTAACCATTTGCAGCCTATAACAACTGACACTGGTACAGTGCATTTCTCAGGGTTTCTGTTAATTACACAAAATTTAAGTCTCCAATGAATTTCAATTAAACCAAAGTAGGGCATCAAATGGAAAAAAAAGTTGGTGAAGAATTGCCTGCTAAAAGTTCACAGTGGCATAATGTTTTATGGTCAGGGTATAATACTTCATATTGGACTCGGACTGATTTATCAGAGCTTCTTGGCAGACATGCAGCCTTTAAAATCCTTTCCATTTCAGCATGCCCAACCAAAGTAACAAAAAAAGTCTCAAATCCATAATTAAATTTGAAGGATAACAGGATGTTCAAGTAATTATGAATACTTTATAAAACTATGATTTAGTTTTAACTTCTTAAGGGTAGATGCTTCTTAGATCAGAGATTAGTACAGAACCTGGGATATATAAGCGGCTTAAAGACTGTTGAATGAATTAAGGAATGAAGGAATGAAGGAATGAATAAACGGATTTGAGATCTTGGAGAATGATGAATGAAACATCTGTCTGTTTCTCATCTCTTCACTTCTAGTGCACTAAGTCATAAAAACATTAAAAATGCTAGTGTGTGTTTGTGTACTTGGAGGAGAGAGGGAGTGAGGAAGGGGGGGAGAGAGAGAGAAAGAGAGAGAGAGAGAGAGAGGAGAGAGGGAAAGGAGAGAGAATGCAAGAAAAGAAGTTTTGGATAAGAAAATATTCCCAAAGAAATTGTATTAATTATATGAAAATATAAAAATAAATATAACATTTAGACATAAATATTGACTTTAACAAATAGAAAGGAAAATATTACCTTTACTAATTCCTGACTATTTTTATGACTCAAACCTGTTCCTATTCCAGCTAAAATTGACACCTGTCACTGCCTTTGAACAATGTACTTTGTCTACCAATAAAGAATAATAGTCAGGCATTTGGCCACTGAATCTGTTGACGAACCTCTGTGTATCTCAGTTTCACTATTTTAAAAATAAATATAATAAAAGAACTCACCTCATAGGATTATTGTGATGATTAAATAAACTGGCACATATAAAATTAAAAAAAAAATCTATGTCTGTTTCTGTCAAACCACTTAGGGGAAGCAAAATAAATTATTCCTGTGCATAATTAAGTTTGATAACTTCTTCCTATAGAAAAAACAAACAAGCTTATAAAACAAAACCATGGGCTTTAAAATCAGAAAATACGGACTCTAGCCCTGTACCAATTTGAATAAAGAGAAATTTGAAAGAAACATATACTACAATCTGCAGTCATAGACAAAGACTTAATAGTGTACATTTCCCATTACATCTGTGAGTTGTAAAATTATGGAAATGTTCAATAATTTTGTTCTTTTTGTTCTCATATTCACCATCAATTAGGTCAAGTCCAGTGAGCAGTGCATTGAGGCTAAGACAGAAGGTTTTTAGCATATCTAATGTCTGTCAACTGCTGTTCATACAACAATATGAAAGCTGCCAAACCAGATCAGTTGGCTGGCAGGAAGCACCACTGCGTGAAATCCATATGTAAACGTAGAGATATTCAGGTTATACAAAAAAATAAAATAAAAATGGAAAGGTTCAAAAGTTGAAGCTTCCTTTAACCACTAAAATCCCACAGAGATACAGAGACCATAGAATACCACTTTGTAATTTTCAAACCTTAGCCTAAGACCAAATTTCTTCAGGGTAGACAAAACTTGAACCAGGGATCACCATGCATGTTTCCTGGTGTGAAAAAGCAACAAACAGAAACTCAGTCTTACTGCCTCTAGGTGAGTGCTGGTATTAGTGCAAGCAATAAAAGTAAAATAACATGGCTCAAAAATAAGTAGGAAAAAAATCAAAATGTGAAAAGTTGAAGGAAATCACCCAGCAGCTTCTGAATGGAACAAATGGATCTGAGGTTTAAAATTCTTAGGATTTATTCTCAGATTTTGAGCATGATAAAAGTCCTGTGGAAAAAATCACAGATACTTCTCAGAAGAGAAATGGACACAACTAAGACATTACAAAGGCTTTTCACAATTGATCTATAATATCAGAGTCTTTTATTATTATAATCTTAATCTTTCTCTACTCATTCCTTTATATTATCTATAGCATATAGTCATAAATATTTACTAAGTAACTACCAATGTACAGGTAGACAGCATGCTTGGGAAGAAGAATTCTAAAACAGATAAAGCAATCCAAATTCAAGAGGAGAAAGGCAAATATGCAAACATTTGTAATACAAATATAGTGAGGTAAGAGCTTACAGGAATATATATCAAAATGTAAAATGTATCAAAAATGTTTATTAATTATGAGGGATTTATAATAAATTGATGTTTATTAATTGTGTGGGAAGAATTTAAAAATAATGCTTAAATAATGCCTTTGCATATTTTCCATTAACCGATAAGCAAAATTCTATGATCAGAGTAACATTATTGACTAGTAACAAGAGTGTGATTGATTTTGATTATTTCAACTTTCTGAGTACTTTCGAATTTCTTTTTTTGTTAGCACTTTACTTAGTAAACTACTACTTTACTAGTACTTTCTTATATAGGTTCTCCTAAAATTTTAGTCAGACGTTTTTCAGTGCTTGGAAATTTACACACTTCCTCAATTTCTAAAAGTAAAACTGAGAAGTACTTCTGACTAAAACGGAGAAATAGCAAATATTAACAATTTATAAATATGATTGGACATATCTTCATTCATATGTCCATCAGACCATTATGGCCATTAGACCAACACGAAAAAATCATGAACTGAATCAAGGAACTGATGTTTAACTACTAGCAAGAGGAACTGCTACTATCATTTGGAGAGTGCTCAGTAATATAGAGAAAAGTTGTGGTGATGTAAAAGGCAAAGGATTAATAGCCATGACAACCAGGAAGTATTCTGTGTCTACTGCACATAAAATACTAACTGCAAATAGTTCACGAACTTGCTAAATGAAATATATAGCACTGGCCCTAAAATTTTTAAAGATATTATTTCTTTCAAGGAGTATAGCATTGTAAAATAAAATCTTTGTTTTATATTTTGTCATACTCTTTTACTCACCCTAGGCTACAGGTAAACAGCTATTTTGTGTAACATTTTATATAATAATCTTTACTAATCAAAGGCTTCTGCCAAACTAATAGAAGCTTCTGACTTTAAACCCACTTAACTACCAAATATAAGGTAAGTATCAAGTTAAAGATGTCAAGTCCTGCAATATGCATGTCTGTGTGTACTCCAAGACCAGGGACTCTAAGAGGAGATGCTGAAATACACAGGCCATGCAGAGATCACTGGGAGTTTGTACCAGCCTAAAATTCTGCTTTTCTTGAGGAAGAAACACAAAGCTATTAGTTTCTTTGTACCTGTGAGAACCATAATGCCACACTCAGGGCATAAGTCCACCCCAGAGGTGACAAACACAATTGGCCTCTTTGTCAGTTTAATACTTCCCCTGAAATACTGAATGGTTATGGAGTAAAGCAGTCCTAAAGTAGTCCTATCCCAGTCAGCCCTGCACGGTCAGTAACATCTAACACTTTCTACTGACACATTTCTACCTGCCAACAGACAGTTTTGCCTTCTACCAGCATAACTGAATTCTTGAAAGTCATCTATCAAAAGACATTGCTAAGTCGGAAAAACGATTACTGTTAATAGCAATCAAGTGCCTAGCAGTTGAGAATGAGTTTGCTGATGTCACACTGAGCAGCCTCCTTCCTCCAGTTCCTCCCTGTACTGCACAAAATTCACCAACATTATGAGGGGATAAGCAGAAGTTACAGCAAGGATATCAAAGAAAACCTAAAGTAAAATATAAACCAAACGCATATTGAAAGAGAGCAGGGTAAAGGTGAACAAGTTTTACTGAGGTAATGAAGATGTTGGGAGATCAGAAATGGCTTTGAAAACGTGTATCAGTTGTAACTCATTTCTTAATTATTCCTCATTTTCTTCACTTTTTAAATGTCCCTAAAGTAAGAAGGAGGCCCTTTTTATAATATTGTGAAAGTCATTACACTTTATTACCAAGTAATGAGCTCAGCAGACATCAGCGCTCCTCTGAGGCTGCACTCCCCCTCCCTGACCCTCTAAGGCCATCCTTCCAGGCAAGCACAGGTTCTGGGTTGGAGAGAAGATCAGGGACTCAGAAACAGGGTAAAATTGTTGATTATATACCCAACTGCAATTTTTTTTAAAAGGCTAGAAAATTTATTGGCTTTCTAAACACCATCAACAATATTCACTTCAATATTCACTGTTAAACAGCAGTTTAAAAAAACTGGCTTGATCAAAATATTCTGGGAATCCTCCAAATACCTCAAAACTGGAAATCTGTCCAAAGATCCACTTTAAAACCCCAACCTTTATTACATGTAAAGAAATAGAAGGATGCCCTTGGGGAAATCAGTTATTCTCTAGGTCTTATTTAAAAAACATCGAATCAATTTATATTTATTGAACATCTGTCTACAGAGGGGAAGGCAGTTTATCTTAAATTCTACTTCTGTAAATTGAAAAATGTAATGCCTGTTTCTGTGGAAACTACAAGTATTTGGGAGGCTTTTCCTGTCTGATTCTCCTATTTTAACCTTAGAGAGCAACCGTAGACATATGTGAGACAGGAGACACACCTCCTCAGGAAAAGAGGGGTGGTTGAAACATCAACATAAGATTTATCTATTAGGGTTTACTTTGCTTCAAAATAAACAGAATCTGATCTAAAATAAATTGTGTAAATATGGTTCGTTGGTAATATGGACAAGTGACTTTCTGAAATCAATAGTGTTATAAAAGAAGAACTACTTATGACTAATATAAACATTTTACATGCAAAAGAATGAAAATATAAAATAGCAAAAAAAAAATCAAACTATATAAATAAAAGAAACTCAAACACTTTTTTTGTTGTTGTTGTTGTTTAACAACCATTCAAACAATGCACTGATCAGTATTACTTCCTGAATCATTAAGATGAAGAAAACTGAAAAGACAAATACTGATAGGGAATGTAAGGAAGACACCCATGTTGCTAATTAAACCTTGAGCATACCTGCCATGCTGTAAGGCAAGAGGTGCACATCAAATGCCCACAGGGCTCGATCTTGACATCTTTGTCGTTCTCAGCACAAATTTTACAGAGCTGAAAAGTGGAACCCATTTCACAATATAATTCATACTGTTCCTGGAATTTGGAAAAAGAGGCAATATTAATATATTTTTATCATGAACTGTTAATATTGAATTTCTTCCAATGTAATAACTTACAACAAATTCCTCAAACTTGATCCTATCAGGATTTTGTTACCATTTAAGACATGTTTTAAATTGACAACCACAATTTGGTCTACATAACCATTTTTTAAAAGATTTGACCTTTAATCAGTGATTGTATAAGCTTTTTTTAATGCTTGGAATTACTGTTTTGTGCTTTCCTTTTATAAAGGGACTTGCTTCAGTAGTCACAGTGATTCAAAATACAAAAACATGGTTTTAAGAGGCATTAAATAACGTACTTTTCTTTATAAATGCCACATACTCATCTAATTTTACTGTCAAATTGCAGTGTGTGTGTGTGTGGGGGTGTGTGTGTGTATGTATGTAAAAAATTCTGGCTGTAAATGTGTGTGCGCATTTATCTTTAGAAATATCTTTAGAAATTTCAGAATGGAAGAAAATTTCAAAATGGAAGAAATAAATATCTTTAGAAATTTCAGAATGGAAAAAAAGCTGCACATTTGCCAACCCCTTCCTGAAAGCTAGGTACTATGGCTCATATGCATTATATCATATAATCTCCAAAGCATTATAAAATATATTGAATTAAAAAAAAATACTTGAGGCTCAATAAGTTTACAAATTTTCCTCAAATTCTATAGTAAACCTCTGAATTGCATACTGTTTTCCCAATCTTAATCACTTCAGCAATCAAAAACTGTTTTATCAAAACTATTCTCTTGATTTACTAGTTTAGAACCTTACGGCATAGTAAAATTCTCAGTGTTCAAATACTGAAAAGATCTGTCACAAAGAAGACACAAATATATGGTGAATGTAAAGAAAATTTTAAAAGTGTTATTTAATAGGGATACAAAGAAAACGAATTATGGAAATAAAATTTGTTTAGGTAAGGTAATGTCCTATTCTAATAAGTGTCTATGTGCATGGCACTGGTTAGGATAAACAATGACAATATTTAGTTCCTAACCATTTAAAAGATCTTACAATCATGGTTGAGAAAACACACACACACACACACACACACACACACACACACATTTATATATACGAGTAAATTATGTCTACCATGGTATAGGTATGTGTGACTACATAAATAATTTTTAAAGACATTAAGGAAAAAGATGAGAGAATGGATCAAGATGGAAAGGAAATAAATGTAAAGTAATGCAAAATAAATTATAAATCACTGAAGTCCCTAAAATAATAGGTAAGTATTTGTGTTGGTCATCTCATCCATAGAACTAATTTGCAATTATGTAAAAAATTACAATAAGCTAAAACCTTAGATGCAGAATTCAATGCAACCTAAGGGGTAAGTTAGTCAAATATTTGAGTCATTTTAGGGGATGACACTACTCCTGAATAGGTATTTTTAAACAACAGCTTTATGAAGAAGAATTTTTCTCTCATGAGTGTCATTTTACATACATTATAAAATATAGAATCACTACATAATTTAAAAAATGGAAATCATATATTGAATTTTAAAAACTGCCCATAAACTGTACACATGTTAACAAGTGTGTTTCACATAACAACACCAAGACCACTGGGGCTCAAATCTGAAGAATTAAAAATAAAATTAATTTTTATTGTCTTCCCAAAAACCTGTAATTTCTGTTTTTTATTAGATTTTTATTATTATACAAAGCACAAAAATATATGTTCGTAATTTAAAACTACATTACATGTAAAATAGGAGAGGATCTTATCATCCTCTCCATGATTCCCTGAATCTTTTTATACTTCCTCAGTTAAACACTGTTACCATTTTCATGTTTTTTTAAATTTTTATATTTTTTTTAATTTTTATTTTTTAAAACTATATTCATATGTTCACATGTGGTAAGTTCATGTTTATTTACAGAAATTGAACTTACATAATTTAACTTTACAAAATGAAATGTTACATAATTGAGCTTCACATACATGGAACAATTTTACATAACAAATTCCCATGTGAATATGTAAAGCTATCATTTTCCTATTAATGACTTTACAGTATTATACAGTATGAGTGTAACAGGTTTTTTTAACCTATGATTGAATATTTGGTATTTTTGTAATTTTTCATTTTTATGAAAAATGCTAAAGTGAACACCTGGTGTACAGATCTTTATATGTGCAAATGATTTTATACAGACACACACACACACACACACACACACACACATTTTCTAGAGTCAAAAGATGTTTTTATTTAGATTTTGATAATTAAGGAACATCACCCTCAAGAAACGCTTTACTAAGTTACAAAGCTTCATAATCTACGAGACTGTCAAAATGGTTTTATAAGAACATAGTTATTATCTTCATTAGGCTTCAATTATTCATTAGACTCTAAAAGGAAATGCTCATAATTATTCTAATCTGCTATGGAGTTTTCTAAACCTATGGCTCTCTTGCATTTATCTACTTACTACCTATGGAATTATCTATATTCCCACATAAGTGCCAGTATTATATTGGAAGCAAGAATATTAACAGAAATTTGAATCCAAAAAATAGAGAAAGTAAAGTATTTTCCTTTCAAACACTTTTAGAATTCCTTAAGTATCTTTTGCATTAAGTAGTTATACATAATTTTGGCTCTAGTATAAGTAGAGAATCTTATTTATTTCAAAGACATTATAGATACTAATTAATTATAAATAAGTTTGCACAAATTTTTCTTACCTGTGTAACTTTTATATGATCATGGGGTGTAGGTTCACATAATCCAGTTAAATCAGGATTATAACTCCTCCCATCAGGATAAAGGTAGCTGGATTATAAACACAAACTTAATTATTATAAATACACAGTGTTAATTGTAATTAAGGTTATCTAATCAGATTCTCCTATAACCAAACCCCCATTTTGATATCTCCTTTTTATGTAACTTATATCAAGAGTATAGTCTATCACTGTATTTATAACATTACAGCCACTAAGCAAGTTAATAATTTATTTTATTGGTCCCTCATGTATTATTCCAAAATATGTTGAATATACATATTTTTGCAATTATTACGTCTCTTATCTGAGGCAGTTAATGTTAAATGCATCATTTTACTCCATGCTTAATACCACAAGGAAAGAGAAAAGGGAATTAAAGCCCACAATTTTCCCACAAAAGTTATTCAAACACTTCTATAGTGTTCCTGTTTCTCCAGTTTCCCATACTCTTTCTTTCCATCTTACCTTCCACTCATCCAACACATACTACAAACTTATGTATATACAAAATGTTTAAAGAAATTAGAAAATGTTAATAATTCCATGTTTAATTCACTTCATATCAAGCTACAAAAAGAAAATGGTTTATAAACGTAAGGCTCCATTATTAGAGAGAATTGAAATAAGACTAAAAGTCATAATAATAATGACATCTTGCTGTGCTATATGTTTTTATTCACTCAGAAAGTCATTAAAAATGAAGTTTACTGTATTGGTAAACCTATTTTAGAGTTTTTAAAATGGTAGTATGTATTACCAACGGATTTCATCAATTCATTAAGTTATGGTTTTGTTCAGTGTCTTTGTCCTAGGTGGCTTGAACGAAAAATTAAGAATACCCTACTACAGTGGTGAATATTCTAAAGGGAAAAACTATATTAAAACTATCCTGTGAAGTAACAAAAAAGATTTATCCTCAAAGAAAAAATCTATAAATATTTTAGTAAGTGGTAAAATTTACCCAGGAAAACCAGAAAAAATGAACTTAGACAATTCTCATACAGTAGTAACAGATCAGTAAAATAATTTTTTATTAAGATTTAAGAAAAGGAGTTGACTACATCTGAATATGATACAAACTTAGAATGTCCTTATGGGATAAAATTCTACAAATATTAAACAAGTGGTAAGCAAAAGCTGATAAGCAACTTTCTTTTTATAACCTAAAATGGCCAATTTTTAAAATTATTATATAACATTTTGTACACCTCACTTCAAAAACATGTAGAAATGAAAGATTACAAATATGACAAGAAGGTAGAGGAAAATTTAAAAGGCACTATTTAATATATAAGGGGCAATTCAATGATTATTGTCCTCAGTAACTCAGGGTGCTACTGATAAGCCCTTTCAACGCCAGTAAAGGAAGAAAGAATCTTAGGTGGTTATCACAGTAAACTTTTCTTATCACCTATGTCAAACAATATTGGATTAACTATCAGGAAGGAACAACTGATCCTAATAACAGCTGGACTAGATGACATCCTTCCCTTGTTGTTACTGATTTTAAACAATAACAACAACAAAAAAACACAACTAAGTAATATCTATTTTAATCTAATTGAAAAAGTTTCATCTATTTTAAAATCAGATTAAAATTTCAATCTGATCTATTTTAATGTAATGTATCCCTGAAGCACAAATTCAACTCACCAAACCCCTCCCAGAGAAAGAGAGAGAGAGAGAGAGAGAGAGAGAGAGAGAGAGAGAGAGAGAGACAGAGAATATTAGCAGTTAATTTGTGTAGGAGTTCAGAGGCTAGAGTACTGATTACAAATCACAATTTGTTACTTTGTATTGACTTTTGGAAAAACAGATGGAAGGCACTGTAACAATATAAATAAGCTATCTAATTACTCCATTTACAAATTTGCCCACTCATAACCTATTTACAAATTAAAACATTAAGCATGTTTTCTTAAAAACAAAAATCCTGCAATCATAGTGAATCAAAAGCTACACTTATGAATCTCTACTGCATCAGAGGGAAAGTAGAAATAACTGAGAACAAATTTATAATAATTAAGAGAAGAAAAAGAGAAGTACACACTTGGTACCACAGTTTGCCATACAATTCCTTTTCTTTAAAATTAGTTTCAGGTGTACAAAACAATGTAATAGTTAGACATGTATACCCCTCACAAAATAACCCCCTCCTCCAATTTACTACCTCTCTCACATCATACATAGCTGTTACATTTCCACTGACTCTATTCCCTATGCTGTACTCCACATCCTGTGACTATATATATATATACATGTAAAATTATAGTTGACATTCATTATTATTCAGCTACAGCTTCAGGTGTAGAGCGCAGTTAGCAGGTACCTACACTGTCCATGAAGTGGTCTCCCTAATTAAGACAAGTGTCCATCGCATACCCTATAAAATCTTTCCATTATTGATTATATTCCCCAAACGGTCTTTCATATCCCTGTGGCAATCTTGTGGTTACCTACTCTGCTTTCTAATCCCCTCACCTTCTCCATAATCCCCACCCATGGAACTATTTTGAGAAAGCTCACAACTTTAAAAAATTCTTTATTTTTCTTCATATAGATCCCATCCCATATTTTTAATATATTTTATTTTTTTGCAATTACTTTTGAAAAGGTAAAACTTAAATCATTTGCTCTCTGCTGACTCTGATCGACTTTCTCCTGCTATGAAACTATTACAATCCATGTTGCAGCAAGTCACTCAGCAAAGCAAAGGGCAATAAAAGTCAGCGTGATGAAGTGACACTGAAAATACAACAAAAGAAAAAAGAACAGCACATGACTAAAATGAATGAGAGATATGTTTGCTATGAAGGGACCATTCAGATTGTCTGAACTTCATGCATTTGCGGGGGAAGTCATCAATAATCTAAAAAACAAAGGAAAATTCTTTATTTTTAAATTTTAAACAAGAATAGCTTCAGATAAACTGAATTTAGCTATTAACATATAGTTCAGGAATATGGATTTATTATTAAAGTGAATTTAAAAATGGAGGTATAAAGAAAAAAGAAAGAAGGAGTGAGAACAGGATAAAAGAAAGAAAATTAGTACTACTAGTCAAAATAAAAAGTAAAAGCAATTTAAGGGTTACATGAGACAACAGGAGTCAATTATTTTTAAAGAATTATCTCTGTATACACACACACACACACACACACACACACACAGTTTTACATCTATTTCAAAACAACTTTTAAATTCTAACTTCTTTTCCTATTAAAGGTATAAACTCGTCATTTGATGTTGGACTTCATTTGCTGTTAACATACAGTTACATTCAAATGATTCGGTTACCTTAAAATGACTATTTTAAAGAGATGCACAATAAAAACTAGGGTACCTCCCCTTCTAGTTTTGAAATAAAAACAAACAACCACATCATCAGACTCACTACTCATTTTCTCCACCTCAAAGAGGTCTTATTTTTCACATTTGTGACTCTGAGCGCCCTGCCTCCCATTTCTCATACTCACAATCCTTCTCTGCTGCCGTCAATCAGGGCTTGAAACAAGGGCTTGTTGTGAGGTATGGTCTGTAAGATATTTCCATCCCCCGTTACATAGCCAATGGCCCACTGTCCCAACCTAGTGCAGCTTAACCGGAAAATGTAACTGTAAAACATGAGAAAATTATGTTTAACCACATTCAAAATGTATATAAGTAATACACCATTTCTTAAGCTTTTTTTTAAATAGTATAGGCCACATGTACTTTTTTTAACTTTCATTTATTTTAAACTTTAACTTTCATTTGTTATTCCAGGACCCATCAGTTCCAAGTCAAGTAGTTGTTTCAGTCTAGTTGTGGAGGGTGCAGCTCACAGTGGCCCATGTAGGGATCGAACCAGCAACCCTGGTGTTAACGAGCATCATGCTCTAACCAACTGAGCTAACCAGCCACCCCCATTTCTTAAGCTTTTTAAGCAAAAGAATCATTTAGAATTCCTGATATAAACTTCTATCTTCTAACTTAGTTTAACATTGTTGTACTTCTCCATTTATTGATGTGTAAAAGAAGCAATGATCATTTCATTTAAAAATACGAGTATATCTCCAGTTACATGAGAAAATAACTGAAGTTGTAAACCATCAAGTGATTTTTTTTGCCACCATCATTAGGGGTACTCTGTATAAAAGTGCTGGTGGTATAAAACAGCTAGCACAGAAATCATTTTTGGAAAGTAAATATAAATACATAAAAATTTAATTTGTCCACCTCAGACAGAAATTGAGCCAGTTTCTAGTATGGAATTCAATACATTATTTTAAAATTTTAAAATTATACAGTTTTAGTTGTTAATAACTTGTTTTAAAAAAATACTCTCTTTCAAACATTCCAGCCATCCATCTTTAAATAAAAGCTCAAAAGAGGTGACCTATATTAATGAGAAGGCAAACTAGATAAGTTTGTGGCTGCCACCTAACCCTGTCAAGCTGTCTTTCACTAAAAAGTCATAATAGTTCAAAAATATACATCAAATTAATGACAAGTCCCTTAAAATCAATCCCTAATGACAGGAGACACTGACTTGGCTTTAAATTCGTCATTATCATTAATTTAGCTACCTATTTACTTATTTCATTTTAGATCATTTCTCTAAGTGTATTGAACTCGGTCTTGCCATCACAATATCCATATCTGGATTTTATAACCCTTTACGCATTTCAAAAGGAGGTCAATTTAATCTGTTGGCTATATTTAAGTAATCTGGCTGCTATATGTATGTGGCAAAAATAAGTATTTCTTAATATACCTTAGTTATTGATGACCCAACTACTGCAAAAGTAACTTTACAGGACAGTTTAGCAATGTATACTGGTTACATGGTCATTGGATTTAATTAACTTGTATATTAAGTATTGCAATGTGATTTTGTTTTTGATAAAACTGGGTTTTTAAAGAAAGGAAGAAGTGTGATTTTGAATATTAAAAACCTTGTGCTGGTAAACCTCTGGAAAGAACTTAAGAAAGTTTAAAAACATTTTCCTAGGGAACCTGAAGACAGAATATTAACCTATTAGTGACATGCTTAGTCAGACAAAAAAATTCCATGCAGACTTATGGCTGCCAGTTGGATCCCAAATAAAACACAACCTGAGGAACACAAATGTCCTTGGAAAAGGCCCAACAATTTTCTTTACCATGAAGCCAAAGAGATGAAACACATTCCAAAGAAAGGACCACTTAAAACAGATATTCTGTAAAGCAAATATTTATCAAAATCATTTGATTTGTTCACTAAGAGAGTTTTCCTAAACACATTTTTGATACTCCATCACAATTTACATATTATAGTTTACTATATATTAAACATTTCATCTTTATCTACCTAAAACTTAGTAGAATAAACTGTTACAGGGCAAGTTAGAAAGAAAAGGAAGACATTTTTTCAGAGGGCACTATCTTTTTATTAAGGGAACTATTCCATAGTGATGAGCCCTGTCATTTGCTTCCAACACTGTCATTAACTAATTTCTGGATCTTGAACAAGAGAACATAAAAGAGACTCAGTTTCCATATTATATTTATAGAACTGAACAAGATAATTTCCCAAATGATTTCTGTGTGAAATTTGTTAACACTGCATAATTCCAATCATATAACATCTTTCAAACCATAATCCAGAAATAAAGAGACACTTTGACACCAATCTGGACAGTAAAAATTATAGAAAAACCTAGTTTGAGAGCTTGAATGAAATGAAAAGACTCGTCTAAGCCACTGTCAACATGCACAATGTCTGACCTGCTATCACGGTCACAATGAGACCCAACTCTTCTTCATCTTAACAGAAGACTTCAACATAAGCTAAACTGTTCTCTGCACTCATGACCTTCTTTCACAGACTATGTAAATTGCTAAATATAAAAAAGGTGGAAATTTTCATTATGGCCAAGAAAGGAATCAACAATATGGGCTGGTACTTGCAAAGACTTTGTTAAATGACAAATAACATTTGTGCTACAAATCAAATAAAAATAATATTAGAAAACAAATGTAGACTTAAAAAGAATAAAACAAATTTCTTCCTAACATGAAACGGCACCTATATGAAAACCAGTACACTCATGGACACTGGAATGGGGTCTCCTGACACTGGAATTATAGGTCTCCGCTGTCATTACTGATGTACCCAGCATGCAACTTGCCACAGCACAAATGGCTAGAATGTGCCTACTGCATTTCTAGGTGGGATGTGGAGAAAACGCATGAACCAAGGAAGAGACCTTTTCTGATCTCAGATTTGCCAAATAATAAGGTGTGATTTCTTGGGCAAAACCAAAAGGGCTGAGCAAACAGCCAACCTCTGTGAGTCAACCTCTATCATCTGGAAAACAAAACAAATTCTGAGGCTGTAAAGAAGCATAAAACATTATGGAAGAAGTTCTCATAGACATGAAAATTGGTTTGGATTATTACAATGGGCTTCTATACAGAGGGTGCCAAAAAAATGTATACACACTTTAAGAAAGGAAAAAAATTGTATTAAAATTATAATATATACTGATAACAAAAGATGAATACAAGTCATATTTGACTTCTGCAATTACAAGAGGTGCTCAAAGTGATTACCATCAAAGTAATTTTAATAGTTTTTTTTTTCTTTCTTAAAATGTGTATACAGTTTTTTGGTACCTTCTGTATGTTTATGTGCTTATATGTGTTTATATGTACTTATAGGTACTAATAAGTTTATCACAGAGCCAAACTGAATGTCTTGAAATAATAAACATGAAACTGATACTCAAATATACACACACAATTTTATATACAAATGCAAACGTCATAAAAATAGTCAATATGCTTATAACTCTACTCCAATTTGAAAATCAGAACTCTGAGGCTTAATGAACCTCTAAGTTCATCAAACTTCTTAGTACCACATCTTCTTTCACTTTATAAATACTAAGTTTTAGAATGAGCACAATGTACCATTTTAAAGGATTCACTTATGAATCATCATTTTGGCCTATTAACGTTTCCCTCACTCCAGCCCATAGGTGGTACAGATTTCCTTAGGAATGAACCACAACGGACTTTTCATCTTTACCTATATCACATAATATTACTCCTACAAAGTCTTACCTTCCAGGTTTGGTGCTGTATTTCTGCAGCCGTGCTTTAACTTCATCATATGTAAGAAATGCCATGTAACCTGGATGTGTTACAGCTAAGAAATTCCAATTCCGCAAAATAGAGCCCCAAGGCTAAAAATACAATAAATTAAAAGATATTATCTAGATAATATCAACCATCAGTTGCATACCAACTTACAATTTAATACACTTACAGAAATTCTCTTGGATATTTTTAATGTGAATATGAGCTTATGTGGCTTAGATCACCTTTTATTGTCTAACAACAAACATGCAAAAACATTCTCTTTTTGGAGAAAACAGATTTGTTAGGAATAGAATATAGAGAGTAAAAAGGAAAACTACACAATCTCTCTTATCTAAAAATTCTATTCCCAGTAGAGCACTTGTGATCACTTTGGAACACATACCACATCACTGTTCTGTTAAAAAACCCTCTAACTTTGGGTAAAAGCAAAAGTCCTTATGCATGGCATAGAAGGACCTTACAGGGTTGACCCCAGTGCCCTTTCTGACCCCATCTGCTGGGACTCTCTCACTTTCTGCCTCTTCTCCATGTGCCCTGGCCTCTTTTCTGTTGAACTGAACACAACTGCACTCTCACCCCTCAGAGCCTTTGCCGATTCCTCTATCTGAATTCTTTCTCCAAATACCTACATGATTCCTCTCTACAAATGTCGCTTCCATGAGCAAGGGACATGCCTCCCTTGCTCACCAAAGGGATACCAGCACTGACGCAGTGCCAGAAACATGGTCACCATTGTTGTTGAATGGCTTGCTGTAATGAGTGACTTGTCTAAACAACCTTGACTCCCAGCCTAGTGTTCTTTCCATGGTAATAGCAATTATATTCACATTTGGTTTATCCTTGCGCAATTACAAAATCAAAAAAGGTTTACGATTTAGGGCTGAGTTACGTAAAAATTTTTCTCACACACACACACACACACACACACACACACACAGTTTGTATCATTTTCTCTTTAATGTGATTAGTTGTCCCTCCAGTTAGTTACCATAGCAAGAGCTAAAAGGCAGTCAGTGACAGACAACTTTGCTTGAGGGTGCGAATGAATCATCTCTGCCATATTTTTAAGGCTGAAGCTACATTTTTTCCCAAGGAATTGTCAATACTCTATCTGATGTTCCAGATTATTAAATCAAATTTTCTACATAAAAGAAAAAAAAGGGTAGTTTCTATTGCCAAGTGAAAGTTGTTAAAATAGTTATCTTACAAGTGATTATTGGTAGACGGCTTCTGGTTTTGTTTGTTTTGAGAATCGTTTCTCATTATTGTTAAGCAAAAGAAAGAATGATTTAGTAATAAAGAGTTTTTTAAATATTTCCTGATATAAGAAAAATATTTTGGGCATTTCCCGATCACACTGGAATACCTAATTGTGCAAAAATGAGCTCTTCGGAGGCTCTGTCTATGTCTATTTCAACAAAACACATTTTTAGTTTTCTTCTTAAGGCATAACTAAAAATTGCATGAACAATACTTGGAAGGAGAGCAGCACATGTTTTTAAAAAAACGACAAAAATACTGCTATCATAGGCACTGAGTTTTGTTTTGTTTGGCTTCCCTATCTACAAAGGACAAGGATGGAAACAATATAAAATATTTGGGTCAGTTACATTAAAGTCCACACAAATTAATGGAAGAGTTGTTTTTAAAAATGCTGAAGTTTATAGAGAGCCAATGCACAGATCAAAATACAAGTAAAAAAAACCCAAAAAAAACGAAATTGGAGTTTTGAGCCAACAGCTGCAGTGTTTAGCAACCACTTCTTAGTACATAATCCAGAGGGCCAGCTCCTAACTGCAAAAATATTTATGTAATAGAAAGAGTCTGTGTACTGTGTTCTGACCCACAGTCAGAAACGCCAGCTAATGGCTTAAAGAAGGCAAAACAAAGCGCTCTGGAGATTAAGAATTATTTTTGCAATTTGTTTTTAGAGATTAAAAAAAATCTTCTCACACATATCAACACAAAATTATTTGGAAATTTTAAAATAACTAATTAAGTGAGAAATTAATGAAGTGAATTAAGGAGACTAGTCACTCCATTCTCTCCAAATTCTATTGTTTTCAAGAACAGCCATTTAGTAACTTACAACTTATGCTGGGAGAGGGGCGTTGGCTGGCCTGCCCAGATACTCTTATTCTTTGCCAGATGGGGGACTTCCCTCCACTTCTTTTTCTCCTTATTCCATTGATGCCATATACTCCAGTTTTTTCCCCAAATCACTCATTCCTTATCCTGCCACTGCTCAAATTTATTGCTCTATTTCTCAACAATCCAGTGTTCTCTAGTAGAGGCAAAAATTGAGGAAAAAGGGGAGCACAAGCCAGGGAGAGGGAAGAAATAAACTAAATCCCTGCATTTCCATCCCAGGACTTCAGTACCTGCCAATCCCAGTATCTCAGAACTACATGGAGAGGAAAAAGAGACAGTTAAAGGCAGAAGAAAGAGGAGGAAATAAGGAAGGTAGCAACTTCAAGTTCTTTCCAATGACTTCCTGGCATTTGTTCAAGTTTTGACAGAATAACAGGATGAGGGAAGAGTGGAGAAAAGGGTAACTAGTATCCAGCGTTCTTGCTTCTTTCATTTCCTAAGCATTCTTAAGTTCATCTCTCAGCCTCCAGTGACTCCTTCTTCAAACTCTTATACTACTTCTCCATGTCAGACCCCAATACTGAGCATGGACCCTGTCCACTTTCAGATCCCACTCTGCTAAATACTCTTATTTCCAACAATTTAAAGCTAGAAGAATTCACTGCCAGTGAACCACCAGTATCATAGCTGCAGAAGAATATTTGTTCATGCAGTTAACTTACATTTTCATATAGAATATAACTTACGAAAACTATCACTCAATTTTTAATATTGTGTAAAAAAGATCACTAAAAGTTAATATATCTTTTTCTACTCACATAACCAATTTTATATATGATCTAAGCATCTGAATAATGAAACCAAAAGAAGTGAGGAATCTCAGGGGCTAACGAGAGTTCTTTAGCTACTTCTATGATTGCATGTGTTAGAAGAGATTAGGCATTCTTTGGTCCACACGTAAGTTTTGATTTTGTAATCTCAAACTTTTCACAGTAGCTCTATTTATAAAGATTCTATTCCCCCACTAAGCAGAAATAAGATATACATAACTTAAAGAATATTACGAATTTGTGGGTTCTTTCAAAGCAAAACAGTTTCTAAGAAAATATATGCAAATATGAAGTAGCAGTTTGGGCAAGCGTTTAACCGACAGGAAGTTGCCCTCATACCTTTACTACAGACAGAACTTGGAGACATGCTAACATTTGACATCCACACTAAAAAGTAATCCAGCCTCCCTACAAAAAACACACTCTTCCTAGAATGAACACTGAGGTTTAATATATGAAAATCACCCTTGCTCTCTTCCTTCACAAGGGGAGGAAACAATGTTCCTCCTATTCAGAATGTCTTTGTATCATGTTAAATAAAGTATTTGGAAAATTATCAGAAACCTTTAATGAAAGGAGAGGATCCATTATAAAATGATCACTATCAGGTAACACAACCTTTTCCTAAAATTTATCTTAAGATCATTGGAAAAAAAAAACCCTAAGCTGGCAGACAACCTATATATACCAATGGAATAATCATGAAACTGCTGTAAATTGAAAATAAGTAAAAGTACACTTTTTACAGTCATTTATCTAATTTCTTATCCTATACACCCAGGCAGAATTAGGACTGCAAAATTGTAATAGAGTAAAATGTATTCTAACAGTATTGCTGACAAGAGTTAATTTGCTTTCTATTAACAGGTTCTTTCATAAATTAAAAGTTAATCCCATGTAATCTTGTTTTCTTACATATGTCAGTCATCCAATCCTTATAGGCTAGTGCCACACAGAATCATAAATTACAGAAGCAAAATGTTTATAACATGGGAAATGGGAAAAACAACATTATACTTTGTGTTGAAAGCATGTTTCAAACAGGATAAATGTTACTACAGACTAAAATAATAGTAAGACGACGACGACGAACTTCATCAGAACATAAGCCAGCCTGGTTTTTGATCGATTCACCTCGCTTACTATGTAATTTGTATTATCAGAATCATAAAGATTTTAGGTAACTCTTTCATTTTTTTGACTACGTGAATTGTAACCCACAGACGGTATACAATTTACTGGCAGAGCCAAATTCAAAACACAAATTTCAAGTCTTTATGTTTACGGAAACTTCATTAAGACACACAAAAGAATAAAATGATAGATTCAGCTATCATCATATAATGATACCTGCGTAAAGAAAATTATAAAGGATTGATTTTTAAAAACAGCTATGCAAAGACAATTATAAAGGATTGATTAAAAAATAAGAATAAACAGGACAAGAAGGTTAATCTCAAAGTCATAAATATTAGGGAGAAAACAGGAAAAAAAATCTTAATTTTCCAAAAGAGAGATTTGTTAAATTAATGACAATCTATTTTGATAGACTATGTAGCATCTGAAAATGGAAAATTACATTAATGAAAAATATTTTCTAACATGGAAAGATGTTTATAATATATAGTGGAATGAGCAAAGCAAGTGATAAAACAGTACACACCAGAGTAATGACCTATAAATTTGCTATCTATTTCCAAGTTTACTATTTCCCTTCTCACCTAATGACTATGGGAGGCAAAGAAGTTGGGATAAAACCTTGGCAAATGCCCAGCTGTGAAAGTTGCATTAGATCAGTTACTGGCCAAAAAGACTAACAAAGTAAAGTGAGAAATGAAATAAGGAATTTAAAACAAAGCTCCTTTGCATGAATCTTCTCAAAGCTAATATAATAAGCAACCGTTAAACTCACAGCGCCTGATAGTCCAAACAAACTCTAAATTTACAGCAATGACCAAAAACTTACACCAATGACTTATTTTAAAATTATAGACTACCCAAAATGAGACTATTTCCAATATATTTGTTTGTGAGTGTGCATATGTATGTGTGTGAAAGACAAATACACACGTACACACAAATACACATGCGCGCTACACACACACACAAGGGAGGCAAGGCAGGATTGAAGAAAGGATTAAGCGAATGGAAACTTACCTGAAATAGTCTGGTAAAAATATCAAATTCAAAAACTGATATATAGTCATTACAAGTTAAATCAATTGTTGATTTTAGAGCCATTGCTTCCAGGCCAGAGCTAATCTGATGGACTTCATGAAGGCACTGTCTGAATACTTTCCATGGTACAATAGTTCTGTGCAAGAAAAAAAATAATGAGTAATTGAATCAAGTGTCATTTAAGACATACCTTCCATTGAAACAGCACAATTCAAGTCATAACATTAATATAATTGCATTTGTACTAAAAGACAAATAGTTGAGAATATTGTTCCTAATTCAGAACACATGTAATGGGTTTTGCTAACACATGTAATGGGTTTTGCTAACTGGATTATTTTCTATTTGCTAAGAATGTGACAAAAATCTAAATCAATTTTTCTCTCAAACAGCCCTTGGCTATCAAGATATTTCTAAAAACACATCTGAAAGGACGTATCAGGTCAAAGTCCTGTATGTCTGACCTCTTGTGTACATAAGATTATTTAACTTTAAATCAAGTTAAATTCTCCCCCTCTATTTTCTTAAAATAATTACAAGATGATGGGTTCATATAATAGCAAGAATTCTTTGTTCATTGTACCATTCATTCACCATTTTGAGAAAGGTCAGTTGGAAAGTCATCAAGACATTAGGCCACCACCTCAATGTTTTCTGCAGAGATGAAAAGCTCATGTTATCTAACCTTTCATATTAATGCAAAGGAAAATTTTTATACTTTTAACAAACCACACTGTCTATCCCATGGAATTTTATTTATTAAACACTTATTCATTATTTATATTAAAAATCCTGTATGAAAATTTTTATTAGGTAATGCATTTACATGGTTCAAAAATTTAGAATAGCACAGAATGGTATTCAGGGAAAAGTCTCCTGACCCCATACCCTACTTGACCAGTTCCCAACATTCACCCACCTAGTCCCCACCATGAAAATAAGAATTACTCATTATTCATTCCTTAACTTTCCT
The DNA here is from genome assembly GCF_964194185.1 of Rhinolophus hipposideros. NCBI lineage: Eukaryota > Metazoa > Chordata > Mammalia > Chiroptera > Rhinolophidae > Rhinolophus > Rhinolophus hipposideros. The sequence continues at coordinate 34,878,374 of NC_138048.1, forward strand.
CCTTTTGGAATGTTAAATGCCTACTTCTGAATGGGTAAAAAAGGAAATTTAAAATTTATATTTTAAATTTTTTTAGGCTGTGATTTTCACAATAAGACAGCATAAGAGCTACACACACCCTCTTACAAGATTGCATATATTTAAATCTTAGGGTTTTCTTTACCAGTATCTCTAAAGAAATAAAACTCAGGCAGAATAAATTGGCCCATCCTATATCAACCCTCCCAGTGAAGCATCACCATAAATGTACAACTTGCACATCCATTCATTAATGACATACTGCTTTGGTTGTCACATGTGAGCATGCATCAGACTCACTGAAGGGACTGTTAGCAAGGAAATTGCTGATCCTCAGCTCAAGCTATTCTGATTCAGTGTGACAGGGGTGGGGCCTGAGAACTTCCAGTTCTACCAAGTTCCCCAGAGAAGCTGATGCTCCTGATCTGGGGATGCCACTTTGAGAGTCACTGATTGATTGGATCTATTAATTGCTAAGGCACGGCACTACGGAGAAATGTAACTATGGAAATACAAAACATTATCTCTGCCCTTGAAGGACACACACTTTCAGGGTAGAAATAAGATCTGTAATGCTAAAGAATATAGAGGCGAAATATTTAAGGAAGTGCTGACGAAATTCTAGAGAAGAGGTCTGTAGCAACGTGAATAAATAAATGGTGAGCTGGGTTTATAATACTATACTGTAATTATAAGAAAGTTTAGGCTTGATATACCATTAAAAGAAAAAAAAACACGAGGTTGAATACATCAAAAGGCTTTTCTCTATGTATGAAAAAAACAGGAAACCACAGGGAACTGAAGAGGGACACCACATCAGACACGGTTTAGAAGAAACTCACGTCAGGCTCCGATTAACATTACCAAAATGCTGCTGTTTTAAAAGAACAAGAACTTTTGATAATATTAGAAGGCTATTGATTTACGGTGAAGTGTAAATATGCATTATATCCAGCTTCATGACAGTTACCGTGGAAACAGTGCTTAAGAAACACATTTTTCTTTTCCAAAGTTCCAAATATTCAACACACATAATATTCAACGTTAAAAAAAAAAAATTGAGGACTACTGATCAAAGAACAGCACATTTTATGTTTTGTATAAACAATTTGTCTTGTGTATAAAGCATAAAAAGTACATAAATTGAACAAATAGACACCTTTAATATCTACTACTATAAAAAAAACTATCCTTATCCCAATATTTAAGGTTCATAGAGGTAATTTTTTCAAATATCTAATGATTTCCCAGAGCAAATTATTAAAACAATACTGTAGTCTAACAGAACACTTTGGAACAACAATTAGCAAAGGAACAAGCTATATTTCCACAGTATTTGTATAAATAAGACTTTCTCATAGTCTACTTGTGATAAACCGAAAGTCCAAACAAGCATTCGCTGGAACATTAATTAAGAATAGTACCAGGAATTAAGAAGAATGGGCAATATTTGGTTAACTTACTATATACAAGAGTTCCTACAACAGATACGCTTCCTTTGATCAGGTGAGCCAAACACCCACCACGGGAGAAGATGAGGGGGCGGGGGTCATGAGTGAAAAAAGAAAAGAAGTACAATCATATCTTTAAAAAGATTGTTTTAGAACTGTTAAACTAAGGATCTCAACTATCTGAAGAGGATATCAAGTTGCTACCACATTCTTTCCTGAGGTGTGTATGTTGGGGGTGGGGCTGGGGATGAATTTTCACATCTTTAAATTAAACTGTAGCAACAAGACAGTGGTGGTTTCTACCACCTCTTCCCTTAGAGATAAAAAAAGTGAGAGGAAATATTAATGGCAAATTGTCTTACACATACGTAGAAATGTCAGTGTGCTGGCAGAGACCTGGGGAAAGGAAAGAAGAAGAGAAAGGATAGGAAGAGAACTAAAAAGGACACCTAAACTTCAAGCTTTCATCAATCCAGAAATATTTTAATCTGTCCTTTGGCCAATTATAATTATATATCACTTTAATTACAGGTTGAATTAACTTTAAAATACACTGAAACACACAAGTAACTGTCAATCCACAAAAAATGGAATACAAGACCAATGCCAGGTACTTTAATAATAATATGATTTGGGGATCTTTAGACTTCCAATGGGAATAAGAACTGCCATTTATGGATGGCTTATGATCTGCCAATCACAAAGTTAAGTACTTTATATATACAATCTGAGTTTGTCACAGTAAAACTATGAGGCATATAATATACTCATCTTTACCATACAGATGGGGAAACTGAGGCTTAAAACAGGTGAAGTGCTTTGTTCAAGACTTTATATGTGCTAGGCATTGTACTAGGTTCCGAACAGAAATAAAAATAGTCACAATCTAAAAAGTGGAAAGACTTGTAACTATTATGTTACATGTTGTGCCATGTGCTATGGGTATCACAGAAATAGATGCATGTACCATGGGAATCCCATAGGATAGAGATCCCCAACAGAAATTGTATCTTATTCCTCTTTGTCCAAGACAAACAAAACATGCAACTAAAATTTGTGTTTTTAAATTAAACTGTATCTAAGGCAGTCAAGGGACTGCTTAATGGGAGTGTTTCATAGAGAAACAGCCTAGAAATTTGTGCTACCATTCACCTCTATACAGAAATCTTTCGATGACTTAATAAAAAGTGATAGTAGGTTCATATAATGTCAGGAGAGACAGGAACTTGGTAAACAAAAGGCTGTAATATAATTCTGTTACTATTATAATGGGCCCTGGTCTGTCTACCAAAAACACAAAGTAATTATCTTTTAAAATCTTAAAAATAAGGTGTTTTTACAGAGAAAATAAGATCAAACTGATACAGGGAAACAAAACTGCAAACACGTCAGCAGTACAGCAACTGAAATATCATTCAACCTTCCAGGTTTGTCTCCTCCTCTGGAAAAGTGGAGGATATCACATATTCTAAGACAAAAGTATAAGGAATGGAAGGTAAAAAGTTAGGAGACTGAGACCCAAAGAAAGGCAAAACACTTTTATAGAACCACAAGTTCAAAAGAAGCTGTAGGTTTTATTTTGATTAATATAAAAATAAAATCCATATACTAAATGTGTGAATGTCAACAAAGGCCAGGGTGTTTGGAAACAGGAACTCTAGTATACTTCTGGTGAGAGTGAGAATTTACACAGCATTACTAGAAGGCAATTTGGCAGCAAGTTTCAAAAGTCTATATATTTTAACACAGAAAACCTACTTCTAGGGATTTCCTCTAAAGAAATTATGTCAAAAAATATACATATATATATATACACAAACACATATAAATATGTATATATAAACATATATATGATTGTATGTGTGTATATACATATACATACATACACACATTTTAAGAAAGGAAAAAAACGCATTAACATTGTAATACTCAATATATACCGATAACTAAAGATGAATACAAGTCATGTGCATACATTTTTTTGGCACCATCAGTATGTATGTGTGTGTGTGTGTGTGTGTGTACACACACATCAGGGTTGCCATAAAAATGTACACACATTTTGAGAGATGTTATCTATGTTCAAGGAGTAGTTTGCCGTAATCAGAAGTGTCTGAACGCCAATGGTAACCACTTTGAGCACCTCCTGTAATTGCAGAATTCATCTTTTGTTATCGGTATACATTTGAACATTACAATAGTTTTTTCCTTTCTAAAATGTGTATACATTTTTTGGCACTATATATATACAATGTATATATATGTATATATGTATAGATAAGTATATATACATATATATACACATACATGGAAAGAGATGAGAGAGAGAGAAGTGCAAAGATTCATCCATTAATCTCTCCAAAGTGTTGTTCATAATAGCAAAATATTAAAAACAAATATGTTCAATAGTAATAACAGAGCATACTACATCCACAGATCATAATAATTTACAGCAATTAACAATTATGCAGAAAATATATTTATTGACATGAAAAAGTTTTTATGGCATATTATTAAATGGGAATAGCATTTTAAAAACTGTATGTCTTTTATGCTACAACTATCTAGAATGTCTGGAGAGATCAACACAAATTTTAACTGATGACAACTGGATAATGGTAGGATTACAAGTGATCGTTTTTCTGTATTTCTAATATGCTCTGATGACTTAAAGGAATAAAGGATATATTAAAACCATTTTAAACGATATTACAGAATCACAGAAAGAATAGATTAAAATTAAGAATAGTATTTGCCTATGACATGATTTTATATGTTGGAAAAACAAAAGAATTTTGAAATTAAACTATGAGAATAAACAACTTCAACATGGTTGCTGAATACCAAACCAATATACAAATACCATTTATATTTCTACGTTTAAGCAATATATTAGATAGCGAGACTTAAAAATACTTGACTTTTACAATACTTTCTGAAATTTTCAAATAAATAGGAATAAAGGTAATAAACTGAATCTATACCCTTACCTAATACCATATAAAAATCAATTTAGATGAATCTTGGACTTAAATATGAAAGATGAAACAAAGTTTTTTTTATAAGAAACATTAAGAGAATGTCTACATTACTTTGGAGCATGCAAAAGAATTAAACAGGACCCACAATGCTCAAAGGATGAAGGACAAGATAAACTAAAAATTTGTATTCTTGAAAACATATGATAAAATGAAAAACAAAGCCACATATTGGGAGGAACTAATTACATACACATAATCAACAAAAGATTCCTATCTATAATATATAAAGACACCTGAATAGTAATAATGATTGCTCTAAAAATCGGGCAAATAATTTCCACACACATACAGAAAATAAACCAAAATGTTCAATAAACACACAAAGATGTGCTCAACTTCATTGGTCATGAGGGAAATGTAAATTAAAAACACACTAAGATGCCACTCTACCCCACCAGATGGCTTACTGGAGGAAAAAAAAAGAATGATACCATGAAGTGTTGGGGAGAATTAAGAGCAACAGGAAACTTTCGGCACTGCTCATAGGTGATTAAATTGGTAAAGGACTTTGGAAACCTCTTCAGTGGTCACTAAAAGCTACTAAAGCTAAAACTATGCATAAACTAGGAGAAAGTAATTACACACCTAGACATACATCCAACAGAAATAGACACGAGTTTGTTTTTTTAATCTACAAAAAAGGTCATAGAAACACTACTGATAATAATCCAATGCAGGAAGAACCCAATATCCATCACAAATACAATGAACAGGTAAACTGTTCATTAGACAGACATACAATGGAGCGAGGAGAAGAAACAAAGCACTTTAACGAATTAAATCAAACTGAGTAGCTGACCAGAACTAAAACATGAAGAAATTTAAAGTCTGCTTTTTAAAAAATAGGGCCCTGCACAGGAGAGCTTTTTAAATGATACTTGAGAAACATAAAAGTTTGGAAGTTGGAGTGATTGGCTTAGTACTCAGAATTATTCAGGAAATACTAATGGTCTCCACAAATGTGAATATATTTTCCTCATTTGGCAGAGCAAACAAATTAAAAAATGAACTAATTACTTCTTTAAACAGTAAAGTAAAATTAGTAGCCAAAGTCGGGACACAAGAACAGGTTAGACTTGGAGGACAAGGTTACAATGTTATCTTATCATTCCGGAGCTTAGAAACTTCAGAATAGGAAAGACACTTTAAGACTCTATCCATTAGGGTGGTTGGCCATAATCACCAAGTCTTGGTGGAGGGGCGAAGACACATTAATCTACCTACTCAGTACAGGGCAAAATCCAATGCACTCAACCTATTCAGTTCACAACAAAAACCCAACATACCTCTTCAGTGCACACCAAAACCCGAACACATCTATCTACTCAGTGTAACACGTGGAGCCTATTAAAACTTTGGTTACAAAGGAGACTTGTAGAATTTTAAAAAGAGAAAATAGATTATAAATGCTTTGTTGCTACAATATCTAATGAAAACTTTTAAGTCTTTATCTACCGTGTTTTCCCGAAAATAAGACCTAGCTGGACCATCAGCTCTAATGCATCTTTTGGAGCAAAAATTAATATAAGACCTGATATATTATATTTTATATTATATTGTATTATAGACCCTGTCTTATATTAAAATAAGATCAGGTCTTATATTAATTTTTGCTCCAAAAGACGCATTAGAGTTGATGGTCCGGCTAGGTCGTATTTTCGGGGAAACACGGTAGTTGACCTTGAAGCAGTATTATCTGGTTCATCTCCCGAGCTGTTTAAACCCTATCTTCATTTAGCATCTATAGTACCACAGTGCCCAGGTTTTCTCACTACTTTTCTGGTGAGTCCTCCATTTCCTGCAATTTCCTCTGTGCATACTTCATTCACCAGAATGCCTTAAGCAGCTGTTCTCATTTTGCCTGCACATTCTCCATGGTCTACGTCAGTTAGTCCAATGGCTTCAATAGCTTTCAGAGACTGGAAGTCAAATACCTGGGGATCAGGTACATAATGTAAATGAGCAAAGAGGTCCAGGTAAGCACTACAATATGTTAGAGGAGAGCACATCTAAACTGGGCAGCTGGCACCCAGGTCTAGCCAAGTGTTGCCCTGTCCGAAGTCAGATCTAGTGTTGTCATCACTCCCAATTTTTCAATGAAATTCAATACAATTCTTTTTTGGTAAGATAAATAATTTTTACAAATTACCAACTATTTTTTTTATTTAAACATTGCATGAGGCCAAAGAAAACATTCTACAGGCTGTCAGTCTGCAAACTCTCCTAAACGTACTGTCAATCCTAACACCTTATCTCTATTCTACATTCTTGGCACAGCCTCAAAGTTATATATCTAAGCTACTAATAGATACCACCACATGGATTTGTCTGTGTGCACGCCACTGAACATGAACTGAATTGATGTGGTTCCAAATTTCTTCTTTTTCTTGTCTCAGTGAATGGTACCCAGTTGTTCAAATCAGAGACTGAGGCATCACATTTGACTCTCTTCTTTAACCTCAGGAATCTTAATAATCAAGCATGGTTAATTGTATGTTCCTATCATTCTTAAATTCATATTTTTCATTTATATATAATTTGTATATTGATAATATTTCATTTCATGTATTATTTTAAGTGTATTATTATTATTATTATTATTATTATTATTATTATTATAATCTCCACCTAGTTTTCTACAACAGTCTATCTATCTCTCTCCTACTTCTCTTTTATCAGTTTCTAAAGTGTTTGTGCGGAGGGGGAACAATCCTAGTCACAGATTCCAAGTGGCACACAAGATAAACCTTCTCGTGATGAGAAGAAAATACTGAAATTCTACTTGCATTTTTATATCATTTTGAAAATGTATGTTATGTGCCCTTTATTTGTATTATGCACAAATAATACACACTATTTGTATAGTAGTAGATATGCATTTATATATATATATATGTATATGTGTGTGTGTGTGTGTGTGTGTGTGTGTATATATATATATATATATATATATATATATATGCATGCAGACAATAGTGACAAAAGTTCTGAGATGTCCTACATTAAATTACATTAGGCTGAAGAGAGAAAAGAAAAAGAATAATTAAATTAATAGCTGTGGGCCAACTAACAAAAGACTGCTCACATTCCTGAATGGTGGAGCTTTGAATCAGCTTCTGCAGGGATCACGAGACCCCACAGCACCCTGCATATGCATGAATTTTCAGGACTGTAGGCTGTAACCAATCAAAAGTAGGAAATATTTATTTCTTACAAGCTATGTACCTCTATCATAGAACTGGCCCTGTTCAACATTTCCTGTCCACCCCCCCATCTTTAACCAATGTAAATTTTTTCAAAATAATTCTTTTTCCCCCTCGAAACATAATGTATAAAAGTACCCATCAACTTTAGGGGGAGTGGACATGTTTGTCTTTTCTCCCTAGCCCTGCTGCTGGTGGTGTAGACTGCATTCCCCAGGACCTGGTCATCCTTTTTCAGTTAGCATGTGGCTCAAGAAACCCTTTCTTTTAAACAAACAAACAAAAAAAGCTTTCAACTGTGAAAGGTTTTTTGTTTTGTTTGTTCAATAGATAGACAGACAGATAGATAGATAGACAGACAGATAGATAGACTGATTGATAGATAAAGAGACAGATAATATGCTCAAAAAGTACTTGGTAATAAGGCCTACAATGAAATGGGTTTAGAAACCACTGCTCAAATTCATTACCCATACTTCCCCAAGTGCGTCCCACCTAAAATGCAAATATGACCACCTCTCTACCAGTCGGTCCCCACTGTTCTCAGGGCTCTAAAGAATGGAGCTTTAAAAATTGAACTTTGCAGATGGAAAAAGAAAGTCCGAAGGTGGAGAAATGAACAGAGCTTTCAGGGCATCAGCCGAGAGAGAACAACAATTTCAATTACTTTGGTCCTTGAGGCAGGGGGTTCCTACAGTGGACCATAAACTACAACGCTTCATTTGGATTCCATGTTCAACACGGAATGTTCTGGATATGATATGGCTCCACACATAATTTATCTACAGTGAACCAAGCATCCTCACCTGCCCAAGGTTGGCGGGGGGCAACAACAACAAAAATCATTGTTCTGGGTTACAGATCAGTTTGTGAGCTCAGTTAAATTGTGTCCATTCTCTAAACATACTCTTGGTTCTAACGAAATCAGGTTTCAAGGATGAGAACCAGAACCTAAACGATGGTGATTTCACTGAGGTAAATGTCACTTATTGAGGGATTCACAGTAAAGAGAGAAGGAAAAAGAAAAGATGGAAAAAAAAAGAATGGCATTTATGTATCTTTTAAGTTACTCTGTCCCTTTCTCTAGAGCCGAGGGGGTAACAAGTCAGTCCCAACCACAGCACTGCCCGCTGCTGAACAGACTGCCACACTCCTTTACTAACATGTGCAACCCAGACACCAAACCAGCTCCTCCACTGAGCGGAGCGATCCTCTGATTGCTCTAGTAAATAATTAAGTTACTATCTGTGACATTCCTTAGGCACTTTCCTAAAGGGACTGAACTGACTTTAAATATTAATTTTTCAATATACTGCCTTCCTCAAATTGAATACATATTGCTTCAAGATAGAAAATTATAATGTGGCATTTTATTTGCTTTTTGTATTTAGGATCTTGTTGCAATTAGTTGAACAAAAGAGATTTCAAATTTTATTTTCCTCATTGATATAAAGATACTTTGATTTTTTTTAAAACAGGAAATAATAGGAGTTGACTAAATAATAGGAACACTACATAGCACTCCTTGAGACCCATTTCAGTTCTTTTTCTCTTTCTCTCTAGAGCTCCTGCTGCAGTTTCCTGGTAAGAGTCTTTAATTTGCATTATGCAACCCCTCCTTTAATTTAAGTATGACTGAATTGCCCTTTCTTTGACTAGAGAGAAAACTGATCTAGTTAATATGATAGAAAAACATGTACCTCACTCACTCACTGGAAAGGTAAAAAAACAAAACAAAAACAAACCATTGTCCTTTGTTTCTTATTAAAAGTGAAAGGAAAATACAGGAAACCAAAGAAGGTCCACACCACTTCCCCAGGAAATCAAAGGTAGAGGTAATGAACCGAGCTCTAAATAGATCATGTTTTTCCATGGTAAGCAGGGCAGTTTCTTATATTCTACCCTACTTTTATTTAGGGATATACACAATTTTAGAAAACTAGTTATTTATTTATTTAGGTTTTTGCTTTTAGATTTCTAGGGACTACAGAAACTCCATCATACAAAGTTGAATATTAATTATATTATTTGTAGAATTAATAAATATATTCATGGGGTTTTGAGCAAGATTAAAGGTTTAAGTTGTTTCATTATTCCACAACATAAAGTGCTTATTATGTACCAGACACTGTTCTGTGTGACTTGTAGGCAGATTTCAACTCTTTGAACCTTCACAGCAACCCCAGATAGTAGGTATTATTACTACTATTATCCCCATTTTATAGACGAAGAAACTGATGCATGGAGAGACCAAGTAGCTCACCTAAAGTCACCAAACTAGTAAATGTTGCGGTCAGAACCTGAACACAGATGACCCCTAAGCATGCTGCTTCCCCAATCAAGCAAGTAAGTTGTGTGTCTCTCTCTCTCTCACACATGCACATGCTCACACACATTTCTCTAGTCCTCAATTCATTTGAATTAATTGAACAACAGGTCTCAAAAGTCTAAATATGAGACATTGTGCTGAGCTTACTTCAGGAAATACAAAGACGAATAAATAGGCCTGATTTCATGGAGCTGATAACCTAATGGGAAATAAGATAACTAGGCAAGTAACCTTAATGAAACAATGAAAATAGTAAATGTCTGAGGACAAGCAAGAGCTTACAGGAGTTTAAGAAGAGATCTAGTAATAACAATAGGAATAGAATCAGAAGCGAGATGAGCACTGAAAGATTAGTAGTAACTTTGATGCCAGAAATTATAAACATCTTCAAGGAAGGAGCAACATGAGCAAGGACACAGAAACTTGTAACTGTTAATGTGTCAGGAAAGAGCCAAACAATCCACTTGACTAAAACACAGGGCATAAGTAAAGGCAGAGAAAACTTAAATGCTGGGAAAATATGTTATGAATTCAACCAGCAATTTCTCTGTTATGTCTACAGTACCCAAAGGACCCATTCAATAACCATTCAAAGAATGATTAAAGATTATTTTGAAAATGGAGTTAGCTTATTTGAAATCATTGGCCACAGAGTTTGACATAACTCAAATAAATGTATCTGTTTTCACTAATTTTTGGATAAAAAGTCAAGTCATAGTCGAGCTGGAAAGACCCACATAATAAACATACATTCAATAATATATCTAAAATACAACAAGAACACAAAGATTGGGGTCATTAAAAGTTGAATGTGTGTCAGGGCATACATTATTGATAACAACCCAGAAAGGGAGATTTCTGAACTAGATTTGAAGAAGGGTGTCAAAATTCTGGGATGGTAGAAAAGAAAAAGAGAAGACAGGTATTCCAGGGAGAACTGTAGATATTTTTTAAATGTAGATAATAAAGGCATTGAAACATCTGAGCAGAGAATAGACATCATCCATCTATCCACCCATCCATTCAATTATTCAGATGGTCTGTTACCATTTATTAGTGTCTACACATACCAGGATATGTGCCAGGCTCTGAGTAATAACAATCAGTAAGGCACGGTCCCTGCCTTCAAGGAATCCTCCTAGTCTGTTGGGAAACGTGAATATGTCATCGGTTCACTGTAGTCTAGTATGACAGCCATCAGCACAGGTGTCTACCTGGAAGCACAGAGTAGGGATGTCCGCCTAAGATTCAGGTACTCAAAGAGAGCTTCCAAAGTGGCAACACTGGGTAGGTAGGGCAAGGGAAACTGGCTTCCCATGCAGTGGGTGCAACAAAATAGAGAAACAAACTAGGTAAGATATGGGGGGAGGAAGAAAAGCACATTAGGAAATAAGTATGGAGTGCTGAGTAGTTTGTTTCTCTGAGGATGAACTGAGTACGAAGAAATGAAGCTGGAAAAAATAGTCCCTAAATCGTGTCATGTTAATGGGATTTTACACTTTAACTGAGAATCAATAAGGATTCATACAAGCACTTAAGGAAAAAAAAAGAAAAGAAAAAAAAGAGAAAGAGAATGATTACGATCAGTTCTACTCTTTAGAAAGCTTACTGGTCTCACTAAGGAAAACAACTGGATAGGTTGTTACTGAAGATAGAGGGACCAGTTAGAAAGCCAGGGAAGAATTTGAACTTGAAGTAAACAAAGGGGAACAAAGGAAACATAAAATGATTCAGGAGTTAGAATTCAAGGTTCCTGCTGAATTATAATTTGGTTGCAAATGCATGTCTAAATCTTCCCAATGTCAAGAAGTACTTAGCACGAGTAGCCCAGTGACTGTGACCTGACCTGCTTAGAAAAGTGACTGTCATCCACAGTCTGACACATTAATGGGTCTTTATTTTTTTTTAACAGCTAATAAAATATTTTTTGTAATAATACATTTTTTGAGCCTCATGCTTTAAAGTTTCTAGATTATAAACTACTAACAGAGTGTGAAAATTCAATTTGACATTTGTTTCATTTTGCAGAATTTACTTAAGACACATTTATTCAATAATGCCATTTCTCTTTTCCTACATAATTCTACTATCTCCTGGTCATCAAACTAAAAAAGCAAAAGCAGGACTCAACCTTTAAACCATTCAATTAATTTGCATAAAAATTTAACAAATACAGAACTTCCCAACCAGTTTACCATGACACATGATGTGTTAGAGCACCTTGACAGCTATGCTTGGGTCCCAAAAAGAGAGACGGCCCCTGCTGTGACTTCAAAACAGTTGAGAAGCACAGAAATTTATCATTAGACATATGATGCCTAAAAATTATTGTCTGCTGCCTGTTTTTATAAGGTCTGAATCCTAAAATTGTCTTTAGGAGTTTTCCAAAGTCCTTTGAAAACTTGGGAAGTTTTTTCCCAATTTTAATTCAATCTTAACATTCCATTCTTGCAGACAATTCCTTTTGGGGAAAAAAAGTCACAATAATACTCCTTAAGCTAAAAGCTGCTTTATAAAAAATCATGATATGTTTGGCTATTTTTAGTACTAACCTCTCAATGGTTCTGTTTTTTGGGAAAAAATACTGCTTTAAGTTCAAAGGCACTGGTTAGGTCAAATAAAAGCATTTTCACATGCCCTCAATGTATAGCAAAATATATGACAGGAATGCTTCCATATGAGAACTAAGTTATATGAAAATACAAACTAGTATTAGAGCTTAAGGAAGACAAAATAATTCAACCTTTTGAGAGGCTATATCATTCATTCATTTGTTCACTCATTCAATAAAATATTGTGGAACTATAAAGTGAAAACCCATGGAGAATATAATGATGGTTTCTCCAGTGATCTATTAAAAGAATCATTAGTTTTGATGACTGTAGAAATATGTCTGAGTTCAAGAAGGAGCTTTAAATTTGGCTCTCATCCCAAAAGTGAAAACGTTAAAGAAAAATTAAGTAGCTTTCTCAAGTACGTGAAGACACATAAGTACAAGGATTTGGAAGGTGGGGAGAGAACGTAATTGATACTTCAAGAATACCATTTGATTTATTAGTGATTTAACTCATGTAGCAGTTGAACAGAAATTTCAACCCCTTGATGTGCAATGGCTATAAATAAAGGAAAATAAAGATGCTTCAAATGCATAATTCTCTGTGGCTTGAGGTGCCAGCAAAATAAGCTCTTCTCTTGAAAAATGTATGAGCACTCTTTCCATTTTTTACTGACCTTCTCACAAGCAAACCATTTCATAACTCACTAGAATTTTCAGTTTTCAAAAAGAAATACCACAATTTGTCCCACAGATTTTCTTAAAATTTTACAGTTTATTTTAAAGGTCACCGACTGTTTGGATTAGGCTCACAATGTTAACATATGAGCTGTAACTACAAGAAATTCTCTCAGTTCTTTCTCTCAGAACTCAGCAATGCCTTTCTGCTTTCCACTATTCACAAATATTTAATTAGTACACTTTTGGCTATTATTCTAATTCAGATGAGGATGAACCCTTTTTTAAATTCCTCATTTGTGATTGGATATTAGAGCATTACAAATAACTAGATTTCTGGAACAGAATGTCCCCGTTGATGGCAATAATGGCATTTCCTCATTTAGTGCCTAAAAATAATTTAGAATATATTCTACTAAGAAGTGGGAAAAATACTTGAACATTTTCAAAGCCAAAACATGTATGTAATAAAATGTGCATTGCCCTATGTAAGTGTAGTCTAATCTTGTGGTAGCTATACACATAGCACTTTCTAAGAAAAGAAAAGGAAACACAATGCTACAGTTAATTCACCAGTATCAGAGGTCTAAGACCACCAGAAATGTACACCAGTATTTTGACTCATTTCACCAGTAACAAAATGTGCATTGCTCTATGTAAGTGTAGTCTAATCTTGTGGTAGCTATAAACATAGCACTTTCTAGGAAAAGAAAAGGAAACACAATGCTACAGTTAATTCACCAGTATCAGAAGTCTAAGAACACCAGAAATGTACACCAGTATTTTGACTCATTTCACCAGTTGATGTGTAAGTGTAGACTTTCAACTCCAGATTGAAAACAATAATCTATGTGTAAGCAATCACTTAATACTCAGCTGGGGTTCTGCCTACATTCAAGGACATGCTGAGGTGCTCTCTCATCAAAGGGAACTATTAAAAGGTTACTGAAGAACCATTTTGCCTTCAGATGCTCAGTTCTTGATCATCTTACTGATCATCTTACTAAATTCTTTGAAAGTTTTGTATGGAGTCAGTGGAACTGTAACAGCTACATACGATATCAGAGGGGCAGTAGATTGGGGGTGGGGGATTATCACTTTGTAAGGGGTGTAAATGTCTAACTATTACATTGTTTTGTACACCTGAAACTAATAATAATAATAATAATAATAATAATAATAGTTTTGCATGTTTTATTTAAGTTATGCTGGCTTCGGACATTCAATTCCTATTATTTACTAAACTCATCCGACATTGTATCTGCACAGGAAGTCCCTAAAGGACGACATCTTTACCTAGCTACTTTGTGATATAATGCAACTTTGTGATGACAATATCTTCATTTCTGTATCTTGTTTACACAGGTATACTCTCTGTGCAATGATACAAAGAAAGCCTGAATCAGGGTGCTACGGCCTCCTCCCAGCTTAATTTCAGATCTCAACCAAGCTTAAATACCACCTCCCTCAGGAAGCAGTCCCTGATTCCTAAAATTCTGAAGCAACTGTTCCTCTCTATGAATTGTCAGAGCAATTTATGCCATCTTTAAAGTATCTATACATTTCTGCCTCTTACTTTGTATGTGTCTTGTGTGTTGTTCATTAAATTACAAAAAGTTATGAGTTTCTCATGTGTACAAAGTCTCTTACGTGTCTGCTTCTTAGAACAAACTATTTAACTCAATGAATGTTCATGAAATAAATAGATGCTGTATAATTGATATTTACTTTGCAATAACACAAAATTATTCAGTTATTGACGTATACTTTCAGTGCCTAAACAGAAAAACTAGCAATCAAAACAATCAAAAACACTCAAGTACATTCTGAAAATACTAAGTAATATCTATACCATAAGGAACTGGAGGCAGGACTAGGGTCATTCTTCAAAAAGGGATCAAAACTATAAAATGATTTTTACTTACTTGTCTCCAAAAAACTTTCTCCAGAATTCAGCAGCATCTGCTTTTGTGATACGAAAGTTATCTCCCTGAAATTGCCCATTGGGAAATATTGCTTTGATTTCTGCCAGCATGTGACTGAAGATAAGGGATAGTTTTGTGAGATTTCGCCTGTAGACACAAGAGGGGGGGAAAATGAAGGAAAAAGTAAATATATATATATGCATATGTTTTACTGAAACCATGTATTACGAAAAGTAAAATTATGTGCAGTATCAACCTAGGTTTTGATGTTGATCATGAACCTTAATTTAATAGAGCCCCTAAAGACAGTGTACATAATAAGTTGTACATTGAAATTCCTAACAGGATTTTCACTTATTATTAAATTATACAGTCTTTTAATATAAACATGAACAAGATAATGTACATGAGTTTAACGGGAGAGATGGGCACCTAAAAAAATATAATGAAATATAAATGCTAAACACAAAAGAGAGTGATTCTTTCAACATGGGGGAGTAAGGGAAGATTTGTCATTAGAGGAGAAACTAGGAAAATAAGTAATTGTTTGACAAATGAAAGACTTAGAATAGAGTGAATTGAAAGGAGGGAAGAGAAGGTATTATGGAGAGTAGGAATAGCATGTACAAAAGTATGGAGGTACGGAATGAAACTATTTGTATAATATCTTGGCTTAGGATGGCTAGAGAAGAGCAGAAGGTGACTAGAGAAAATGGCATGAGAAAGGAGGAAAAAGTTTTGTTGGAACATGACATAAAGAGGCATCTGAAACAATGAACAAAGTTTTTGTGAGACACATTTTCCACTCCTACCAAAAAAATCAGTTTCTGGTGATGGGTTCCAGATATGTGCATATTTTAGAAGCTCTTTGAGCAATTCTAATGTGTTCCCCTCGATAAGAGCTCCTGCTATAAGTAATGGGGAGCCAAAATGGATTAAACAGTCTAAGGACATAATCAAATCTCTGTTTTAGAAATAAAAAGCTATCACAGTATGAAAAAATGGTTTGCAATGGAGGGAAATGTAGATGTTGCCTCTATTCTAATTTCCATGCGAAGTGCTGAGGATTCTGACATGATTCATATTTCAGAATAACAGTTATCATCTGCACCCCTTCCTACAAAGTTAATTTCATAAGTTTACAATGTTAATTATGTTAATCAGCCCAAAACTGAAAGAGTGCTAAATAGTAAAGAACTTTTCAGTTTTGAACTGACCTTGCTTCATTACATTCCTGTTTCCTCAGAAATCATCATCATTTAATATGTCTATACACAGTCTTTCCATTTTGAAACTTCAGCTGCTTTTCTATGTGTGCTGAGGGGTCTGAGGGGTGGAGGTGGGGCTGCAAATAGTTTAGGAATAAAAGTAGAGAGGAAAATTAACAGAGAAAGCGTTCAAATCTGCAATATATTTAAAGCCCTACAATGTTTCAATAGGACTTTGACACTGCAAGTTATGGTTCTTTACTGCATTTTTACTCATGTCCCTGTGTTTAATGACTCTCAAGTAACAAGCAAAAAAGCATGTTAGGTACCAAAGAGATCATATAATATGTACCTATCATTAAAGTCAATGGGTTTCACTTTTTCTAAAAACATTTACAAAAGAAACATGTAGCTGTCTACGTAAGATGAATACAGAATAAACGAAGGTACTTGTGATAAAAAGTGGAAAAGTAGGAATGCAGAGAAAGCAATAAAGTATAAAGTAATCTACATCTCAATAACTCATCTCTATTGCAAAACCAAATGCTTCCCAATTTCCATAACCTTTATTATCTATGAGAAGATTTATGAAAAAGAGGGGTCAGAACATAGGCCTGACGTTAGTGCTTGACTGGCAATAATAAACAATCTGCAAAATCATTATCATTTTGCATAATGTACCCTCATTTGCTTAGGCTCAGCCACACTTCCGCACAACTCAGCCTAATTAAAATGTAAAACGTCTTTAATTAGTTGAATCTTTGATCTTCTCATTTATGTCAACACATCCTCATTTAGATGATGGTAGATGTAAGAAATTCAGTCTTAGGAAATGAAAAGTAAACTGCTGAACTCTATCAAAGGAAAGAATTGTGGCCAACACAAACTGCAACTGACTTTTGAAATTTGAGTTTATGGCAAAGCATAAAGTCACTTTCGGAAATCTGCAACAAATTTATTTCTATAATTAGGCAAAAGGGTTAATTTTCCACCAAACTTTCAATTGATACATACAGAAGAAAAAAGAAAAATCAAGATGGCTATAATTAGGGTGAAGCAGTTGTTCCATATTTTCTGAAATGGTTGCTCTCCTTGCCCTTGCTTCTTTGTTCTTTAATCATATCCAAATGTTTTTCATTTTTTACTTGTTAGATCTAAAGTCTGAAACACTATGCCAATGATTACCCATTTTGGATATTTGATCCACAGGCTATGCAGACACTAAACTTTAAAACAAAAATAGTAACATTTTATCTTTATAATTTACCATCCAGAAGTTCTAGTAATCACTAATATCTATATAACTAATCACTGTTTAATTATAAAATGTGTATACAGTTCAATTCTCTTGTTCCTGAAAGTTATTTGATTTTTTGCACACCTAAGGCAAAGAAAATACATATATTTTGCCTTCAGTCTTTATAAAAACTCAAATTCAAGTTGTTAAAAATATGTCAATGCAAGAGTTTTGTGTTACCTTATTTTTCACATATAACAAACTATATGTTTGTTTGATATTTAATTTTTAAATACACACATACACCATACATAAGGAAGTGATCATTTTGGAAATCCATTATTTAAAAGATTAATTTACAGTGCTTGCAATCCACAAGATAGGAAAGGAATTGACAGCTAATTCTGTTATTCGGTGTCATTTAAATTTATTATCACAACAAATAAGTGTTATCTTTTACACGATTGAGTGGGTTTCTTTGTTCGTTTACTATATTTTGCTATACATTATCTTTTGAACATTATACATTATGTGCTTTCTTTAATTCCCCACCCTACTCTGCATCCTTAGATATCCATTTAAAAAAAAAAATTAACCTCCAATTTTGAAGGCAAATTCCAAGAATACAGTCATCTCTAACCATCTAGACATAGTAGGAAGAAAGGCAAGAGCCATACATCTTTTAGCTGATATATTTTTTCCTATTAAGAAATTTTTCCACACTTTGCCAATTTTCCCTAAGTGCACTTGATTGCTTCTCATCATAAGACCAATAATGATGACTGCTTAATAAGGATTTGATGCTTACTAATTAGGACTATGTTTCCATCACTGAAACTCACCTCCCCCAAAACAATGAAAATAATAAAATTTTGTCTACAAAGAAAAAACTCAATAATCTTATACATTTAATTAATTTTACAAGGAATTTTGCAATATTCTTTTACTTTTAGTATAACAGATACTTTATTTTGACTAATGACTGACACAGATTTCCCATTAACCATCACAAGCTAAGCCCTTTTTAAAAATATGTTCTGTGTGAGATTTTGGGTTATAAAGAAACCATTATGGAATAGAAGTATTTTGATATACCAGGTAATCAATAAGTCACTTCTGGATTTCAATACTGGGTAAACCAATAAAGATGTTAATATTAGAGGAGACTTGAAGGATAGGAAGGGAGGGAAAGAGGAGTAAAAACAGAGGGGGAGGAAGAGAAGGAAAGCGAACTACATGAAAACCATAAAGTATGAATAATGCATCCGCAATATCAAGAATATCACCTACGAAGCAAACTATCTCATTTATCCTGGATTCAATCACCTAACACTGTATTTCTTTAAAATGGCATGATCCAATTTCTCCAAAAGTCAAGTTACATTACTGCACAGAATGCGAGGGTCACCCAGAGTGAATTAACATGACTACTGAAATGATGGAGCTTCACTGTTCATGAATCAGTCTTTGTAGCTTAAGGTGGCTACAGACAACATCATAAGGGGACTAGACATACACAAGGTTTGATGCAGTATGACACAATCCTACTCTTAATAAATGTATCACGGAGCACAGGACAAAAAGACAGATTATAACGACAATACGATGGCAGCAATACAACAATATAGCCATCTTGAGGTAATGAATTAAATTTGAAGAATAAAAATCAAGATTTGATTAGTATCCTCCACTAAACGTGTGGGGCACACGAAGAATGTAATCTAATTAGACTGCATGTAGTTTTTTTGCATTTTCTCCATTCAAAAAAACAAACAACTGTGTCCTAAATCAAGGAAAATAAAAAGCTTTAAATGCTGAGTTAGTGAAAAACTTTAACTGACACTTGAAATCAGTGAGGTCCAAAGTCTGAGAATGTACTGCTTTGGGAGAAGGGGAAACCATTTTTTTTTAATTCAAAAACTATTAATAATTCAATTCTCACATTTAAAAGCCAGAACATAATCTTTACAAGGCGAAACAAATTCAACATACAAAGAAACGCAGGACATAAAGAATATAAACAATAGCACTTAAAATGAAACTTACGTCCAGTTAAAGAGCAATTTCCATTCACTGTATTTCTGATGCAGTGCCCACCAAGATAGGTTTATAGAGTTACTTCACACTGTTTTTGACCTTGGGAATATTTCAGTTCCTAAGAATCTGAGGGGACTAGGCTGGTGAGAGCCTTGTGTTTCATTTCTCCCTCTCGGGAATAGACTATTATTAAGACGGATCCTGAGAACCTCACATAAAACTGGATCTTACCCATTACCCCTGCCCAAATGCTTTCAAGTTTTCAATCTGTCTAAGGGGAGTATGAAATAAATGTCATAAAAGTCCAAATAACAACAAAGACTCAGTCTACCCCAGGTCATAAAAGAAGTCAGAATTGCACACAGAAATGATCTGACCTGTGACACAAAAAGTAGGATGATTTTTCAAGCCACTCCATGTTACCTCATAGAAATTGAACTGTTTGTTTAAAAAGGAATTTAGCAAATGAGGTCAGTCCAAAAACTACAGTAAAATGGGTAACCAAGGAAGGCCTTTTTCTTATCTTAAAGAATAAATAAGCCACTACTAACATGGCTAGGGAGGTGAAGCCCAATATTGTGGCTGGGAAAGATGAACCCTGGACATCTCTTTGATCTCTGTGTAGTATACTCTCGAACATGCTGCCTACAAGGGTCTATTAAGAGCAAGAGGCTATCCTTCAAAATAAGGATACTGCCCTCAGGTTAAATATAGTATTTGCTTTTTTAAATGCACAATTTACAAACGGCTTACTTAAACACAACTAAAACAGGAAATATGCCTATATTGTGCATATTTGCACAAATGTGTTCAAATGTAAGTACACTTTGACAAGTTCCCAGGAGATATTCAAATATATTCCACTTAATTTCTCAACTATCCTACGTTAAAGAGTTTGGCCCTGAAGTTTGATGGTCATATCCTCACACTCTGCTAGTAGTCTTGAAGAAGTTACTTCTCTCTCTGAATCAGTTTCCTCATCTCTAAAAAGTTTAAATAAAAATGCCCGTCTCACTGAGTTGTTATGAGAAGTAATTAAGACCTGTAGGTAAGAGCCTCACATATCTAATTTTAAAAACACTCAACAAATTACTTATTAATTCTACCTACCACTTCTGTTTAAAAGTATATTTATCATAGTAGTCTTTCTTACATAGCCCATTAAACTGACAGCCATTTTAATAAGGTAAACTCACCATCAACTTTAGATCATCAATTACTACGGTGAGCTTTCGAAATTCCACAACAAGCAACGGACAAGTATTTGATTCATCCATTCAGTCATTTATTCCGCAAATCTGGATTGTCTGTCATATACTAGGCTTGAATTAGGCAATGATGGTACAAAGATGAAGATGACATAACCCTATGCTGAATGAATTTAAAGGACTTAAAGATCTCCAAAGGTATAAAAAAATGTAGTGGAAATAAAGCTGAGATAGAACCAGAAAAAAGTGAGTAATCAGTGAGAGACAGAGGTGTTTATGATGTCTGTGGTGACGCATTTCTGACCAAAGCCCTGCACTGGGTAGGTAGAGTGCAGGTGAATTAGACTAGGAATTAGGTAACTCCAAGGTTGAATGAAGCCATTCGTGTGGATTTTAAAATCTCTTATAATTATGACAGCAGTTTGCATGAAGAAAAGGACTGTAATAAACCTTATCTCAATATATGCAATAAAGCTTCCCAAATAATTTTTTTAAATGCCACTTATTTTAACTTTGTGGCAATGCCAAAGTAGGATTAACGACATCGCTTTGATGATTTCAACAAACAGTTTTACATGGGAAATTTATTATGAGAACCCTACTACAGTATGATATGATCACTCGTACTTTCATCTGGTTTAAAAGCTTAACAATATCTACTTCAATAAAGAAAACTCTTTTGTCTTTGGTGTTAGATGTCCTTTGATTAAACCTAATCTGTAACAAGTATTCTTTTGTAAAGATAAATCTTAAAAATACAGACCAGCCTATAACTTGAAAGAGAAAAGAAAAAGAATCTACTCCTACAGTCCTTTTTATTTAAGATAAAATACAATGAAAGTTCTGTGAACTAAGGGGAAAGTAATCATTGGTATGTGATTCACATAGAAGCAACCAGAAGATAGAACTTTATTTTGTTTGATTTTGTTGGGTTCTTTTCCAAAGAAATAGAAACATTCGAAGTTTAAACTATATTCTTATGACCTTGAGTAATTTGAAAGAAGAGAGTCATCAACAAACAAAATAAACTTGACCTTGAAACATTATTTTTAAATTTAGATTCACTTTTTTTCTTTGCAATTTCCACTAGGCTACCATAAAAAATGTATGTATGTATATATATATATATATATATATACATATATATATATATATGTGTATAGATATATATATATATAGATATATATATATACACTAAAATAAGATTCTGAATTATGTCAACTAGTGAGTATTCATTGCTTCTAATGGAAAATCCTTAATTATCTTTTAGTTGTTACATTCCTAATCCACTATTTTAATTTTCGTCATATTTGACACTTCTAGGATGGCTTTTGTTACGTTTTTACTCAAATAATACAGTTTAAAATTCTCCCAAGATAATATTTTCTTCAAGGATTTCTACTTTCCATGGGGCCGAGATACCTTTCCACTACTTCTCACTCCAGTTCTTGGTGCTTCCCTCAAGCTATCTGAGAGGTCTGCATTTCCTGATCCACACCTCAAGTTAATCCATCTCTTCCTCCTCTCTGATCCATAGTTCTATACCTCGGCCTGTTTAACTTTCACCTGTACCAGTTTTATGTCAAAGTACTCCCGTGGCATCATTTCCATACCCCTTCCTCAAGGTGATCTATCAGGCTCTCAAATGCCACACCACTTCTGCCATTTCACATGACCTGCCACAGCACAACCATTTCTCTGAAGAGTATCATGGTTATTTTATATACATATTGTACTGCATTTCTATCAGAGCAAAAGTCTTTGTTGGAGAAAAAAAAGTCTAACTTTACCTGTAACGGCTTCTTAATCATAACAGATATCCAACAAATGTTAATGTCAAGGACCATGAAAATATTTAAAGAACTATAAATAGGAAAGGATTTCCTGACAACAAATCAGTGCTAATGAACAGATAGGAACGGTATCTTGTCTCATTAGGGAGACCACCTCAGGGAAGATGTAGATGCCTGATCACTGCACTGTACACCTGAAGCTGAAGCTGAACAATAATGAACGCCAACTATAATTTTATATATATATGTATATATACACACACACATACATACATACATATACATATATGTATATCGTTACAAGAAGCGGAGTACAGCATTAGGAATAGAGACAGTGGAAATGAAATGGCTCTGTGCGATGTCAGAGGGATAGTGGATGGGGGAAGGGGGGTTGTCACTGTGTGAGGGATATAAATGATAAACGTCTAACTATTGTTTTGTGCACCTGAAACTAATTTTAGAAAATCTCTGCTGAAGTTTAAACAAAAAGAAAAAAATACAGTTTATAGAAACTACGTACGCAATAAGGCATCAACTTTCTAAACCTTGGTGAGGAATTTTAACAAAAACCGTTTGAATAGACAATTGAAAATACAAGGTTTGACTCTAAATTAGAAGGGGGAAAAGCCTCTGTCCTGTGAGTTCTAAGATTTTTCTTTTCTTTCCCTTTGTTTTCAAAAATTTTACTTGTGAATGGCAAAATATAGTATCAGTAGGCTAAAGGAAATTAATGCTACATTCCTCATGAGCAGTTTCCAGAAACTCTAGTAAACTGAACACATTTGTCATATTTCCTGAGGAATCATAACATAGTTTCCCATCACACTATCTGTTCCCTGACAGTTACTTCCTCCTTTTAGCTCTAGAAATTTTTCTTATTGATACCTTTTTCCAACCTCAATTTTGCTCTCTTGGACTGGAGCAAGTAAAAGACAAATGAGCCACAGAAGGAAGAAAGATAGCTCATCACTCGGGGGCTCATGTTTATGTTACTGACAGAAGAAAACTAAAATCATGAGATTTATTCCACATCTTCCCCTGGGATAAAAATCATCTTTATTCATATGGTAGGGCAAATATAAAAATTAAAAAAATGCAATTTTGCCAAGACATTCTCATTTATTTTGGGTATAATCTGGTATGGATTTCACATTGCAGTGTTTTATGTGTATGTGCACATGCATACACACCGTGTAATAGAAGTGTGAAGTGAGAAAAGCAGGATAACAAATAATATGCCAGTACAGGATCAGTTCTATTAAAAAGCTAAATATCACATTATAGATAAATAGAAACAAATATTGGCTATATACAAAAAAACAAACAATCTCTGGATGGTTTATAATTTATCTCTTCATTTTTTTCTTGACATTTTCTTATTTTCAACAAGAAACAAAAATGTCATTGAAAAGCCATTATACTGATTTTCTCAGGCAAACTCATGGTGTGGCTGTGGAACAGCAAATAGATTTCCAGACACCCCCCCCCCCACCACCCCACCCCACCCCGCCGATATCCAGGCAGGCTGCTTGGGCTAAGTTGAGAAGGCATCTCTAGAGCAGTCACCCCAGACCATTTACTTAACTATTAATTCCCAATTTTCTCCAAAGGATTAGCCCTTCCTCCATAGTACATTCACCAATGGCACACGAGTATTTTTCCAAATCCTTCCCTAAAAGAAGGAAATCATAATTTCACATTTTTAGAATAAAATAAAGCAGGGAATGGAAAGATCAAACAGTCCAGGAACTACTTAAATAAAATGAAGAGTCTAATTCTAATGGGCAACTTTATCTCCTATCTTTGTAATAATCTCCTAAAAAATGCAACTCAAGTTGAATTATTTTTAGGAGCAAGAACGTCCCTGATAGTTATATAGATAAATCAGCACATCACATATATCCTTTGTCATACAATAGCATAAAAGAAAGTTATAGTCACACATGAGCAGAGGATTCAATTACCCACATTTTTCTTCAGGTTACCAGGTATATGACACGTATGTATGATAACGGTTCAAGAGAAAGGAGTAATTTAGATGTCTATGGCCCCATAGAGAAATGCTGTGGTGTTTTTTTTTTTGGGGGGGGGGGATTGTTTGTTTTTAAGCAATAAGATTATATTGAGACTTTTTTCCTTTCAAAATGAAAAACAGAAAGGTAAAGCAATCATAGAAAAACATGGCTGTAATAATTTACCAGTTGTTAGCAGTAAAATTTTCCCAGGAACACTACAAAATTCTTAAACTTTCTGAATGCAGCAACAACAAACATATTTTTAAAAAATAGATCTAAGATTTTCTTAAACTGGCCAAAGTTAAACGATGTAACTTATTCTGTAGCTGAGTGGTGGTTATAGGGCCTTTCTATATGAGTGGTTTCTACATTTCCAACAAAAAGCCTCATGAAAGAAACATGGGTATATAGTGGAGGAGAACATGGCACTGGTAGCACAGAGTTCTAGACCCAATTCTACCTGTCTGATTACTCCCTGAGGTGAGAATGAACTGAAAGTTTCTCTTATCCAAAGTTTGTCCTCTATAACACGACTTGATTGTGTACCTAAGTTCTGAGGCCCCATAACACTCTCCGGCGCTATCATCACTTTTACACCGGCCAGGATGAGGTGATTAGATGGGTCTGGCACTAAAAGTCCACATACTTTAGGCAAAAATTGTGAATCCATTTCACAACCTGCAACTAATATGTAAGTATAACATGCTATGTAGCATCTTCAATTTCCAGATATTCCTCAAAATGCCTCAGTCTGAGACTGCAGAAATCCTGAAGTCAGGATACAAAAAGCTAACATAAAAAACTGAAATTATAGTAAGTATAAAAACTCATTAGTATATTTGGAAGCCTTGATTTTTATTTTGCTCTTTACCATAATAGGCATCTCTTACATTTATTTTTCTTTTTCCAACAAAAAAAAATCCTTGAATAACATCAGCTCTCAAAACAAAGAAAACCACAAAGCAGCAGAAATTTTTAAAAATCATAATAAAAGGCAATTTAAAAGCTCTGTGCTTAATGTTAATGAATAGTAAACACTAGAATATTAAAACCATATGAAAAATGCAGACTACTAGAAGAGAGTATCCCCATTGGGAAACTTAAGGTTTACAAAGTAGGTTTTATTTATTTGTTCTTGGTAAGGAAATGTGCTAATATGTGTAGTAGCCATAGGATACTATCAGGTTGAAGAATTTTTAACTTTCATCTCAACCAAGAGTTTAGAAATATCCAAATTTAGGGAGACTGTTATGTTTACCACATGATGGCTAATCAATAATATGAAACAAATCCCTTAACTATTTCAGTCTGTGGGAATAACCCACATCAATAAAACCACCCATCCGATACTGGCTTTAAAGTAGAAAGACAAATACATCTAAATCTGCCTACATATACCCTGAAGGCAACATATTACTATAGTATAAAAAGCCGCAGCTCCAGAGTCAAACTGGAGCTTAAGCCACTTTGGAACTGGATAATCTTCGGTACTAAATTAACCTAAACTTTAGTTTCCTCCTCTCTAAAGTATGAATTACAACAGTACTTATCTCAGAGGATACGTGGACAATGACAGATGGCCCCAAAATGTGTGCAGCTCTTCCCATCATGGAGTGGAGTCTATTTCCTCTCCCCTTGTATCTGGGCGAGGCTGTGCCTTGCTTTGATCAACAGGATGTGGTAGAAATGACATAGTGTCAATTCTGAGGCTAGGCCTGATGAAATCTGCAGTTTCTGCCTTTACATTTTAGGAAACACCCTTGGAATTTATTCGCCATGCTGTAAGGAAGCCCAAGCAGTCATGCAAGAAAGCCTCTAGTGATGCCCCAACTGCAAGACAGCAGCAGATGTTGAGTGAGGCCACTAGACTCTCGGGCTCAGTACCCCAGCCAACAACACATAAAGTAGAAGATGCTCCCAACCAAGAGAGGTTTTAACAAGAAATCTGGACTGTGCTAATTATAAAGCAGCCTACTACTACAATGAATTCCCCAAACATATTTATTTGGATAACCACACAACTAAGCTGAGCTGCGAAAATACCATTAGGCTAATCACTGACTGCTACTGACAACAGACTTAATTTCTACAAGTCTTAAATGCTCAAAGGGAGAGAATCCCCTTAACATCACATGTAAAATGTAAGCAAAAACCTGTAATGTGTATAGACTTAGTGGAAGTCTTTTAATTGAGCCGCCATTTAAACCACATGTTTTCTGAAGACAATTTAACATAACTACAGTTGACACATGTCTAGATAAGAAATCATTCTGGATGTTGGCTTGTCTAGTTCTATTCACCAGGTCTCTGTTTAAAAGCCAAACACTATTATTAACCCCTTACTTATCAACGCTGAAGTATACATACTGATTTTTTAGCATAATTCTTCTAGCGCCCAGCTGCACCTAAACCATTGTTATAATAATTTTGAGAAGACATTTTAAAATACTGCTGAAGAGATCATTGTACCTGTCTACCCATGTAAATTCTTTTAAGTGAAATGGTTGTTCAATAGCTGTATTGCTATACCTATACTTGTAGGATTTAATTTATACAATAAGCACAAGAATCAATCTTTATGCCTCTCCTGGAGATACCTATCACTTAAAACTTAATAGTAATAAGAAAATCCAAACATTTTTTTAAAAGCCATTTTTAATATTCAGGTAAACACCAGAATAAGGGGAGAAGGATCGTGTAATAACATATAAATTTTATTTCCTGCTTAATCAAGTAAAGGAATTAAACATGAGAAAAAGAAAAGGTACAAATAATCCCCAAAGATCAGGCTATAAAAGCAATTACCAGTTCATCTTTTCATTTCCTGACATACCTTACCGCATGATGCAGGTCGCTGTCTCAAAATCTAGCTTGCTTGCACAAATGTCAGTTCTCCCTGTTTTTCAGAATGATTTTATATGCACCCAAATAGTGATCTACATATATAGAATGCCAGTGACTTTAAATAAAATTTATTCACTCAACAAATATCTTTTGAGGCTCTGCTATGATCTGCCACTATGGTGAGTAATGGGGATAGTAAGATGAAAACCAGTCACATCCCTGCCCTTTGGGAGTTTATAATCTAAGTGGGTAATTACATATAAAAACACAATTATAACACAGTGTAACTGTATAACTAAGGTACATTCAATGTGTTTCAGGAATGCAGGAGCTAAAGAAAAGTGCTCAACTCTGGGACTCCTAAATAAAGTTCAGAGAGGCAGTGGAAAGGCAGAAGAACATGCCCGAGGAAAAGCAGCACCCCTGTTTGACAAAGACATGTAGCTGTAGGTCAGTCTGGAAACATGACAGACTGCAGGGTCAGAAGTGACTTGTACTCAGGGAAGAGGCAGGTAGGGTAGCAAGACCACACGTAGATATGAAACTGCCTCCCTGGGCAGCAGGCCTGCCCACTTCCCCAGCACCGGCTCACCATTTACCCGGCAGCTCAAGGACACAGAGGCCCACGTGGCCAAACCTCATCCCCCCAGGGAGGACTGCAGGTAGGGGCAGTTTGAAAAAGAAAACCAATTTCAATCAAATGTATCACAAGGTATAATTTAATAACCAGGAATTCCTAGAGCTTCACCCAAATTTAAAAGCTTTTGTTGAAGTTTTCTCAACAAAGATAATAATTGAATATTGAGAGTTCCTTCCCTATACCCTTGATGGAATCTAATCTAGATTGAACAAATTGAGAAAACAACAGCACACAGAGAGAAACGCACCAGAAGCCTATGCCTTAGAAGCAGATGTTGTACTTTGGCAGACTCTCAGCCCCTGGTGTATTACCGTTTGAAACAGACACAGAGATCACATTGTGAAGCACATCTGAAAAGATGTGTTTCCATTTCAAAATACCACAGTAATTCCCTCACTTCCAGAAATGATTCACCAGATAAATATTTAGTGTAGTAAAGAAATGTACCATTTTTCCACGGTCTAAAATAGAATAGTCAATATGGCCAACCCCAAACACCACATTATCAATAACCAATCAAACACCCAAGTGACATTCTTGTACGTAATTCCCTGGATAGGAGAGTGCCAAAGCTCTCAAGAATAAAACCCGTTTGATTCCACTGAGTGCACTGTAATCTGCTCTTTAAAAATGGACCGTAGTTAAGCGATACATTTTTCCATTAAGTTTTATGGAGCCTGATGTATTTCCTGTGTCAAAATCTGCCACAAAAATCTGTTTCTCAGACATCTGTCTGGTGTAACGCACATATGAACATGGTACTGCATGGTATGTCTGCCAATAGCAGTAACAACCCTAGCCTTTGTTTTCTGACCAGAAAGAATTTCCAGTATGTTGATTAGTGGATTTAATTTGGACTCTATTGACATCTATTATTTATGATTGTTCTTTCCATAGTTCTCACACACACACACACACAAAACACAGAATAGTTAAGTATATCTTTTTCATTGTCAATAGTATTTTCATAGTCAAGTGTAAAGAAAGACTAAACATGAATGAGAATGAGTGACAATATTTACTTTGTGGGCCTTAGATTTCAATTTGGCATTCAAGATCTAGGGCTAGAATAACAATAAATGTTTAATAATTAAACCGAAAATTCGATCCATGAACCAGCAGCATAAACATCACTTCATGATTGTTAAAAATGCAAAATCCCAGGCCCTACCCCAGAACTACTGAATCATAATCTGCACTTTAATGCAGATTAATAGATTTAGGTGATTCATATGCATGTTTAAACAGCTGAAAACCACTGGGTTAGCAGGAACCTCAAAAGATCTTTTACTTTACACTGTTCTGCCTCTAGGTAAAACTGCATGTAAAGCAGCCCTAAGATCTAAGCACCTAGTTAAAGATTTGTGGAAGATTCCATTCTGTTGTCCGAAACCACCCATCTTTCCGTCCCTCTCATGACCTCACCAATGGGCTGGGAGTCAGCTAACAACACATGGGGTTGAAACATCTTTTTTTTTCTCTTTCAGGACAGACCTCAAAGGCAACTAGTGATGGGGCTTCCATTTGTCAACCTTCTTGCTCAACAACCCTACAGAACTAACAACTAGTCCTTGATGGCCCAGTCCTGGGACAGTCTGTACTTGCCATATTTGTAAATTATCAACATTAGACTGATAATAACCTCATCACCACACCCCAGTTCAGCCCTACATCTCTATAGTGGAGAAGAGCTAATTTCTGCTGATTGGTTAATGCATTGCCAGAGGTCAGAGAGAGGGCTGGTTCCTCCTACTACAGGAAATAGAAGACGACCACACACATCACCAGTTCAGTTAAGTGCGGCTCACCCATGTCTAATTTGAGAAAGGAGCACGTTAGTTTCCCTTCAACAACCTCCCTCAATCATCAATATCCTTTCAGATTCCTAAATGCAAGCCATTCTTCTACTAGATTTGGTTCTATCCTTAAGAACAGCAGAGGGATGGGGCTGGGGGAGAGTAAGACCTGCCAGCTGAGATATAAAAAAAAAATATTTTTTCCAAATGCTGCAAAGGTGCTTTTTCCACCAAAAACTGATTTTTCCCACTGCTATCTCTCTCTCTGTAACTTAATAATCAAAGGGCTATCAGGGCCTCCCTGCTTACCCACCAGCATAAATATCCTTGAAAAATGTCAATGAGGCCCAACTAACTAATTTTATCACAAGAAACTCTTATCTAATCAAAGAGAAAGATCTTGGTGCAGCCTGTGCTGGAGTGAGAACACACCACCACAAGCTGGAGCTGGGCCAGGGAGAGTGGAAGCTTGAAAGGGGCGGCTGCAGAACCCTAAGGGCAATGCTGCTCCACTCTGGCACCTGAGAGAAGGAAAGTGAAAGGCAGGAAAAGACTCTCTTGGCAAAGCATACAGGCATGCCCAACATGAGAGGCAGCTCAGAGTCATAAATCAATAGTAAAAGTAAGAGGCTCTGAAAAACTGATGCAGAGAAGCAAGCTTTTCTACATAAAAGGACTGATGGAGGTAGGTGTTCTATAAACCACTGGTTTCCAAACGCTTTTATTTGAAAGAACTTGAAATGGGGAACAACAAAAACAGAGAAAACATAGAATTGCAAAAGGGCATTAACACAAAACCAATCATCTATTTGACATTAAGAAATGTTTTCACACCACAAGAACAAGAAGTACATACAATTTCAGGGGGAAAAAAGATACTATATTAAATTGAATAAATTTTACTTCATGAAGGACTCACTAAAATGCCTGCTGTAACTTCCAGTTCCCAGCCATGGACGGTCTGAGGGAAAGTTCAGAAAAATCATAGGGAGTATAGCAGTTTTACCCTGCAGTGACTCCAATATCCTCTAATCACAGCTGAAGAATTTGCTCTAGGGACTCACTACAAGCTTTGAAAAAGAAATGAAGTTGGAAGTGTCAAAGAAGGTTCTCACAAAAATGAATTAAATATGGCTTTCTAATAACTAGTTATTATTCACCTATGAAATATTAGCTCATTTTTTCCAACTCTGAAACTGACTTGTGAATACAGATCATATATGGAAAAAAGGCCAGGAGGAAAAAGAATGACTTTTAAAATATAGTCAGGCAATATTAAAAATAAGACTGAACACAACATTTCCCATTTAATCCATTTAATTCAATGGAAAGTTTAATACAAAGATTTCTTTGGACATAAAATTCCAGGTTATCAAATGATTTGGATAGTAAAATTTAGTGCTATAATTTCAAATATTCTCTGTTAAACTCCTTGACAACTGTTACCATGTAAAGAAAGAAAAATTCATTATTGTAACATGAGTCTTATGTGAATTAGCCTCTTACTAAAAGTCATGCCTGCTTACTAAAAAGCCCAGAAAGATTTCTGCATATCCCAATATTATTTATTGTAAAATGGTATGATCAACATTCACCTTATCAGGTAGTTTTGTTCTCCCTGAGTTAGCACATTCCACAAAAGCATACTAACATTATTTTACGTCGTTTCAAATTCATCACATAAATAGAGATAAAGGCATCTTGGAAATCATATGATTATTTGGACCTTCTTATTTATAGAAGAGGAAACGCAAACTCGAAAAGGTTGTGACAGGCCCAATGTCACAGACCAAACACACACACATATTGTCCTAATATAAATAGGCAACATTTTCTTGTGAGCTAGGCCAACCAATTAATCAGCCATAACTCATTTTTAAATGACCAAAAAATTAACAATATTATGTAAACACATTAAAATGTTAAAAATATATACACAAATTCTACTAAAACAGAATATATGCATACCCTATGACACAGCAATTTCACTCTTAGGTATATATATGTCCATCAGAAATGCATGCACGCATACACCAAAGACATATCCTAGACCCTTCACAGTACCATGATTCAAAACTAGTCAAATGTCCATCAGTAACAGAATGGATGCATTGTGAAATATTCACAAAATCGAATAATAAACATTAATGAAAATGAACAAACTACAACAACATGCAGCAAATAGGATGATACCGACAATCACAACGCTGAGCAAAAGAAACCAGGCTCAAAGTGTACATGATGATTTCAGTTCTTAAGTAACACTTATTTAAATATATGGATGTATTAACTATTAAAGGATATAGATAATCTGTTATCTATAACAGATTTATGGCCATAAATATGTGGACATTTTTCAGTGTGTAATATATATATGTGTGCATGTGTATGTGTGTCACTATATGTATATATACTACTAGTATATGTTTGTGTGTGTGTGTGTTTGTGTGTGTGTGTATGTATATAAATATAGAAAATAGGGCGGCCGGTTGGCTCAGTGATTGGAGTGCAGTGGCTCATAACAAGGTCGCTGGTTCGATTCCCATATGGGCCAGTGAGCTGCTCCCTCCACAACTATACTGAAAACAACGACTTGATTGGGGGCTGATGGGCCCTGGAAAAACACACTGTTCCCCAATATTCCCCAATTTAAAAAAAGACAAAAACAAAATATCACATTCAAAATGGAGTTGCTTATGCTAAAGCCTCACATCCGCAGACTGAATTGGTTTCAGCTCCCCCAGACATGAGTCTGGAATCTTAAACCAGTCAGTCAAGAATCACCTGATCAGCACTATTTAGGAAATCTGCCTTAGAGGGAAGTAACCTTGCAAAAACCAACCCACTTTTTTTGCCTAGTGTAACTTCCTTGTTCGCACACCCTTCTGTGTGTAAGTCTGGCCTTTTGTACAGCAACTCAGAGCTCTCTCCTTTCCTCTAGGTTGAATGCTGCCAGATTTGAACTGATTTTTGCTCAAATAAAATCTTAAAAAATGTAATATACCTCAGGTTATCTTTTAACACCCTGAAAGATGAACGTGAAATTGCCAAAGTCCAGGAATTGAGGCTAGTATCAGAAGGAAAGCTGCTCATCATTTTTTTTCAACCTGTCATTGTGTATATCATACTATGTGGGTTTTTTTAAAATTCATCTTCCTTCCATTGTAAAACCAACTTCACATAATAAACTCAGGATTTCAAAAAAATCCAATTTTCCAATAAAATACTTTCAAATGTCTGATGTAAATATGCAAGTCAATGTAGGTAAAATTAGGCATAATTTAAGGTGGCAATTTTTAGATTCAGATATCAAGATTATTTGATTTTCTTGGGTATGAATTCCTCTCCCTAAGGCATTCCTTAATTCCACACATTGAAGCAGAAAGAACAATAATGGAAAATGGAAGCTCTATCCTTTTCATTAACCTATTTAAGGTGGAGTAAGGCAGTTCCCACTGGTTATTTTTATTACAATGATAAAAGCAAGATGAGGGCTAATTACTGAGCTGCATCTCAAGTGCCAGCTGAAGAGAAGATCCAGATCACCTGATTTTGGTCATTCCAAATTTTAAGGTGACACCCATTACCAGAAGCAGCTACACATTTAGTTTTTGTAAGCGATAAGCGAACATACAGAGAAATCTCAGAAAATTATTTTAAAAAATATTTCTTTTTCAAAAATGATACTTTGAACTTGTTATACTGAACAGAGATGTAAAGCGTTAGTTTAAAAAAAGTGGAGTTTTAAAAATAGATATTCATGCCATAGCACCTTTTGAATTCTGCCCATGTGAATTTATTACCTATTCCAAAGTTAAAATAAAATATAAAAACAAAATATCATCAGTAGATGAATTTAATGTGTCTGGGTTTTTTTTGCTGTCTCTAAAACAAGACAGAAACACAGGGGATTCAACAATAATTTCTTTCCTTCCAAGTTTCATTAACCAGTGATTAAATTTAACCCTATCCAATGGTTTGAAATGTTGCATGTTACATTGGAACTACTCAGAGAAAGGGAAGGGTTAGGCACAACCTTCAGATCTGTTACAAGTCATTAACCAAAACATCTGACCCTACAGGCTACAATAAAATAAAAATGTTATCAGAAATCAAACTGTTTTGGGGCAACAGCAAGCTGAATAGGGATTTAAGTCATTTTTTTCCCCTGTGGTCAGAACCAGATGTTACAGATTGAAAAAGCAACTTCCCCTTTTAAAACTCAAGAACTACCCCTTTTTTTCACCCTAATTGCTTATTTTGAGTGACAAGAGTTTATGCAAACATACAAGGTTTCAAATAAAGAGTTGCAGCCTAGAAGTCAACATCTCCTGTTAGTGAATGTACCTGTGTGAGAGAGGAGATCAGGAATTTAGAGAGGCAGTTAAATTTTTGTTTTGTTTTGTTTGGGGATGGCAGGTCATCACAAAGAAAGCCAAAAGTTGATAAAGTTAGACTCCTTATAAGAGCACAAATAGTGGTAGGGCTAAGCATTAAGGAAGGACCCACTTCCTTTCTGAAGAAATACCAATACTTTTAAAAGAAGAAATGGTAAAAGATAAAATGAGATCTCCAGGGCGATAATTTGTTGCTAATCTCTCAAAATCTAATAAACAACATGTCTTGATGGAAAGATGGAAAAATGAAAAAAAAGTATAAAAAGTATAAAAGTAACTGGAGTAATAAAGATGGAAATGTAGGAAAGAATAACAATTGTAGAAAAGAATACATGATAATAAGAAAAGTCCCTTCAACTGAGAAAATGAAGAAAAAAGGAAAAACACCAAGAGGGAATTAACAGAATAAACAAATTAACAAAATAAAGTGGAGGAAAAAACAAAGCATTTAATGTAGAAGTTTAGAAACAGGACATTTAAGCATGGAAAAGCTACCTTTATGGCAGTCTACATTTTTATTAACTACATAAAATAGGCATAATTAGCAAACATTTGTTAAATAGATTAGGCAATGGCTGCATCATGAAGTTTTAGTACCTCATAAATAGAGTACTCCCATACAAAATTAAAATACTTACATATAAGAAAAAAAGGCATTTTAATATTTAATTCAGAAACACCATTTGTGCTGTTATCTCTGGGTGGTAAAATTAGATACATGTGATTTTTTTATTTTATTGTTTTGTATATACCTACATATTTCCAAATTTTCTATAATGAGTATGTATTCACCCTGTAATCCAGAAAAAAAATACATTTTTAAAGATTCAATTTTGAGGTCTGAGGTGGACATAGCCTGAAAGAATATTCTCCTAGCAACTGGTATTTTACTACATACTTT
This sequence comes from Rhinolophus hipposideros, assembly GCF_964194185.1. Lineage (NCBI taxonomy): Eukaryota > Metazoa > Chordata > Mammalia > Chiroptera > Rhinolophidae > Rhinolophus > Rhinolophus hipposideros. Next base: position 34,913,649 of record NC_138048.1, read on the forward strand.
GAATTGGCGTCTTATGCCAATCACCCAATCATCACACACACACACTTGAATTGGGTGTATACAGTTTTAAGGCTATTGTTATGACTGATAAACCTATTCCAAAGAAGAACCTCACCATCTCTAAAATAAACATCTCTTTAATCATAGTTTTTAAAGAAAATAAAAAATACGCTGTATTGAAATATCTCAAACTTTGAACCTATTATTTATTGTACCCTTTTTTGTTACAGATCCACACACAGACAAAAAATGTACCTAAAGACCTTACCATCTATAGAAGGCAGGAATAAAACAGTACTCCATTATAAAAAGAACAAGATGTTAAATAATCACAAAGGTGATTAAATGTCCTTTTTGTTTTCAAAGGATATCTGTCTTGTACCTTTAGGCCATTAATATTCTATGAAAAATAAACAAGTTGTAATCTATCAACAAATATTTACTGAATAAATTACAAAGCAGCTACAAATTCCTCCCATCTCTGTATGCATGTACCTTTGCAATGGACTGTTGTGTCCATCAAGAGGTGGAATCTTTGGTCCCACCCCTTTCATCAAGGCTGGGTCATGTGACTTGCTTAGGCCAAGGAAGCATTAGTAAATGCAACAGAAGCAGAGGCTTATACATCTCCTGTGCATTGGTGGGTCCCTTTCCTTGCTGCTGGAAACCATTATGCAACCATGTGAATGTGCCCAGACTATCCTCCTTGAGGATGAAAGACATATGGAGAGAACTCCAGCCATCCAGCTGAGGCTCCAGACACACAGAGTAAGGCCATTCTAGGCCGTTCAGCCACAGCTGAGCAGCCCAGACCACAGGAACCACCCAGCCAACCCACAGACTCATGAGATGAAATTATTCTTCTCTTAAACCACTAGGTTCAGGACGCAGCAAAAGCAAACTGATAGGGATACTAAGTGCTAAACACTGTTGTAATTTCTGTAAAGCACTTAGCATAGTACCTGGCATCCATGATTGATTTATAAATGCTACCATCTTATTCTTTACTCTAGGTTCTTTCAGAGAATACAAAAAGGTGTGGTCATCCTCACCTTTGAAGTGAGCAGCAGAATATCTGGAGGTTATTAAAACACGGATGACTGAACTCTACCTCCCGAGTTTCTCATTCAGTAACTGGGGTGGAGACTAAGAATTTGCTTTTCCGACAAGTTTCCCAGGAGTTGCTATCGCTGATGATTCTACTGGTCTGCAGATCACATTTTGTAAACCACCACCCTAAGAGTTTACAGTCTACTTTATTCATTCAACAAATATTTCTTAAACACACCCTATGCCCATGAAGACGCTAGGCTACACACTACAGAAACACAAGTGAAGTAAAGGAAGGTACAGGTGTTATATAAGGGGGCTAGAGGTGGATCTAGAGAAAGGCTTATGTGTGTGTTTAGGGAGGTAATTAGATGTGAGCTGAAGGATAACAACATCCTCCCTCTGCCCTAAGAGTACCAAATACACATTTGTTCCATAATTATGTCACTATTTCATTAGGCTATAATATTTTTGCAGTATTTCCCCTTTGCTGACGTTCTAAAAATTGTATTTCTAAACCACTGCTCTAACGTCTACCTTTCCTATTAATGTTATTTGTAAAGTACACTTTGTAATATATGTTGTAGTTAGAACTCCCCATATAGGCCTGTGCAACCTTCTCCTAGAGAATGACCCATTTATAAACACAAGCATTTATAACTAATGCTACAGAAACAGTAACATGGAGTTAATCGGGACTAACGCATTTTAGTTGAGGTATCTTCTTTGCCTAATTTGCTTCCAGATAATGTGTGCAAGTTCTAAAATGAAAGTGTCTAACTCCTAGCTCCTAATCTCTCTTATGTCATAACTGAGGTAATTATTAAACCTTGGATAACGTTCACATTTCCAGTGTTAAAGTAGAGAAAATAATTGTCATTTTCTGGACTACGCAGTTAAGGAACATAATTTGTGGGTTCTTCTGACATGCCAAAACCTACACTTCCATAAAAATATGTGATATTCTGGGAAAAACATTTGACTAACAAGTCCAAAAATCAGATTTCTGGTTCTGTTCTGTGGATCTTGGACAAGTCACTTAATCTCTTTGGTTTGGGCTTCAGACTCTTCCTCTGAAAAAAAGTTGATGACCAGTGCTTCTCAATTTTGCCTTTGTGTACATTCATCCAGCTATTTTATAAAATCCCGATGCATGGGCAATATCCTAGAACAGAAATCCAAACTGCCAAGGGTAGGACCCATATATCAGAATTGCTGTAGCTCCCCAAGTGATCCCAACATGCAGCAAACACTGCAAACCACTGAGAAGAGGATGAGATGTCTCCTAATGCCCCGTGGCTCCCAAGGTGGGAGGAGCCTGTAGAGCCTATCCCTGCTGCAGCCACCCCAGTCCACGTCAGTCAGAGCCTCGGAGGGTCTGGGGGCACTGGTGTTGCTTTCAAAGCTCACCAGATGATTCTGATGAATTGCTGTGATTGGGAATCACTGTCAAGATTGACATGCTTAATCTACAGAAAAAGTAACTTTAGAATTCTTTAAAAGGCAAGCTCTTATCTGGTTACAGGTTTGCTGACAAAACCTGGAATTACATACCAATTGTAGGAAAACAAAACATACATTAAAATCACTAATCCTAATCCAACACTGTGAGCCAAGCAATATTCCAAGGACACCTATTGATAATTCTAGAATAAATCCCTGGTATTATCTGACTATTGGGAAATTGCAACTATAGTATAATAGCATATGAAGAAAAAAAAGTGTAAAGACATTTGGGTTTTAACAAACTGCACAAATCAAATTTAGTAAGTAAACAGAAAAATACATTGTGAAAGACAGTCAAATGCATACTTTATTAAAAAAGAATGTTGACCCATTTGATTTATTCAACCACTTGAAGAGAAAGGAGAGAGAGAGAGAAAATGCTACCGTGGCGGGTTAAAAATTTTGTTTTTCCCTGGGAAGAGTTTTAAAACACATTTCTTGAATGTTTGACTAATGAGTTTCCATGAAAAAAAATTTTAATCACTCATAACTTGAGAAAGTTGAAAGCCAAAATTTAGAGAGGATTTACCCTATCTCTGGATCAGAAATATCGCCCTATTAATAAAAATAAGCCTTCAAGCACTCAGAAAAATAACATAAAAAGCAGCAGTCATTATTAACAGACAAATGGTTTAACACGTAAGTTCAATAGTTTGCAACACAGGTATAGGAGGCTAAAGTGATCCATAATCACTGTTAAATGCAATGCTTATAAAAGTGAGAAAAGAAAGTACTTTTTAATGAGAAATTATATTTTTAATATCTCAATGTATTATACACGATTAAAAATATGTTTAGCTACATAAAAGATAATGAACTCAAGGTTAACATGAGTAATCGTCTTAACAAATGGCTAGTCAAATTAGTCATTCAACCTCTAAGTAAGCACTGAGCCTTCAGATGAGTCTGAACAATTAAAATTTTCATTTCATAAAGAACTCCGTTGTGCTTAACCACATCACTGAATCCATTTACATGAAATGGTCTCTTTTCGTCTTCACTCCCTGTGGTGCAGTGAACAGTTAGGGGACTTCCCAAACAGGCTGGGCCTTGCCTGTTGCCCATCTTGAAGGCACCTTTGCAATTTGTTGTTGCTGTTGCTGCTGCTGCTGCTCTTGTTGTTTCGGCATGGGCGAGACACAACTCTAAACTAAGTACTGCTAACAAGTTTGAGAAAAGTCCTAAGAGTAAGAATTAAGAATAATAGGATTTCCTCAAAAACAGGCTTAGGAAATGGTGACAAGCTCAAGACTACCTCTGTGAGCAGGACACTTTGAGCTGCAACTGCAACCTAGGACAGAATCCCGAGAGATCCCAGGGATGTGTGGGGGAAGATGAGGAGGTTGCCTGGATGGTAAGAGGGAACAGAAACAGCTTTCTTCAAATATATAAAGGGAAATATACATATTTGAACCAGAGATGATAAAGGGTATCCAACTTGCCAAATATAGTAGTAAGCTGAATCATACTAATAACTTTCAAGATAATCCTGTGCGCATGTCAGTAATGTGACATAAATCTACAATACCTTAAGGAAAAACTCATACCCCCACATATACCCACATCCTACTGGATGTCGGCTTCCTGCCCTTCTTCATACCTTGGCCCTGCCTCTAGCCACATTCCTTACTGGAACCTTCACACACAGGATTTGCAGTTACCTGAACAGGTGGTGCTGTTTCAGGCACCACTGGCCCTTCTCACGCCCAGTCCCCTCCAGCTGGAGCAGCTCCCAGTTTACTTCTTAGTCTCACTAATTCCTCCTTGGCCTTATGCAAAATTGTCCATGTGCTTACTTATGTACATCTTTCTGTAAAAAAGAATCCATAGATCTCTACTAGATTCTTAAAGGTGTCTGAACCAAAAGAGATTAGGAACCAGTGCTCTCCAGAGTTGCCAACTAAAAGCTTACGTGCAAGTTCTGTAATGCATGGATGACAAATACCAAATCTAAGTCACAGACACTAACGCTCGCTACCAATGCAGGCTCCACTCAGCCTTCAAGGGACTCACAGCCAGGACCAAAAGATGAACATAATGTTCCAATCCTAAACAAGTGTATCCATAAAAATTATTCACTCATCCCCACGTTTGGGGAGAGAAAGTCAGAAGAAGGGAGGAGGAAAATAAGTTTGGTTGGTTCCATCTAGATACGCCTTCTATCTACACTTCAGGATGCAGCTATTTTCAAAACCGCTCAAACATTTTATGGGATCAGTGGACTCTACTATAAAATGAACTGCTTCCTAAAACATTTAGGAGACACTGAAATTTTTCATTTAATAATGGAAAAAATGTTAACGAAGTGAGAAAGGGGATTAACGTAGGAATAAAGAAGTTAATATTTTCTTGGAATTTATAAGTATATGTAGATATTTCAACGTATTGTTGGAGTTCACCAGTTTAATTTAAATGCTCTAGCTAAAGACTAAAACTACTCTTTGGCTTAGACACTGAGGCAGGTAACATTTAAATCTGTAGTGTTGATGAAAATTAAATTAGAGAAATCAGTGAAGTCTTCACACCAGCTAGGGCTAACAAGCATTCCATTATAAATAGCATGCATGCATAATCATTTTATGTACAAATTTTGGTTACTGATATTCACAGAGAAAGCAATTCCAGGTAATTTGCTAGTTGTGATTACTGTAATGTGTAATTTTTAGTTGTGATAATTACCCAAGAGATTTAGAATGCACATTTTGTAGAATAATTACGGAACCTCTATTTATTTCTTTAGTCTCAGTATTAGAGGAGAGGGACTGAATTTATGAGGCCTGAGGTTTAACTTTTCAAGCCTCCTCCTGAATTACCTATGTATGGCAGTTTGTATGTCTCCAATTCCCCACCATAAATGCTACATGCTATTAAGTACAGCGCCTTTCAGAGTATCATTCAGTTTATTTTCATGGAGTGAACCGCCTCCTAAGGATTCTCAAAGCTCAGTAAAAAGGAGCCTACCTCACAGCACTCTGATCAATCAAGACTTCTTTCCTTATTTCCCCAAAAATAAGACCTAGCCAGACCATCAGCTCTAATGCGTCTTTTGGAGCAAAAATTAATATAAGACCAGTCTTATTTTACTATAAGACCAGGTATAATATAATATAATATATAATATAATACCCGGTCTTATATAACATAAGACCGGATATAATAATATAATACCGGGTCTTATATTAATTTTTGTTCCAAAAGACGCATTAGAGCTGATGGTCTGGCTAGGTCTTATTTTCGGGGAAACAACATAGTACCGTGACCTGCAAATAGCAGGGATTGAATAGGATAAATGTTTGCTAAATGAAGAACCAATGTGAATGAAATTCATTCTGGTTTTAAAAACTCAGGAATTCAGAGATTTTTAGTTCTTACTTTAATGTGGCATTACTACATAGTATACATAGCATGTGTTGAGTTAATGAAAAATAACTGCAACCCCTCAGGTACACAGGTACACAGGTACCCTCAGGTACACAGATGCCTTGTGCCTAGCAATATCTCAACAAACATAACCAATCTTTACTTCACAAATGAAGTTTCAGGACAATGAACAAGGTCCTCCAAGGGAAGCTGCCTGTATTCTCAAATATTCAGTAAACTCCACATCCAAACAAAAGTATAACTTGTTATTTTATTTATGTGGTCCAATAAACTGACTCATTAGAACTTCTCAAAAAAGTCAGAGAGAGTAAATAGGAAATCCCTATCTGTTATCAGCAAGCGGATATTCTTTTTAAAGGTCACAAAGATATGATGAGCCTTAACCCCTCACAGTAAGCTTTGCAAATAGCTGGCTGAAAAGCAACTCAAAGAAAATAGATATGCCACAGGAAACAGCACGTGTTACACCAGGTTATTTTTATTTTTAAGTTAAAAATTAATGGGTAGAAATTTCCAAAAAAGATTTAGTGGGAAAAAAAATCTGAAAACTGTTAAAACATAGATCAATAATATAGAAATATTTAGAAATGAAATCTTAATCTACCAGAATTAAAGAAACTTAAATGAGACCAATTCTGACCATGGGTTTGACCACTGTTACTTCCAAAAATTTAAAAAAAAAAAAAAAAATTAAGGAATTCATTTTTATTACAAATCTAAAACTGGAGCCATATGATTTACTAAGCTACTGTTACTGAGCTGTTCAGAGACACAAATCAAGATTCATTTAGGCTTATTCACTGTCTAACTATGGCAATGAGTTAAGTTTTCATTAACAAAAATACCAAACTAAATATTAACATCAATCAGTAGTTAGAACAGCTTGTCACACATATATCTGATAGAATACCTGTATACAAAGGGGAACTAATTTTTTAAGTAAATTTCTACCAATACATCCAAATTTCACTGAAGTAAATTTTACCAGATAAAATTTTACAGGGAGATTAATCACTTTCCCTAAGGATTCTACTTCTCATCAAAAAAATCATGATAGGAAGAGATATCTTTCATTGTCAGCAATTCAATTATTATACTAACTAGCCACATAATCTTGGAACAAATCCTGAGAATTTGGAATGTGTCCTGTAAGCATTTTTAATAGTTCAATACATAGTTTTATTTGTGAAATAACATCACAATGTTCAAAGAAACACATACAATAAAGGGAAAACAAAACTTCATTGTATGTACACACACACGCAGCATAATAAAAATTTAACAACCAAAACAAAATCTTCTTTGCTTTAAAAATAAAACAATCAACTGAAATCCTTCTCAAGATTATGCTGTTAGTGCAAAGATTATTTGAAAAAGATAGAAGTAGAACCTAATACATCAATATAGAGTTGGAAAGGACTAGAGATCACGTGATGCAACTCCATGAATTTAAAGATAAAGTTAAAAAGCCCAGAAAGTTTGCCTGACATCATACAACTAGTTGGAAACACAAGCAGGAGAATTGGAACTTGAGATACCTTAATCAGCACTCACTCATTATACTATCACTTTGTATATAATAAATATGTCACTGCTTTATATAATAAAATCGGAAATCAAGCCACCAAGAAGGAATCTATGTTTATAGAATTTTCCCCAAAAGATATTGTTGGTCTTTCGTCTATTTAGCCAACTTAGCTATTTAGGTTTCAGTACTAACATTTTTCTTCTATTGAACCTTCTAAAATCGATAGGAAAAGGATTTTGCATATAACAATTTTTAAAAAATCAATTTCCCATCCTTCTACAAAAATTATTAGATTTTTCATCTAAAATGCTTTTTGTTAAAAACTGAAAAACCCTAAAAAATAAATTTTATTTTAAACATCCTTAGCTTAACATTAAAACTATAAAAGACCAAGCTAAATTATTAATCTTGTTCTTCCTTCCTCGACCTTACGTCACACCCAATCACTGTCCCATATGCTTTAGTAAGATTTTTTTCTCTAAGAATCCCTACGTAGGTGAATTTGTTTTGCACTCTGGTTTAGTAGTAAGCTGTTAAGTAATCATTCCTTCACCGGAGATCCCTTTAGTGCACACTGTGTTTTCATAATATAAACTTTATATCAGTTTAATGCTGTATCACAGACTTTCTAAGTCATCGTACTGTATTTATATAACTATACTCCTTTTAGGTTTCCTGAAGGCAGGAATCATAAATTTCTATTTCGTTTATTTTGCCCCACATACTCTGTACATAGTAAATGTGTCACAACTGTTCTTAATTGACATAAATAACAGAACCTATAACTATTTCTCACTCTTCGAGCCACCAATTGTAAAGTACATTCAGATTAGAGCATTTTAAAGATGAGAAGAGCATTAGTAGATATCATTTACTGCCAATATTTCCAAAAATTAAGTTATTTGTTGTTGTTGTTGATGATGATTAGTTGCTTTTATTCCATTTACTGAAACTAATAACTAGTAATGCAATACTTTCATGTGGAAACTTAAAAGATCATTTTAGGACAAATACAAGACTAAATTATATCCAAACACCTGAAGCACAGAAATTAAATTAAGAAAAACCACTATGAATGTATAGATACTTAGATAAAGGAATAAATGAAGAGTCCGATAAAAACAAACAAATATATAAGTGAAACAAATTGTTTAAAAATTAATTTGGTTTCAATATACTCTATTTTAATACAAAAAAGTCAGAAGTAGTTTTTTTTGTTTTGTTTTTTAAGTATATAAGCAACACATATCCTGTGTACAAAGAGCTCAGGAATCAATATACCCAACATTTGAATTTAATCATAGGAGATTATTAATATAGTGAATGACATGCATGGAATATCATTACTTGAAAATTGTGTGAGTAACCATTTGACTTCTATTTGGAAGCCTAAAAACTGACAGAAGGTTAGCAGGAGACCATACAACCAGCTCAATATGATGCTTCTGTCACAGAGCCACTAGTAAGCCTACCAACAACTACTTCAGGCTTTTTCTTATTGTTAAGCATACCTACAATCTGTGAAGAACAAGCAAAAGAATAATCTAAGGCAAAACTATGGAGACAGGAAAAAGATCAGCGGTTCTGGGGGTTGAGGGGTAGAGGATTTTTAGGGCTGTGAAACACTCTGTATGATACCATGGTGACAGATACATGTCATACATTTGTCCAAACCCACAGAATGTACAACACAAGAGTAACCCAGGATGTAAACTATGGACTTTGGGTAACTACGGTGTGTTGATGTAGGTTCATCAAATATAACAAATGTGCCACTGGTGGGACATGTTGATAATGGGGGAGGATAACGTGGGAAATCTCTGTATGGTTCTCTCAATTTTGCTGTGAACCTAAAACTTTCCTAAAAATGTGCAGTCGATAACAAGAAAATAATAACCTCACCACCGTTGTTTTTATTTTTTTAAATTCCAATGTATTTAATAAAAGGTCTGCTTTATGCTCACTCTTGTTTATGGTTATTAGAGTCATAAAATCAAGGACTGGGAGATAGGAATGTGTACAAATCTCAGGCAGACCCAGCAAACTGCCAAACACTGTTCTTATTGTTTTCCTTTGCAAATCCTGGTTGATTAACTGCTTTCTCAAACAGATGAGTGCTCAGATGGAGCAAAGGTCACACACAGTTTAAAGGTATGCAGCAAAACAACAAAGCAATGGCAAACTATACAGATGGTCTTAATGTTCCATTATCATGATCTGAAATGTAGAGATTCAGTGAAAAAAATGAAGATGAGATATTTAGAAACAAGGAACCAGCACTCCCTAATAGCTAAGTATAAGCTAGGATAGCAAAAATAGCAACTGCTAAAGAAACTTGTTTACAGACATTAGAACAAAAAAGAAACTTTAAAATTCTCCACTGACTTCAAGAAGAAATATAAGCTAATGCTTCACCAAATAGAGAAAACATACACCCAGAAATAGGCTTTCATCCTTGCTAGGAGCGCTACAAATTAAGTGAAACTGGTTTTGTTATGGATATCTGCCCATTTAAAATTGATGATTGCCTGGAAATAGTGCCAAAACCAAGACATTTTCTATTGGGAAATGTTTTTTCCTCATTTTTATCAATGAAATTAATGATACAGTTTACATTATAATTACATTCATTACACCATTCACTATTTTATTACTAAAATAAAATTTCTTGGCTCAAAACCTTAAAAGACTTTTTCTTATGAAAAATTAAAACATTCAATTAAAATACCCAGTATTTTCTTTCATGAATTAGATTTATTTAAAGCAGTATATTTTTATTTTAAATTCATAAGAATCACATATTTTAAAAGGCAAGCTATATTCCATAGTCCACTAACTAGTTTATCCTCCTGAAATTACAAAAACAAATTAGAAGCTACTCAACTGGTATAACTTGAATTTTGGGGAGAAATAACCAATTCTGGTAAAATTTTAGTTCTAAACCTCAAAACTAAAATTTAGAGGAAGATTAAAACTGTGTTGGTCATGTCAAATGCTAGAAAACTTAACCATCCCAATCAAAGATATTCCACAGTTTGAGAAAGTAATCCATATTTATAAGCCATTTTTCTACAATCAGAAAATGTAGAAAGGATTTTAAATAGAATTGCTTTCAACGCAAGAAGAAATTAGACTTTTATTAAATTCCAACACCAAATCAAACTCTTATATTTATGTCTTTATACTTAAGAATAAAGGCCTGCTACTTCCAGAAAATACTATGGTTGCCCACTGATAATTTTAAACCTTAAGTACGTCATAGGTGTAAGTTTAAAACACTGCTTAATACATTAAGTATATACCATATACTATACATATACAGTTCAGAAGTCACATGTTTAAAATCCATTAAGTCTCCACTTTAATACTACTTTTTATTATCAAAGCAATTAGTTACCAGAAGAAAAGCATTAGCAGGCATGTATGTGATTAAAAACATTTTTTAAATTCTAATCCAAGTGATTAAACAATAGTTTCAGGAAACCTTAATTAGGCCTTCCCTGAATATTAGAGGGCTCCCAATGGGCAAAAACAAAAGTAGGGCTTTAATTCCAATTTTTGACATAGATCCAAGTTGATAAAACTAAATGTTGTGAGTATGAACATAGCTGGCTAAGAGGCATACTTAATATCTTTCAATATAAGAAGATTAATCGAATTCTAGTGATAATGCTAATAATGAACAATCCTGATACTTGTGGAATTCTATGGTAGAACTCATGGCTGGTGGACAGACAGCAACGTGGAGTTTAAGAAGCAATTATTTTGTCTCATGGACCGGTCGGTAACCTTGAGCAAGTCACGGACGCAAGTCTAAAAACTTCTATTTTCTCATGTTAAAAATGATTGGCCTCTCTTTCTCTTTCTCACTCATTCAAATGAATGCATGCTATGTAACTGGAGAAATCTGAATGAGCTCTGTGGATCATGCCACGTCAACTTCCTGCTATTGATATTGTGCTCCAGTTCTGTAAGATGTTAACACTGAGGGAGACTGGGTGACGTTTCAAAATAAAAAGTTGGGGGAAGAAAAGATTTGCCTATATAAATTCCAATATTCCATCCAGCTCCGAAATTCGGTAACCCTGTGAAAATCACTTCCTTTTTTCCTACTTGGTTGCCCTCCCTCTCTTGCATTCCCCCTTCTAAAATTTGTTGTTTTAACGTACTTTCCAATGCCTTAAGCCTACCAGTAATATCCACATTACTGCTTTGCTGCTAGTGGCACACAGAGTGAAAAAAAAAGACAATAGATAAAAATGCAGAAACTGACAAAGATGAAAGGCTGATTATAAATATAGTTTGCTACAAAGATAGTTTTATAAACCTATCCACTCATCCAACAAATGTTTACTAAGCATCCACATGTCTCAATGTCTATGCTGGTTACTGAGGGATACCACAGTGAATAAAAACAGACCTAGACATATCACAGTCATCAGAGAATTTACAGGTCAGTGTGACAAAGGCAGGAATCAAATAATGCAAATGAAAGTAATATTGCAACTGTGCAGTGGGCTATTCAAAGGAATTTCACCCAGTAAAGTCAGGAACACCTTTCCTGAGGAAGGAAAGTTGAGGAATAAATTGGAGTTAGTGATACTGAAAGGAAGAAATGACAGGTCCAGGCAAAAACAAGGATGGGCAAAAGCTCTGTGATAAAGGGAACAGAGCAATTCCAAGGGACTGGGGAAAAAAGGGTCAGTGTGGATGCAGCAAAGAAACAAGAAATCTGGTGTGAGATGAAGCTAGAGGGGCAGTAAGAGACGGAATGGAGGGGACCTTATAGGTTATGTTTAAGATTTAAAACCTATCAAAGATGTGAGATTTTTATTCTTTGTTGTTTCTATTACTATAAAATTTTTATGTAGGGTAACTGCTAAGCTCCTCCTTGACGACTGTTTTAAATAAAATATCTTAATTTCAGAATCCTAATTTCTTATTTCAACTTAAGTCATCTTAGGCAGGTTACTTAAACTGAGTCTACCAATTTTCTCACCTATAAAACATAAATAAAATCAACAAGCCCAATTAAATGGCAAATTGCATTTTAAAGAATAAAGCATGAAATAGCACGTGGATTAAAAAATATTTCAAATACTATTAAAACTGACCTATGCCCCAAAAATTTTTTTTCAAGTTTATTGGGGTGACAATTGTTAGTCAAGTTACATAATTTCAGGTGTACAATTCTGTATTACATCATGTATATCTCGCATTGTGTGTTCACCCAGTCAGTTCTCTTTCCATCACCATATATTAGACCCCATTTACCCTCTTCTAGAGCCTCCTCCTCCCTTACCCTCTAGTAACCCCTAAACTATTGTCTATGTCTATTGAGTGTTTGTTCCTTCATTTGTTAGTCTTGTTCTTAAAAAATATTTTTAAATTGGTAAAATTCAACTAACTCAGCAAACACAGAAGGAAACAATGGTAGGTCATTTTCTCTGGAAGGAAAAACAGCGATTAAGAAAAAACTCTAGAGAATACTTCACTATTATAATAACACATTCTTTCTAAATGACAAATACAAACGTAAAACAGGAAGAAGTCAAATTAAGTAGATTAAACAACATCTCCAACATAGGTGTCTTGGAGCTTATCTCTGTTGGCTTGTTCCATGGAGGAAAATATTGTTAAAAATTAGTGATGACAGATATGAGAACAAAAGAAAAGCCACTTTGCAGACAATAGTTATTGACAGAATTATTCTGCTATTACTAAATACAAAGTGGGTGCTCCTTAACCACTTTATTATACTTACATTATTTTTACAGAGGGTTTTTTTAGTGAAGTTATGAAAAGCCATCATTTCTCTTCCTCTTCAACGTTAGTATTTTTTACTATGAACATATTGAGTCCAAGATACAATCACACATTTGTCTTCTAAGGTTTATCAGGTTATGCCCCCAAAGGCCCACACCAATATTGCATTTATAATTTATCACAGAAATATCAGAGAATATATAATTTTGTGGAGAAAGACTCACATCTAAGGTATAAGTAAGCAGCTATGCACACAGAACCAATACTAGGACATAATTGTTAGACCTATACCTAAAAAAAAAAACCAAACAAACAAACAAAAAAAAAGCCACCAAAAACAAAAACAAAAAAACTTCAATAACAAGAGCTCCAAGCCTGCTATCACTCAACTCCTCTTAGAAAACTGTGGCTGTTGGTTTTCCCGCCCGGGAAATCTGCTTTTCTAGTCTTCATCAATGGCATCAATAATAAAAGAGAAATATAATTTGGTGATAGAACTCAGATATGAGGATTTGTCAAAATACCTAAATCAATTAACAAGCATCACTGAGGCTAAGTAACTGTTGCTTTCATTTTGTTTTGCTTTATGCAAAATAGTATATTTTATTTAAATTCTGTAACAAATCTGATCTAATTTATTTGTCATAAGAGTAAAGCAACTTTGATGCTACAATAAAAATCTTTTAATAAGTCCTTCCAACACTGACCATATTTGAAAATAATATAAAAGTATAATATATGCTTAAGGAATGACTAAATGTACTCGTGGAATCATAAAGGGATGCAGCACCAAGCTTTGCTGATTTTTCTGAAATCACTCTTGTGTTCATTCCTTCTTTGCCATTCTCACTGCCACTGTTGTAAATTTAGGTTTCAATTACTTTTTACTTATACTATAACAAGAGTCTCGATAGAAGTATCCTCATTACTAATTTCATCAAACTCCAATTTTTCCTGCACAGTGGTGTCAAGTCTTCATAAACATCCCTCCGGTGATGTCACTGCTTTTCAATTATTCCTCACGTCCTAATGAATATGAGACATATTCCTTAGTCTAAAATTCAAAATCTAGCATCACCAATTTCCAGACCTGTATTTTCTACCCTTCCCCCACCAGCATCACATACCTTGTATCTGCTGTCCTGTACTTTGCCCAGATGGTTTCTCCATCTCCCATCGTCTGCCCACTGACAACCTCCCCCCCACAACTGTTCCGGAACATGGAATCAAACGTTCTCCACAAAACTCCATGATTAGTCTAGCCTAGCATAGCAAATCCATCTTCAGGGGTTCTTTTTCATACTTCGTTCAAAGCATATCCCAGCAATCCTCTTCTGTAAAATCCTAATGTCTTTTGTATACCTGCATTTTTCCCTAATTTGAGAATTCCTTTAGGGCAGATAGCTTTAAATCTAGGGAGAATACCTTATACATCTACAGGTACCTATGTGTTTGTTGAATGTATGGTAAAAATATCTTTGTCCAAGGCTCTGAGTGTAGTAGTAAAAAGAGAGATTCAAAGGATGATAAGCAAAAAAACACAAGAAAGGCTGGTAATGGCTTTACATTACAATATCCATAATAACTTTTACCAGTTCCACTGAAACATACAAAGATTGTGTGGTGTTATCTGATTTAATCTTGTTTTCCCCTTTGCTAAATTATAATTAATAAGAGTACACTGATTGTCCCAAAGCCACTTGAAACAAACCTGTTAGTCAATGTCATTTAAACCATTTAAACAACTACTAAGCAAGTTTGAACAATATTCATGTTTAGCACTTAAGTTTCTCTTTCTTAAATTTGCTCTGTTAATTCTCTTGGGTATATGTAGGTTACAGGTATATTAATGGAACTCTTACAAATACTATTCATTAATCCCTACGCTAAAAAGTACTTTTTTTTTTTTTTTAAGAAATAAAAGCACGCCACAAAGTAGTCTACAAAACAAGAAAAAGAGAGAAACAAAAAGTATCTTTTAGAAATACCCACAGGAGTAAATGGTGCATAAACTGAATTCTACTTTATGTGTTCACCCAATGTCAAGCTAAATACTTTTAAGAAACAAAGTTGAAAGTTGAATTATCATCTCCTTAATCAAGTCAACCACTATCAACTTGATTAGTCCAGCAAATATTGAAGTGAATACCAAAAAATAAACGATCTCTGCCAAAGGAATCTAAATTTCAACAGAGGACAAGTCTACCACAATTTCAACCAATGTAAAACAAAGTACATTTTGGCATACATTGGTACCAAG
This sequence comes from Rhinolophus hipposideros, assembly GCF_964194185.1. NCBI lineage: Eukaryota > Metazoa > Chordata > Mammalia > Chiroptera > Rhinolophidae > Rhinolophus > Rhinolophus hipposideros. Next base: position 34,929,140 of record NC_138048.1, read on the forward strand.
CTCTTAAGAGCTAAAACAAGTTCAGGAAGTAGAGAAATCAGCAACGCCACGACTCATGGAAGATCTGGGACAGGACCTGGGTGGGTAAACCAAAGACATTTCAGATAGATGGGAAAGGAAATTGTGACCAAAGTCACAGAGACGGGAATTAACTTGACAGGTTTCTAGGATTAAGGAGGAATGAAAAAGAGATGGAACAAGTCTACAGTAGTGACAGATGAGATAGGAGATATAAAGGAAACCAGATTACAGAGACGTTTAATCTTTTGCAACAAAGGCGCATGCCCACAATGGGGTTTAAAGTGTTAAAGGGGACTTCTCAAGCTTTAGCACAACAAAGGAACAAGATACAGGGAGGCCCGCCATTAACGGTAATCTAGCCATGAGTGAGGAAAGGCTAAAATAACACAGCTGCAAGAATAGGGAACAAGAAGCAGCAGCAAAGATTATTTTTCAGGGAGAGGAGATTCAATAGAACTCTGGACTCAATGAAGAGGGGAACCAGACGAAAAGGATGGATAGTCATAAATGACTTGAAACTTGCTGACACTAACAGAAGCAAGGATGTTGGGGAATGACAGGAAGATAATGTCATGAGTTCCAAGCATACAGGTTCATAGACAATGTGGAACTGGCGTTAAGTTGAACAGAAAGAATTAAACACAAGAGAACCACAAACTTGACAACGATAATTGACAGTTAAATGAAATCACCAAGGAAAGATTAGACTTGGGTCAAAGACTAAACCTCAGAGAATCACTGGCATTTAGGAGGAAGAGAACCCAACAAGAGGAATGCAGATGCAATAGTTTAGAGGTAAGAAACGAATTGAGGCAGATAATGTTACTGAAAGCCAGAGAAGTGAGTATTTCAAAAACCAGTGGGAGGAGCAGCAGAAGCCAAGCCAGAGTTAAACAATAAGGTCAAAGGAAATCTTAGCGCAAATTCTGAAAACTGGAATATGCTGAAGCCCAAATCCAGGAAATAACAGAATGTACTGTTTAGGAAAAATTAAAGAGTTGTGTACACCACTAGTTCGGCAATAACAGCAGGCAGAAAAGTGACTTATGCAAGTTTTCAGATTGATGTGAAAAAGCAGCTGGTATTTAACAAGCATTTTAAATGTCCAATGTACTATACACATATACATAAAGGAAGGTACATTGAAACAACCAATAAAATCCAGTTTGCATTAAGTTTTATGTTTATCAATTTATCATTTTAAATCATTATGCCAAAACTTGTTTCCAGGAATGAAAATACACTTGTGAAAATAAACAATTATTTCAAAAGGCTTAATTATATTGTCTCTTGTTTAAATATTCTGGTTTCCAGAAATCCATGTGCTTTCATTTAAATGTCACAATACTACTAAAGTGGCTTTTTAAAAAATACCACACACTTCCTCAGAATTAGTGAAATCTTGTCCTGAAAAAACTTGACAATACCTATTCCAAAGAATGGAAACTAATACACTGGTAATAACCAAATGTATTTATGGGCATAATCTTGTAAAAATTAGCTTCTAGACTTAAACACAAAAACCCTTTATTTATTCCATAATAATTCAATTTAGGAAATAAGCCATTAATTTTAATGGTTCATCATCATCAACAATCAAGAGAGACTGAGATTACATTCTTGTACTGGTACTAGGAAGGCTTGAGACATAAAATCTCCAGGTATTTACAGTGCAGTCACAGAAACTGGAAGGACATTAAAAAGGTAATGAAATGGGGTTCGTGTTAATAACATTCCGTATTGAAAGACAGCAATTTTAAAACAAAGCATAATGACTACACAGTTTTTTCACATCAATAAAAATGTTAAGAAACAGCACTGACATTTTTAAGGCAACAAACTAAATCTCAAATTTAAGTTAAAAGAAAAAAAATCATGTATGCTTTTGATTACTTTTGATAATACACCATAAATGCAACTATACATTTCCACTGAATTTAATTCAAATGCTATTTAAATAATTTAAATTTAAACATAACAGAAACTATAAGAATTCTTCAACCAATAAATTATGAAAAACCCATAGAAATTTAGAAAAATGGGTAATCATGAAGGTTAGTTTTATTAAACAATTACAAATATACAGCTATTTTAAACTATTCCATCACTTCAAGACCTTTAGTAGTTTATAAAGTATAGAGTATAGAAAAACTAAAATCTAGAGATTTAGATTTAGAAAAGTGAGGACTTGCCTGTACTACTGACTTACAAAAATAATTTCAAAAAATCCTCAGAGAAACTGGTTACATCGGTGAGCAAAAGGAAACTGAAAAAAAAGTGTTTCAACTCAATTCTGTCCGACTTAACTTCACAACTGCACCTGTCAATCTGCAAAACAGAAATTCTTCTACTTATATGCAGACAATAACTCCATTATGTTTCAAACACACTTGGCAAAATGTTATATATAACTTGAGTAAGTCTAGACTCATGTATCAGCTAAATATAATCAACCATTGTAAAAACCATTTGAAAAGTATAAATATAAATATTTAAGTTGGAGCATGAAGTTTCTCTGAAAGTCAAATGAAAAGATTCCGTCAAAATATATAATGAGCTAAGAGGAGGTAATATAACTTAGTTTCTACACTCAACTGAATTGTTCTACAACTCAACTTCTAGTGAAAAATAATCAATAAGTATAGTTTCTTTGTGGTGTTTCTTGTGTCTTTGGCTCCCTTGCTCCTGAAAAGTTTCAACTCTCATTTCTAGAAACACAATAACATCAGAACCTTGCACTAACTGCTATCTAGCAAAATTCTGTGAAGGGCGCTACACTTCCTTTCAGTTTTCCTCCCTTTGCATATAAAATATCAAACAATTCCAAAATTCTGTTAATACACTATTTTCCTATTACAAAGAAAAAAATTCCTAAAATGAAAATGTTATCTTTATATATGAAGTCCACTTATCCTAACTATATTAGGATTTGGAAAAAAGAAGGTAACAGAACGAGTTTAAAGTAGTAGAAGAAAGATTGGGGGGGCTGGGGGAGTACATTTAATTTGGTTCTAGAGAAAAAACTGCCACATACAAAAATTCATGCTCATCAATTAACATTCTCTTCCCCCACCCCAATCCCTTTTTTTTGTTCTTATAGTGACTAAGGAAAATAACCCATTCCATCTTATAGATTGCAACTATTTTGTTTTAAACCCATCACCATAGTTAAGTTGTATGAATTTCACATACACACAAAATTAACAATGTAAAACCTCAACAAGTACAGAAAGAAAATCTTTAGGATAATTTTTAAATTTTTTATACCATAAAACCAAGAAAATGCATACAGATAAACTGGACTTTGCCCCACTGCAAGGAAATCAAAAGAATACTTAAAAATTCACTTGGCTTAAAAAGTTCTAGAAAATTTGTTTTCCCTCTTTGCTACTCTCCCCACTCCATTTTGTTCTTTACTAGGGAAAGTGAAATTTTAATTTTCTTAAAACTAATTCAACAATTTTAATGAAGTTTTTTCAGATCTGGTTTAAAGAAAATATTTAATCTATATTCTTAAAAGTAGGATATGAAGTGATAGTTGTGAGGTACCATATGATGCTATGATCTCCAACACTTAAATTTTTATGCAAATGTCAAGTAAGAATTAAATATTCCATTGTTTTTATTTACCTAATTTTGTAGGATTCAGAAAAGTGTTGTAGGTACTCCTTCTGTCTCTCACATCCAAACACAAAATAATTTAGGTGCTTGGCTAATATTATTCAACAATCCTAGTCCCTAAGAGAGTAGACACATAACCTGCTACTCAAATGGTAAAAGTCTGCCTAAAAGAACCATCAAGATTTCAATGACAAACAGTTCAAATGTTTATACATTCACCTTCTAAAAGTCAAGTGCCAGAGCAGAACTAGTAAGTCCTTTCTAGTTCTACCAATAGGTAGTGCACTATCACAGAAACAAGTCTATAGGCAAGATGTTAAAATTTCACAATAAAAGTACACATTCATATAAATGTTACTGGGAAGGAAAGAAAAAAGGAGAGGGGGAAGGAGAGGGTGGGGGGGAGGGAGGGAAGTAGAAAGGGAGAGAAGATGGGAAGAGAAATTATGCAAGGTAGGTAGAAAACGAACCTGATTACAAAGGTCAGGGGTACTTCAGTATGCTGGTGCAAAGTATGCATTTGTACTCTTCTCCCTGAACGTATGCAATCACCCAACCAGTGACCCTGCTTTCTCAAGATTCTCAGGTACTAAAGCGTGCATTTTAAAAAACATGGAAGATTTAGGCTCACGAACTTCCCTTACTTTTTTCATCATTTCAATATCTCTACATCTTTGCCCATCTTGTTCTTCCCTCCTATTTCAGAGGAAGAAACAGAACTTCTCATTTTCAAGGTCACGACTCCATCGTTTCTCACCTCTTCTCATTATCCAAATACAAACAAGCATCGATGTGAACGTGTGTGTCTGTACATGTCCCTGTTGACATTATGTTACCATACCAAACACATGTCTACAGCTTGTATTTCTTTTTAGTGTAAAATCTTGAAACTTGTTCCATATCAGCACATGCTGATACAAATCACTATTTTTACAAAAAATGTTCCATTGTATAAATGTAGAATTTCTTTGATTCTGTCATTTGCTACTATAGATTCCAATTTTCATTTATAATGCCATTTATTCATATGCACTTATATATGAATATACACAGCCGTGCGCATACGCACACACATATAGTGACAATGTTTAACTTATTTCATAACGAATTACGCTTTTGAATGGGATAACGTGTTACATATCTCTAAATTCAAGAGGCACAGGAAAGGAAAAAGCTGCTCAAGAAAAGTTGACAAATGTGAAAGAAATTAAACGCCTTCACACTTCGCAGGCCTGTTAATTCTTGAACAACTCCAACAGCCCGGGTTCCATTCTTAGGATGAGCATGCTAACAGGCAAAGATTTTAAATCTTTCTACAGCTGGTTAATTCTGGAACAAACTGCTACTCTCTATTTTGGGATCTGAAGGGAGGTGAATGGGATCTCCTCCCTTCAGAGTGAACCGAAATAATGCTCTCAGTCAGTTACATGTGCTGGGAGGTTAGTATCTCTTCAGGCACACTCAGAGCCAAAGTAAACAAACCAATTAAATCTAAAATAGAGTGAAGGGGAGAACAGTAGGACCTTTTCAGATGGGAAAATAAATGGGATGGGAAAATAAATCTTCCATGTGATAGGATTTAAAATTTTCTTCAGCGTCTCCTCTGCTAGTCTTAGTACCCAAACAATTCTATCCATCTTGCTTTTTTGTCTTTTTCATCTGTGGTTTCTATAAAAAGCAACATGTGATTAATCAACATATATTATTCAAGTATCACTCAGTAGCACTGCCTAGAGAACTGAAGAATGGGGGTCAGGTACATCAGCATTTTGTGATTTACAACTGCACTGCTCCTTAAATCAAAGCCAACAACAGAGTTGCTTCTCCAGATTGGGGCAGTGAAAGCTCTCCAGCCGTGTCCCTCTCAGCACATTCCCTGTCTTGTTGACATGCTATCTTTGTGCCACTTGTGTTCCTGTTTATGGCTCAGAAACGTACTTGTTTATAGAATCCGTTCAATGCCCTATTCATCCCCAGGAGTTAAGTGGGTTGAAATTAAAAGGCTGCACTTGAGTTTGATAAGTAAAATGACAGAAGACAGAAGGTCTAAACAGCTTTATCGCAGGCCCTTATAAAAGGCCCTAAAATTTAAACATCACCTCTGACATTCTTCCTGCCTAGATGGCAAGTTTGAACTTCACTGAAACAGCTGTTTCTGGCTACAATATGTGTCACTGACAAAGAAAACCACACAGAACAGAAGGCTGCCTGGCCTGCTCTCATCTCTGCTTCTCTTGGAGACCGTCCATCCACGCCATTAAGGGGAAAGGGGGAGAAGGACCCCCCCACTCCCTTCCAAACTTAAACACTCAGTTTTGCATTTTGCTTGCTGCACCAGACCTTCCAGGCCACAGCACATCAGCATAGACATGGTCAGAGCTACAAACTATTTTGACATTAACAAGAAAATCTTGAGTTCAGAGAAATCATTTTAAGAAACATACAGGTTGCGTGTTACTTGGTTAGCTTAGATCCTACTTCCAAATCAATCAATCTAATCCTAGCTCCCCCCCATTCAATCACCTGCACGGTTTGATAAACAGGCTACTGCCTTTCCTTATGGGTTCCGCTTCCTGCTGCCTGCAGAACATGGACCAAGGCCTGTACTTCAGCAATCTTGACCTTTGAAAAGGAGGACGTTTTTCTATCTTGGTCACAATTATCCTCTTTGTTTCACTTTGCAACTAATCTTCTTTTGTGCTGAGCTCTAACTTGCCAAGGTCCCCTAAACTCTGCACCAAGAAATTCTCCCCGATCAGGGTAAAAAGCACCCTATAGATTTTCCCTTGAGCTTCCATTTTTATCATTTCTCCATTATTCTCCTTCCTCAATGCCCCCCCAAACTCTAGCCCTACTACTAATTTTAAATAGCTGACTCTTGCTCCCCCCCACTATGCTTCCTTTACTTCTTTAAAGAAACTCAAATAAGCTTCTCTCTCCCCATTTCTCCCCACACTGTCACCATTCCTACATTACCTGTTGAATTCAGAGGTTCTCTAAACTCCCCTTCTTTCATAACCCTTTTTTTGCCCATCATCAGTCCTCCTGAGGAGTAGGCAGTTAACTGGGAATCTTAAATTTAAGCCTACTGGTATTTCTTCCTGGAGCCTCAGAATTCTCAAAACTCCAGATCTACAGGTTGCCAAATCCATCAGAACTCCCTCTGCAGCCCTGCTCACTCCTCAGGGATAAATGTGAGAGAGCAGTCTTCTTTCTTTAAAGGGTAATTTTATGCATAAGGGGCTTTGTAAAGCGTAGGATTGTGGTGACTGTTACCACAGTCTGAGACTCAAATGTCAAACACCAACCTGCTTACGCATGTAAAATGGACTACAGACTGGTTTTCCTCTCTCCAAGCAAGGTTACTTTAGTTAACAACCACGTAAGTAGAGCCTAAACCAAACGCCACATGTTTCTGTCACCTTAAGGGTTGAACACCACAAACACAGCCTTGGCGCAGGGAACCTGTGAAGTAAACAAAGGCTGTCTTCAGTGAATTCCGCCCTCCCTTCTCGGGGGCCCCTTTCTTCTTTCTTTGTATTCTTCCCTGGTGCCCACCACCTAGCCCATTCCTAGTCACAGCTGGCATAAGGTAGTAACAATTGAAAAGAGGAGTTTTTGATACCAACCATGGAATTTCGGGTGGTGCAAATGGAGGAGGAAGCTGACTACTCAGCCTGATATCTAATGAGGTAGCAAGAGCACTGAGAGCAGGGAGGCAGTGCCCTACATCCCTCCACTTCATACCAGCCACGGAGAGGGCAATTTCTTCTACATTCTGTTTCAGACTTAGACCTTCAGGAAGAAGAACTATCTCCACTCCGGGAGAATGTGTCAGGGAATGACAGAACCATACACATAATACTGCAGTGCAATCAGAATAATACCTAAGAACATTACTATGAAGCATCTTCTTTTTCTGTCCTCTTACACTGGATTACTCCTTGTCATAGAACTTCGCACCAACTGAAATTATAGCATTTTGTATATGTTGATTTCATGGTCTGCCTCCCCCACTACAATGTACAGCAGGTCCTAGAATAACGTCCTTTCATTCAATGCCGTTTCATTAGATAACATTGATGAGATGCCATGGGAACTTAAGTCTTGTTTATATCAATTAACCTGTGGTAAAAATTGGTTTCATTATACGTTGTTTAGCTTCAAGTCACAGAACCTACTGGCGACACTAAGTCCTGTACACAATCCAGGACTGGAGCACATGTAGTTTGTTCACCACTGAATCGCTCGTGCCTGGAATAAGGCTGGCACCAAGAGCCCTCAACAGATAACAGTGGGATGAAAGTGGGATGACTTTGAATCTAGTCAAAGTCACCTTTCAAAAAAAAAAAAATAATAATAAATAAATAAATAAAATAAAAAAAATAAAAAAATAAAAAAAAAAAACAAAGTCACCTTTCACAGCCTTGCAGCTAATGTCTTATCAGACACTGTGCCAAGATTCAACCCCAGGGTGGGAAAACAGTCCAAAGTCCTATTTCCTCATCTCCTTAAGCCCTGAGATGGGAAAGAAAGGAGCTAGGATGGAAAGGGGAAAAAGAAGAAGAGGAGAAGGAAAAAACATTCAAAACAAAATGTAACTATGGTTTCCTGATATTTTCGGGCTACTCTCTAATGTATATGGAAGAGGAATCAGGCTCAATAGTTCATAATTATCCTGTGTGACTAAATAAGAGCCAGGACAAGTATGTGCTCAACAAATCATGTTGAAGGAATCAATGAATAAACAAATGAATAAAAATTTGAGAGTACATTAATAACAGATTTTACTACCATGTATCCCGTCTCAGTTTTTAGATTAAAAACAACTCCTCATTCAACTGTTTTAAAGGTGCAAAGTGACTTGCCATTAGTTGGCATTCTTATCTGCTTCTGACTGACTGTTCCTGATTAAAAGGTGTGAAGCTAATAATGTACGGGGGCATTATGTCACCATCCTAGGCTGAGGTTACACATTGACTTTCCAGGATAATAAATAATGCATCATCAAGGGAACCTGAATCTTTCCACTCATGTTTCATTTCAAATCTGAATGGCATCTTTGAGAGTATTTTGATAACATAAAGTCATGGAAATTAGATAAAATCAATTTAATGAGATTTAAATTCTTGAGAAGATTGCTTTAATTAAGCACTAAAACAACAAATTTAAATGCTTATGAAATTTAAAGTCAAGCACTTTGGGCTTCTAAATGACTCCAGGGTGACACGTCCTCAATTGCGTTTATGGACACTCAAGTTCATTGTACAACTCAATTAGGACAAGATAGTAGATACTTCAAACGAAATACATTATCTCCTTGACCAGAAAAATGAACTCACATATACCACATACATAAAGTGTTCTCTTTCTGTATTAAGTCATTCACAAAGAAGTAATAAAACCATGTGGTACAAAATGTAACAATGCATTATAAAACATGATCTACATTAGAAAGAGAAAAAATGTTACACAAGACACACTAACCTGAGATTCCATAGCTTCAGTGTATGAATCCAACAAATTTCCTAGTTCCTGCCTTGTTCTCTAGTCTTTAACACTCCCACATGAAGTATATTAGAGTAACCTTTCACATGCATTTTAAATGCGGAAGAACCTACAATGGTTTACTGGTTTACTGCAAAAGAACCTACAATGGTTTTCCACAGCTTCTCTATGATCACATCTATATTCCTAACTCTTTATTATTTTGTCCCCAACTTCATTCACCCTTTCTATCATCTTTCATCATTATCTCAAATAATATTAAAGATAAAGGCAGCTCACATTAATTTAATAACCACTAACTGCCTTAAACTCTATTAGGCAGTTAACGAATATTTTCCTATATAACCTCAACCACTTCACTATGTGGATATTGTAATACCCTTCTTATAAGGAAGGATATTGGGATGCAGAAACGTTAGGTAAATTACCTAAGTTACACAGTAACTTTGGGAGCTAGAGTTTGAACTCAGATCTGTCTGGCTAATGATTAATGGGATCCAAATTGGGTATGGAAATGAGTGAAGCCTAAAGAAAATAAAGAGACCAGAAGAATGAAGTACAAATAACAGAGAATACCAATGAAGTTTAAGAGCAGATTTCATTGATATAAGGAAATGACAGGTGGAAGGAGTGGGGAGGTGGTATGTGAGCAGCATGAGATTTTGGAATTAAGCATTCCAAAAAGGTAGCATGAGTTGGCCAGGGATACACGTGGCTGTGGAAAATAATGGTAGGAGTCCCTCACAGTGAAGTCAATGAGGTGAGAACTATGGTTGCCTAGAATGAAGGTCAGTTCTGGAGTGCAGCAAAACTGGAGGGGAAAGTTCCCTTCAAATGCGGGCGTAGTCTACATACACGAGCGTTGCCATCGGCAAGGATGTGCCTGCCACGGGTGTCCGAAGACTGGAAGCCTTAACACAAAGGTGTGTTTTTTTCTTAAGAAATTGAAGACTGAGAGAGACAAATACCATATACCTCACTTATATGTGGAATCTAAAGAACAAAATAAAGGAACAAACAAACAGACTCATAGATACAGAGAACAAACTGATGGTTGCCAGAAGGGAGGGTGGCTTGAGGGGTTGCGTGAAAAGATAAAGGGATTAAGAAATACAAATTGCTAGTTACAAAACAGTTGCAGGGATGTAAAGTACAGCATAGAGAATGTAGTTAATAACATGGTAATAACTGTGTATGGTGCCAGGTGGGTGCTAGACTAATCGGGGATCACCGCATAAATTATATAAATGTCTAACTACTATGCTATACACCTAAAACTAACATAAAATAATACTGAATGCCAACTGTAACTGAAGAAAAATAAAATACATACATAAAGGTACTTAAAAAATAAAAAGCATGCTAATAATTTGAGTATTAGTAATTTCTATAACTGCTAATAATTTCTATAGAAGTAGAAGATAAAAGAAATCATGCTACTTACTCCATGTTTTCAAAGACCCCTATTTGAATGTGGTCATGTGTGCATACAGAATGTGATGGAATTTGGCACAGCCACAAATAGGGAGCTTGGAAAGGACACCACTAGAAGGACATACATTGTTCTTGTAATGTGATTTCAATGTCATTAGAAGAGCTTGGACTAGACAGGATTCGAGGTGGCTTTCTTTACCAGTCCTAAAACAGACGAAGCAAGGTTGTAGGAGCGATCCAGCTCCCTCAATGCACATTGTTCCCTAATTTCTTTGCAATTGTTGCCCAGTCTTTATGGGGCCACCAAATTCTGTTTTTCTTTTTTTCATTAACCCCATAATCACCAGGGTACAAATTACTTAGTATTCACTTAGTACGTGAACACAAGTGTAGGCAGCTGAACTCAAAAATGATACTTCAGACTTATGGTCCTCGTGAATGATGAGGACCAATCAACTAGATGACTTATATTTAATCATAAAAAAAAAGAAAGAAAAAAAGATAACCAACAACACAAACACATTTCAACTAATTTCACCCTATAAACAATATCAAGTATGACGATGAAACAACCTTTTTCCCCTCTGTAATAACTGGAGGAGAAGATTCAGCTTGGACAATTCAGGTGGCTCTTTCTTGACTTCTAGCCTCCCACTTAGGCATATGTTGTAATTCAATAGCAGTCAATAAAAACGCAGGAGCTCTTGCCTGCCACTCTAGCAGAAAGCAGTTCTAAGTCTCAGCCAAAGGAAACACTCTCGTCACTCAGTAGCCCTGAGCTGGAATTCAGATAACCAAAAAAGTGTACCTTGAGAAACACACATACACAAAATGTTTTGCAGTGATGGTTGATCAAAATTACAAAATAATAAAAATGATGATTCGCTTGACTCATTTAAAATTCAAAAATAATTTTCTAGGTATAAAGTAACAAAACCATTTATTTGAAGTTTTGATGGTTTGCTCTTACGTATTAATTTGTCAAAATACAGAAGTAAAGAAAATGTCAAGAATTTACCTAGCATACAATCTTGGCAGTGTTTTCTTTATCTTTTACTATGTTCTTAAAAGAGATCCTGTCATTAATTTTGCTCACTACTGTGTTTCTTTCATTCATCCATTGAGCTAATATTCATTGGAGGGCATTAAATGCTACCCATGGTATTAGGGACAAAGGCGTTTTGTTAACATTTATTAACGCAGTTCACTAAATTTTTTTCATTAAAAAGTCTCAGCACTGGATAAAAAAGCAAATTGAAAAGCAATGGTACATTAAGTGGCTCCAGTGAAACAAGAGATTTCCAATATTGCTGCACAGATGAGGATATAGACTGTGGTTACTGGAAGGTTTTCTGTATTAATCGGGAAGGAAATGTTCCCTCGACTTTTCTATTCGGATATAAAATGAATTTTAAAATGTGAATGAATCAGAGGCAAGGACGATTACATATAGCCATTCCCTAGTTTTCTTCAACATGCAAGAGGTGTGGTATTTGAATGTGGTCATGTGTGCATACAGAATGTGATGGAATTTGGCACAGCCACAAATAGGGAGCTTGGAAAGGACACCACTAGAAGGACATACATTGTTCTTGTAATGTGATACAGCGCTTCTTTCAACTTCCCTACCTAGAGTTTCACACATAATTTACAATGATTTTGCCAGGGCAGAGTATTTCAATCTAGTGAAACGTAACTAAATAACTTGGGTAGCATACCTTATCATTCAGTGAAGCTATATCCCATCCCCAGTGCAATGATGTAAGTTGCCTTTTGAACTGAAAATGACAAACCAAACAATGCTTTCTGAAAATTTCTCAGTCATCATTTTGAAACTCTTTTTTTTCCTATCTCCCACGCAAAATTTGCTTCCTATAACATTCACAATTTCTTGTAAGTGGTATTACTTAGTCTAAAAGGTTGCAAAGTACAGAGCATTTTTCCACCCATCGAAACATAAGCCCACTAACTTCCCAAGCAAGTAACGATTTCACCAGTGTGTGTGTTCAGGAATAAGGCCAGACACCTGGTCTCTATTAAGGTCCTGGAGCTCTGGTGAACTGGCCAGGAGAGCAGCACCAGCGCTTCCTTCCCCAGACACCAGCCAAAGATAGAAAGGGAAGAGAAGGACCTGAGGGACAAGATAAAATAAGGAAAGTACAATAAGGCAGACACAAGGACTACAAACAAAGGAAATCTGGACTATTAACAGATAATGTCCTGTTTAACTATTGATGGGTCATAAAATCCAACAGACTTAGGGATAGTCACAAATGGTTTAACACAGATAATAACCACGTAATATAAATCACAGTATAATACTAAGGAGCCTCATTAGCATGAATTCAAAGCTTGCTTTTAGCAAAGCAAGGCATAGTTAATAAAGCTTTATTTACATGGCCATGCCTTATTACTATTAAACAAATTTCAAACTTAAATCTCAAAAAAATGCAGAATTGGTGAATACCTTCAAAACACTGTATGTAGTTATGGGTGTGCGTGACAAAGACATAGAAAGAGTGGTTCACACTGATGTTTATTTCCTAAAATAAATAGGAAAAGCAGCTCTCGTCTATGAGATGGTCAATGACCAAGGCTGCTTCTCCCTTGAAGTTCCACCATTCCTGTGCCATCACTCTTCTCCATGTGGCCCAAGATGACTCATTAACCATCCTCACACACTGGCCAGCAGGGAGCAGAAAAGGGGAAAGGAGGACATGTGGCCTCCCCTTAAGGGCATTATCTAGAAGCTGTACACCTCACTTCTAGTCACATTCAATTAGTCAGAACTTACTCATGGGGCCACACCAGCTCCATGCAAGCCCAGGAAATAGTCTTTACTATGTGTAGATAAAATTAGGGGAGTATATTAGGATAAGAAAGGTGAAAAATGAATTTTGAGGGCATTTAGCAACCTCTAATACAGAGGACAATGGAAACTACAAAATTATTTTCATTACATGTTAAATGAAGTTTCATTTAGTGAAGTAAGCCAAATTAGATCATCTTTCCTTAAAGGAGAGAATATTTAGATGCCAAAACACATTAAAGGTATATGACACACTAAACATTTTTAAAAACACCAAAGTAAACATTTTTTCCCATTTCAGCCTCAAACTTTTTTACAGCATAGTATAGAAAATAAATAAATACACATCTCTAAGTTTAAAAATATTACTTTTGGCGCTGGAGCAAAATACTCTACCTTCCTTTGAGTGATAAACTTACGAGAGAGAGGATTATATATAAAATATAAATTGAAGTATTCTAATAAATAAACTTATCTGAATACAACCTACTTGATTTTTAAAATAATCAGTGGGTCTAAGGTACCTTAGCCCTCAGTCAGGAAAAGGTCATAGGAAGTTTTACACAACTTTCTCCAGGCACATTGCAAGATATCACCTACATCAGCAGTAAGGAGGTAGTTCAAAAAGGTGAGAAAACATTTCAACCACAATGGAACACAAGCTTCTAGGGAACTTCTAGGCCACATTTCTAGACCAGAAAATTTAACATATACAACTTGCTACAATTCTTTTTAAGCTACAATCTTACCAAAAATAAAAAATAATTTAAGTAATCATTTTTTAAAAATCTTCTATCGCCCTATGTAGTAACTGCTAAGGAGACACTATAATATCCTCTAGTGTAACAAAATATTTTAAAATACCATTTTTAAAAAAGTCATGAAATATGCCTACTTCAGGAAATATAGGTTACTTTTCCAATCTGGTTTTGTTGTTTGTGACAAAATAAACACTTAAAATAAATGTAATGAATACTGTTTATCTATACAGTTGTTTTCTCAACTGTAGTGAAGGTACAATATCAGCTCCTACACACAAAACTGCAGCTGTCCTTATGATATGGAAGAAACTCTCTTAAATTTTTTTTTTTTTCTTCTCCACTTCTATTAGAATAAGATCTGATATCAGTTAATTCCTAGCCCTGTGTCACTTCACAATTCTCCCAATTATCCTTAGGACGAACCTAAATTCTAAAAAAAAAAAAAAACCTCTCAAGTTATTTAGCATTCACTTTAATTTAAACTTTCCTATCACTGAGTCTAGCATATTGCAAAAAAAGTTTTTAAAAATACATTATCATAATTTTGGAAACATCTGCTGATAATCATTTCTAAATGATTATCCCTCTGAAGGAGAAACTCCTGCTATTGAAAGCCACTACAAGAAGTGCAAATCACTTATTATTGCTGAAAATTTAATTTAATACAGCCCTAATAACAGTATTCAAAGTGCTATCTTAAATACTGTTTTAACTCAAATACTTTGTATTAACTTTAACTTAATATAGTTAGTCAGCACACCTGTAAACCCAAGAACCCCAACTAACAATCAGGTATATTTGAACTGACTCCATTTTCACTAAACATTTACTTGGGAATTCTAATGTGTTAGATGTTAAGACACAAATAAGAGAGTTATAATGTAGAGTCATACTCTGTTCTTTCTACTCCTCCTCCATAATGCACTGCAGTCAACATCAAAACAACTTGAATTGAATCGGTGTTGAATCGGTGTTCCAAAATTGCCTAATAAGGTTGTCCCTTGTTTATGTGACAGACACTTAAATCCTTGTACTTCATTTCCTAGAGGAAGCAACATGTCCCATCAAAGCCTTTTCCTCTGTATGTAGTACTTTCCCAAGTCAGCAATACAAGGATCTGAATGTTTTTCTTCTGTTAGGGGAAGTGTTGGCAACCTTGATATAGGATCGACCTTATGAAGCGTCATATAATAACAAGAAAAATCAATCAGATTTTGTTGTGAGAGATAGGAAACAGAGGAGACCTACATTTTTTTTCTTTTAAAAAAACAATCTCTGTCCCTGAAAGTTTATTTGAACAAACCTGCAGTCTAAGATTACATTTTAATCTTTAAGTTATAAGAGAGGAAAATCGCTGATAATATATTTTTCAGAGATAAAGCCATTTTCAGGTATCCAAGTAAGGCACACACTTGCATGAAATCCAATGCTTATCTAATGAGCCTAAAGTGAAGTAACTTCAATTAAGGCACAACAAAGAAAAATGACCAAACTTAAAAATCAAACTCTGTTCTAAAAAGTTGGTCTATTCTTTCCGGTACTGAGTGCCCACTGTGCATATGGCACGGACCTTAGTATAAAATTAAAAGCAGGGAAGCACTGCCAATACAAATCAGTAGCACCAAACTGCAAAATAAACAGCTAACACATGAAATACCCAAAATGCAAAACTTGTGTCATTTAAATGTGAAATGCTGTGGTATGCTATCCAGAGTAACTTCCTTTCTGGTTATTTTTTTCCGATCTATAACTTACACCTCCCGCCATCAGAAACATAATCATGCTCATAGTCAAAAAGTCAGAGAGCATAAGAGAAAAAGAAAGTATAAAAAGGAAACCCAAATCCCCACATTCCCATTCTGCTGAGATACCCAAAACCACAGGACCCCAACACAACACACTTTCACATACTCCTGATGTAGGTGCGTGCGTTCTACTCCTTTATGGCTTACATGACACCGCTGCCCTGCCTATCTTACTGCTACTCAACCCTCGAGTATCAGCTCATATATTATTTCCACTGGAAGTCTTCCCTGATCCCCAAGTGGGCTCAGGTGCCCCCCTCTCTTTGAATCCTGAGGACACTGCATGTCCCTCAACTAGATTTAGGACATTTGAAGAACCAAAACAGAACTCTGTTTCTACACTACCAACTACAGTGTTTTGACAAAGAGTAGAAGCTAAAAAAAATTCAAGTGACAGCCCTCAACTGTTCAAAAAATGCGTCAAGAACTTCAACTACACTCTGAAAGACAGGTGACATAAGTGGGAAAAGGAAGAAATCTTAACAAACATTGACAATACTAATTGGAACAACAATTTCAGATACAGTGGTCAAAGAAGACCCATCGAAGGAGCCAATAGGTTCCATTTCTTGACCTAAAAATGTGAAGTGTCCTGGAAAGAGCTTTTCAGGAAGGGGAAGCAATTCAAAGAGGCAACAAGGTGGAAAAAATCATGGCTCAATCTGGGAAATAAAATTAGACAAGTTAGACTGAACTTTAAATGTTATTCAAGAGTATGCAAGAAAATAGCGTGATCTTTTTTTTAATTATATCAAATAAAGGGAACAAAATAAACAAAGCTATAAGGAAGGAATGCTGTAGTATGGGATACTGACTAATGGATGAAGGTAGAGAACATGATTCAGAAAAGTAGGGTAAAGCTACCAAGGTAGTCAAAGCAGTTTCAGGTTGACACAACTGCAAATAAGGAACCATTAAAAAATGTTATAAAAATAATCTGACATGATACAACTATAAAGGATGGCAATTCTTTCAAGACAGAATAAAGTAATGCCTGAATGCTATTCACCTGCTTCATGAAGACAGATTTGTATCAAAGACCCCGTAGATAATATATTCAAAATATTATGCTCCTTAACTTAAAAGTTACCACCAAGAAACTACTTAATAGTACTTTATTATAGGGACTTTGAAATTTTACTTTAATTGGCATTAAGAAGAACTATAATATGGATGCATTGGGTTCCAATTTAGTACTTCCCAGTAAAACTCTTAAATATACTAACTTTAAGCAGTACAGTACACCAAGTAATTAAATGTTTGGAAAGTGATTTCCCTTGTAATTGTGATGTTTCTATGCTATGTCGTTCTATGCTAAAACACATTCCAGACAATGGTTCTAATTATGGATCAGCAGGCAAAAGAGTGATGCATGTGGCTGCAAGGCCTTTTTCATCCTTTCTAAAATGGCACATGAAAATAATCCTCAACTGATTAAAAGAAATATCACACAAGATTAACAAACCCAATTTAATTAAATTTCTCTGCCCTAATAACTATTCTCTGCCCTAATAACTATTAAATTTTCTCTTCAAGCCCCAGAAAGAAAACAAAACTGAACAAAAGAAAAACCAACAATAGCCCCTGTCCACACAGAGGTTTAACCATGCCTGCCAAATTTTAAGATGCTCCTTAAATAACATGTGTCTTGAGATTAGTGTGTATTCATTCCTCTTCTGTTAATACATAGTTATTCAATACCTACTATGTGTAGGAACTGGAGTAGGCACTAGGGAGAGAGTGGTGAAGACAGACTCATATAAATTATGACAGGTTCTGGAAAAGGAGAACGAAGTACCATGAGAGAAAATAATGTGCAAAATAATTTAGAGTGATCAGTCAAGGAAGGCCTCGCTGAGGAACTGACATTTAAGTTATGATCTGAAGGATGAGCAAGAGTTAGACAGCTGAAAATATTTTCAGGCAGATGACGCTGTGGATATGTGGAGGTCCTGAAAGCCTGAAGAACTGAAAAATGGCTTAAGTGGCTGGAGCAAAAAGTCCTGAGAGAAACTGGCTTGAGGTGGGGCTAGACAGGCAGATAATGGAGAAATATAAATGATAAACCATTCATATGAATAGTGTTTTTTGTCATGTTTTTTCTCAAGGTTATTGCCATCATAATTTCCATTCATTTCAACCATATGGTCTCATATAACGAGAATAGATTTTGAGGTCAGCAAATAAAAACTACAACTCATTTCGGCAGGCTGGTTCTAAAGAGCATGCCAGGATTTTGCTTCAAGCTGAACAGTGAAAAGCAAACCAAGATTCTTTCTCTGGGACAAACAGGCTTATTGATTCCCATGACCAGTGAAAACTAAAGACAAAATTAAAGACTTTTAATGTAAGATCAAAATGAATGATTTTTACTTTTTTTACAACCCAATTTGGCATACAGACACTTGGTAGGATATTCTCTTTCTGCTGTAATCAGTTTCATTTTCTGAATAAGAAATGGTGTTAAGATTTGTTTTCAGTATCCAGGGGTATTTTAAGTATAAATGTGTGTGTTTAATCCTGATTTGAAAAAAAGTTAAGACTCAGATTCTTAGACATTTTCCTTAGAATTCAAATAATTTTATTCATGGAAACTTCAAAAATATGATGTTTCTCTTTTAAATCCACTGACATCGATAATGAATTAATTAAAGAGAAGGCTTTTTTTTAAATCTTAAAGGAGTATAAATTTTAAAATGAAAATTCTAAGTTTTATGTAACAGTTTCTTCTGAAACAGTTAAACAATCGCTTAAAAAAATATCCCAAAGGATTTAGAACTTCATAATTAAGTAAAAACTTTAATGTTTCTTTAAAAAGAAGAAACTGAAAGTTACTATTTTCCTAGATCTTAAGATTGCTAGGTCCAGAATAAACTGGCCTTCTCAAATTATCAACTAAACAGCCTTTCTGTTTTGCTGGTAATTTTTTTTCTTACTGCAAAAGATCTCTTTAACTCCACATCCTTAAAAACTTTTATGAAAATGTCCCCGTTGTACATTAAAATGAGCTCAAGAATTTGAAAACACAATGTTTAACGACTGGGTTAAACTCTGGTGATATAATAACACACGACACAGGGAAAACCTAGCCTAATAAGAATGTCAGAACTCGGCACTTCTTCTACCGTATTGACTTCATCTGGAGAAACAGTTCTTATAACTCCATAACACAAGAGTACAGCAGACTTCCTGATGGTAAATTTCTAGGGCTTTCACTCAGAATCCAAGCAACTATTCTGTACATAGTTATACACAGTAGTTGGTATTGGTCCAATCAAACAACGTTAAGTGCTACTTAAACCAACAAAAGAACTGAAGGAAACACAAATATAGTAGTATATCTACCAACTAAAGAGAAACCAGAAGTTTAATATGACCAAATGGAGGAGGGAGTGAGCTACATAATAATGTTATCATGTTATATTTAAAACAAATTTTAGCACAAAATTCACTATATAAGTTGATTACAAACCCAAAATGAAAAGGAAACAAAAAAGGACTCATTCATGTTAAAAAAAAAAAAAATACACAACGTGTGTAGGTCTTTCAAAATTCTAATGTTATCTGCTCTAAAGTTTATACCAGTAAAAGAAAGTCGCCTTCAACTTTAACTTTACTACTACCATATCACGAGAGACTCTATATTCTTCAGAAATGCTGTATGGGGAAAGCAGAAATGCTTGAGGGGAAAAAACTCATCTACTGGACCTTTCACTGGAAGCTTTTCTTATGCACCAATTAAACTATGAATGCATTCTGTCCCCTGAGCTGGTGAGTTGTACAAAGTATGTAATATTTTGCAACTGAAGGAGTCTGCCTTTAGCGTATCACTTGTTAACGTCCATAAACTATCCGTACCAGGCCTTTTTGAAGGCTCTTTATTTTTATTTTAATGGTGAGAAGCAAGTGTTTTTCTAAGGTCTTTATATTATTTGCACAGATGAAAAGAAATGTGTAATTCTATGAAAAATAACATGAGAAGGCTTCATATATGAATTTATTTTCTTATATAATGAATATCCTCAAATACTACCTTCAATCTGGAAAAAATAACTTTGAAGTCATAGTTCACAAAAGGTCTTTGTGAAAATTGAAGAACTGAGTTTTGAATTATGTAACAACTACTATCTCACAGTGAAGAAAATCTCCAGTAGAGCTGTAGGAAATTAAAAATAATGACCATGGAGAAAAATGGACATGAGCTTACTAAAAGAAGAGATAAGATACAAAAGAAATTGTCAAGTGTTTAAAACAAATCAACTTGATTCCCACTAAAAATTTAAAATAGTATTTAAAATTAATTAGAAAATTAGTTTTACTCTAAGGCACACTGGGACTCAGAAAATTTTTTACACTCTTAAAAATATAACCTACTAGCTCCAGATGAACTTTCAACCACATGTAGCAGATTGTTGACATATTAAAATACTTGGTGTACATTCTGCTTCTGTCCAAGCTTCAATGACCTGCAGCGAATTGGAAACTTCCTAAAATAACATCTAATTAAAATACTTTACAGTCGTTTGAAATTGTAATACAGCAAATAAAGTCCTTCTCTCACCTTGTTTACTTGCCATCTGCCTCTCTCTTAAATCTCAAGTACTGAAAAATGCTAAAAGAATTCTAGTTATTTTAATCCCACCTAAATGACAGTTTACAACAAACGCATGCAAAGAAGAAGTGAACTTGCTGTTGGTAGGATGCCACACATACAGTAGAGAAAGTAAATAAAGAGCTGTTACATAATGGAAAGTTATCAGGAACATAAGACACAGAGGATCTTCAAACATACTGGTTACCTTGGGTGATTAAAGGAAAACACCGTTTGCCTTTTGTGTCTCACCTGTAAAGCTTAACTTCCCAATCTTAAAGTCATGTCAAAGATGTACAAGGAACACCACGTTGTACAACTCCCTGGAATGCCATTTGTCTTAGGAAACAGCAAATGGATCAAGACAGATCTGCCTAGGCCACCTTCTCTTTGTTAATGGTTTCTGAAGTCAGAAAACCCATTCAATCAAGCCCAGGAACCCATTCTTCTCTTTCATATGCTACTGAGGACTTCCTGATCCCTAATCAAAATAATGGTGGTTATCTGTGTCTAAAACCACCTCCCAAAAAATAAAATGTGGATTTGGGAGTGTTCCCAAACTTGTCATATTAAATAAAACTAAATTTTATTATGTAATAGGAACTATCAAGAACAATTAAAAACAACTGAAGGAGGTTCCAAAATTAGTTGGTACAAATACCATGCACACACCACAGAGGCAACGTGAAACAAGAGTATACGTCTTAAGAATCAGGTTTTGACCTCCAGGGTTATAGGAACAGCAAAACTATTTGGCAAATATTTTAGGGCAAGTTTTAGATCTAAAGTATAGCCTGGGAAAAGGATGGCCAATCAAAATGGTAAAGCTGAGATGACTGACATCCCACACTAGTTAACTTACAAAAACACAGAAAACCACCCCCACGTTGGTATAGTGAGTCAAAACAAACTGCTGACAAATCCTTACAGCTATGTGAGGGGGCGCAACAATAATACACAGTGAGAACACACAGGCCTCTGTTTTCCTTTAAAGTCTGTTTCTAAGTCTGCATGGTTGATACAAGAGAACAGCAATTCCTTTCTTTAAAAGCCCTGTCTACATATTCTGAATGTCTGATGTCCCTTAGAGCTGGTATGCGCTTGCCAAAATACATGCATGCATACATACATACATACATACATACATACATACAGCAGCATATATGGCAAGAATACCAGGTCCAATGGTCCAACTTTCTTTTAAGAAAAAGAGATGGCAGTTGAGTAAATACATAAATACGAAAACATCTTCTTCGCTAAAATCTGGAAACTAATTTGCAAATTTGAAAATCCTCATCTGTATCAGGGAACCCCCATCAGTAAGAACACAAGAGGATAGCAATAAGCCATTTTTTATTTGTGCCCACGTATTTATGCACTCCCTGAAGAGTTGCAAATGATGTAACGACCATCTGCTGCACAGCAAGCTATAAAAAGGATGAAGCACTTCTGTCAATAATATATGCCAAATGAAACTGCACTATTCATGTCGAAAGCATACAGTTTTGGAGGATTCCCCAGTTGCTGAAAAGTCCTGTGTATTCAGAGTCATCAATACAACATAGCACAGAAACAAAAACAGTCTTTGAAGAAATGTTAAAATAAGAATAAGAGGAAGTGAGAACACTGGTGGAGAGCTCAGAAGGAGAACTAAGTCAGTAGGAAAGCCGTGCAACATGCTCATGGCCACGTGTAGTTTGTGAGAGCAGGCAGAATGGCGAAGCTCTAAGTTATTCAGGGGTTATTTTACAGATGCTGAGGGTAACTACAAGGACGTTCCATTAAAGAGGTGCTTCCACACCGTAGTAACCTCACCAGCTTTATCCAAACGTGTCACTCCGGTAAGGACATTTTGTATACACGCAGATTTAAGAACTACTTTAAAGTATAATTACTCTATAATAAATAATGGTATTACTACGCTTATGGGTATTTTTTCCTCCTAAACTCAATGGCACTCATTGCCAAATCTGAAGAAGATGATATTCAGAATTTATCCACAAATTCTTAAAAGGTAGTCTCTTTGGACACTTCACCAGACACTTCACCAGACACTTTCCTGTCTCCTGTTTCCAGGCCCCAGAATAACATAATCCATGCATAAATCAGGATTTTGGAATAATCCTACAGTAACTCTAGAGAAATAATCATGCATTTTATGAATGTTTGCCAACTATGGAGCACTGATCTATGGGAGTTAGTTGCAAAGGAGAAAAAGTAATTTTTGCCTTTAAAGAATTTATGATGAGACAGACATTTAAGATGACCTATCTCTCCACCATTTTAAAAAGAGAGCAACAGTTGACAGTATATAGTTAAGTGCCACATGAAAGGCCTTGATAAATGCTATGCTCAGAGGAAAAACAGCCGTTTTGGAAAGAGTGATCAGAAAATGCTGAAAAAAGATGGGGTGGGGGCAGAGTAGGATCTTTAGCTCAGTAAGGATCTACATAAACAGAAGGGTCATAGGAAGAGAAAGGGAAAATGGCAGCACAAAAGGCTAGCGTGCAAAATTAAAGTCTAAGGTAGTGATTAGGCCAATCTGAAAATAATATAAAAAGGATTTCAATCCTTCTTGTGCCAACAACATTCCTCCAACGGCCTTACAGAAATTTATCTTTATGGGGATCCTTTAACTTACAACTGGAAATGGATCCCCACAATGATGATAAAGGAAGCTTAGTAAAGTGAAAAGAGTTCTGAACAGATCCAGGATTCTAATCCCATCTGTCCATCTCAATAATCTCTGGTAAACGTATATATAAAAGAAGATCTGACTTGGGGATTCTAAGAGCAGGCAGGTCATCAGAAATACCTGGAGCACTTTTAACAAATGTGGATACTCAGAGCCCAACTGGTCAAGACAGAGGTATTACAGGAAGTCAGGGATCTGGACTCAATCATTCCAGAGGATTAGAACACATCATCTGTGCATGGACTGTGCAGGGAAGCCATTAGACTACACGACTGCCAAGGACGCTAGTGACCTATCTTGTGTTAAAACAACAACAAAAAACACACACCAAAAAAACCTACAAAAAAGTTTAAATGTATTGCATTTTAAAATTATCATATACATAAGAAGACTGACATAAAATAGGAAATGGGGGTCTAATAAGGCTTTGGTTCTCAATCACTGACTACCTGCCATTAACATTTTATTGCCCTTAGAATATCACAATGGTCAGTCACTCATAAAACAGTAGTGGTAGAAATAGGGGAGAAAAGAAAATCAAGACAAAGAAAATGTTGAAAGTTTGTAAATGCCAAGTTTCCAAGTCTGCTGTAGAAGAGTATGTCAATAGTGCAGTGGTCAGTAAGACTTTTCAATAAAGGCCCAGAGAGTAAATATTTTCAGTTTTGTGACCATACAGTCTCATGGCAACAGCTCACTTCTGTCACTGTAGTTAGAATGTACATGTGCCACTGACATTTTATTTACAGAAAGAAGCGCAGGCTGGGTCTGGCCCACAGGCTGTAGTTTACCAAATATTAATAAAGTGGGCAAAAAGTATTGTG
Source organism: Rhinolophus hipposideros (assembly GCF_964194185.1). NCBI lineage: Eukaryota > Metazoa > Chordata > Mammalia > Chiroptera > Rhinolophidae > Rhinolophus > Rhinolophus hipposideros. Next base: position 34,953,209 of record NC_138048.1, read on the forward strand.
ATAAACTAGCAACTTCAAGACTTTGGTTGCTTTACAAAAACATAATTTTTACATATCCAACTGTGGGGAGAACAAAACTAAAATCATAATTATGCAGTGAAAAACATTCACACAAAAATTGGTAAGGAGAATTTGCTGTTTCTTAAGACCTGAATCTATGCAAACTTATTTGAATCAGACAAAAGAGATCTGGCTGACCAAAATGGAGATCTTTGGTCAAATTAGTTTTCTGAAATTTCTGGAAAAAAATAAACTTGACAGTTCCCCACATGTTGTTACAATCATAGAAAATTCAATATGTTCCATAAAAAAAACTTTTAGAACAAAAACTCAATGTTTGTAGCATATGCAAAATAAGCTAACATTTTATTTTTGTTAATATATTTCAGAAAAAAATACTTATGTAATCTTTCCTATATCCTCAAAGAAAGAAAACGACAATGTTCATCTAAAGAAATTAAAAGCTTAAAAAAATCACAGGCAACATTTCCCACACACACATACACAGAGACACAAACACATACAAAGGCATGCTTCAGAAATGAAGCTTTAAATAAACAGTGTTGAATTTAACGAATATAAGCTATCTTGTTTAAAAAAAAGTTGCACTTACTGACCATTTGACACACAATATTAACACTGGTTTAATAAAGATGAGACAACACCTCATTTTCACAAGTATAAAACATACTAATTGTTCAAATGTGAAACAAAACTGAAAAAAGGTTTACAATACTGATATCCTTCAGATGCCAACAGCTGCAGCTCCCACATGCCAACTGGTAATGAGACCTCATTTAGAAATACCCCACGCATATATACAATTCCTGTCAAGTCATGTAAGCTCCACTCAATTTAGCTTCTCTAGATAGAAAACGGAGTTGGAATATTTATCTCGCATCTGAGATATAGACATTGATAACAAAGATAATGATATAATTCTTATAAAACATACCGTGTTTCCCCAAAAATAAGACCTAGTCGGACAATCAGCTCTAATGCGTCTTTTTGGAGCAAAAATTAATATAAGACCCGGTCTTATTTTACTGTAAGTAAAATTATATTATGTAATATCCGGTCTTATATTGATGTTTGCACTTCTAAGACGCATTAAAGGTGATGTCCGGTTAGGTCTTATTTTGGGGGAAACAAGGTAATTTCAATCTTCCTCACGAACTCATTATTTGCTTTCAATTATTTGGTTCTAAACAGAAGTTAACAGTACTCAAATGTTTTAAAGAGAATAAGGCAATACTCAAGAAAAAAGAAAACAATTGTTTTCTTTTAAAAGATAATGAGTTTGAGATGAAACTGTCCTAGTATATTTGTTCCTTCTTTTATATTTATTTATTTTTTCCTCAAAAGGCATCAAGAACAGAAAAAAATGATGTACACGAAAAAGTTTTCACTATTGTTCTAGATGTCACATTTTTTTTCAGGCCTAAGAAGACCTAAGAGAAATGTGCTGGAGAGAGCAAATCAAGTGGAAAGGTTCCAGAACATTCTTTTGATCAATGATAGAAAGAGGACAGCCATAGGTGGTGCTGCCCTTTTTTCCTCAAGTCTTGTAGCCTTAAAAACTATGGAGCTCCAGCAGGAATTCTACAACCACAAGGTGACTAGAATAAAGGCAAACCCTAATACTAAGCAAGATTCCAAAGCCAGGAAAAACGTAAGTGTCTTGACAGCGTGTTGAGAGATATAAGTAAACTACTGTGGGTCGGGTATTGTTACTTTTAGCCAAACACATTCCTAATTGATGCAACTTATTTACTCAGTCTATGTGGATAAAACACTTTTAAAATTTTACCATCCAAATTTTGTATTAATACTTTAAGCCAAGAGTTGGCAAACTACGGCCCAGATGCCAAATTTAGTCTACCATGTTTTTGTAAATAAAGTTTTATTAAAACACAGCCATTCCAATTCATTTACATATTGTCTATGCCTGCTTTCCTACTATAAAAGCAAAGTTGAGTAGTTGCCAGAGACCATCTGACAGAGTCTAAAATATTTACTATCTAGTTCTGTACAGTTTGCTGACCCCTGGAACGTTTAACCCAATTAACATTCCATTTTGAGAAACATTTACTTTTGTTTAAGCTAAAATCCTTGAATTGATTCACTGAGATCTTAATTTAAAATCATACTTATAATACTTTGCATCTTAGTATTAGAGACTCAAAGAGAATGTGAAATGTACCCTTCTCCATGCCACCAACACAGAAAGCACCTCCCACCTCCTTTTTTTATTTGAAACACATAAAATTTTGTAAACAGATTTAATAATGTAAGTCATAATTTACTATTTTAAACTTCCAGAGTTTATCACAAAATAAAATAATAAAACAGGAATTTTTAATCAAGGATAATCAGGGCTATTAATATAACTTTCAATTAAATATACATAGTTATAGTATTAATAATTTCTAAAGAGAGGTGGCATTTTATACATTAAAATCAGTTAAGAATGTTACATTATAACAAAGTAATTATAAATTCTCTTATGTCATGTATATGAAAGTTTTTTATTGATGAAAGTTAAATTCACCAAGCTTTTCAATATATGCTTAAAAATTAATCAATAAACTAATTCACCATGCTTTTTATTATAAACCTGAAAACAAAACTACAAACATATTGAGCTACAGGTCATTCAAAAAAATAATTTTAAGCAATTTTGTTTGGCATTATCTAACAAAGTTTTCACACTTTCATAAACATACTCCAGTGAGTTTCAATTTTCTTCTCCTTAGTTTAAATTTTACACTGCCTTATTTTCACTGTTAGAGGTTGAATTGTGTCCCCTAAAAAGATATATTGAAATTCTAATCTCAACCCTACCTGTGAATATGAACTTATTTAGAAATAGTGTCTCAGTAGATACAAGAAAGTTAAGACAGGGTCATTAGCCCAGGCCCTGCTCCAATATGGCTGCTCTTCTTGTAAGAAGGGAGAAATTTTGACTCACCCACATAGAGAACACCAGAGGAAGACAGAGACTGAAGTTATGCTGCCACAAGCCAAGGAATGCCTGGGGCTACCAGAAGCTAAAAAAGTCTTGGAAACATCCTGCCCCAAAGGGTTTGGAGGAAGCAGAGCCATGCGGACACCTTAATTTCAGACCTCTAGAATCCAGAACTGTGAGAGAATCAACTTATTGTTATTTAAGCCATTCAGTTTGTGGTATGTACTGTGTTACAATAGACCTAGGAAACTAATGCAGCCACAATTCTGTGAGTACAATATTCACATGATCAGATATTCAAAGTAACACAGTTCAATAATAAATCTAAATTATCTTTGTTTAACCTGTGCCTTAATGGTTCAACCAAACAAGACAGGCAACCTCAATCTCTTTTTATTATTTGAATCCATAAGTGTGAACCTTTTGTAATGACCTCCTACATGTATACTGCAAGCTATATGTGTATAAATGCAAACTCAAACAAGAACGCATGCTCTAGCAATGAGTTGAAAGAGACCAAAGATTAACATTAAAAATGGGCTTAGAGGTGGGGTAGCCAGATGGCTCAGCTGGTTAGAGTACGAGCTCTGGACAATGGGGTTGCCGGTTCAATACCCGCATGCAAATGGTGGGCTGCGCCCCCTGCAACTAAAGATTGAAAACGGTGACTGCTCTTTGAGCTGAGCTGCACCCTCCACAACTAGATTGAAGGACAACGACTTGGAGCTGATGGGCCCTGGAGAAACATACTGTTCCCCAATAAAAATTAAAAATAAAATAAAAATAAATTAAAAAAAATAAAATCTTAAAATAAAAATGGGCTTAGAAAACAGTATTTCTGAAGCCATTATTTCAAAACAGATGCGAATACACTTTTATGACCTACCCAATTCCTGCAGGATGCTAATCTGTTTGGATTCCTAGAAACTCCACTTCTTTGGTAAATGGCTAAAAAGAAAAAGATGCTTCTAGGGCTAGATTTCCGAGCATTCCTCAGGCTATAGGATTATCACTGCAGCCTGTCTGTTTTATAAACAGACTTTAATTTGGTTTTGTAAAAAACTGCCAAAGGAGCTTTCTTTAACTAAATAACAAATCTGCCACTTGAAAGACATCATTCATCAACCTTCTTTGTGGGAGTATTGTTATTATGAAACTAAAAACAGGCATTCTTTCTTAAGTGCTTCTGGATTTTAATTATCAAATTTGAATGTCATCAGATATTTACTGAAAGGAAAACATCAATTTTAATAAGCTGCCTTAAGACTGAAAACATAAAAGGTATTCAACCATAACGCCAAGTTCACTTGAGTCGTGTGAGTTGGCTTATTGTCTTATAATACAGTGGTGATCACTCTCAGGAATTTATAAACATTTGATAAACTAAACTGCAAGAAAAATATTCTCTAATTTTAAAATAAAATCCAATATCATGTGTTCATATTATTTGACTTGGAAGGAAATTAAATAAATTGCAATAAAACTTTTAACAACTAATAAAGAGTTTGGGGCTGAATGGTATCAAGACAGGGCTGAAAGAAAAGTAAGTGAAATAAATAACAAATAGGTTAAATGTGAACATTTTATTTAAAAACAGTGGCTTTAGTTTTAAGTTATATCTGAATAATTTGTACTCTTTTGTATTTTGATACTATGCCCCAAAAGGAAACTGCTGGGGAAAACCCCATTCACTTTTCACTTGCATGAAAATCAACAAGAAAATCATTCTGTATCTGGTTAGCAAGGCAGCATGGACGTAGTTAGCCATAAAGTCCTTAACAGTCAAAGATTCTGCAAGTTCTCACCTGCCCACTCTAACAGACTCTCTTTGTTTAACTTGAAAACATTTGTCTAAATAACTTTCTTGTGGACTCTATTTGATAGTGTTAAAGAACTAAGCCCCTTCATTTCCAAACTTTAAAAAAGTACTTTCACATCTCCCAGATGCTTGAAATATGAATGAAAGCATTCTTATCAAGACTTAAAAAACTTTTTATTCATTTATAGTTAGTCAATTTCAGGAAGATGTTCAAGTGTTCTAAAGAAAATTCCATCTCGTACATGGCTGACATACTTCTTTCTACTTTAAAAGGATTGACTACTATTTATCCTCTGAACTCAAGTTATACATTATTATTTTAAAATATCAAAAATTAATCTTTTAATTCCTTTAGACTACCACTGAAAAGGAAAATATACACCTAGAATACACACAAATATAGAAAAACAGCAACTGTACATGTTTAGATTAAAATACTTAGATTCAAAAAAAGATCAGTAACCTATTTTCATTTATTTAGAAATCATATTTTTATACTTGTAACTTGTCTCTTGTCCTCATGAAATGCAAAAGAACTGCAATTTTCACCATTTGTAAATAAAAAAAGAGAAATAGACTGGGTAAATTTTTTAAATGTACATTATTCTTAAAATGAATATAAAGCATTTCCTCTCATGCATCATTAAATAATAGATATTTCATAGAATAAATGGAATTCATTCAATAGTGCACCAATTATTTATAAAAGACATAACCCTAAGATTAATTCTCCTGTAAATGATTACCGTAATAACAAAAACAAAATTTCTACTATAAACTACTACTGAATTTGAAAAATTAATAAACTAATGTATTAACAGCAAACTACATCTTCTATAATGTTGAAATATCTCAGCCAAAAAATATTGTGACTATCCAGAAAATAATTTAAAGGCTGAAAAAACATAGATCGGAGTCAGGAAATCAACCAAGCTTACAAAAAACACTTGGAGCAGAAATGGGATCAGACCCTGAGATTCCTGCCTTCAGTTCAACAGCACTCTTTCCTCATTTCCTTCTCACAGTGCACAGAACTGCCTATGAGAAAATGTGGAATTAAGTGACATTATAAACAAGGCCATTAACCTGTGGGGTCCAGTAACAATTAAAACCATTACATAAAGCCCAAATTGTGCAAACAGGGGAACCTCTTTATGTGGCTAAACTGAAAACCCATGAGGAATTTCAAAACTACTTCAATGACCGTGTAATCAACACTTTGTTTTTATACAAATTTAAACATTTACATTAATGCAACATTATTCTTTGGCCAAAGTGATGTTGTCATAAAGCGGTAAAAAGAAAGAAAGGGGGTTTGTCTGCAAATTTGTGTTTTGTTGTTGCTTTTATTGTTATTGTTGTAGCTAATGTCTTCGATTCACTTTTTAACTTAACCATGTATCTTTAATGTATCAGTTCCAAAATGTTCTTGATACACTATCTCATGAATTACAGCAGGTATAAACAGCAAGCACAGTGATTTGTAGTTCTTTAGGGGGAGAGGCACTTCATTAATGTTAACAGGTTATATACATTTTTCTTTTTTCAGCCAAATGGTCAACAGAGAAAAAAAGATGTTTTTTTCCTGAAAGATTTTAAATAAAGGCTAGCATCTCCTAGAACTAATTTGATGCTAAAATACCTTTTTCCGAAAAAAAAAAATCTTAATTGGAATGAATATTATTATACAAGCTATGCAAACTATGATTTGTTTCTACAACACACGTGCCTAAGAAATGGTCCAGGTCTTTGAAATGACATTAATAATAACAACATTTATGTATTACTCTCTGGCACAAATATTTTAAAAGCCTTTATTTTCTTCACAGTAGGTTATCAAATGCAGAACTATTTTCCACCTCAGTTGACTTTTGGTTTTGTTTCAGTGGTTGTAAACCAGAGTGTGGGAGGGGGAAAAAATGGGTTGTAGCACTCTGGTTCACTGAAGCAGTTCTAAAATACGGAAAATCCGAATATCATTAGGCCATCTCCTCAGTGTGTTCCTAAAATCACTGTCCAACAGCAGGATTTGCAGAGCCGGTGATTAATACATAACATGTTATAAGAAAGAGTAAATGTTACTATTAAAATGGTTAACGGATGAAACTGCCAGCAAACCACTGAAGAAAGGCACCTCCTTCAGTGTTAACATTTGTCAGCTATAACTGCCCTCACACCCACTTTGTTTTTACCACTAAAACTTTAAGCAATATGATATAAAGTTTCTCCTCTTTGTGCCTGAAACTACTATAAATTCTACCTTTTCTACAACATTCCCAACCCCCACGCCACACATACGCACAAAAACCATGTGTGTGCCAAAATAAATTATTGAATTGCTCTTCCCAGAAATACCACCACAGAACGGTTTGGACACTCAGCTGGAGAAGCACCAACTCAGTGTGAGGTTCAATTGTTTGTAAGAGGAAAAAAAAAGAAAAAAATAAATAAAAACCAACTTGGGAAAAGTGATACTATAGAAGGAAGAGGTTTACTGTAAAAGTCAAGAAGGCATGCAGCCTGCCTCTACCAGCAATCATTCCACCCATTCTTAAAGCAAGAGGCTAGCATCATGTGCCCTCATTATCTATTTCAATAGTAAATAAATTCATCTATAATTTTTACCTGTCGCCTTCTACACAAGAAATACATTGCGTGCCACTTGTTATATTTATATTTCTATGTTTTTATAGTTATCACTATGTGAAACTGCTTTAAAAACTCAAGCTACTTCTATGTTAGCAATTAAAACATAGCTAGTTCAAAACGGACACCTGAATTTTTCCCATTTGCCCTCACATGTAAAGCAAATACACAAAAAAGTTTATTTTTGAATACCAAGAGCACTAAAATAAACATTTTGATTCAAGTACTCCTACAGCACAATGTTCTTCAATAAAGCACCAACTCACTAGTCATTACTGACTGGTTTAGTCAATTAACTCCAAATTACTATTTTTACTATGACTGCCCTTCATTTTTAGCTGAATACCAATGTCCTTAGTGACATTACTTGCAGAATAAAAAAAGATTGTTCAGAGAATTTATAATATTCCCAATAATTAGTTTGTCTTTCATGTTAGATAAGTCACTCTACTAAATAGAATACTCTGATGCCTAAGAACCCTGAGAACATTCTAAATTTCTTTTCTATTTTACAGAACAAAATGCCCAAGAGCTCCACGTACAATAGCACTCTTTAGCCTCAGTTTGCATTTGGAATCTTAAGGGAAGCTGGAAGTGAATGTGTAAAAATCCATTACTACCAAAAGAAACATAAACCAAAAATCGATGTCCTTGTTACAGTGTACCAATAATGGTACATTATGAATTATGATTAGATATTTATCAAATGTCAGTTTTGCATAAACACAGCTGGCCACAGAACAGTATCAGAAAATGGGACACAGATGACAGTAAAATCCAATTAGGAATATGCTACACCAGCATAGAAACTAATAAACTTTGTCTTATGGTTGAATTTAGGAGAGTGACAAAATTTTCTTGGACAACTTAAAACACAGAATTTAGAATTGCCTAAATGTGATCATGATCATCTATCATCATCTATGGAAATCTACACACAACCAAAATTTACAGAGATTCCCCCATGATATGCTCCCACAGAAAAGCCCAAAATATCAAAATTTACAAATGAAATGGTTGTTATAAGACATCTAATGAATTAGAAAATGTTTGAAGTTACCAATGATGTAAAAGTGGGATACAAGTTTACCACATCATATATTACTACATCCAATTAAAACGTTGTACCAACTCCAATTCCTAGACCTAGAAGTTACACACCTTCTCATTGCCCTGATACCCTAAAATGTAAAGTATAGTGGATTACTTTGCTGGATCAGGAAGAATTTCAGGGCTACTAAACCTAAATAAGAATTGTAAAGGTATTTCTAAAACAACTTAGTTTTATTAGATCGATGGAAGAACTACAAAGTGAAAATATGGTTTTAAACATAAACATCTGACTTCCCATACCCCGTTTCCCTGAAAATGAGACCTAGCCGGACAATCAGCTCAAGTGCATCTTTTGGAGAAAAAAATTAATACAAAACCCGGTCTCATAAAAGACCGGGTCTTATATTATATTAGACTTATATAAGACTATTATATTATATTAAATTATATTATATTATACTATATTATATTATACCAGGTCTTATATTATTTTTTGCTCCAAAAGACGCATTAGAGCTCATTGTCCAGCTAGGTCTTATTTTCGGAGAAACAACAGTAACACTGGCTATTCCTGAAAGGTCTATAAAAAGAAACAATCACTCTATGTTTCTACCTTACTTCTAGCTCTTTGTGGCAATCCCGCCTTAGTAGTCCTGGAGAGTCTTAGAGCTTTACAGCTAAAAGGCAACTGGAAGATTCACCACCTACAAGATGTATAAACTGGGGTCCAAGAATATTAAGTGATGAGCCCACAGTTACATAAGTAGTTAGACTCCTATGATTATGTTTGGGTTCATCATTAATTTAGAGCAAATTATAAATAAGTAAATATTTATGCCATTTTACATTTGGCAGAGGGTTTTTCTATGTTTGAATCTGATGGTTTTACTTACTCTGAGTTATCTGGCTGGTATTTACAACTTCATAATCTACACACCTAGATAACTGAATTTTGTCTTATATAATCCAATATTTCATTAGGCTAGTATTTCCCAATCTGAAAAAAAATATTAGAGGTTTCATAGAGGTTCTCCTATATGTAAGGAAACTAAAATCCACACAGGTTCAGTGACTTAAACTGAAAGTCAATTTAACTATGTTAAGATATATATTTAAATTAATACTGTATTTGTTTTTCAGTTTGGAAATCTAAATAGGTTATCACTGTCAGTGAATATTCTAGGTATATTTAAAACATCTCAGAAATGACAAACACTATTATTTTCTTTATTGGGTTTAAGATAGATCACAAAAATTAACATTGGAATAGCCAAACAACAAACTTTAATGAGAAGATTCTAAGAATTCTGGCTATAAAATAAGGAGTCAGTCAGTTGAGGTCACTTCAGTCTTTGCCACCCAGTCTAGTATGGGAATCGAAGCTAGATCTCCCACCCACATCTATCATATCCACACATTCAATTAAGACTGTGTGTTAAAGACACTGTCCCCAATATCAAATGCTCATGGATACGGAGTAACAGGAACTTTCATTCATTGTCGGTGGGAATGTAAAACAGTACAGCCACTTTGGAAGACAGTTCGGTGGTTTCTTACAAAGCTAAACATAGGTTCACCAAAAGATCAAGCAATCATGCTCCCAAGTATTTACTCCAACAAGCTACTAAAAGCTTATGCCCACACAAAAACTTGCATGTGAATATTTATAGCAGCTTTATCAATAATTGCCCAAAACTGGAAGCAACCAAGATGTCCGTCAATAGGTGAATGGCTGAACAAACTGTGGCACACCAATGTAATTCAGTATTATTCAGTGATAAAAATAAATGTGCCATCAAACTATGAAAAGACATGGGAGAACCTTAAATGCATATTGTTAAGTGAGGGAAGTCAGTCGGAAAATGTTACATACGGTATGATTTCAACTACGACTTTCTGAAGAAGGCAAAACCATAGAGAGGAGCACACGGCATTTTTGAGCAATGAAACTATTCTGTATTTCTATATGATACTGTAATAGTAGATACATGACATTATACAATGTCAAAGCCTGTGGAACTGGGCAACACAGACTGAACCCTAATATAAACTATGAACTTCAGTTAATAATTCTGTATCAATATTGGTTCATCAGTTGTAACAAGTACACCACACTATACAAGATATTAATAACCGAAATAACTGCATATGGGAACTCTGTGCTTCCTGAGTTATTTTTTTGTAAATCCAAAACTGCTCTAAAACATAATGTCTATTAAAAAACTAGGAACACTATCTCATGAACTAGGTATTACCATAAATTTATGTAAAACTGTAAGGGTTAAATAATGTGAAAAGTGAATACACATATGAAATGACATTTCCCCGCAAACACATGGTGACATTTATGCTGCCCATGAAGCAAAAAGCAAAAGAAAAATAAAGTCTGCAATATTCTTACCTGTCCTGTGACTGCTCTTCATACATCCTCTCCTTGCCTTCTTTAAAGAGTCTTATTGCCCGTTTTGACTTTTTCATTAGACTGTCAATGTAGATTTTAAAATATTCATTCTCACTGAGTTGGGCAAGTTTCTGGTTGTCATCATATTTACTCAATATAAGTCTCAAATGCTGATATGTATCAGGTAAAATATCAAGTATATATGGTGGGCTATTTTTCAACTGAAGTTTGGGATTTTGGCACAGTCTGACCTAAAAACAAAGACAAAAATAAGACATTTAATATGAATGACAATACTTTCATAGAAAAACAGAGAAACAGTACTATTTCTTCACTTTGCCTTATATAAATTTGGATCTTAAAATTACTAATGTTAACACAGAATTGACAAATATTTGCATCTATCTTAATACAATTAGAAGCCTATTTTCACAATTAGAATGCTATTTTCTTCTCCAATTCAGTTTTGTTTTTGTTTTCTTTTTTCTTTGTCATACCTTTACGTCAACCCTTGAGGTTTTCATTCTCTCTTCTACAATGTCCCACCGTTCATGAGTTAAGAAAATTTCAGGGTGCCAACTATTATATACCACCAAGTTTCTTTTTTAAATAAAAAATGAGGAAATGAGCCTCTTCTGCTAGTAACCCAATGTCTCATATGTATGAATTATTTTATTACATTGAACTTCCAGATAAAATGCTTTCATAGATTTTAGTTAATGTTTGGGTACATTGTTCTTAACCCCAAGAAGAAAAAACAAAGGGTACAATTTTAATAACTGAATTATTAAGTAATAAAAGGGTGTTCGGTCAGAATGAGTCTTTTCCACTCCACTGTTATCTCCCAGGCCTATGAACATGTGGTACATAACAGTTCTGTCATTCCATCAGGTGCCACTCAACCACTGGGGCATTTATGGCTGCCTGCAGACCTGAAAAGACCTTCTGCTTACAAGACAAGGTAGTAACTCAACTCGTATATTCACTTCCACACGTTCATGTGACTTAGTCCTTCTAACCCTTCAAACCAGGACATAAGGAACCAACCAATTAATTTTTTTTAATGAAATCATAGGGAATTGCACAAAACCATACGAGTACATAGCGTGAAGGTGCACAATCTTACCAAAGGCAAAATGTACTCATGCAGGCATATTTAGTGAGAAGTTAGTGATGTATAAATGTGAGGGTCCCAGAGATCTTACTCTCTTCTAAGGCCTTCATCTTTTTTTTTTTTTCAAATTTTCTAGAGCAATCTATTTTAAACACAACTGGTAAAGATTTCTGTCTTTTTCCAGTCTGACTCTCCTTCCATCACACTGAACCTCCTGTTGACTGGCACTGGACTAGCCATGGGCATTTTTGGAATCTGGCTAACCGGAATTTGAGTTGGAAACACATTTAGTTTTGCTTTAGTGGAAAGTATGTGTGAAGTACGCAGTCACTTCTGGAACTAGTTAAATTGTTGTCAGCTATTGTGATGAAAGAATGGCTTCAGGAACAGTTCAAGTGCCCATGGTGCTGGCTAGCCCAGACAGCAGGAAGGTCCAGGTCAAATCTGGTAATTTGCATGTGTCCAGTGGTACCCAGAATGGGAGGTATATGTATACAATGGAAGAGAATCAAAGTATAAAATGTACAGAGTCAAGATTCTCTGATGTTTATAAATTTATCAATTTTTTAAAAAATTACTTGTTGTGACTTTATTGTTCTAAAACATTTAACTTTCATACCCAATTTTGTATGTGTACTTTTATATGTGTATTCTTTGTTATTAAAAGGACCCTTCCATTTTTCAGGTTCCACAAAACATGGCTACACTGCTGAGTACTCATAAAAGTGCCTGGGCCAAATAGAAAGCAGTTGAACAATAATAATTCAAGAAGCACAAACAAAAAATCAACAAATGAAAAATACTCTTAAACTTGCTAGCTCACTTGCTTTCTTTAAGAAATAGCCATATCATGGTTTTATGGGGAGAAAAGTCTTGCTAGCGACCATTTCTCATACTAGCTGATGACAATTTTATATCTTCCTCCTCTTTGTATACAGTGCCTAAAACAGAATTGTGTAGCATATAGTATAGAACTAACAAATGGATGTACAGAAGGCTTGGTTGACTGGTTCCGGAATATTTCATATATCTATTATACATAAATAGTATGATTATATTACTTTCGCATTTTCATGATGGAACTATACTATTATTCAAGTCAATAACCCGAAAGTATAGGCATAGTTTAAACATAAAAACATGGTTTTGATCTCCTAAAGAAACAGAAAGGTTCAGACAGCAAACAACTTATTTTTACAAAAGTATAGTTAAAAGGGCTGAGGAAGCTTTGTTTACACTATTTTTGTGACACTCTGATATAGTTAGCAAAGCTCATTCTCCCCTAAAGACAGATGAAGTCACAAAGACGTCAATGATTTAACACGTCCTGGTTAATATACAATTTAGTTTTTCAATTTCTTAAAACTAAAAAATAGCATCACAAGTATGCACAAATTTCAAAAATATCACTACCAACATCCTACAGCAGGCACAGTGTAATTCAGCAACATAAAACGTGGTACAACACGTCACAGACTGAGAAGTTATTAACTTGTAGTAGGGGACTAAGCAGTTTCAAATTCATTTCTTCCACTGGTAAATATTTTAACTGATAAAAAATTCCTCCCAGGTACTTTCTTCAGACATTCCAAATCACTGTTCTTTAATATGTTCACACATTTTTAATTTTCTATTCTCTACTTGATCTTTTTCTCATTTGCTTTGTTTAAGTCGTAATTCTATCTGGGAATGTATTGCTTTATTCAGTAACATTGTTTGAATAACTACTATATACCAGGTACTGAGCTTTGTGCCAGGAAATTATAGATGACTAGAACATACTTCCTTCCTCAAGGAGTCTGGCAGAAGAGACCAAGCTCTCTATAATTAACTTAGGAGCAATGTAATTCTTGCTCTAAGGGATCTTAGTAAAGATCCTGTCCAATCCATTCATTTTCAGATTAAAAAAAAAAACAACTAAGAACTACAAAGATTAAGGAACTATTAAAAAGTCATAAATCCAACACAAGAGCCTGCATCTTCTGAATCTTAGGCTGATCTTTCTAACTATATCACAATTTAATTAGAATCAAGCATGTAATTAATGATCCCTGGCTAAACTCATTTACATTTTTATTTTATTTCATTTACAAATTTACATGAACTTTAGGACCCATTTTTTAATTCTACAACGTTTGTGTCAGGCATTGTTTCAGGCCCTAAGGAATACAGGAAGAAATAAATCACAAACATGTCCTCCCGAAGTTTTCTGGTGAAAAACACCAGTGGCTTAGAAAAGTATTACAGGAGAATGTGAGTACTATAAAGGAGAGTATGAAGGGATAGAGGAGAGACGATGCCGTTCACTCATGTCTACATGTGAGGGTCAACAAAGGCACACCTAAATTTGTAAAAGGAATATTCCAGGCAAACGGGTGTACAAAGGCTTGAGAGGAACCAGAAAGTAGGGTGTGGAAAGAGAGCAGGCAATGCAGTCATTCAAAGAGGTGTGTGTGGAAGGTCGGGGGACGGGGACAAAAAACCCATGGGTGAGTGGTACAAGTAGATCTAAAACAGGCTAGAGTCAGTTCATCAAGGCACTTAGAGGTCACAGTTTTCTAAATTTGCACTTGAGAATCGAGTGGTACAAAAAAGGATTGGTTCATTAGCAATGTTGCTTTTGAACTAAAAGGCACAACAGTTAGTATTGGAATTAGGCTACAAATGCCGTTATAGTCATTGACTCAAAAGGAATTTTAGAGCTAGCTAAAGAAGACCTTGGACATCACCAAGACCAATTCCTTCCTTCTAACATGACAACACTACAACACAGAAATGGAACCTACCTGAGTTTACTGCTCAGAACCATGATTCTGGACTTAAGAGTCAGATACTCTCTCCATAACAGTATACAACTGCCTGTTGTATTTGTTTAAACGTATTTAAAGATTTTTAAGCAGATCTTTCTGTATATGTCTTCATTGTTTGACATACATAAAAATATGCCTAATCTATACATACTCTATATGTATTTCGATAAATACATGAATATGCATTCACCATAAATATATATTCAATCAAAGCAAAGGCACATATATAAACAGGATTTACTAGTGCTACAAGAATTTTCAAAGCCATTAATTATTCTTGGAACACTCTTGAATCTTAAAGAGTTTCCTGACTGTGCCCTAATTAAAATTTCCAGCCAAAAGGTAACAGAGGTATTAGGTCACCTAACATATTTCTTGCAAACAAAGTTCAAATCAGCCCCTAAAACGTAGGAAGAAATTCTACTGAAGCAAATGCAATCTTCAACAGTAAGGAACTGTGCCTATATAATAGCCGACTTGCATTTTGAAACACACCTCACTTCATGGAGCATTCAGTTATATTAAACCAAGCAAAATACCGGGAAAGTGAAATATCCTATTTTTTTAAAGACGGTACAGAAAACCTGAAAGAATCCCGTGTCTATGTTCCTCCTGTAAATGTTGTAAAAGATTCCTTATTGCAGTTACATAATAGTACATCACCATGATAAAAAGAATCTATGAGTTCTTTAGGTTCTTTCCACTTTGATTCAGCAAATCATCACTAGTATACAAAAGTACAAACATATATGCAGCATGAAATGTAAAAAGTATAAAATCAATACAAAAGTTTCTACAAAACAAGGTTAGCATATAAAATTGGTTATGAGAATAGTGTATCAATTAAAGTACGATTTGGAGGGAACTAACAATTCCTTTGTGGTTTTCAATGAAAGTTTCTTTAGAAGACTGATATAAGAAGCACCATTAAATAATTGACTATCTGTAATTAAAATGGCAATTGTGTATTCGTTTGTTCAGGATCTCTCTTCCAAATGAGAATGAAACTTCCTTAAGGGTGGAGAACCTATCTAATCTCACTGGTCTACCTCCACACTTAATGTAGAATCTTGCATATAGATGCGCAATGTATATTTAATGAAGGGAAGGAGGAACAAGAGGAACGGAACAAAAGAAGAACCTCTCAGAAGAAGTAAGATAATGTTACAAACAGGAAATCTATAATACATTGAAGAAACCTGCCTAAAAAAATGAGTACAAAGTTTGGGGAAGAATTTGATCCTATCAAATATAGGAGGTAAAGATCCTTTTGATTTACTTCTCAAGGAAAGAGATAGAATCCTTTTACTCCATTGGAGAAGTGTGCTTGAATCTTCCCACTATGAACAGACATTAGAATCGATCAAACCTACGATGAGGCCATTTACTAGCTTTAAAACTATGCACCAGTTTCTTCTTCTGGAAACCCCTTAGAATGTTCTAATTCTTAGAAGAGAAAATGTAAAGTGCTCTGCACAGGACCTGACACATAGTTAGCACTCACGACTCTATCCTATTTCTTTTCCTTCCACATTTTATATTTTACCACAACATGGCAAAATCATAAGAATCAGAACTAAGGGTACTGACCATTTTGTTTTTAGCTCCTAAAGTTCTTCATACTGCCCTAAACCTTTAAAAAAAAGTCTGTAATGTTTTGTGCAGGAAACCAGCAAATAAGGCTGAGAAGCCCAGGGCCGTCTTCCTGATGTGGAATATAGTCCATCCATACTCACCGATGTGATTTTTTTAACAGGCAGAACATTTTACAATTATTTTTGGTATGGCTATTGGAAGATAATATGAGTGTAACAATTATTGAAATATCAATATGTTAAAGAGCTAAAAGCTTAGTCAGATATTTTCGAAACGCTTCTTTCATTACTAGGAATAACATCAGCCATTACAAATACATTAAAAAAAACTTAAAACCCTTAAAAAAATGAAAAACTCTTAAATATATGCCCAAGAGAGTAGATACAAAGAGCACTGTTGCACCATTTAAGTCACAGCGTAGTTCCTAAAATGACCTTGATGTACAGGATGAGAATGGAACAATGTTTTATTTATTTACCCACTTTAATTGGTAGAAGACCAGTTAAAATATATATTGTTCATTCTATAACATACAATTTTAAAACATGGGTTAAGCATTACAAATGTCATACCTTATATCACTTCCTGACAACCCAACGTAAAATTTACAAATTCCCTCAAAATAACTGTGTATTTCCTTCTTTCCCTTTTGTCTAAGAGGAAGTTATGTATCTACCAAGGATTTACTCTTTACTTGTTCTTAGCCTTTTTCCCTCCCACCCTTGGATGCCACTTTATCAACTATTTCTACTTCCCGAACACCTTAAATCATTTCCTACCAATATCCCTTCCCCTCAATCTACGAACCTCTCCTATAGCACCCACCACAAAGTTACGCTCTGCTCAAACTCTCAAGCTATCTATCGTAACTTTCTTCCTTCACTACTTGCCACAGTTTTAGAACAATCTTTAGATAGTCCACACACTCTTCAATCTCGACCCATCATGTAAGTGAAATTACTCTGAAAGATCAACAGTGGTCTCTACTCATGAAATTCAATGACTTCTTAAATTGTCATCCTACTGTGTTTTCTGTACTTGAATTCAATTTTCTCAGAATTTGAAACTATCTCCTTATTGAAGTTGTCTCTACCAAAAAAAATCAAAATGCTCCAATTCTTTTCCTACCTCTCTTATCACTCCTCTTTGGGATTCCTTATCACTCCTCTTTGGGATTCCTTTTCCTTCACTGCCATCGAACTGCAGATACAACATGACACACAACCAAACTTTCAATCACTATGACTTTTTTTCTGACTTTCACCTTCTACTCTGCCTTGCAAATCTCTAGCTGTTCCATAGCTTGAAATGCTACCTCTATGGGCATATCTACCAAACATATGTCTCTAGTTAACAACTTTTCTCTTGAACTGTACATTCAATTTTCTGACTTCAAAATGGATTTCTGTCTGGCATGTCGAACCCAGCATGGCCAAAAATAAACTTATCATGCACCAACTCCCAAGCTTCCTCTTTTTCTTCCTGTGTTCCTTATATCATTAAGGGCATCACTGCCTTCAGAGTTAACTAGGCTGAAAACCTCAAGAGTCACTTTCACTTCACTTTCTCTTTCATCCTTTGTCTCTGAAGGGTCACCAAAGACCTGTAGATTTTACCTTCCAAATGCCTCCCACATTTGAACCAACACTTGCCTACCTACTCTCACTTCTCTAGCTTAGCCTTTCATTTCTTGCCTAGTCTACTTTAATTCCTCTTGATCATTATTCCCACTTTTAAGTTTCTTTTCTCTTAACCCGCTTTTGTAGAGTCAATAGAATAATCTATCACACCATAGCCTTGACTTTTTGTAACTCTGCTCAAAGATTTCAATGGGTCTAGGTCTACAAAATAAATAAAGCCCGCATTGCTTAACCCAGTGGTCAAAGCCTCTTCATCTTTCTTAACTTTATCTTCTTTCACTCCTCAATCTCCCTTTACCCCGTCATTCCTTCAGCCTGATATGTCCTCCATCTCACTGGAACCGAAAACATTCAAGTTAATAGCTGGATAGTACCTCCCTCCTGTTGCACTCTACACCCACTTTTCACCCTCAGCAAGATTCACCTCCACCTCACACCATGTCACAGCCCTTACACCATATCACACCACTTACTACATTCTACAAGATGGTATGGTTATTTATAAATCTCTCTCTATAGTTGGAAAATGATAAGTGAATGATGAACTCAATAGACAGCATATAAAGCAACTCTGAAAGAAAGTAAGACGTTGATTCAAAATCTGAATGGTTAAAATTTTACACGAGTTACAAGATTACTAACTGATTACTTCTGCTAAATGTATGCCCTATATCATAAGGATAAACCAAAGTAACCCTTGGGAGGATTCCTTTAAGGATAAACCAAGGTAACTCTTGGGAGGATTCCTTTAAATCTTTTATCAAAAGCTTTTCCTAGAAGTGATAAGTACTAGCGAACTGTGGGATCACTTCATTTAGTTAAGCGCAAATTCAGAACCTAACTCCTTACTAAACAAAATTGCCCAGACACTTAATGTGTTACCATCTATCTATCCAAGTCTACCAGGAACCATGATTCTGCTAACACATAACAACTTCACTGAGGAAAAGGAACTACGGGAAGAATAATTCAAATAAATAATATTTCCTGTTCCAAGGGCCCAAGGAAGATGATATTCTCAAACCCAACAAATACAAACAATAGATATCCAAAACCTAAATTTTATTCCACATGCAATGTTCTTCCCAAAAGTATGAGGAATTCAACTTAGAAAAGAACACTTACTCTTTATTTCTTTTAAATAGTTGCATATAATCCAAGCAACTTTGATTGACAAACTTTAAAATATATTATGGTCACAGTAAAATTATAAAGATAAAGAATGAATTATATTCCAAGCCTGACAAATGTACTAAATGTACTGAGGGGAAAAGGCAGCAAAAGGCTGTTTGTCATCACTTTTTAAAGGCTTTTAAAACTCTTTCAGTAATGCGATTTCAAATAAATGACAAGGACAGCAAGACAAAAATGTAGACAGGTACTCGACTTGCTTTGCTCTTTGGTATCAATTAATTATTTTTTAATTTCCTGAACAGCCACATATGCTCAGTACATTTGGTATCTATTAGATAGAAAATTGTTTCATCCACTTTCCATCACCTGGCTAAGACGTTTGTGAAAACCATGCTCAGGAACCTCACATGAATAAATCATCATTCCTACCATACTGATTAGCAATCATTTCCTTACCCTCCTCACTTCAGCATTTCCAACAAGAGTACAACAGTGCTGTTCTGAAGGCAGTGGCCAGCAGAATCCAGACAGACAAGTGTCTGAACAGTGGCCAAAAAAACAAGGCAGTTGTTCTCTACTTTGCCCCCACTGCCCTTTGTATATAGTCTGGATTACAGCCCTTTCCGTGCTACATGGCAATCGTCCATTTATATGCCTGGCTCCGTGCTGGTGTCTGAATTCCTCAACAGGTCAACTGCACAGCTCTATCTTATCTATAACAGCTTTGAATCCCCAGGAACAAGTACTTAGTAGGAACATAGTAGGTCCTCAATAAATGTTTATTATGTGTTTCAGAAACCCCATCTCTGCAATAGCTTTCGAACAGACTCCACATTTCAGGCGTATTTGAACCTAGATGTGTATTCATGAGTAGTAGTTCTGTCACCGTATCAAACAGACATCCACTGACTTGAAGGGTCTTGGGTCAGCTACTGCCTTACACTGACACATGCAGCTAAGGCCAGAAAATATGTCTACAGGGGAGGCTTTGGAACATTCTTTTTCTACTATTCTTTTTCTCAGTGAATGTACTATGCTAACCCTCTGCAACTAAAGTTTTGTTGCACAACACTTCACATCTGGTAAGGAACACAACTGAGCAATTTCTCCTTCCTACTCTCAGCGACCTTGTATGGAAAGCCTGTTCTCTGAAAACATAACAATTAGATGGAACTGAAATCTCAGTTGACTGTTTTAAATTCTAGAGGCCCGGGAATGGTGAAACTACCCACTAGATTGTCCCCTACAATCTAAGACTGCTTCATATCCCCTGTAAAATAAGTTATTTTACTTTATATGTAGTTGAGACAGAAAGAACTTAAAGCTTGTTTTCTTATTTATACTTCTACGACCGGAGAGGCTGCACAAAAAAGGAAAAAAAAAAGCTAACTAAACACTTAACCCTGCTTTTTACATAACTTCCGGTTAGACTTAAAAGTTATGATTTTTCTGTTATTCACAAGCTAAACTCATACTATTGCAGTTATTTTACAAAACAGTTAGGTAATGTGTCAAGGGATTAACTTTTGGACTAATAATAAAGTTCCTGATGTAATCGCTAGGACAATGTTGATATTATGAACCACTTCCTTCACCACTGACAAAGAAGAAAATATAAACACATGTGGGGAACGCTTCGACGTTACACAATTAAATATATTTCCAATTAGTAATAATCAATGCCTTTTTGTGTGCTTGAGTAGCAATAAACATACTGAATTCTTTTACAATATTTATGTAATGTCCCTCCACAAAGCCCACGAATTCACTCATAAGTAAACACAGTTTTCATCATGGACATATAACGAAGACAAATGGGGAAAAGCCATACACGGCACCTTTGCCAACACCCACACCCACATTCCACTAAATACTGACTCGAGAGTAGATTTCCTTGTAAGCAAGTTTCTCAATTGGAGAGGCTAAACCCAAACCCACAAAAGGGTTAATAAAATACACAATAGTTTATTGAAGCTTAACTATCAAATAACCACCTATTTTACCATAAGTAATGGAGAAATAATTAAAAATGGGTAAAACTTATGTTAATAGCCATAGGTCAAAATTATGCACACATTTTTTAATATTTCAAAAATAATGACTTTATATTAATTATAGGTCACCACTTCCTTACATAAATCTTTTTCATTCGATGTTTTAACATTCACTCACAAATGTACAAATTCTGACCACTCAAAGAAAGGGGTGAAGAAGGAGGAGAAGCTCTCTGGTAGACTCTGACCCTTTTTTTGCCCAGTCAATAACAGATAAGTTAGAGAAAAACCTTGGATTCCTTCTCTTACGCCCAAATAATGATTTAGGCAATGAGAGTGACCTTCAATTACATACTCTTTAGAAAAAGCAAAGACAGCTATTATTGTGCCTGCCAAATATATGCAATTTTTCCAAATGCATACTCCTCATTCTTAAATATCCAATGCTAAAATCAAATCCTGACTGACCTCAAGCAGCAAGTTGCAATTCTGACACTGTGACATCATTCTGTCTGGAGCTTTAATATCACAATTTGAATAAATTGGCAGAAGCTTAAATAGGTCACAATGAAGCCCAAAACTAAGGATACTTATCTGGCAAAAATTATTCTGGCTCTGCATTTAGCACCACCAACCACAGAATGACAGGCCTATCATTCATCTATCCATCTGTACTTTCCATAAAGATAAATAAAATAAAGTAAATCTTATCAACTTCCTGTATTTGCAAATACCTCTGACAGTGGGTTTTAGTGGCAAATATTTGCATACAGTTATAAACCAAAGATGACTGTTACCATATGATTTCATGGAGGTTTTAACATATCCCTACAAAGGAGTATTTTTTTTAAACCTCCACTTCCACAATTATAAAGATATCAAGAGACCTGAATCAAACCAATTTACAATTAGCCCCAAATATCTATTATATAAAACCATAAGGTGCTAAAACATTGACCAATATATAGAGGACAGTACTACCGCTTCAAAAGCAAGAACTATTAATTATGGTTCTGACATCCAGCTTGATTTCTTCTGGTGAAATTATAGTTCATCTGAAAGCAACATGTAGAAACCACAGAGGTTTCTGATACTCTCAGCTCCACCAACTCCATCATAAATTTTCCTTTCACAATAAACAATATGCAATCAAAAAGGTTTCCTGTTTCAAAATGGAATAGATGAAAGAAACTGTGACTCTACCATTAACAACAGCAAAAAAAAAAGTTTCTTAATGAAGATGAATTCTCAAAGATGAAAATGGAAACTCTCTCAAATACTACTTCCTCACTTAAGGACTAATCTGTTTTTTCCCCTGTAAATATTCTCAGCATCATACATTGTGGTTGTCAAGAGTGGTCCATGAGAGACCTCTTAAATTACTTGTTTGCACTCCTTTGTTATCCAACAAAAACATAACTTCACATAAGATAGAACAAACACTTCCAAACTATTCTATGGCCATACACCAACAAAGAGCAGCCAACAGTAAAATCTTTGCACATCTGAGTCATATAGAGGAACTTTGAACCTTGAAGAGTAGGACAAAAGGTTAGAAAAAAGTCTTTGCTCTGAATCCAACTTTTCAAAACACACAAAGCGGATGTAAGAAAAATGTTCAATCCAAATCAGAAGATTGTTGCCATAAGAGTAATTATTATTAATTAGCAGTATAAATGAAAGTGGAGAAACCATATCCAGGGTGAAGAGGGCTACATACAGGCACAGACAGAACTTACCACTTTGTCCATGAGTTTCCAAGTTTTCTCCACAGTCCTGCGATCTGCCGCTGCTTGCTTTGGAGGTCCAACTGCATCTTGAATAGCATCAATAATACCCAAAATCCGTCCTTTTCGGGGGTTTCCTCCTCGACCACCAGGGTTTCTGCCATTCATAGAATTGGCCATCTGGAATCTTAGTTCTTTGAGAGGTAAATTTTTATAAAAGTTAGTAGGTCATCAAAATATTTACACAACAGAAAACTTAACTGGTTAACTTGTACCCCCTACATTCTCCTCCTCCATCAGTGAGAACAAAATCCAGGGTCCCAGATTCAACTTCAATAGCATGAGAATTTGCACTCTCAATCTTGACACACAACAGGTTTAGTAGCAATGGCCTTAGATTTGCTTTTGGAACACTGAGAGTTAAGGATGCATCCTTCTCACATTTCAAGTAGGTAAGGCTTAATACCCAACTCACACCACCACCACCAACAACAACTTGCATAGGTTTCTTCCAACGAGATAAGACCACGATGTTCTCCCCCTCCCTGCCTTAACCTCAATTCAAAATTCTAGAACTGAAGCCCCCAGAAACATTTTTGGGAGCCTCACTCAAAAACCGCACTTCCACTCCGATTTCACCAAGTTATATAAACGTAAAGATTTTTCTACAGGAGCATAGGAAGCACGTCTCTTGTCCACAAAGGCTCAGGACTTGTATTTTTCCCCACTACAATCACCAAGTACACACACATGAACGTGGACACTAGAATATAGTTCTTTAAACCGATGCGGTGAGGAGTTACCCCCAAGTGAAGAGGCAAATCAACCAACAAACGAAAAAAAAAAAAACATTTTAAGAGAGTGAGTGAGAAACTGACAAGAGCGGGCACAGAAAGGAGAGTTCACTTCTTTAGCTCCTCGCCTCTCATCTCACCCAAAGGGGGTGGGGGGTGGAGGGGTCGGTTCAAAGCTTTGTTTCCGGACCTTTGTGGCCCCCCTCCCGGCTCAGGCCCCTCCCCTGCCACTTTCGGACCTCAGCTGGGCAGGAGAAGGTGAACAGAAAAGGACAAAGTATCCCCTCGCATCTGCAGCGCCCGCAGCCCCATCCGTCTAGGGCGCTGCGCATTCATCTCCCGGGTGGACGCACCTCCCCGGGTTGTCTGCGATCACAGAATCACAGCCGCCGTCCGGCTGTGCCCACTCTTCCTCCTCCCCGGGCCGGGCCTGGGTTCCGGTCTTTAAATGCCCCTCTTTAAACTGGGACGGCGGCGGCGACAGCAGCTGGAAGCCGGGGCTACCCCTCTTCCTCCGCGGCCGGCGCCTGGCTGCCCCAGGGCCCCCTGGCCGGAAAGAAAACGTCGAGCCTCCCGGGTGCCCCGTTCCCTCCTGGCCTCTCGGCGCCGTATCAGTCCACAGACACGCGTGTGCGCGAATCTCACTCTACACGCACGAGCCCAGAGTGCGTGGCTAGTCCGGGCAGGGAGCGTGTAATCGCCGTAAAACCACGCTCCCGAGGAAGGAGCAACCCAGAGCGCAAGGCCACCGAGACGGGGAGACGCAACAATTACCGTAAAGACCAATCCACACCCGCGCTCCCCTCCCGCCCGACTCTCGGGGAGGCCGCGGGACGCCGCCGCAGCACTAGCCGGAGGAGGAGACCACTCGCTGGACACCCCACCCCTGTAGGCTACACACACCGAGAACCTAGGCGTGGGGCGGGGCCCGGGGCGGGGACACACGAGGCTGGACCAATCCGGCACATCCATGCACTGCCAGACAGCGAATGGCGCCAATGGGCGGGAGGCGCCCGTCCACTTCGCACTGCCACCCGGTCCACGTCTTCCACCGTACACAATGGCCCTTAAGGAAGGCCCGCTCGCAGCAGTCCCAAATGGAAAGGGTCTCCGAGGGATAGGGGGTTCTGGACAAACCCTAGAACGAAAGTGAAAAAGGGAAACGAAATGGAAGATAGGATGCAAGGCACTAGGGAGCCGACCAATAAGGAGTGGGCGGGTGGGTGTGAGCACTGGGGCTGGATCCAAACCAACTGGGGCTTAAAAGGCGGGACTTCCTGCTTTGCTCACCTTCCTAGTCTTTTGTTTCATAGCAACAGAGTAGTGGCTGAGAGGGTGTTGCTTCTCTACTTGGGGCGTGTCCCAGGCTGAAGAATTTCATCTCCCGAGGGCTGCCAAACTCTTCTACCCAGGACAGCAGCCAAACAGGTCTAAGGCATTGCTTCTTGTGACTATCCAAAAAAAAAGCAACAGTCACCCAGCTTCTAAGATGAAGTGTAAACCTCACATAGAGTAGACTACTATTAACGCCTGATTGCCAACCAAAACTTTCTAAATTTCTGAATGTTTTCCTTCTACACTTAGTTCTGGAGGGATTGCAGATCAAATATCAAGCTGATGAGAAAGCAAATAGTTGACAATACTGTCCAATACTGTCCAAATAGTCTCCACTAATCATGGCAGGGCAGTTAAAAAACATGATGGGAATTGCTGATAAATACATTGCCCCTTTTATTTAGTACAAGTTTCTGGATAAATAACTGAAGAGCAAACAGCTTTTGTATTTTTTGTCTGAGTCACCTTTATATAGATTTCTCTCCATCTCAAAAACAACCTGTCAAAGATTCAGAAATAGCCAAAGTAAAGCCAATGAATCACTGAAGTACTAATTGGTAAAAATGTATTGTGCACACTTCAAAAAGACAGTTTACAAACCGACAGCACTCAATCCAAAATATGGAATGAAGCTCAGAGTATATGTCACAAAACAGCTTATATAGTGAGAAAGCAATGTCTTCACAGTGATTGGTAATATAAGCTAAATTAATGACTAAACTGGTTTTGTCTGCTCAGGGGACGACCTTCAAGGCTCGACGCCATTTGCTTTAGATTGTAACAAACCTTATTTTATCCGCCATTCTCTCCCAGCATTTGTAATCTCTCCTTTTGTGGTTCCATTCCTATATCCTTAGAAAGGCCTACATGTGGCTACTCTTACAAGGAAAAAGCTATTGTGCTGGGACCTTTCTTTCAACAAGATCATAGATTAAACAAATGCCTTCTGTTTCTTTTTATTTAACTTCAATCCTAGCACAGATGCTACTAACAATTGCTCTGGATTGTCATGCTTTGGAATTTTCTTTCCACTACTGTTCGTAGTGTTAAATAAACTTTACACCGTGGGCTTCTCAGATGTTGTGATATTTTGTGCCTTTAAAAAAAAAATATATATATATATATGTATATATACATGCACATTTATATATATATATACATATATATATATATATATATATATATATATATATATATATTTCTATTCTTTCTCTACCAGTGAACCTGATAAAATGTTTCTCAATGGTTCTCACCACTTTCCACCTAAATAACCATTTCAGTACTGTAATTATTACTGTCAAGGATCCTGAGTTCTTATAAACATACTTTCCAGTCCTAAATTCAGATGGTTAAGATTTTCATTTGATTAAAACAGGCAAAACATGTTCTTTGCAACTAGTAAGGTGATAAAATATGGTTCGGGAAGTAATTTTGTTTCTTTCCCATTATTTCTATGTCAATAATGAAAGAGTAGTTCGTTGTTTTCACATTGTGTTTATCTACAAAAGTGCTGGTCTCTCCATATCTTCTCCACTCATACAGATCTCCTTTACTCATAGTAACAATAACTACATTTACTGAGGGAAGACTGAAAATGGGAAAAACTTATTGCGTCGACTTTTAAACAAATCCAAACAATATATAAACTACATACACAAGGTATTTCAGCATGTAGGAAAACAGTGGCTTAAGGGAATATTATAACTAAGTACATTACTCATATTCATATCTAGATAAATTTAGAATAAGTAAAATACATGTGATAGCATGTGGCATTTCTTTTATGTAAGTTTTGTGACTGAAAGAGATGACTTAAAGAGAAATTGGCACTGCCTATGGTATAAACATATCATTAAATTACAAGTTTTATGGAATATGGATATATATATATATACATATATATAGAGAGAGAGAGAAAGAGAGAGAGAAATGTATACACATTTTAAGAAAGGGAATATATCACAGAATGCAATATAAAAGAATGCAGAGTGGGTAAAATTAAGTAAGCAATTGCCTTAATATATTCCATTCTAAAGTTTATATCAGATTAAACAGTTACATATCTGAAAACAATATCTTCAAAATCACTCTTTGTGACTTTTTTTCCCTAATTGAGTCCCAGATAATTATTTTTCAGATAATTATTTATTTGGCAATTGTTCTTTGTAATAAAAAGGGATTTATACCAAAGGGTTAAAAACAGATAAAAACAAAATTTGAATAAACCTACTACTTTGTTTCAGTTCTGTATTCCTTCATACCTCCATTGGATTCTTCATGTTTCGTAGTACATTTCCATGATCATCTAACATGCCTTGGTTCAGAAAAATATGGATAATTTTATTTCCCCTCAAGAGTTTGTGTGAAAAATATAAAATTTGATATAATTTGTCACAATAAAAGTTATCTATAGTCCTAGTGCATTTTGATGTACACATATTAATAAAACATTGATATTTTTTTTAGTTTTAAATTGAAATATAAATCAGAATTTCAAGGTTGCAGGCTGATCTTGGTACTGATCACATCACTCAGTTTGGCAGATCTGGATATTGGCAAATTTATCCAGGGTGATTGAACCCCCAAAAATATAGATAATAAACCCAAATTCACAGGAAATTAATAGGTAACATAAAAATATGTAATTATATGAGATATATAACTGTTTATCAGAGCATTATTAATATAGACCAGTTATATATTCATTTTTCTACAGAAGAGGACACAAAGTTTCAAAATAAATGTATAAATCAGAAGCAAATTACCTACAGGAGTAGCTCTAATAATGTCAGTAGCGATCTGATATATTCTAAATCTACAGAAAGTCTTCTCTATTGTTTTCCAAGTTCCTCAGTCTCCACGCACAAAAACTACCACTTTCTGTTTTAAATATCTGGATTGTTTCAGGACCCAGCATCTACTCAGCATCCAATTTTATTTTATCAGCTATGATTAGACGCCAGGGAATACAAAGATGATTAAGTGCCAGTCAGTGTTTTCATAAAGAAAGCAGTCATAAGAAGACATCATGATAAACTCAAGTGGTAAAAGCAGCAATTTCTTTAGGCAGAGATCATCATGAGAAACTGAGGAAAGGTGCCTAACCCAGCTTGAAAAAAGTGATCACAAAGCCAAGACATAAGTAAGATCAACAATTAACCACAAAAGGGTCATTCTAGTCGGAGGACACCTCAGATTGATAATACATTGGAGAAGGATAAGATTGAAGGCAGGTGGCCAGTGAGGACATACGCAGTAAGTGATGATGAGGACCTGAAAATGGAGCCATGGTACTAGAGGTAAAACACACATGACATATTGGAGAGATATTGGGAAATATTGGTGTCCAATCCTCTCTGCCCTTAGAATAACAAATTTCTAGGTCCACTCCCAGAGATTCTGCTTTGATTGATCTAGGATGGTTTTAAAACTCCTCAGGTGATCCTAATTAGCAACTGAGGCTGAGAACCAGTTTAGTTAATTTAGTAGTCATTGATAATTACAAGAACATGAAAAGTGCAGAAAATGGAGGAGTCAAGAATCATAGTCAATATTCTAGCTTTAATGATATGGGGACAGAGCCCCAGAGAGCCGTTTCTAGGCTCTTGGCCTCACATAGAAAGATGCTGGCTCAGGTGGTAAATGGTCATCAGCTGTGACTAGTTGGCCATCGTCTGTTATCGGTTAGCCATTAGCCACCATTATAACTGCCGTGGCTAAGCTAGCAAAGGGTGGTATAGTGGTGTGGCGTGGTGGCATGTGGATTACGGATTGCAGAGAGGCGGATTACAGCTAGCAAGTGAGTTTGGTTGGCAGCAACAAGTGGACGGAGGGTTGCGGATTGTCTGGCTCCTGCTTCCTGTGTCTCCAACCTAGCCGCCAGTGAGACTACAGTGGTATGACTACCCTACCTATGGCACCGCATTCCTTTTTGGCCTCACCATATCCTGCGTTCCTATGTGGGGAGCGGGACCAGAGACCCCGCATGCCGCCCCGCATGACAAATGACATGGCAAAAGATAGCCTCAACAGCTAGCATGGAGAATAGCAAACAACACTCTATTTAGGGGAAGGGGGAATTCATTTTGATTTTAAAAATAAAAAAAGTAAAGAATATCTAGTAAACAGAAGGAAATGTTAGTTAGATGATTAGATATTTATAATAATAATTTTAACAATATTGACAGGTGAATGATTCCTGAGAGTTATAAAGTCATAAAGGGAGATTATATAGGGAAAGAAGAGCATTGAGTTGAGAGTTGAACGCTGAGGATCAAAATTCAGAGAAAAGCAGAGGGAAGAGAGAGAGAGACAGAGAGAGAGACAGAGAGACAGAGAGACAGAGAGACAGAGAGACAGAGAGACAGAGAGACAGAGAGACAGACAGAGAGACAGACAGAGAGACAGAGAGAGAGACAGAGAGACAGAGAGAGAGACAGAGAGAGAGACAGAGAGACAGACAGAGAGACAGACAGAGAGACAGACAGAGAGACAGACAGAGAGACAGACAGAGAGACAGACAGAGAGACAGAGAGAGAGACAGAGAGACAGACAGAGAGACAGAGAGAGAGACAGAGAGACAGAGAGAGAGACAGAGAGAGAGACAGAGAGAGAGACAGAGAGAGAGACAGAGAGAGAGACAGAGAGAGAGACAGAGAGAGAGACAGAGAGAGAGACAGAGAGAGAGACAGAGAGACAGAGAGACAGACAGAGAGACAGACAGAGAGACAGACAGAGAGACAGAGAGACAGAGAGAGAGACAGAGAGAGAGACAGAGAGAGAGACAGAGAGACAGAGAGAGAGACAGAGAGAGAGACAGAGAGAGAGACAGAGAGACAGAGAGAGAGACAGAGAGAGAGACAGAGAGACAGAGAGACAGACAGAGAGACAGACAGAGAGACAGACAGAGAGACAGAGAGAGAGACAGACAGAGAGACAGAGAGAGAGACAGAGAGAGACCGAGAAATTTCACAAGATAAACCAGTTGAGTGTGGTACACTGGAAACCAAGGGTGTACAGTATTTCCATGGAGCAAACTACAATTTCAAATGCAGGAGAGGGGTACAATTAAAACAACAACAACAACAAAACACAAAAGAATTGCAAAGCATCCATCGGAGTTAACAATTGAGAGATCATTTGTGACCTTAGTGGGAACAATGTCAATTGAAAAGAATGTGGGGTAAAGAACTGAAAAATAGAAATTAGTTTTTTAAGAAATCTGTATAATGACAGCAAAGAGAATTTAGACAGTATCTATAGATGAATGCAGAATCTGGTGGAGTTAGGGAGTGCAACATTTAAGGAGGGGTTGAGAGAACTTTAAGCGTGAGTGTATGTGTTGAGAGATATATTTTTTAAAAAAAGATTAAAGGGTATCTCATCCTATGAGAATAGAAAAAAAGGAGATCTCTGAAAATATAAAAAAGTGGAGGCGTGGAAATACATAAATAATATCTATAAAACTATGTATACTTTAATTACAAATACATTTCTAGAGGTGATACGAAGTTGAGAGAGATCATGCTTGGTAGTCTCCCTCTCTACTAAATGAAGTAGTAGACAAAATTGTTTTCTCAAACTGAAGGGAACTTGAGGAGAGTAGTGACAGTTTTGAATTGAAAAACGAGAAAAGGACAAGTATGAGAAAGACTGAGAATCTATTCCAAGGGCACAGTGGCATTTGTGGAGACCCTGAATTGGATGGTTGATGCCAAGCTAGAAGGATTTGGAAATATCTCTAGCAAGGTACTGGGAAAGAAAGACTGTAGCTTCCAAACAGGTTTGTGTTTTTATGAGCAGGTGTTGCAGAAATACAAAAATGAAATAAATCAAGGCTTTCGATGAGAGAGTAGTTCAGATGATTGACTATAGGGTTCAATATGAGTCAGGAAGGAAGAGGTAGTACATCGAAAAGAGGGTTATCTTTTTAATGTGGTGTGTTGACATGCCTCAGCCTCCCAGGAAAGCCATGTTATAATAATCCAACCCCAAAAGAAATGATTCCACTTGGGCATACAGGTGTGCATGTGCTTATATAAAATTTTACATATTTATGTATAGCATTTTATATCATTAGATACACCCTTATGTATAGTCGATGTAGTTAAATATATTTAAATACTATGTTTCATTTATAGCAAATTTTCTAGTAACCAGAGTGAAATAAGAAATAATATAGTTTCTCATATTAATAAAATATTGATTTAAAATGTTTGTGGTAATATATTTTTCACAAAACAATGAAACATTAAAAAACAACCTATTAAATTCATTTTACTATTTGTAAATGAATGGGTTGCCCCAGATTACAAAGGAAGTCAAAAACCCCAAGAGGGTTATTTGCTTTTTATCCATTTGTATATTCTAACCACTAACTAACTTGGTAATGTGTCCAAGTGAAACACATTGGACTAAGTGAAACAGCAATCATCTAGAAAAGAAAGTGGCTTTATAAGGTGACATACAGAAACATAGGACACACCAAGGACAACTTTCTGGACTACTACATACCATGTTAATCTTTATCTGTGAGGAAAGGATATAAATTCATTTGTGGGATTAATTTCCAATAACTGGGTTCTTCATGTCAAAGAATCAGAAAAGGGACTAATCAAGTGCCCCAGCTCTCTCAGGCATCATCTAAAAAATCAACATTATTAAGTCCATCACCAAAACTCTTGTCTCTGTCAACTGTCAGTATCTCTCAATAGACATTTTATCAGACTGTACCATTTATGAACTAGATTTCCAATGTTTTCAATCACTGTTGGACCTGGGTATGATGAATATCATCTGATCATTTTCAATAGTTTCCCCATTTAGCAACCCTTTCTCACTTTACAATGTTGCCCCTATATATTTTTTGTGCGCATTTGCACACACATGGTGTGGACCATGTGACCCAGCCTGCTTTACTTAAACAATCTCAAGTTTCTAGGACTCAGCTGTCTGCTCTTTAATACTAAGTTTACCCACATTGTACATGCCTGGTTGAAAAATTGTCACAGATCTTCTCACATGGTAGGTATATGAGCTCAATATGTTACCTTTTTCCAAATAGGTACATTTATTCCAAGATAACAGATGTCTTCATTGGGTAGTGTTTTATGAAGTGTCAGGTTTGGGGTAGGGTTGATGATTTTGGTTATCTGCACCCCACCACCACATCAAACACCTCTCTAGCAGGAAGTCACTTGGTCCAATTATATACATTCTTTCCCCCCCTCAACCCTCGTCATGTTTTGTTTTTGTTTTGCCTGTTGACAAGAAGAAAGTGTCAATTTCCAATATTAAAAAGGAAGATCAAGAAGGCTTCATGTTGCTATTTAATCTCTGGTGTTAATAAAAAAGCAGACATAGTTTTTAAATGTAATTTCATGACCAGCAAGCCAGGACGAGAGGCAGAGACTTCAGTCAGGAGATATGTGCTGCTTGTATTTTCTATAGTAATGAAAAGGAATAATCACATGAATAATACTTACCTAGGAAATATAGATCAAAAGCTTTCTTACACAGCTACAGCTACATCTAAGTATAAAGAAACATGAATTTGAAAATATAAGGTGTCATTTTGGAAGGCATTCTCTGGGAAGGGACTGAGATGGTGAATACAATTGATTTCCTACTCTTCTTCCTCCTATGCCTGCTCTCTAAACGACCTCTTTTCAATTTTCCATCTTACTCTCACAAGTCACCAGAAGATTGCTGAGAAGGCAATCAAAATTATGAACATTGATTTTTTTAATGTACATAAAAGGATAAATGAGGGAATTGTTTGAGTTGAATGTGAACAGCAGAGAGAGAGAGAGAGAGAGAGAGAGAGAGAGAGAGAGAGAGAGAGAGAGAGAGAGAGAGAGAGAGAGAGACACTGCCTGTTAGTCAATTTTCTAAAGAAACATTAGGGAACAAAAAAGAAAAAGTTTAAAAAATTATTTGGGGAAATGCCACCTCAGTTCTTCCCAGTTGCTAAATCTCTTGAGTCTTTTTCCCCTTTTAGTTACAAATAAGTCTGTGGAAGGTAGGAAAGAAGGAAGGAAGGAAGGAAGGAAAGAAGGAAGGAAGGAAAAAGGAAGGGAGGGTGAAAGGTGAAGAGGCAGAAAGAAAGAAAACCAATTCATACCCTACAAGTCTCTTCTTTTTCTCATATTCTTCCTTACTTGGTATTTAAAGCATTAAACAATTCTACTGCTGCATCAATGTATGTAAAGAATAGCCAGAGAGGCTTTGCCCTGGGTTATGTGCAAGGTAACTCTTGCATGAAATTAGCTGTTCCTTGGCAGAGCAAAAAATAAACTGAGATGCTACCACCCAGCTTTCAAGCAAGCTTTTTTTTCTAAATTCTGACGTATCAGTGTACCCTCTGCCTTTCACATGTAATGCATCAGATAGAAGCCTTTCCTTCTACTTGTGGATATTGACATAGAATTGCCACATGTTTTTTCAGGGTCTAATGTTGTAGGAAATAAATGTTACTGTGGAATTGAGATGACAAAAGCACAGTTAAGCAATATTATTGGTAGAAAGTGAACTGGACTACATTATGTATCTGGAATTTCTCTCTTACACACTGTAAACTGGCTGCTACTAGTTTATTCAACAAGTACTTGATATAAACATAATTACAGTGCCTACTATAAAGGTAAGAAAGAAGGTGTTTAACTTGGGCAAAAGAGGTGAGGGAGGAAGTAAGATAGACCTTCAAAGGTGTGTAAGGAAGAAAATATAAGTTCAGAGATGCAGGTTAAAGGTTGAAGAATGGAGTGCACACAAGACTCATAATAAGTAATCAAATCTATATATCCAAGGGAAGGAAAAGTATCAACTCCTATGCCAGAAAGTTCATACTGAAAATTATAAAATTCGAACGATAATAAAAACTAAATTATGGGAAATTTCAAATGATGTAATTGGAAATTTGTACAGAATTCTGTAGTTAAAAGGGAATTTCAAGGGTTGCTGAAGAGGGTAAAGGCAAAATACAATATTTGAAAGACATTATTAGTGTGGTGGACTATAAGAAAATATGGAAGTGAGGCGACAAGTAGCAAAAGTTCTTGTTAGAAGGCTGTTGACATGGTTTGAGCAGTTTAGGATCTGGAATGATGTGGTAGCTCTAGCAGTGAGAAAAAAAAGGATGGACACGAGACACACTTTAAAGAAGAAGAATCATGACTTTCACTCTAACCAAATATGAGTTTAAAAAGAAGTGAAAAATAACATCTGCTCATATTTATATTTAATAAAAATAGAGAACTCAAGAAGGGGAACAGACTTGGCTTGAGGTTCGAATGAGTTCATTTTTATACACATGGACTTGATACCATTTTAGGTGATAAAGAGTTCTTTTTCATGGAGGTTCACTGTCTTCTTCAATATAATAACATCTAACAATATCTGCCTAGGTAATCATCAGTTCGATAGATGGGGAAACATCTTAGGATAGAGGAAATCTTTGGATTAAGACTATCCAATGCTTCAATTCCAACTATACAACCCTATTTAGTGAGATAATAGCCTTTGGTTAAACATACTAAGAGGAGATTCCATTCCTCCTTAAGCACTTCTGATTGTGAAAACAGCTCTTCCTTACAAGGAGCCAAAGTCTGTGTATTCAGAGCTACTTCAGTGACCTCAGTTCTGCCACTTGGGACCATAAAGAAAAATGCAATCTTCCTTTTGGTTGAAAGCTTTTCACAGTGTATTAATATGACAACATGTATCCCATGAACCTTCTATTCTTTAGGATAAGTTAGTTTCTTAAACTAATCCTCAAGTTATTTGGTTTCTATCATCTCTTTGGTGTTTCTTCTCTGGCCATACTCCAGTTTGTATCTCTTAAAATACGATAATCACCTAAGATAAACTATAAACTTTAGGTGATTATGAGGTGTCAGTGCAGGTTCGTCAGTTCTAACAAATGTACCCTCTGGGAAGGATGTTGATCATGGAGCAAGGAGGCTATGTGTGGGGGGGCAGGAGGTATATGAGAAATCTTTGTACCTTTTTCTCAATTTTGCAGTGAACCTAAAACTTCTCTAAAAAATAAAGTCTTACCCCCCTTACCCTCTGGTAACCACTAAACTATTGTCTGTGTCTATGAGTTTTGGGGGGAGGGAGATGAAGGTAAAGGGGATCAAATATATGGTGATGGAAGGAGAACTGACTCTGGGTGGTGAACACACAATGGGATTTATAGATGATGTAATACAGAATTGTACACCTGAAATCTATGTAATTTCACTAACAATTGTTACCCCAATAAATTAAAAACAAATAAAAAAATAAAGTCTTAAAAAAATGTGATGATCAGAAATGATCTCATTACAGACATAGTTGGACTTGGTTATTTTACCATTGGTTGTGGGCTATGTGCTCATTTATTTGTTTCAGCTCAAGTATATTTCATTCAAAATGCTACTCAGCTATGTTTTTGCCTATCTTATTGATTACATAAATAAACTTTCTCACCATCCATCAGTTAAAACATGCACACACACATACACACACCCCCAAACTCTGAATGGGTAGGATCCATTTGCCCTACAGCAGGGCAAAATGCAAGAAAGTTTTTAAGTAGACCTTAAAGGACCTCTTACCAGGATCAAAGACAGAGGCTTCAAATCCACTTCAGATAATTTTTCTTATTGATTAAATTTAAATTTATGTAACACAAGACACCAGATAACATTTAGCTAATACCTGAAATGGGTAAGCCGTTTAGAAATGCTTCAACATTTTCCTTGACACGTCATCAAAGGTTAAACTTTAAAAAGGAATTCAAGAGAAGAACAAAAATTACTATAAAACTTCACGTATAACACATATAAAGAGATGTGCTGAAACAGGATTTGAGGAGAATATTTTTGTTCTATATACTTTAGGTTTGTGTGTTTTCATACATAGCAGCTTCTAGTATGTAATACTTAACTAGTGAAGGAAGCTTATCACTGTGGACACAAAAACGTTTACTTGGAGTTTGAAATGAAATGGGTGGGATTCATTCCAAAGAGGACTTAATAATGCTTATCTCATAAAATCCACATTGAAAACAGAAAAAGAGTTAAGCATAGTCATTAAAGCACAATGTATGAACATAAGAATTTAATAAATGCTAGCTTGTCCAAATAGTGAAAAAATTTGTAAGGTGTATTGATAGTGAAGGAAATTGTTTCATATCAGCGTATGTTTAATTAATAACCTGGTGTGTTAAACAACAACAAAAAAAACTGGATCAGATTAGTCCATAAAAAAGGCAAATAGAACTTGAATTAATAACTTTTGATGTAACAAAAAATATATAGTGGAAGGAATCAGCTCTGCAGTGACTAAAGTTAACTGTAGAGGTTGGTTGTTCTTGGACTTCAGTGGAACCCACCCTGTTCATAATCAAACCCAGAATCATTTAGTTTCTGATGTAAAGACCAGTTTCTGATTAGAAGCGCAGAGACTGTGGTATGTACAATCAGAATATTAATAGGCTCTGAGGAGGGCATTTACAAATAAAGATGCCATAGGGCGCTAAAATTTTACTACCTCTGTCTTTAAGATAGTCCTAGAAAATAGTATATTACTTTCTCTCTGGTAATTAAAAAATGAAACAGTGTCTAATTTCAGAAGGGGGAAAAATGCACCAAAATGATGACCACAATATTCGTACTTGGATACATAAGTCAGATTTTTCATTCTGATCCCAGTGAAATGAGGAATAATTGAAAATCCTATTCAACTCACCACACAATGAAGGGCCCATATATCTAATTATTGTCACTCAAAATATATCAATACAAGTTTACGAAGCAAAATTTTCAAGAGAACAACAGTATAATAATAATAATGGTGACACTGATTATATCAATAGATAAATAACATTAACATATATTTTTCATAAGTTTAAAAGTTTGTTTTCAATTTAGGGATACAAAAAGCATTACACTAAACACTTATAGTGGGAATCAATTTATTAAATTGGACCTCAAGGGGCAGCAAGAGTAAGAAAGAAGGTAAATATGATAGTATACTTTAAAGATTAGTTAAAAGGTCAAATGAAACCATCAGCATAACAGTGTCTTGAAAAATTTATTTGTCCATCCATAAACTATGAAAATAAAGGGGAGGAGAAAAAGAGTGATCTTAAATTAAAAAACAAAAAAAACGAACAAAAATCTAAATTATTCCTTTCTCAAAATGTTGACATTTTGAAGAGGCCAATAATTTGGTTGAAACTATTTTTCTCACATAACTGAATATTTTTGAGTAGTAATGGGAGGAAAAGCTTTTACAATCCTTAAATTTGTGTGTATTAAATAGCTAAACTGATTGCTTGGTTTGAAATCAAGGTATGTTATTATCATTAAATACTGGCATTTCAATTTTATTTAATGTATAAATGAAGGTATACTGGTATACAAAGTAAACAAGAGAAAGCAAAAATAATTGTTTTTTGTTTTGTTTTTCAGTGGTAGAATGATGAGTAAAGAGCTGCTGGGAGTGGTGCCTTTGGCTCTGGCCCCTCTGGATTGCCCAGGGTTCAAACATCCAGGTGTTGCCTTTGTGTTGGTCCTATTTGTAAACCAGCTGCCCCCATGTGATAGCAAGTTCTCCCCTGGCAGTTCTATCATTTCCTCATTTTCACAGATTATTATCTTGTGGAAAGAGTCTCTCTTTCCCAATTATTTGAGGACACTCCCAGGGAAGGCTCTGATTAGCTTGGCTTATATCATTAATCCGTCCTCCAAACAGTTAAACAGTTATGGTAGCCAGGAAATTGAAGGGCTGAATAGGGGGCCTCGTTCCAGGCATACAGAGTGAGAGTGGAGCGGGGAGGGCTAGATGCTAACTAGACACCAACCACCTGAACCCTCAGATATCCTGTGGTTAAAGAGCTCTCTATAGAAGATGAATAAGATCTGTGTTTAGTCCTCACTCTGCTGATTACTGTCTCCTAACTAGTCACCCAATCTCACTAATCTTCAGTTTGTTCTAAAGTGGAAACATCAATGGTTGGTCTCACAAAATAATGGAACATTCTGTTTTCTGTATGACAATTCCAAAGCCACAAATATCCTGGTTCTATTTCTACTATACCAGGTACTCCATGTTTTCTGTTGCATTCTCCTCAGGTAGTGATTATAAATGTGGGACTGACTAGGGATCTACCCTCTATGCACCTCCTGTTCACCGCCATCTGCATCTCTTTAAATGAACTCACTCACTCTCGTGGCCTTAAATATGATCTACATATCCACTCTACATACCTATTCTCCAACTTTGACCTCTCCCTGTTAACATCAGACTCATAGATCCAAATACCTATTTGATATTTCCATGTGAATGTTTAATAGACGCAAAACAGAAATTTTGATATCATAGACTCCCAAACCCATTTCCTCCCTTGTGAGCCACATATTCGTCAACAGCATTGTAACTCATGCAAATACTTAAGACAAAAATCTAAATATTATTCTTAATACTTTTTTTCTTTCATTCTTCAAATTCACATTATTGGCAAGTCATATAAATTCTACTTTCAAAATTTATCCCCAATTCATCCTCTATCTCTACTATTAACAGCTCAGCCCAAGAAACCATTGTCTATTTGTTTGACTCTGAGCATCCTAATTGACCTCCCTTGCCTTCCTATATCCTATTCTCAGCAGAACAGCCAGAGTATCCTGTTAAAATGTAATTTAGCTCGTATCACACAAAACTCTCATATTTCACTTAGCTTCCCATCTTGCTTCAAGTAAAAGCCCTCATCTCCAGGATTGCCTACAAGGCCCTACATGATCTTTCAGATTTCATCTTTGATCATTCGTCTCCCTTACCCACACTGCTCACTCTTGCTTTAGGAGTTTTGTTCTAGCCTCTCTTTTTGACGACTCTTCCTCTTCATCTTTTCAGGACTGATTCCTTCTAGTCAGCTATCGGTTTAAATTTTATCTCTGCAGAATGTTGTTGTCTAGGAAAAACTCTCCTGTTATTTCTCTACTACTCACTTAATACTTCTGTACTCCACGTATGTGGGAGTTTTTCTCTCACATCAAAAAAATTCTCCAAATGATGGACACCAACGAGGTGTCCCACAATTCAATTCAGTTCTGACACTATATACCTGGAGTTAGCATCAGAGTCCACAGGCTAGAGACTCAGTCCCAGAAGCCTACCCCACCCCACTTCAGACACCAATCACATGTCTAGGTTGTGCTTCTGACTGACTGGCTAGAAATCAGAAGTTTCCACAACCCCCTCCTCTAGTCTGATTCAATTGCTACAGCAGCTCACAGAACTTAGGAAAATAGTTTATTGACTAGATTACCTATTTATCATTACAAAAAATATATTAAAGGAAACAAAATGGTCAGATGAAGAGATACATAGAGCAAAGTCTGAAAGGACCCCAAGCACAGGAGCTCTGTCCCTGTGAAGTTTTGAGTGTACCAAATTTGTTCACCAACTTGGATCTCTCTGAACTCCATCCTTTTGGAGGTTTTAAAGGAGGTTTCAAAAAATATAGACATCGGTGATTAAATCATTGGCTAGTGGTGATTAAGCCACTCATTAATACAAAAAAATATTAAAGGATACAAAATGGTCATATGAAGAGATACACAGAGCAAAGTCTGAAAGGACCCCCCATCTTGGAAGTAAGAGGGGATGGGGGGTAGGGCTGAAAGTTCAAACCCTCTAATTTTTTGTTTGATACCCCAGCAGACAGCCCCCCATCCTTGGGGGCTTTCCAAATGTCTTCTCAATAACATAAATATGGTGTGATTGAAATGCCTGTTATGAATAACCAAAGACACCTTTATTACTATTATCACTTAGGAAATTCTAAGAGTTTTAGGAGTTATGTGCCAAGAAGGGGCCAAGACCAGACATGTATTTATCATAAATCTTAGTATCACAGTTGTTTTCCAATTATTTAGTAAAATATGGCCACCCAATCTCACTCTATTATAGGCATCGGCAATTTTTTTTCTGTAAAGCCCAGATAGCAATATTTTAGGCTTTGCTGGCCATATGTTCTCTGTTACAACTAATTGACTGATGTTGCAGAACGAAATCAGCCATAGAAAATTTGTAAATAAATGAGTGTGGCTGTGTTCTAATAAAACTTTATTTGCAAAAAACAGGCCAACATAGTTTGCCAATGTGTGTTTAATTACATCAAACTGTTTTGATTCTCTGCTTCACAACACCTTATGTGTACACTGCATTTTTCCTCATTTGAATTAAAGTGTATAAGAACAGCAGCGACCTTGCTTATCT
Source organism: Rhinolophus hipposideros (assembly GCF_964194185.1). Lineage (NCBI taxonomy): Eukaryota > Metazoa > Chordata > Mammalia > Chiroptera > Rhinolophidae > Rhinolophus > Rhinolophus hipposideros. Next base: position 34,993,510 of record NC_138048.1, read on the forward strand.
CACTCATTGCTTTTTTTCCTAACACCTAATGACTGGAGCATAGAGGGAGCTTGTTAAACACTTACTGAATGAACGAATGAATGAATGAATGAATGAATGAATGAATGAATGAAACTGGTGTATAAAATTCAAAACACTATAAAAACAATTAACTCAGAGTGTTTACCTAATTTTTCTTGAATACAGGAAAGATTAGGATATTATTACTATAAATAGATGATTTTACTATTTAAAAGTTTCTATTTATTTTTTAGGTACACTTACCCCACATGACAAAAAGACAAAGGGAAATTTCAATTATGTTTCCACAGACACAAATTTTACAAATTTTACAAATTCTATTCGTTTTTACTTTACGCTGAGGTTCATCTCATTATTCAGATGGCTCTCAGTCTGGGGAGATTTTGCCCACCAGGGGACCTCTCGCAATGTCTGGAGATATTTTTGATTATTACAACTTGGGGGAAAGGGTACCACTGGCATTTAGACGATAGAAGCCATGGATGTTGCTCAATATCTTACAACGCACAGGACAGACCCCACAACAAAGAATGGTCTAGTCCAAAATGCCATAGTGCTGAGGTTAAGAAACCCTGCCTTAGGCTTATTTCCCATGAAAATAGGTCTTTGTTTTTAGAAAAGTGCTTATGGAATTTCAGGATGCTACCTACATCTGTAGGCTAGTTTTGAAAACTTGTGAGAAGGCAGACTGTATTTCTGAAAAACCGTAACTTTTGTATGAGATGCAATTCTGAAAGGGACATTTCACTTGGGGAAAAAATAAGACAAACCTCACTGTCACATTTGTATTCCACAAACATTCAGCCCATCTGATAACCTCCTTAGAGGAGTCAGACTTCAGACTGCCTGCTTGTGGAGTCACACAAAATGAAGTGCCTACCACATTTCATGATATTCATTGGCCAAATGACAACAATGACAGTAAATTTGAGCTGACATCCTATGACGGCAACAAAACAGGAAAGGAAGGAAGGAGCATTCCAAGGGCAAAACAATACAGCAAGTATCCTTTTACAGTTTTCATGTAAGCCGGTGACTTTGTTACAGGCTGATACCGTCCATTGTTAAGTTAAACTGGCCCCATGCCACATCTCAACAAGTTAAGCTCAGACAAAAAATACCTATAGTTTCTTCATATTTAATGCTAGAGATAATTTTTCACTTACTTCTGATATTTTTTTTTAGATCTCAATATAATATAGCAAGAATCTGTTGGTCTAAATTCAAACCGGTAATTGAGGAATATGAAAAGTAACTTTCGTAACCATTTACTCATACTTACCTAACAGATTGTGTGTGTGTGTGTGTGTGTGTGTGTGTGTGTGTGTGTGTGTGTGTGTGTCTCAGAGTGGTGGGGAAAGGGTATCCAGAAGACAACCAAAGGCAATGTTTGCACATTTTGATGCCGTTTTATAATTAAATAAATGACACGGATTATATATGAACAATATGGGTAATTGCATATTCATGAAACTCTACTGTGTTTCGTTATTCAGATTTGACTCCTAACTCTCTCATTATTCCTTCCCTGCTACCTTTCCAGGGATGTCTTCCTTCTGTTTCCTCATGTAAATATTTGTTAAAATTCTGTCTTTGGTCTCCCTCATCTCATTCTGCATTTTATTTAGGATTTTATCTACTCTAATGGCTTCAACTATCATTTCCTTCCCAGTGATGTTCAAGTCTTTACCTCCATTTTTTACCTGCCTCAGGAACATCTATGCAATTTTAATAGCTACAGATATGTCTATTTGGAAATCCTCTTGGTGTCTTAAATTGTCCAAAACTCACCTCATAGTTTCCTTCTCTTATGTGGACCTTTTCCACTGATCCCCATCTCATCCATCTCTTTAGAGAGTACAAAAATATAAAATTCATCCTGACCCCTCCTTCTCCCTAATGCACAATTTCCAATTCGTCATAAAATTCTATTATTTTTACCTCTGAAATATTTCTTAAACACGTTCACTTCTCCCCGTCTAGCTATCTCCACACTAGTCTGTGCTATTATCTTATATGGTGATTATGGCACTTTTGGGCTTAAACATTTTCAATGTCATCCTATTACTATTAGGTTAAAAGATGCTTTAACATAATCTACAAGGATCTGCATGGTTCAGCTCTTTCTCTTCCCTCTTGTCCAAAATCAGTCCTCTCCTTCTCTCATTGTCTCTACTTTAGTGACATTGCCATCTTTCTGTTTCTCACGCATGCCATCCTCCTTCTCTCCACAGGTGTTAACAGTGGTGGCAGTTGTTTTTCATACACACACACAGACACACACACAGACACACACACACACACACACACACACACACACACACGAGATTTGGAAGGCTCTTTGCTGCCCTCCTCTCCTATTTGGTTCCCACCATGTACCCTTCAAGTTTCATATTCAGAGTCATTGTAGTGGGAGAAGTACTTCTCTAGAAGCCCCCAAATCACACCTTTAATTGTAGCCTCAAGTGTAACTTGGCATCTCCCCTTCACATTTGTTACACTTTTAAGTTTATATGTGTTTATATTATCAAACAGCCCAGCTGTCTTCCTCAATAGACTGTAATCTGTTTGTGCCTAGCACATAACTTGGTTTCTGACACATAATAGGATATCAATAAATATTTGTTAAAAGTGCAAATAAAAATTAAACTCATCATTTCAACACATCAATTCACCCCCAAATGCTTACCCTTCCGATCTAATTCTGTCATCTCCTATACCCCAGGCCCAAATTTTCAGACTTCTTTGGCTTCTCTTTCTTGCTTGCTATCTATATCTAACTGTTTGCCAGGTATCACTGACCCTGCCTCCAGAGCACACTTCCCATAAACCTTCTAAATGCCATTACTGCTTTCTTGGGTCAGCTCCCCACATCCTGTGTCTGGGCTGCAGCAAAATCACCCAATTGGATTCCACATCTAATCTCTTCTTGCCTCAAACTGTCTTCTAGTCTTCCAACACTGTTCATGTCGTGACTATGATAAAAATGATTTTAGGATTCCCAACTATCTATTCAATACAGTATCCAGCATGCAAGTAACTCTAAACATCCTCTTTTTGAGATCTTATGTTCCAACCAAACTGAAGTATTTTGAGTACCCAGTACATGCCGCGCGTCTATGACTTCTGGAACTTTATCTCTAATACTTTCTCCCAGATAGCTCCTTGTACTTCAAACACAAATTCTACTTTCCTTTTCTAGATTACCTTCTTACGTTCAGGGACTTTTTAAATAATTATCATTGTAGAGACTACAGTGATTAACACTGGGACTTTGGACCCAAATGAGCTGCAATAGATATATTTAATGAATTCCTTCATTCCTTTCTCTTTCATTTTTCTATGCAGCTTCAGTCTATGAAGGGTAAATATTCATATGTATTTTTTTTTCTTTCAGAGTTTTTTCATATCTTTTTTGAGAAGGCAACCCAAAATTAGATTTTACAAAATCTTCCTGATTTGCTGTTTAAGAATGACTCTTAAAAAAAAAAAAAAAACACAAAATGATAAGAGCAGGATTTTAAAATTATGATCTAGGAACAACGAGCACAAACACTTGTTAAAGATTTGTGCTTTTCTGTACTCGAAGATGACATGCAATTTATGAACTATTTAAAGACTGGAGAATGATAAAGTTTATCTAAATTAATACTAGATACTGTAAGTGCAAAAATTGTAGCCCTGGAAAACTTTAAGTTGGCTTGTACTGCAATAGTTTCTTTCAACTCAATTCTTTCTTGGGGAGGTTAAACACAGGTGTTCTTTACTCTTTAAGCCAGGACAACTTACCATAGTATTGATTGTATTTATTTCCATACTAGTCAATCTGGAAATCATGGTTTTGATTGCTAACAGCACGATGTTATCTTCTCTTCTGCAAAAACACTAAACCTAAGCTTTTTAAATACTATATTTAATAATTATACATATACTTTACCAAATGATTTGCACATATTTTCTAGTAAGACTCTTCTGTATTTTAAAGCAGATTTTATCTTTCATTTTAAGTATTACTTCTACATAAACCATGTCTAAGTATTAAGATTTTTTTACTAAGCATATAGTCACTATTTTTTTTTATGTTTAAGGTCTTTTATTTAAAAATTCTCCTTGACTTATGATGGGGTTATGTCCTAATAACTCCATCATAAGCTGAAAATATCATTAAATTGTAAATGCCTTTCATATACCTAAGCTACTGAAAATCATAGCTGAGCCTTGCCAGTTTCTACTGAATATGCATAACTTTCACACCATCATAAAGTTAAAATTAATCCAAGCATCGTAAGTCATGGACTGTCTGTACTTCCAAGCCATAGTTATACAAACACACACCTCAGTATGACTAATAAAGTACATACAGTATAAAACATTTATAGATTAAAATATGAAAATATATAGTATACGGTTTAAATATCATCTTTTAAAAAAAACCTTCACATATGAAGGTAAAACTACAAACCAATCAATGCATGAAAATTGTTTTTTCTTAAGGCTTTTTCAAATAGAATTTAAAGCCATTTAAAGTCTTTCTGTAGAGTAAACTTAATGTGCATGTGTGGAAGTGTCTAAATATAAAATAATTCATTCTTTTCACCATTTCAAAATTTAACTCTGTGTTCATAGAAGTGAATGTCATAAGAGTGAATGTCATCTTTCAAAATTGAGATGTGGTATGGAGTCGGCCCATTATCTGTTAACATGCCTAGTTAGATGGGGAGAAGAAAATGTATTTACTTAAAAGTGAAATTACAGCAAAGAAATCTTACTAAGTTGAGTTTATTTTAACATTAATTTAACAGTTTTTTAAATTAATTTCTTTTCACTTAGATAAATCTCATTTAGAAAATACGAACATCATTTAATCCATTGGCGATCAGTAAAATGTTGAGAAAAAGACCGTGTTTTAGTAACAGCTGAATTGAATTAACGGAATATCTTATGCCTTAATAACAACAGTGACAATTATTACTATTATTGTCACTTATGTATTTAGCAGCATTTTGTAGTTTTTTTATTTTATTTTGGTTTATGGAATTTATGAAAGTTATTTTGTAACATACAAATTTGCCTTGGGTATGATAGGTAATTAACACCTATTAGCTTGCATTTAAAATATATATGTATATATATATATATATAGTGGGTACCATGTACTTGTATTTTCTCAGATAATTCTTTAATTCTTACAACACCCCTATGAGATAGGCCCAGCTGTTTAGAAAATCGAGGAGTTTGTGCAAATCACAAAGCTAGGCAGCAGAAATTGGATTCAACCCCTGATTCCAGAGCCCATTCTTCAAACTCTCACAATACTGTCTCTCCTAAACTGGGCTTTCCTGACTGAATCACAATATTTTAAATGAACAACAATGAAAAAAAGTGGAAAAAAACCTATATATTAAAAATCAAAATTGTGGCTCAGATAAATAAATTAGTTTGCAAGTAAGTGCTGTAGCTGAAGATATTAACTGAGGTTTGTTTAAATTTAGAGTCCATGCTGTTTTCACTATACAGGCCAATTGGACTTTCAGCAAAGATAGAAATGGTCTCTCTTGGCTGTTCAATAAAGTAGCCTAAGGTGGCTATTGAACACTTGTAAGGTGGCTAATGGTACTGAGGAACTATGTTTTAAATTTTACTTAATTTAATATTTCTTGACCCCTTTCATCCCTTTCTCCTATGCTCTGCCTCTGGCAGCCACCAGTCTGTTCTCTGTATCTATGATATAAGATTTTGTTTGGAGTTTCCACAAATAAGAGAGAACGTATGGTATTTGTCTTTCTCTGTCTGACTTATTTCACTTAGCCTAATGCCCTCCTGGTCCATCCATGTTGTTGCAAATGACAAGATTTCATTATTATTTTTTTAATGGCTGAATAATATTCCATTGCATATATATCCCACAATTTCTTTATCCATTCATCTATCAATGGACATTTAGGTTATTTCCGTACTTTGGCTATTATAAGTAATGCTGCAATGAACATTGAGGTGCATACATCTTTTCAAGTTAGTGTTGTTTTCTTTGGATAAATACCCAGATATGGCACTGTTGGGTGTAATGGTAGATCTGTTTTTAGTTTTGTGAGGAAACTCCATATTGTTTTCTATAGCAACTGCACCAATTATATTCCCACCAACAGTGCACAAGGGTTCCCTTCTCTCTACATCCTCGCCAACACTTATCTCTTGTCTTTTTTGATAAGTCATTCTAACAAGTGTGAGGTGATGTCTCATTATGGTTTTGATTTGCACTTCCCTGATGATTAATGATTGTGAGTATCTTTTCATTGATTTTAAATTGCTCATTAATTTTAAAAATTAATTAAAATTAAAATTTCAATGCCCTATGTGGCTAATGACCTCCATACTGCGCAGCACAGCTATGAATGACCTCCATTATCTTGACCTCCGAAGCAATATAAAGAGAAACTTAGGAAAAAAATTTAAATGAACTTAATTATTAAATGAACTCAATTTTAAATAGATTCAATTATTCCTCATTAGATAATCCTTTAACTCAATATAAATGACAATTTCAAAATTTTTTCTTCCTCAATTCTTGCTCTAAAGAGACTATTATTTATATTTACTTTAACTTCCTTTCTAATTGCTTAAACTTAAAAAAATAATTACACATTTTAAGTCATGTTGGAAAAAATATTTTACCCTGCATCCTTCATAGTCTCCCCTTTCATTTCTCTACATCTAGAAAATGTAAACTCAGTCTCAAATCTTTCTGCAGCCAATCTGTTCTGTATTTCACTGGTCATGTTGTGACACTGACAGATCGGTAAATCCCAGCTTAGAGGAATAAGAGTCAGAGAGGAGGCAATTAAGTCAAAAGAGGGCTGAGTTTCATGTCACAGTTCCTGGACAAAAAAACCCAAAGCATGAAGCTTTTTGTTCTGCACTTTTTAAGTAACATGGGAAAACAACCCAAAAGCTTACTAAATTAAATAGTTTCCTAGGCTAAGGTCTGTGACAAAAGTTATTGGCAGACAAGCTACCTCAGGACCAGCGTAAGCTGCTGACCTAAGAGGGACGACTCTGAAGAAGCCCCTTGTGCCCTTATTGCCCTTGCAAACATTAGAAGACTTGAGGGCAAATAAAGATGTTATTTATGTCTTAGAACTAGTCTTGGAATCTGGTAGTATTATATCTGGACTTCTGAGAATCAGCAAATAAAACAATTTCTCTTAAGCGTGTAGAATTGCTACAGATCCTTCCTATGCTACTTCCTTCTCCCCTGCTCCAGAAACCAGAGAATCTTCCCAAAGTCACCCGATTAGGAAAAGGTATTGATCTATATAAACACGCATTCATACCTGCTAAACAGTTTCTAATATGGATACTTTCCAGATTTATCTTAGAGTCCAGGCACCTTACTGTAAACTTTAACTAAAATCTGAAATCATTGGAGATAGTATTATCGGGTTTGTCTTCATGATCCAAAAACCAAGCACCCTTATCACTATCATAATCATTTCCTTTCGGTCATTAAAAATAAAACAACTCCAGTTTAAGATTAAACAAAACCTTCATAATATAGTTCATATATCAACAGGATGGAGATAATTTCAAACCATTTCTCATCATTCACCTCTCCTGACCTCATGTGAATTTTATTATTAAATTAGATTAATTAGATGTAAATTTAATTGGTTTCTGCTTATGTTTAAATCCTGATTCTGACTCTTGGAAGCTATGATGATGGTCAAGTTGTTTTTCTCTCCGTCTTTGTTTCTTTATGTGGAAAATAGATGTAATAATGGTACTTAGTCATAGAGCTGCTTTGAGGATTAAATGAGATCATGGGAAGTTCTTAACACAGGGCTTGACATATTGAAAACACTTAATCAATGGTATTATGACCTTTCTATTGTTACCCATGTAAATACATGTAGGAAAACTAATGACAACTAATAAATACATATTTTAGTCTATTTTTAGGTAGAGCAATGCACAGAATGAATATTCAGTAGAAACCAGGGAGAATCGAAGTTGACTAAAATTACCAAGTTTGAAATTTTCTCATAGCTGTAGGATTAAGTTCTTACCTAAGCTAGTAAAGAACTTTAAGTGTTAGTCGTAAAGAAACATTTTTGAGAGCATCTATAAAGAATTAAACCTGAAGACTGGCTGTTAATTGTTGAAAACACATTTTTCTACTGTTTAAGTATAATCAAACATAAATCAAAAATAATTACAGTGGTTTTTCCTGACACTTTGCCTGGAGCTACTTAATAGCATTTTGCATATTTTCAAGAAAAAAAGAAAGCTCAATGTATAAACCAGAAATGAAGCACTACTTACATTATTTCTTCTATACATTTTAAAAAACATTAACTTCTATGATGTTCCCTTATAAATCCCAATTAATTTTTGTGGGTTTGAAATTTAATTATTGAAGCCAGAGATGCATTACAGAAGCTTGTATAGTTTAAGATTTTTCTTTTTTTTGGCAAATGAATGGTCATAGCAGAAATTTACAACTTAAAAATTAATTAAAAGGAAGAATGTTCTAGTAATTGATGTTCTCATAATTTTGATGGTGAGCAAAATTCTGTTAATAAAAGTCAGGGCATCTTTCAGTTCACATTTTCCTGAAATAATACTCTCTGTGATTTTAGTTATGATATTATGACCAGAGCCAATAGCTATTTCTTTTATATAAATAATTAGAATTTTCAAAGTTTCTATAACTCAATTCTAGAAAGTAAAATGGGCACAATGTAAAAGTTTTGGTATTATCACAATTCTCAGTGACCTTACTACTTTTAATAAAAGTAGAGAAATATTTCTTCTTATATATTTTAAGATATATTTAGATCCTCAAAGGCAGGGATCTATCTTATCTATCTAATTATCTATGTATCTATGTATCTATGTATCTATCTATCTATCTATCTATCTATCTATCTATCTATCTATCTATCCATCTATCTATCAATCATCTATCTATTTAAAAATATTCACAGATACTGTGTTTGGTCTTCCATCTGACCCCTACTCTGAGTATGGGTATGGAGCTTCTAAAGTTTATTTGCTCAGCTAAATCTTACTTATATACTTCCTCTTTTTTCAAAATGAATTCTGGACTTGTATGATGCTAACAGTTTGTCTGACTGTGTTATGCATTTATGTCTCTGCATGCAAGATTGTGCATTCATAGATGGAAAAGGATAGATGAAGACTCTGATTCAATATGTTTGGGTGCCAAACCTTGGAGACACTAGCTATGGAGAAATGAAAAAAATGCAGGTCTCTGTCTGCAGGTATCTTAAAGCATTAAATTATTTTCATAATAATAATTAGTACTCATCTCATTATAAGGGTATAATGATAAGTTTCATTTTGGCATTAACAATTCTTTTAATAAAGAGTTTCACTGCCCTATTGTGTTGAAAATTATCAATGATTCAGTTATGTTTACTCAAAGAATGAAATTTACAACCTGTCCAGTTGCTATGGGAACCACATTCTTTTGTTTACTGAATTGATCTTTGCAAGAAAAAATCAGAAACTTGCAAATGATTAAGGCAATATATGCTTATTAAATTAAATTTTGGAAAATACTCAATGGTATTAAAAATGTTACCCATAATTCTTTCACCAAATATACTCTTTATATTTTGAGATGTTTCCCTTTATTTCACTTTACACATTTTTTCTGTTGAAGTAGTGGTATTTCAATCATTAACACATTTTTGATCATTGTTTTCCAGTTTACATTACATAATACATTTTTCATTAAAGTTCATACTTCAAAAGGAAATACACACACAAGGCACATAGGATTATGCATTCTTTAAATGTCATTTTGTGATCCTGTATGTCAATGCCTTTTAAACAATCTGTGATAAAGTGCATTTATAGTCCTTCTCCAATTGTTCTTTATAACACATTTTCCCTAAAATGTCATCCTATTCTCTGGTTCAGAATCCATCTCACTCCGTCACCACTCATGTATATGGGCAGGTTTACTCATGGTATGTGTCAGACTAACTTCTAACACAAATATACTTTTGGAGAAATAATCTGTGGTGGTTATGCCACATCTCTCTCTATTCCTCTCTGGTCACCTATCCTTCTCTACGATTATTCTTTCTCCTTTAGCTCCAACTTTCATTCCTTTACTCATTTGGTGAGTATTTATGGAGCACTTTTATATGCCAGGCAATGAGTGAGACACTGGGCTATTAATAATGGTGAATAGGACACAATTTTTCACGGTCAATTACAATGTAATGTGATAAGTGAAGATGGACGAAAATAGAAGGTACTATGGCAAAAATAGTAAAGGCAGTCAGTCCTGTCTTAGAGGGTCAAGAATGGGTTTTCTTGAGAACATGACTTTATGAACTGGAATACAGCCAGGCCCAGATATGACTACTGGCCATAAAAGAAGATTTAGGTGTTATGAAGATTTTCCTCAAATATATATATTTAGTAATCACGTAGATTCAGGAATGAAACATTCCTCAACTGGGATAATGCAAGATGTTAAGAATGGAATAACCAAGCTTCAATCAAAGATTAAGACAGAGAAGGAACAGGCAAACTCATTTAGCTACAGATACTGCCTCAGAAAACTATCCCATGCAGAGGCTGCCCAATGCGTAGTGCTTTTGGGCATAGCAAACTCCCATGAACATAATCTGTTCATTGACATCAGGCTAAGGTTTAGCCTAGTGAATGGAATAATACACCAGAGAATTTTGGATGAAGTGCTGGGCCTTAGGACAACTTTCTATACGTAAGAGAAATGTAGACTGGAAGTATGGAGACAGGATCCAGATTTGGGGGAGGGCCCCAGACTTGGGCTTTGAATTCAGCAGACTTCATTGCCAGGTAGAAAGGCATTGGAGTCTAAAAGAATGAACATACAGTAAAATTTAAAGGGAGGAAACCCTGACTGAATCCTGTCTAATAGCCTGGATCAACATGGAGTATGTGGAAGGCGGTATTATTGGGAAGGGAACATATTTCAGGCCCTAGCTATACTGAATCCGTGATGGTTAGGGACCTTCTTTCCTCTCAAAATAAAGTGTGCTTGCAGACGCAGTAAGCTCTTTGTTCTCCCTCTGTAATCTTTCAAAATAGAATTTGACACTATTAAGTTTTGGTAATATTTTCAGTAAAATGCTGTTAAGTGATTAACTCTCTGAGAGCAAAGAAGGAAACAAATAAAAAGGTATTGTTAGAGGAACACACAGTCTCACAAAGCTTCTCAGTTTTATTAAATTAGAGGAGCGGGCTGGGTTCTACTCCAAACTGTTCTGTAGGAGTTAAAATCATTGGGAAGCAGCTTCTGAGAAGGGGGCTGGGGAAGAGCAGTATTCTCCACTCTGCTGTTTACACTGGTTGGTGAACTCTGATAGTAGGAGCTGAGTTAGCGAATTCATGACATACAAGCTTAGGAACTGAGTAAACTTTTGAGATCAATCCCCTCCTTAATTTCCATTATGGTAAATAATTTCTGCTGATGGTCGTCAAAAAAGAATCTGAGAAGGACACATGAAATTCCCACAGACGATTTATCTCAGGAATTCACTTCCTGACTCAAGAATCCCAAACTGTTAAGCAACAGGCAGAGCCTGCAGATGGTATCTATGACTCCTGTGAGCAATAAGATGCCCAACTTTCCTCTGACTAAGAATTTTCTCTGACCTTCCAATCCTCTTAAAGTTCTTCATTGTATTATTAAGTTTATAAAAATGAATTTTCCAATTAATATGTGTTCAATATAAAACATTTTGAAGGTTCAGTTTAAGTGCAAAGAAGGAGGAAACAACTACCTGTAATTACACTCACTTTCAATTAAACATGTCAAGGATCTAAGTGTTTTGAGAATCTGTATTCTTAATATGAAAACTAACTCTCCACGTAAGACCCCTACGTTTTGGGGGAAGGAGGGCTCTTTCTTTACTTATAAAATTATTCAGAGAGAAGCAAAATGGAATTGAGACTGACCTGAACAAGTGGATTTTCTACTTTTGAGCCTTCAAAGGCCAGTTTCTAACCAAACCTATGTAAGGTTTAGAAAAAGCTATTTCTAAAATTATGGCTCATTAATACAATGGAACACTAAGCATATACTACAAAAAAGAAAAAAAAATAGTTTTTTATTTATTAATATGAAGCAACATTCAAGATATATTAACTAAAAATAAAATTAAACTGTTCATTTCTGTGTTTAAAAGCAAATAGATAGATCTATAGATAAATAACATATATTTGTACATCTAGAGGATTTTTCAGGTAGGATATACAAAACAAACAAACAATCCCCCAAGAAACTTGTGACATTAGATCCCTATGGGTGGGTGGGAGAGAGGAAGTCTGGGGAGGCTGAACAAGATGAGTACTGGGTGGCTGGGGTAGGAGGAACACTTAATTCTTATTTAATTGCCTTTTATCTGTTGGATTTTTTTTTACTATATAAATATAGTGCTATTTTTATTAAAAAATAGTTAAATAAATATCACTCCACATGCCTTATGGAATGGTATAGATTATAATCTAAAATTTACCCCTTTCACATATAATTGTTATGAGACATCTAAATAATTATTTGACATTGAACATAAAAAATAGGACTATGTTATTTTCTCATTTCCAATACATCACACATTTATAGGAATTGAATCTATAGGAGACTATAATGTAGTCTTAGGAGAAAATTATAGTAAATTCTGTTTTTTCCTTCAGGACTTAAGTTTCTATAGTCTTAAAAATTATTATTTAGGAATTTAAAACCTTGCCAGAATTTTATATTGTATAGCCATCCTCTATTTTCCATTTCTTAGACTACTGGGCCTTTAGATAAATTTCAATTTATCCCTCACTTGTGTGGTGAAAACAGTGTTCTCCAGGGAATATCATTCATTGCCTAATCTGAAAACAACTGTAAGAATTTTATTCTTTTCGGCAATGCAGTATTTACTGGATGTGAATAGCTTCTCTATAGCAATTGATGACCTTGACTACGTGAATCAAGAGAGATGTAGAGCACATTCATTTGCTTATTTTCAAGCCCCTGAAGAAAAATATAGCATTTTCAGACCTCATCATTAGTCATATAGATAATCTCAATGTAGTATTCTGAGTAATTCTCAGAAAATTCTTGATGATAGCCCACGAAAGTAGGCTATTCATAAAATCTTAAGATACGAGCCATTTTTTGGATTTACATATTTAAGAATACATTTCTCTTGTATTATTTAAAGTCTTCTTATTTTAGAGTCTGTAAAAAGTAGATGGATCTTAGCTAAGGAAATTTTATCTCATTGTGGAAGATATGTTGAAGGGTCAAGAAACAGTGTGTCACTGGAAACATTACCTGAAACTTTGACAGAATAAAAATATGTCCTGGCCCTGAGTTGGCAGATGAAAGGGAAATGGAGGAGATTTGACTGAATAGTCTATCTTTCTGCTAAGAATTTTTGCCTTTATTTTCTGACTTTAAACTTTTTAAATCGTATTTTTGATTGCCTAAGCATACCCATTTTTATGTGTCTGTATTCTATGCCAAGTTGCCTCACGTTGTGTTAAGAAGTAAGTTACATTATAGTAAGGTTGTAGAAAACCACATACATAAGGGATTTATAATCACACTCCTTGGAAACAGAATCAAAAGAGCATTTCACACCAAATACACTTTACATAGCAGTTCTACTTCTAAGATAAATTTGTCAGTTTTTGAAAAATCTTATCGATTCCTATAGGACCTTTTACTAGCTTTGAAAATATTCCGAAAGAATTGTGATCTGATTCCCATAGAAGTCTCAAGCTAAAAATATTCAAAATTTAATTCAATATTTTTCCCCACTCACCGCCCAATTGACTTCTTTTCCTCCTATTTCTGATGGCAGCAAAGGACGTTCTCTACCCTTGATTACCCCACCTCCCCACCTCATCCTGTCAAACTGTCCTTTTAAACATCTCTTAGTTCCACCCCTTTCTTCTCTCCTTTTAACCTCATCCTCAAGTTCCAATCATAGGCTATTCCCATGAATACTGCAGCAGTTTAACAACTAGTTTCCCTTCAGGTCTTAAGTCTTTCCAGTCGAAGTCCATTTCTCACAAAAAAATTTTAAGACACAGATATGAGCACGTTGCTTCCTTCAAATGACTTCTTTATGAAGAATTAAAGGCTCTTAATCAGCTGCTCCATGCCTAATTTTCCTTGATCACATTTTGTCCTGTTTTTTCATATGTGTTCTAAGTTCTCAGGCATAGTACACTTATGACCTCTGCTATCCCAAACAAGACAATTTATTTTATGAGTTCATGGAATTTAAAGTGTAGTTGGGCAAACAAGAGTCCTAAGAAAGAACTTCTGCAAATACCCCCAGGAATAGACACAACGGTAAATAATTTAAATATATGTATGTATATATATGAAAAATTGGGTTTACTCTATAAACAAAAAATAAATATAAGAACATTTTTTTTCCTCCCACAGACAGATATTAAGGAAAACACTGCCAAGAAATAAACAACCGCTTTGCTACAATGTTTCTCTTTTTGTGAAAATAGGGAAAAACCATTAATGAGTAACATGGCTCCATTTTTGTTGTCTTGACCTTGAAGGGAAAAAAGGGCCCAATAAGTCATTTGCTTAAAAGTATGAAGTGATGTCCTAGGAAGGAAGTGGTATAATGGTAGTTGAAGGAAATGAAGAAATCCACCTTTTCCCTGTCCCTTAATTCCAGGCAAACCACATTCATTACCCAAAGCTCCCTGAAGTAACATAGCTTTCTCACACTTTGCGTCATGTTGCTCTCTCGCTTTCTAGAATGCTTTCCCCTTACTTAGTTTATTCCTACTCGCGTTTTAAATTTCTATTTCTATCACCACCTCTGTGAAGCTTTCCCCATCACTCTTTTCTGCTGTAACACCTTCCACTGTATATTGAAACTGTTTCCTCACTTGTTTATCTCCTCAAATATATCGTATTTTCTTCAAAGGCACTATTGTATCTCTAGTATCTGACACAAAATAAGCACTCTACCTGTGTTGAGTAAATAAAGGAATGAATCTACAACAAGCACCGAAGAAATAAGTAAACAGCAGCACTATTCAAATTATTAGATAGGGTCCAGATTTCACAATCATTAATTTGAAAAAATTACATTCAGTTCATAGTATTAACTCAGGTAATCTGCTAAAAGTTTTCAGTCTCATTAACATTGTAGGTGAAACCATCCACTTTCTCTCCCTATGTTCTACTTTTTTCATGAGTAAGGAACTCCCACTCTTTCAAGAACATTATAATGAAATGTTTACATTTCTCTGACCTCTCACTTGTTCCTTTCCTTGGAAGAAGGAATGATTTATATAATGGGTGCAATGGTGAGAGTCTGACTTACATTGATCTACATCTCTTTCTGCTCATGCTCAATGTCAGTGGGTTCAAGTGTGCTGAGCCTGTGTGAGTTTTCCTCTTGAGCTCTCTGTGTGCAGCTCGATATGGGGCAACTAACAGAATGTGTTCTACTTTGCAGACCCATCTCACTCCAAACGTAAGTTCCAATGCCTAGAGATGTGAAGAAACCCATTTTGGCTTCAAGACCAAGAGAGGTTTTCCAATCCGGCTTAATCAGATATAAGTCAGCAATACATTTTCATCTATATCTGGCTCTTCTGTTCATTTCTCAGTTGGTACAGAATTTTTGTGGGGTGAGGATACTACTCTCAAAACCAAACACCACTTAATAAACTTCATAAATGCACATATTTATATGTAGTGAAGCACTCTTTTGGTGCCTCAAATGGCAGAGCCACTAAATACTGGAACTAGAATATAACAAGGGGTTACTTTGATGAACTAGTAGAGGACATTCCATGGAAATAGGGTAATTAGATTCTACTCCTAAGAAATTTATTCGAAAAACAGAAATCAAAGCTTGTGAAATTGAGGCACAACCCTTTCTCCTCACCACCAGACCACTGGAAACCCCTTAGACATTCCAGCAGTCTGGTACCTCTCCTGTGGTTGACATTGAAATCAAGACTTTGATCTTGCTTATATGATGGTTCGGTGGGCTCCTGCATTTTACTGATAAGGCTGGATTTTAATGAGATCTTTCCTGACCACCTTTCATGTAGCATCTCCTTCCTCCATATAGACCAGACACCTCCAAATGACCAGGACAGTGGGAAAAGGCATGATAATATCTCTTGATCTGAACATGATCTTCTCCTCATTTTTCTGATTTAGTACATACATAAGGATTTATAGATGGGATCATTTGTTTTTCTCCTCCATCATAAGAAAGAGTCCTTTAGACAATTAGTTGGTCCCTGCCTCTTTATTATATGGTCAAACTACTTCCCCATTCAAGAATCCAGACTGTATAACTCAGATATGGAAAAATGCACTGTGGATGGCTATATCCAGGGATTAAGTAGTGCTAAAGTTTCCGGGGGGCGGGGGCAGAGGTGAAGATGAACCAAGAGAATTTTGGAAAAGGAAGCACTAGAAGAGATTGCTAATTATGTTAGATGTGTGTGGGAAGTGGGGGTGGGTAAGCTAGGACATAGGCGGGGAGTTGCCTCTCAGTAGACTCCTTGGAGAAGAACTCACCTCTTGTATTTTCATTTTGGAAACTGAGAATATACTACTGGCCATAAATCTTTAGTTTTTCTCTTTTATTTAGTTATCATCTTAAATGACACCAATCCTTCAGTAAAGCAAACCATATGTAGATGCATATAGAGTGTGATGGTCTTGAGGAAGTAAAGAAATGAGGTGATATAGCTGTAGGCTGCCCTGATTTACCCTCCTAAGAGAGAGCAGCACCCCATGCCCATCGTGGCCATCACGTCAGGAAGAGTGGAACCTCAGTCCTTTCCATTTCAATCCTTAGGCAAGATGCCACTTTTTTCTGAAGGACACGGCATGATGCATGTCCTGTTTGCCTCATGGTTAAAATCTATGCAAGTCAGAAAGTCTAATGATGAATTTCAGAAAGTAAAACTGTGGTTCATTTTCACTCGAAATACGGACTTGAATGAATATGGAAACACAAGCAAAACATGGTCTTTTTTCACAATTGAGAGAGAGTTAAAGATAATACAAAAAGGAATCAGAATTTACAGCCAGAAAAAGCCTTAGAAATTATTCAGTCCTCACTCCTATTTTTGAACCTGAAGTTTAAAGATGTTAAAATCTTGTCCCACATCACACTATGTGACGAGAAGTAGGGATGTAGTGATGCCTGGAAACCAAGACTCCTGTCTATAATCTGTGTTCTGGAACCAGAGTATATTGTGTGCCTGTTGTGCGCCTATTCTCAAATGGCCCCTTTTAGCTGTGATGAAAACCAATTCATATCTTAAATCAGCAGAGTCCAAGAATGATCAGTTTTCTAGTCTACTGTGCCTGATGAGCTTTATGACCTAATTCTCTTACAATGTCTCAATTTCCCATTGCCCAGTTATTTTTATGATCTATTTAATACCATAAAATTACGTATGAAATTAAAAAGACTATAATTTGTGAGACTATATTATGAGGACAATGTCATTGGTAAGAAATCCTAAGTACACTATTACTTTTTAAATTTCACAGATATCCATAAGTTCTGTTAGGGAAGCTGATCTGAACTAGGTATAAAGAAATTAGCTACATAACAAAGTATCTCTTTGGCAAATCCATTTTCTTAGTTCTTCAAAACGACTCCTGCTTCAGGAATGAACAAATGTGCAAAGTCAGTGTACAAACCTAGTGGTCATTGCAATAATATTGCAAAATATCATCTGTCCTGCCCAAATACATATTTTTAGATAGTTCTATAAATGGCTCCTTCCCACGGGATACATATTTCTATTCCCATTTTTGTGAATGAATGTATTCCTCACTTCTGCTCCCTTCATTTACAGGAAGCGGAAGAAACACTGGAATTATTAAATGGAGCATGACTTATTTTCCAGACAGCAGGCTCAATCATGAGAATTACGTTTCTTGGCAACTGGATCCCTTTTTATATTCTCAGAGATGATGACACTTCAGGAAAGAGCTTACCTCCACACACTTCCCGAAGCCTTATAAGGTCAGGAATGTTTGCTGAAAAACATTGATTTTCCTTTGCCCAATGTAAAGGTATCACAATCTTTTCCAGAGAGGTTTCAGTTCCACAAAATAATTCAGTAAAGACACTTTGGTCTACGTGGTATATACAACTGAAAACAACAAAGGAACAGTTTAGTGGTTACCAGAGGGAAATTGGGAAGGGGGGTGGTAGATGAGGGTAAAAGGGATCAAATATATGGTGATGGAAGGAGAACTGACCCTGGGTGGTGAACACACAATGTGATATATAGATGATGTATTACAGAATTGTACACCTGAAACCTATGTAACTTTACTAACAACCGTCATCCCAATAAACTTTAATTTTTTAAAAAAGAGACTTTGATTCTAAAATTTGACATATTAAAAGCCTCTAAAACCAATTCATTGTAATTTGTTCCAATTTAAAATAATTATCATGAGAGTATGTTTCTTGTATTTTTTAAAACTAAATTTAGTTCATTATAATTGCTCCAGTTTATAAAATAATTATCAAGAGAGTATAACTCTTTGTGTTTTATTTAAAATATCATCTTTTTCATCCTTTTAATATTGTTTTATCCTAAGTATAGTAAGGTAACTTAATGACATAATTGTTTTTTAGCTTAATTGGTAAAAATGCAGAAGAAAAGTACAAACTTCAAAACATAATTCAGGGTAAATTTTAGAGTAAAATGTTACATTCATCTCACAAGTAAACTGTTATTTGCTCACATTCTTTTGGAAATCCATCAGGAAACCCTGTCCAGTAATCTGACTTGAGTGTACCTTTAGGATCGTTCCTAGTAACTGCCCACCTAATTCTTTTGTAATAAAAGTCAAAATCTCACTGGTACCTCCTGACAGCAAAAGAAAGTCACTGTGGAACAGAAAAGGAAAATATACATCCTAAAGATATTGGCATTTACTGGGAAAGACAAATACAGAAAGCAAATTAATGGTTGATAAATATTGAAAGGTCTTTAATGACTTAAATTTCACGTCCTTAAATGTTACAAAGCAGAGGCAAGCTGCTGGAAAGCCAGTTGTTGGAAGGATTTGTTGACGTCTTATCATATAATGTCATGAAAGTCTTTGGAAACTTTAAAACATAAAAGTCACTAACCCACTTCCTTCTGAAAGAGATTCCAAATGCCAATGAAAGTTCAAGGTATTAAAGATCCCCACTCCTGGAATAAGAATCCAGGATGTTTTAAATGTTACCGGGTTAGATTGACAAAAATAATCCTTAAGTCTTAATATGCTTGTCATCTTAAACTCATTTCTTAAACTTCTTTTTTTTTCTGTACAGGTTACAGAAAGTGATATAAAACCGTAGATACTGATTTCATCCTGACAACAGTTTGAGCTTAACAATTGAATTTTGATAAAATTTAACTCACTCTCCTTACTTTTTAAAATTTTATTATATTTGACATATGTTAATAAATTTACAGGTGGTTTTCCATTTTAAAGCCAAAAATTAAAAAGGAATCTGAGTTTCATTTTGGAGATTGTTAATGCAAAAGCTAATTTCTCTTTCTTTTGATAATATTGCATTTTAACTGTTTAAAATAATATGAGTCTGTAGTTATTGAATGGTGCTCTTTTGCTGGTGCTGCTAGAGAGAATCTTACAATTTGTGGAATTGGAATAGAAAGGTTGGATGACCTCACTTCAGCTGTTAAATGCAAGTAATAGAGTTTTGTTGATTTGATATCTCTTACTTGACATCACTCAAAGTACATAATTTGTCTTTGAATTCAGGTCCTGCCCTTACCAATCATTATATAAGGGGCCTTTCTTGGTTAAGGGCCTTTGTTTTACAGGATAAGAGATACCCATGGTTTTGTCATTGAAATAAACTTCCCAGTTTCTACTCAGTAGCAGGGTATTTCCCTATTGCACATTACACACACACACACACACACACACACACACACACACACACACACACAATCTTGGAGAGATTATTCATAAATAGTTTTCAATGTTCCTGATTATTTTCTTCTCCTTATTCTCATTATAAGTCTGTATGCCAGCATATCATAAGGCAGGAAACTTAAGAAAATTAAAAATAAAAATAAAAATTTATCCTGGATAAGAAGCTGGGTAGAGAAAAAAATTTATAGTAGGCTAATAATAAACTTTTAGATTACCTGTGTATTTTATCATGCATTATTTCACTTAAAACATAATTTTATCACTCTCCTGAATTTTTATCATAAAAATTTAATAATTTTAACAATTTTGTAACATCATTTTATATTTTCCAGATGCTGTGACACAGAGCTTTCCTGGAAAAAAAAAACACTCATAAAGGCTCAACACTATTTTATTAAAATTACCCTTTATAGTCATTAGTAGGAGAAAGTCAAAGGATGACAGCTCTCTCAAAAATACATGGAGGTAGCTGGACTTAGGGTAAGATATTGATGGAGGAGTTTTTAAGTTAAATGTGGCACATCAACATTATTCTTGGCAGAATACATTTCCTCATTTGTTCGTTTTTGTTCAAATATTTATTAAGGGACTATTATGCATCATGCTAGGTAGTGGAAAGTTATGGCCCTTGTTCTCAAATAGAGCATTATCGATGAGTAATGAGCTACAGCAAAGTAAGTACAGTCATTGAATACTTGTGAGGAGATTTTAACCTGGATTCAGGATGATGAGGAATAGAGGAGAGGAATCTCCCAAGAGGGTGTTACTTAATTGATTAGCAGGAATTGGTCAATAAAGGTGAGGGAGTCATGTGAGACTAGGAATAGAGTCAGCAAAGATAGAGAGGCTTAAAACAGATGATATCTAGGGAATCCACTAATGTTGCTATCGTATAAAATAGAAGATCAAAAGTCAATGGATGGCTAGAGAGATGGGTAGAAACCAGGTTGTGGAGGACCTTCTATGTCATGTTTGGAGTCTTGGTTCTTTCTTTTATAAGCAATGGGGAGATATATAAAGATTGCAAGCACGTAGAGACCTATGGAGAATGAATCTGAGGGGGTTAGCTTGGAGCCAGTTGGGATGCTCCTAAAATAATTCATTTTAAAAATAATGCAGTAATAATAGGAAAGAAGAGGACTAGATATATTTGAGAAATATTTTGGTGGTAAAATCAGCAGGATATCTATTGAATGGGAAAAGATAAAGATGCAGGCATAATTAAGAGTAAATATAGTGTGGGTGTTGCTAGGTAGATGGTGAAGAACCTAACTTGTGGAAAGATCCTAGAGAATTAGGTTGTTGTAAAAATTTCCTGGGGCCTAGAGACCAAAGAAAGAGGCTAACAAGTCCATAATTACACTAAGAGTTTATTAAGGGCACTTACAGAGAGAAGCAGTGTCTTGGGCGACAGCAAGACATGGATCTCCACTCCCAAAACGGGATGGGCCTTATTATACATAGCCAAGTGGCATGTGCTAACATAGGTGGCTTGGAGCCAAGGGCTGTCACAGGTGGCTATTGCCAAGGTGGCTTGGCAATTGGTGGCTTGCCAAGGTGGCTTGGCACAGGTGGCTCGGAGCCACATGGCACATGCTTGTTAAGAGCTGTATAATCCCAAGCAGTAAAGAACATAATGGGCCCACTTATCTATGCAAGAACAGTCCTTTCAAGTGCTAGGAGCCCACCGCTCCCTGAGTGAACAGACTGTCAGCTTGCTTCATGACATGGTGTACTGAGAGTAATTTCACCTAACATAGGTTTAGAGAGGGAGAGAATGGGCTGATATTGAGACATTTTAATTTTAGTGAGGGCTTTAGGCCATTCAGGTGGTAGAATCTGGCAGACATTGGTATATACAACATGAAAACTCAAAGGAGACTTTTAACTGGAAATATCAATTCAGGAATCATTTATATATAGCTGATAGTCAAAATAATAAGTGTGTAGTGAGATCTCTGAGAGAAAGAGTATAGAATACAGCCGGTGGCCCACCACCACAGTCTTTAGAAGGATTTAAGTGATTAGAAAAGGAAAAGTCCAATAAAGAGACAGAATAGAATTTGCTATGAGGTATTAGGAAATTTAAACTGGAGAATAAAGTATCAATGAAGCCTTCTAAGTATGTGTTTCTATTTGTTTCTAGAAAGATGGACAGAACAATTATCAATTTGGGTTGCAACAGAAAAATCCAAAACAGTAAGAAATAACGTTTACTTCTGGATACCATGATAAGAAAGTCATTAGTATCTTTAGTATCATAGTGAGGGATCATACAGAATTGTTATAGGGAAGAATCCTTATTTCTACGCATTAGGAATGATTGCATGGCTGACAAAGTAGAGAAGGAAATATAAACTAATCTTTTGAGAAGTTTGGATAAGAAAAGACTGAGAAAGATTAGCTGATTCTTAAAGGAAAATATTTCATGAAGAGGAAGTTTGTTTGTAATGGGAAACACCTGAGTATATTTGTAGGCTCAGAGATAAGACCATTGGAGGCAGAGGTTAAAAATACAGAGGTAAAAGGTAAGATAATCCTTAACTAACAGCACAAGTTTCCAGAGAAGTCAGGAGGGCATAGGCTTACTGGTTTAAAGTAGGTGAGAAGCCATTGAATTCTTAGATACCGGGGAGAAGAAAATGAGCTTTGCTTTGTTTATAGACAGCTTTGTAGATTTGGAACCTGAAAGTAGAGAGATCATATCTGAAGTCTTCAATGGTATCTGTGCAATTGGAGACAAAGTCTTCTGCTGAGAAAGGTGGAGTGAGTTGATCAGAAAACTTAAGAAGAGAGATTGGGATCTGGGATAATCATTAATGGAAATGGAAGCAGGAATTGGTCAAAGACAAATAAACACATTAACTATTGGTGTAGAGGAGCCAGCTGAGTTTTAAAACTGTGTACTAGAGATAATCACAATCTGTTTGGTTTGGTAATTTTCCGCACAGGTGCTCAGTGCCTAGTGTATGGGAGCACAGAAAGCATGTTTTAGCATTAATATAAGTTTGGGGTTTTTTTTTGAACGAAGGCAGTAGAGGAAGAAGAATGTAAAAAAAAAAAATTGAGGGCAATCTAAGAATCATTTAAATAATCAGATATAGAGTTGGAGATAGGTAAAGAAGTCAGATTGTAGGAGAGGCCTGATAGCTTGAGAGAAAATAGAGGAAAATAAGAAGCTTGTTATAGGGGTTTCTATATTGTTGAATAAAATTCTTAAGGATAGCTGGAAATAAAGATGAGAGGGGCCTAAAAAAAATTGGATTTTGAGCAGGGAACTAAAGAGAAATTATTCAACAGACTATGACTAAAGTGTAATTTGGCCAGACCTTGATATTATCTAACATTTATAATAATCTTTATGTCTATAGAGTGCTTTGATCTCATTAGTTCCTTCTTAATTTCTGTTCTACCAAAGTGAAAACCAAAAACAGAAGAAGTACTACTTTACAAATAAGACTGAGACAGTATGTGCTGTTTAGAGGTTTAACAGAGATAACAGGGAGTTAGTGAAGAAGGAAAAACATGTCAGGGTATTTGTTGGGAAAGTAGGTTAAAGGTGTCACTCAAACACTTGAATAAAGTCTTACAATTTTTTTCCTTGTTTAAGCAATACAGATTTTTTTCCCCTCACAAAACATTGCTGTAGAGCTCTATATTTAACTAAGGAAGTTTGAAAGAGTAGCACCGATAAAGATGTCAATGTTCTGCTTAGTGAGGCATTCCAATGGAGTACCAGCACTAGCCCAATGTTAGGAAGAAAGAGATAGAGACACACAGAAAGACAGAGATGGAGACAGAGACAGAGAGAGGGAAGTTGAATGTCTAACAAGTTTTATCAAAATATAACACAATAGAGTTGAAGTACACTTCAGGATTTCTTTTATATGTCACAGACCAAACATCCTAGAATTCTCTGCCTCTCTCTATTTTAAAATCTTGCATGTCTTCCTTTAACTCTCTTCTCCCCTTCTCCAAAGTTAAAAACGAAACAAAACAAAAAACAAAACAAAAACAAAACTGTCCCCCAAACTCACTTTATCCTGGTACTACCTTTCTTTTCCTTCCCCACTCACCTTCAGTTCTCTACAGGAAACTCTCAGCCTTCCCGTCAGTAAAATTCATCTTAATGAATTCCAGAGAAGTCAGAGGAAGTGTAGGGGAGCTGAAAATCTAATACTAAATTAACATGTATTTTTCTTGTTTTTAAATAATTTGCTAAGATATTACTAGGAACAGCAGTATGATATCCAAATGTTGTTATCCTATGTTGGCAGTTATCCAAGGAATAAAGTAGTAGATGAAGAGAAATGCTGTTCGACTCTTTTAAAAAGAAAGTCTGTCTATCTGTCTTTATTTTCATGTCTGTGTTACCATAGAATAGTGAAAGATGGGGATCTGGAGTCTGGCTGCTTGGGTTTAAATCCTGGGTCTTCCACTTATGAGCTGTGTGCCTCTAAGCAAATTACTTAGCCTCTCTGTACCTGCATTTCCTCATCTATAACATGAGGGTGATAATAGCATCAGACTCACAGAGTTATCACAAGGATTAAAGGAGATGATGTTGATAATATATAGCAAGTTCTCAATAAATGTTCACCATTACTACTTTGACTTAAGGAAAAAAAGGAAGTCAGATAGTTCATTTTAATTCACAAAGAGTCTGTGAAATAGAAACTTATAAGATTTTCCCCCTACATTGACGTGCTCAAAGCTAGCAAATGAGTAAACCTTCAAGCGTTTTTGATGGCAGGAGCTTTGGAAATAAGATGGCTGTTGAATGGTCCCAAGTAAAATTTAATTCAACAATTGAATTCAGGGTGAAGTGAATTAGAAAGATGATTTCAATTAATAGATGGCTCATAATAGTTGTATAGATTATGAGGTTCAGAAGCTGATATGGAAAAACAAAAAAGATGATTGAGAAAGACATTAACAGAAACCTTAATCATTTATTACACTATAAGTCTTGTTTTATAAAGCATATTTGATTCAGTGAATATTACTTATATTTACATTGATAGAGTTTTCATTAAAAAAATGTAATAGGAAATGTATGGTCCTATAGTAAATGTCAGATCTAGCCCTGATACTTCGTGGAATCAACTGACGCTTTACATTTGAGATTAGATTACTGGTATTCTTACAGTCAACTCTTGGTAGTATAGCTATTTATATTTTTAAGTAGTAAATAAAGTTCTTAAAATTTGGATCTGTAACTTAAAGCTATTAAAAAAGCACTGTTTTATTTACCTGATCAAACTCTACTGCAATTCTATAATGAGTAATAAACAAGATTCTCTACTTCTTGAAATTAACCCATTGATACTCCAGGCCATTTATTATTTAGTATCTATTGTCTTGTATTATTCATTAATCTTCTTTGGTCCATTTCTTCACTCCTCATCTGATAGATAAATTCCTTGAAGGTAGAATTATTTGACCCCCTAGGTGTGATTTTCCCTCTTATACCTCAGGCAGACTCGAATCAGAAAGAAAGAAAATCAACAAAAACGTTCACCTATAACTTTTATTTGTCTGCTTATGTATTCTGAGGGTAGGGACTTCATCTCTAGGGGCTCAGCATTTGGAACTGGAATGATGCATATACAAAATAAATGTATGAGGGGTGTAGGAATAAATTATAACCATCGAAAGGTCATAGTTTAAACAGGGTAGGCTTGGGCAAAATCATGAGATGGGTGAAACTGGCTTTTGATGTTTCCAGACTCCACTTCTCATAACCTCTTCCATTTCAGAGACATATATTTCCTCCCCTGAAAGTGAAATAAAGTGTCACAGACACCAAGAAAGTGGCTCAAGTGTCCAGTTAGTGTTCTTGGCCACCATGTTATCACATACTAGGAAAGGAGGGGGGACAATCAGAGAGATGGGAGCCGCAGAGCCTGAGCACCTGTTGTTGGTTGAGCCAGGCCAGAGCGGGCACTTACACAAGGGGAAACTTGTATTTTCCTCTTTTCAGATCGGTTTCATTGAGAGAAGGTTGCTCTAGATTTTGATTTCCAGAGAGGGTGGCAGGAAGGTTTTATTCTGTTTTTTTTTGGGGGGGAGGGTTTTTTTTTTTTTTTTTTCATTACACAGGTAGAACATCACAGAGTTCTAGGCCCTCCAAGATCTGCTATTTCTGTTGCTTGAACTTCAGAAGGGACTATGGTCAGTGTTGCAGCCAGCATGTCTCTTTCAAAAGTAGCTATTTGGAAGCACAACAATGAGAAATTCTAGCATGTGAACTAGCAAAGAAGCTATTATTCTCCCAGCCTTCACTGTTCCGCAGTCCAGCAATGCAGCCAAAAGAACAGAAACTTTGGAATAACATATGAATTCAAATTCACCTCCAATCCTTGCTACATGTACTAAATTTGGACAAGTCTCACCCTCTCTGAACTTGAGTTTCAATGACTATAATTCAGGAATAATACCACTTATCTCCTGCGAGGTTGTGAGG